>NC_054600.1:9066250-9718125 GCF_004785595.1 Juglans microcarpa x Juglans regia | reverse complement strand
AATAAAGTAGCACACCCTCCACCAATACATGGCAATTTGAACATAACATGTTAAACTTAGGATCAATGATTTGGACAATTAGGGAAGGATGACCAAATGCTTTGTGATGAACTTTGTAGATTATCTATAATGTTTTTTTTTTTTAATGACAGGTGAACTGCCCCATGGCAGAGCCCTTAGGATTCACTCATGGAACCTAAAAGCCCGGGAAGACTAGCACATCAACCCACTGCCATGGCCTCCCACTTAAATTGCAGTTTGATCCCGGGGGAAATCGAAGCTGTGACATGGGGCATATGCACACCAGTTCACCGTTACCACTTGAGCTACCCACGGGTGGGTTTATCTATAATGTGTCCAGTATCATGTACTTTTATAGATGCAGTTCACATTTCATCTAAAATTCAGATTAGTGAAGAACTATACATACACTTGGCCTAAACTCTGGGTTTTTCCGCAGCATGCTTTTGACAAGACCTCGACTGAAAACAGAAACAAGTGATTAGATCAACAAAGCGAACTAACTAGAAGCTAAGATACATATACAAATAGAATTCATTTGAACTTTCAAAATCCAGCTATCCAACTATCCATCCAGCATTATGCTACTTCCACTTAACCTACCTAACTGCCAAATGTCAATCTTGGATGGTTTTAGGAACTAGACTTGTAAAGTAATACCTTTACTTTAACCACCAATACAGTTAAAAACTTACAATGCCCCAGAATACTTCGTTGGAAGAGGAGCCACTATAGACTTATTAATTTTGTTGATCAGTGCTTGAATGTCCTGCACAAGAATAAGAGTGTTAACTGAAAATTAATCCAATACAATCACTAAATGGACAGGACAAAGCTTAAAAGCATAGAAGTTGCAGTGAAGCTTTCCAACATTAATCATGAAGAACAAGTTACCAGATAAAAACAAGTTATTATTAAACACAAACACACTCAGGACCAGAGGAGAGATTATGACAATGCAATGCAAAAAAGAACTTCAAGTATTTGAAACTTCTTAAAAATCTCAAACTAAACAAGTGGATATTCTAAATTCTAGAAATGCTAAACATAGATAGAACTGCACAACTAATAAAAGTTTTGCTTTAGATAATTTTCTTGAAGTATGAAATTCCCCAAACTATAATTTTCATGAAGTTCCAAGCTAAGCCTTGAATCTAAAAGCTTTAACTGATAATGAATGGTGGTGTTTAATATGCAGGACGAATAAATTAGTTTCTGTAGGAGGAAAAGTGTGAAATGCACAAATGATTGTAATTGTGAGACTTTGTTCAAGTTACTATTTTACCTTACCAAAAAGCTTGATGTTAAGAAAAAATCTTTTTACAGAACAGCTGTCTACAGACTTCTTGTAAAAACATACCCCACTTGATTCCTGATAAATTATTTTAAAATTTAAGAAAAGTTACCCCCATTGCTTATACTCTCTCTCTCTCTCTCTCTCTCTCTCTCTCTCTCTAGTTTCTCTAAATTTAAATTATCTAGAGAGGGTGAGCATGTATGCATATGCATGTATTTGAACAATCATACTCATTATCTTTATATGGCTGTTATTGGTAGGCTAACTAAAATAAAATTATTATGATCCAAGAAATTTCTACGTATCAGAGAGGTCTAGTTATGCGCATGAGCCATTAGCAAATATATAACATGCGATGTCTACAGATTCCCTCAGGTTATTCCATCAATCTCACAAAGGGAAGCGAAAAGCGAATCAGCAATCTAACTCTGAACGTCTTCAAATGGAAAGAAAAGGTCCAAATTCTTACAAATGCTTTAAATGTAGGCTTGTGAGCAGTCATCTCATATATGCAGCATCCTGGATGACAGAATTTCAAGATACACAACAACATTCAGCTAAAGAATTAACAATTCTTTTTTTTTTTTCTTTGATAAGTAACTCAAGAACAACAAAATTAATCCAGGCCAAATAGCTTACATACAATGCTTACCCAAAGACCAAATATCTGACTTTGAACCATAAGGTATATCAGCAAGAAGCTCTGGACACATATAGCTTGGAGTTCCCACAACCTGAGTGTTACAAGGCAATAATCATCACTGACAATTATTCTAACAAGAGAAATGCTACTTATCATCCCAACACCACACACCATGTGATTTGTCATTTTTTTCCTTTTATTTAAACATACATATTTACACATCAATATGTGTGTGTTTAAATAGAAGGGAAAAAATGACAAATCACATATTGGTGTGTGGTGTAGGGGATGACAAGTAGAATTATTCTTATAACAAATTGTTCATAAGCTTGTCAATGTATGGATCACATTACTTACAGAGGAAGCAAGATCATCGGAGGTCAACATTTTGGCAAGTCCAAAATCTCCTGCTCCATCATTGATCTCTTGTTAGCAACAAAATATCTCCTCTGGGAGAAATATAGCAATCATAAGATACTTACCGAGACGTATGTCTTGATCTTTTGTCAAGAATATATTCGAACACTGATGGAATCATAGAAGACTATCAGTACAGTACAGACTCAGAGAACATGGATGGAGACAGAAAGACTACTGACCTTCACATCACGATGAAGAATATGATTCATGTGCAAGTAGTCGAGTGCCATCAGAAGTTGAACTAGCCACTTACAGAGCCTCTGATACATGTAGATCTTTTAGTAATCAAAGAATCTCAGAACAATAAAATACTAAGCACATGAGAGTTGAAAAATATGCAATGAATGTAAAAATAAAATCAAAGGAGGAAAAAAAAGAACAAAATCAATAAAAACCTCTTCAGGGAAAAGAACGCCATTGGCTTTTTTTATAGCTTGTGCCCTGTGTCACACAAAGTAGCATTGATGGTCTGAGGCTTTGCAAGCCTTTAAGAGAAAGCAAAATACTTGGTTTCTCAAGTTTTGATTTAACAAGAAAGAACACTCACATGTCACCTCCAGCACAATAACCAATAATAATGCACACATAGCAGCCCTGAGAAGCGAAGGAGAGGCATCAATATGACGCAGTGCTAGGCTATACAAAGTAGTTAGGTTGCTGTATTTGATAAGCAAAACAGAATAAATTGGGATAACAGCTCTTTTGTACTTGGGCTGCCTACTCATATCAATATAATTGTTTTCTTATCAAAAATAAAAAATAAATTGGGATAACAGAGACAAAGTTATAAACAAACAAAATAACGATTTGGAATGAGGTAATGGGGATGCCATGGAGGAAAAAATGCGCAAGTAAAGAACTCTTTATCGGTTTAAATGTGTTCATTGCTGACTTGACACTACCCATCAAAGCAGAAGATAAGGGCAAACAAAATAATAGAAACATTTTCCTGATTTTGGGGCATGTCAAATTGCAATTCTTAGATGGCTACTGGTTTTGAATAAAACTCATGAAATCATTCACATCACCAACTCAATTCAACTCCGTTTTCCATTGCCTGGCTCTAGTGACAGTTGAAACGGACAAACAAGAAAAACCTAACATATACATATATATATATATATATATATATATATATATATAAATAGGATTGAACATGTTATTTTCGGTTACCAGTCGTTAAACAAAGAAAGTTAAGAAGTTTATCTAAGTTAAAAAAACATCTCACTTTCAGGATTTAAATTTCTGAAAGTGGCAATATTGTTATTTCCATACACCCTAGGTTCAAAACTCTGCATTTATACTCTTGGGCCCATCAGACTGGCCCTTAAATTACTTGAGGTGCACTTGCAAGAAACTCCTTCCCAAGAGCCTATGCAACCCCAGGATTAGTCTGGACTTTTTCCCGGATACCTAGTGCCAATAAAAAAAACTCTACTTGTCTGAGGGAGGTTGGATAGCATTTTACAGAGTACTTTGTCAAGCTTACCAACTTACTATATATCTACATTTCCCATCCCTGTTGGAATGCTAATAGGTTGGAGAAGTTCCAAAGAGATTTTTTGTTGGTTGGTTAGATAATAAGTCTACATTTCTTTTAGTTAAGCGGTTTAAGGTGTGTTCTCCCATTATTTAGGGAGGGAGGCTTGGGGCCCACAACTTAATTATGTTTAGCCAACCTATTGTGGGAATGGTTATGAAGGTATACCATCAAGAATGAGAGCGTTAGGAAGGTGGTGAAGGAATCAAAAAATGGTTGTTCAAGGGGCAGATGGTGCTCTAGCAAAGTTAATGAGACTTTTGGAGTGGGACTTTGGAAATATATTTAAAGAGGTTGGGGAAAGCTCTCTTCTATCATTAGATATGTGGTGAGTGATGGTTCGAGGGTAACATTTTGGCACGACATATGGTGTGGTGATCAAACCCTTTAGGAACCTTATCCAGAACTATTCTTTTTGGAAGCTTCACTAGCGGATCATTTACAGATTTCTAATGGCTCTAATCAGCGGGATGTTGACTTCATCAAAGAAAGAAGGATTCAGAGGTGGATTCTCTGGCATCATTTGTTAGCAGGTTGCATTCACACAATTAAGAAGGGAAGTTGAGAATTTACTTTCTTTGATTCTCTCCATGTGAGGTGTATTTGAACTCAAACCATATTATTCAGCTTTGACATCATATGATGGATCATCCTTTCCACAGAAGAAAATATGGTAGAACAAGGCTCCTTTTACCTATGGCTTAATTTGTTTTGACGGGGCATTAGGGAAGATTCTTACTTTGGATAATCTAAGGAAGTGGCATATTTTAGTGATTGACTAATGTTTTACATGCAAAAAAAGTGGATAAATATTTGATCATCTTTTACTTCATTGTGAGGTCGCTTGTCCTTTATGGAACTGTGTTTAAGTAGGTTTGTGCTACAGTGGGTAACGCCTCAACAGGTAGATTGTCTGTTGGCATGCTGGAAATGCCAGACCAATAATTTGTATAGTGCAACTTAGTGGGAGATGATTATGTCATGTTTGATGTGATGCATTTAGGAGTAATGCAGATTCAATCCTAGGGTGTGCAAGTCCAATGCAATCCCTTTGCAAAAATAAAAGTAAGGTTTACCATGAAAAATGGATTTTCTTTTCATGTGAGTCCTAGACTTGTCCCACTTCTTTTCAAATGGACTACACAGGACTTCTACACTCTAAGACTGTACAAATCATTTTTCCGCATTTAGAGAGAGAAATTATCCTTCCAAGAATTGCTAGACTATAAAAAAATCTTAGTGCTTTTTTTCCCCTTAATACTTTCTTTAGATGAATGCCCATCCTTCTTCTCCTTCTAGTTTTCAGGATTTTCTTGCAGTTTCCTTTCTTGCTTAGGTGCCTCTCATATATTCTCCTTGTGCACATGGATAGCACCCTTATAGCTTTTCTTAAATAAGACTATTAACTTATGTATATAAAAAAAAAGGTTCTACTATATGTCTTTTTGTTTTATAAACACGTCTTTTTGGTTTAGTAACCTATGGATCATAAAGGTTATTAAATTTCAGAGGAGGTCAAAGAGCCTATAAATTATGACTCTTGATGATTAGGATTACTCTGGCATGCTATTTAAACAGCTTTTGGTCCCTCTCTCCACAAAGCAAAATTTGTAAAGTTTCTCATAACTAAAATAGAAACAAATGAGAGCAAGGAGAAAGAAGATCAAGGTGCTCAACTAAATTTTGGAAATCAAGATGACAAAATTGGAACTTTTTTAAGCGTTAAATTTATTTTTCAAGTCTACATATATAATTGCCTTAGTCAAATACAGTTTTCTTTATTTAATAGATTTACATATTCCTGTGCAGTGTGCATGTATGCAACTAGAAATAAAGATTTTAAATGAAACTTCTTGTAATAAACTTTAACCGGAGAGCCTCTTAACGCATTTTCACACCAGGCAAAAAAGAAAAACAAGTGCTTATTCATCATCCAACCAATGAAGTAGAAATCATTGGAAAAGGATACCACCACATCATGTGCAAAGACACATGATAGATAATGGCAAGCATGACACACCTTCTCCACCCAGGAATCCTTGTACTCCACAATAAACGGATTTCGTAGTTTAGAAATAAGCTCCATCTGCACAAACCAGGAAAGTGGTCAATCTCCATATAACTCAAAATATGCATTTAGAATAATTCAACATCAGAGGTTCAATAGTTGCCCAGCAAGTTAATATGAGTTCTACCACAATCCAGCCCAGCATTTAGTTCCTAAAATATCATGCAGCCATGTAACATCCATTTCAAGGATTGAAATATCTTAATTTCAGCTACTTCCACATGCACAACAGCTGTTTTAACATATTTTGCAGTCTTGATCAGGATAAACAACATTCCTTACAATCTTTAAGAAGCAAATATCCAGAATTTCTAAGTTTCTTTTAACTCCCCCTTAATTTTTTCCTTTGATAAAGTCCACAATTGTAATCCTCAAGAACCACAAACAAAAGTAACCAGGATTGATGTGGCATGAAATATATTGATAAAGATTATATAAAAGGAAAACTGATTATGCCAAAATGAAATTCAGATAATTTATCAAGGCATCCCAAAAAAAAAAAAAAAAGAGCACCGACCTCTTGGTGTGCAGATCTACGAGACCTATCAGTCTGTCGAGCAAGACGAATCTTTTTCAACACATACCTTTAAAACAAATAGTAGGCAAAGCAAAATCACTTAATACATTATATATTCTCAGTGACAGTTTTAAATAGAAAGCAGACACAGATTTGTTTTCTTTAAAAAAAAAAAAAAGAAAGGAATTCTCACTTCTTCTTTTCATGCTTATGCCTCACAAGAAGAGCAGAACCAAACGCTCCTTTACCAATTTGCTCCAGAACTTCGTATTGCTCCATTTGATTAAATTAGGCTCTTAATTCACCTGTTCTGAGCATATACCAAAACTAGTTCAATTCCCATGGATATTCATGAAACAATGAATCATGCTTCAAAAGTTTAAGTTCTAGAACGTACTGAAGTATGAAAGTGATTACAGAAAAGTAACAACAAAGGTAAGTTACACTACCTGTGAAGTTACTCCAGAATCGCGTGTACTAGAACAGTAAATTTTTTTTTCATTGGTAAACAAACAACGACATATTGTAATAACTAATAAAATAGATGCTCCTCACTTCATATTAATAACGAAACTGAAGGGACCCTAGAAAGCCCAACTTAATATTTAAAACAAAGAAAAAAAAGAAAAGAGATTGCCCAGATTTTGTGATCAGAAGGGCAAAAGATTTGGATTGTAAAGTCCAATATGATACCACGTTGGTGTAAATCTTTTCAGGAATAGAGGGTACTTATCAAGATAGAATGTACATTTTCTTCGTTTGTTAATTTCTAAGAGATCAAAAATTTTAAAAACAAAAAAAACGGTTGTAAAACATGAATTTTAAGTAGAAACCCAACCTTGCAAGCCATTTAGTCTATATTGGTCTTAAAAATATATATTTAACTTAGTCTATTTTCCCTTCTTAAACTTTCTCAGCAACCAAACACTGTTCTACATCAGAAAGCAAGAGAGACAATGCACAAATTGATCATATACAAAGAAACAGGCAAAGAAAAATGAGAAAAAAAAAAGAATGAAGAAAATTTTAAATATAGAAAAAGAAACGATATAAATGAAATAAGAGAAGAAGAACCTGATCGTGGAAGACAAGACGGATCGGCGAGATCACAATGTGCGTGCAAAAGTCAAAGAAAAGAAGAACGCGAGTTCGGACATTGACAGAGAGCAACTTCAACAAAACGACACAGCTGCAGAAGAAGAAAAAGCAGGAGCAGAGAAGAAAGTTGCAGCAGCACTTTCGCCATTGTCGTTCAGACGAACAAACTCAAAGCAAGGCAGAGGGAGACATTATATCTCATAAACAATTGTAAAAGAAGAAGAAGAAGAAGAAGAAGAAGAGGAGGATAGAGAGAGAGAGAGAGAGAGAGAGGAATGATGGGTCAAACTGAGAATGTAAAGGAGAGAAGTGAGATTGTTGGAAGACCACTTCTGTTAGTTAAAGAGTCAAGACTGAGCAAAGAGGAGGAAAAAGAAGTTTAGTGAGAGCTTTTTCATTATTTCTTATTCATTTATTGCTTTATCTTCTTCTTCTTCTATTTTTTTCCCTCTCTTCTATAAATTTACTTTATTTTCTTAAATTATTAGTCGTTTAATATCGTGTCTGCTAAATAATAATATTTTTAGAAAAAATCTATCCCTCGTTCATTTTCCCATCATTTACTCATCATCTCATAATAAGATATTAGATGATAAATTTATAAATAAAATATAATAAATAATTTCTAATCATTTAATATCACATCATAAAATAATGAGAAAATGATGGAATTAAGATAGTGAGTAGCATTACTCATATTTTTAAACAAGAAACTTTACTCATTATTCATTATTTACTTCTACATCTCACATTTATAGTATTTTTTATAGAGTATTAAGATTATTTTTCATAAGATGTGAGGTGTGAAGTAGTAAATAATAACTTATGAGAATAATTTTTTTTAATTTAATATTTTAATTTAGATCAAAAAGATATTTTAAAATTTTTGTATTAATCAAATTTAAAAACTCAAAACAAAATAGAGATAGATATACAGAATGGACAGCACCACGACGTTCACGAGATAATAATATTGTAGACTTACTTTCTATATCAATATTTATCCGTTTAGACCTTTTAATAGTAAATTAGGATTTTAATCTTTAAAATTCGTCGCATAAACAAAAATGTGGCTATTTTATTGTTAAGATCTAAAGGTTAAAACTAAGACAAAATCTTAATTCTTTCAAATTCGTGACATTAAATAATTGGACTAGTTAAAATTTGCCACATCAATACTTGTGACTACGTTAGTAAATAGTAATATTTTTCTAATAAGAGAAATATTTTTAGTCAAAAACGATTTTATAAAATAAATCTACAAATTAACGTCACTTTTTATGATACGTTAGATTGTAAATTTATATTTATTTGTATTATAAGAAGTCATGTCAATTTATAGATTTACTTTTACGAGATCTCTTTATGATTACAGTACTTTTTTCTAATAATTATCTATGATATTTATATCAAAATAATTCTAATTTTTTTTAACACTCATGTCAACCAAACTTTGTTCTTTTTCTTCAACACTCAAATCAAATAGTACTAAGAAAAGGAAATATTATGTTCACCAGATCCAAATGAAAATATGTCATGTACAATGGGGATCAAGTACAGTTTAATCCAATGGTTCTAAAAAGGCAATCATTAATTTTCTTCCTATTTATTTATTTATTTCTATGCTATTTATTTATTTGTTTGTTTGTATTATCATCTCATTTATTTCATTATATGTTTATTTATTAAAATATAGTAAATTGGGGTTGAGCCGTGGAGGGAGGAAAGGGCGACAGGAGAAACGTAAAGGAGTGTGGACCCCATGCCGAGATCCCTTCTTTCTTGCTTCTTGATTTGCAAAACCAATTGTCTTCAATCACGAGGCTTATTATCCGGCCACTTTTTATTTAATTGGGAAGACAAAAAGGACCTCGTCATTTTTCCCATTGCCCGAAAAGAACCTTGTAATTGAACAATTTTTGCCAGCTGAGTGGACGTGCTATGTCGTCTTTGGCTGTGGGTCCCGCGGAAGAATATGGGTGTTTGCCGTTTGGTAGATAATAAATTCTTTTTTTTTTTTTTTAAACTCCTTCCGAGTTAAATAAAAAAATAAAGAAACAAAAAACAATTTTTATTTTTTAAAAGTAAATAATAATAATAATAATAATTCGTGCAGTTCTATAATATGTAAGTCTTGCATATTCTTTTTAAAAAATAAATAAATCTAAAATCTAGATAAATTATTTTAAAAAAATATGCAAAATTTGTAAATATATCATTTCATACCGACTGACGAATTCCAATTGAGAGAATCCTAGTCTCTTGGTCCACCTTCCTTCTCAATTATCTCTCAAATTTATAGTTCTTATGTATCGTCACTATAAAAAATATATATATATTTATAATAAATTATTTACGGTAAAAATAATTATTTATTACGAGAATATACTCTTATAAGTCAAAAAATAGTTATTCCAACAACGAATAACAGATCTCTTGTAGTGCGTAACGCTCCACTATGGATCAGTGGCCTTTAATTCAGGTATCATTCTTCTTTTCAAGAGCTTAATGACCTTTGTTTTAACTAGAATGCATATATATTTTTTGATTGTTGGAAATAAACGAGGTTGGTGACAAAGCCCCACCAATAGAGATGGTCTTTCTCCAAAAAAGAAAAGGAATTTACCACAGAAAAAGTTCAATCATGACTGCCTTACAAAAGCCAATCATCAGACAAGTCAAACAGATGGGAATCAAGGGCCACAAACTTGGCAAATTATAGCATTGTTATAATAATCAATTACCATGTTGATCTTGTCGATACAGATTCATCATCTAATTCCTTTATGCCCATTAATGAAGAAACAAGCTCCTTTTGCAGGATTAATGGTACTTTTGTTTCCTTTATTAACAGCAATTTGATTATAATTACCTGCGCATGGTCACCCATAAACGTACAGTTTTTGTTTAGCTTTATACATGCCACACACGACTTCATCATGTATTCTATTGCATATCTTTGCTCAATGCTAATCTTTGAATAGGACTTCGTAACTTTTTCCATGACAACAACGTAACGTGACAAGTGGAGTCCAAGAACGTCGGCACCGTTCACCTTGTATGTTATGATGCCAAAAAATATTCTTAAGTTCTTGTCCTACCTTAAGGACTATAGGTAGGAGAGAGATTTGTAGATAAAATGGGCTCTATTGATCATGTGAGAGCTATTCATAAAACATTAAATAATATTTAATAAATATTATAGAATCCACTTCATGTGTTTAATTGTCACTCTTTTACTGGAGGTCCTTTAGTTTGGATATATGAACTTGACGTGATTATAATCCATTATGATGCAATCTGATCTTGATCACCACAGTTAGGGGCGTAAAAAAAAAACCTTGAAAATCGATTGAACAGATTGAATCGAGCAGATGGGTTCAGTCCGATCCAATACCGATTCTTATGAATTGAAACCGGTTTGGTATTGATTTTTCATATTTTGAAAGCTAGTTTGAAATTGGTGTGTGTATATATATATATATATTAATTTTTTATATTATATAATATATAATATTTTTCTATTATATGCTAAAATACTAATTAATATAACATGAAATCTTAATATTCTTGTCTATTAATTTTATAACATTTTATATGATATAAAATAAATTTTATAATTTTTAATATAATATTTGATATAATATATAAATTTTATTCTTATAACATCAAATTTTAACTTTTATAATTGAATGAAGCCTGCACACGTTCCGGTCCAATCACACGGGAAGAACACATTATTGCAACTACGTTTGGTTCCTAAACCCATTTTAACTTATCTCAACTTATCATTATAATTTTTTTAAATTACAATATAAAATATAATACATAATTTAATTTTTTCAAATCTCAAAATAATCATAATATTAAAAAATAATATTTTAACAATATTTTATCATCTCAGCTCAACTTAATTCAACATTCAAATACAGCCAGAAATAAAAAAACATCTTTACTGGACAGATTTTTTTTTTAGACTTAGAGACAAGTCTAATTCTAAATGGTAGAAAAGTAGATAGTATAGAATTTCAGCCAAGCCAACTATCTTCAAATGCATCAAACATGGAAAAGAAAGGTTCCTTTGAGGATACTTGTAAAAAAAAAAAAACAGAGAGAGAAATTCTTTAAGGAGAACAAGCATTAGAAAAAATTGGCTTTGAAGTCTCAACTTATGTAATGCCACACGTATAAATGGTAAACTAGAAAAATCGGACCAAACCAAGATCGAAAAAATCGAAAATTTTGGTTTCAATGATGAATCAGTCTATTACGATTCTTAAATTTTTAAAATCGGTATCTATCGATTCAGTTTTAAAATTTGTCTAAAACCGAATCGGTTATACCCAACCAATTAAGCACCTATCTTGTAGGCCAATCATGTTTATAGAGAGAGCTCGGGGCAAATCAGTAAATCTTGCAGAAAAATTCCAATTTCTCTACAGGTTCCATATTGCATATTAAAAGAAAATGCTTGAAATTGTATAACAATAACAAAAGAATACAAGTTTTTTATTTATTTTTATCTAATTTTCTGGTTTTCGGTGGTTGCCGGCCGTACGTTCATGTTGTTATGGTTCAATATTTGAAGTGGGTGTACATGATATAGTTTCATATATGCTATCAATGTTCCTTTTGTATTTAGGTAGACGCGTTTTTGGTAGTTCAGATATCAGCTGTGTTCATGATCTAATGGTTATTGACGATATCACCCATGCATTGTCTGAATCAAGAGTCAACTGACCTGCATGCACGCTTTCTTCATCCCTACCAAATGCACTAGAGATTTCAGAATAAACGTACCAGAGATTAATGGTTTAGCCAGATCCAGCTGCAATGTATATTACAAACCATACCAATCTTTAGTTGAGAGAAATTAAATTAAGGTATCATTCCATCTTTTAAGGTATCATTTGGATGTTAAATTAAGTTGAGAGAAATTAAATTCTTTATGAATAGTGGTAAGTTGAGATGGTGGAGTGAGTTTTGTAGGGTCCAATTAAGATGAGTTTAGATGTGTTTGGATGTTAAGATGAGTTTAGATATATTTATGAGAAGTTAAAAAAATTTGTATGTCCTGCGTGTAAAGAGATGTTGAGTTGAAAAATATTGTGAGTCTCACTTATAAAGAGGTTTTGAGTTGAGATGAATTTAGTGATTTGAGAGTTATATGCTTGGATGTTACACTCAGCTTAAATTAAACTGAACTAAGTTTCAAAGGGCCCTAACTCTCAAATGTTTCAACTACTTCTTATGGTTGATTCAGTTAGTTTATATTTCATAGAGGCCACCTAGCTCACAACATGTCAATTTTGGATTATTAGTCTCTTTTTGAATTAACGATGACAAAGCAATAGTACGTTAATTTCGTCTTCAAGGCACCGTGATTAACGGTGACTGGACGGTTTGAAGAAGAAGGACATTTGAAAATTATATATCATAAACGACATAAATATAAAAGAATAGAAGGAACTAACGCCATTTAACATGGTTTGGCACAGGCCAGATCTAAATCTACAAGTCCAATGAGGACATGATCATCGATCCACGGGTTCGGCAATGAAATCCGATATTATGAGAAGTTTGTAAAATTACAAGATATGGCCGACTATCAAGCTCTCACACTTACTTGAATAGTGATTTCTCTCATACTACAAATTTTCCTCTCTTTTTGTATATTCCAAGAAGAAGAAGATCCAATCCCCTTTAGGTCTTCGTCTAGATGGATACCACTAAATCATAAACCTAAGAACACCCCAACTTTGGTTAGCTTACCAAAGGGTTACTAAAAATGCATATATATATATATATAGCAACAACATTAAATAAGTTAGGACATGAATCGTATTCATGTATTATATAGTAAGACATGTGACATGACAATCTTAACCAGAAGTGTAAATTAGTGTCAATTATCAGTTTTGTGATAACTTAACTTGCACAAAAAAATATTCATTCAGAAATGCAGACAAAAACAAGCACGAAAGACACATTTCAATCCTCATTTTTTTTTTTCATTTCAAAATTCCTTATTTGTGATAGGCAGACTTGGCTAGCAAAATTGACATGGTGGGACTACTAGTAGCCTGCATAGCTAAGGAAGAGAAAAGGGTATTGAATGCATGGTGGAGATCAGTTGAGAAGGTGCTATCCATTTTCACCTGTCACTGTCCGCGCCAGTCTCAACTAGATATTCTGAATACTTCTGAATTTCGATCCAGTCGTTGCCTAAGTTGAAAGATTCAGAAGCACAAAATGATACAAATAGAACAAACAGGCCGGCTTACTCGATCTGAGATATTTTAAGCAGAATAATGTAGTTTGGTTTACACATAAAATTAGTACAAGTTAATATATATATATATATATGTTAGTGTGGCGCCATGTCCCTCGTATAAAGGTCCTGGCAAGGTTCCGTGATGCCAACTGTGCTAGTTAAATGAACACCCAAGGTTTGGTCGGGAGTCGGCATGCCTCATCAAAATGGAAGTGTAGTACGTGCTGAGTACAGACATAAAATTGCAACGGAAAAAGTAAAGGTTAGGTCGGTAAATTAGAACTTGTAGTACCAAAAATCTAAAACATATCATAGAAATAGTTCCTGACATTCCTCGTAACATTAACTTAAGAATATATGCACAACTCGGATAGTTGGTTCATTGCCAAATAGGCGCCAGACCAAATACATGTGATCACCCCTTGATGGCTACAAAATACAACTCATATCATGCATAGCTCCTATCACATAGACAAGCCTCTGTCTTCAAGGTTCAAGCAGGTTTGGGCTCTTCTTCCTTGAGCATCATTCCTGGTTCTAAATATCTATTAAGGTCTATGGTTCCGAAAATGAAACCATAAATAGGTTAGGCAGCTATGACAAAAATGGCTAATGAGAGATAATACTCATAAAGATGCAATGAACAACTTCATGTAAATGAGAAGAGACACACGTACATATGCTCAGTAGTGGTGAAAACAAACCGGTGAACCGGACCAGACCGAATCGGTGGATTTGGTCTAGAACCGGATTTGGTCTAGTCTGGTGTCGGTTCCATTTTTCTCAAAATCGGTCAAAATTAGGTTATGGTTTTCCTTTTTCTAACATCGGACTGAACCAGTTCATATATATATATATTAATTTTTTACATTGTATAAAATATTTTTTATATGATTTGTTATATAATATATAATTTTTATATATAATTATTTACAAAATAATTTTCAATTATATGATAAATTACTAATTAATATAATATTAAGTTTTAAAATCCTATATAAATAACTATATATTATCACTATAATCTATTGTATTAGTAGTTATAGTAATACTATCTCACACTATATTATAATATATCACTATAGTCTATAATACAATTATAATATATATTATAATATATCATCCTTATATTATATATATAATACCAGAAAAACTAAACTGAACCAGACTGGAACTGGAAAAACCGGAAGTACTGGTTTAGAGGTGTAACCGGTGTAGTATTGGTTCTTCAAATCTCAAAACCGGTATATACCGGTTCGGTTATAAAATATGTCCAAAATCGGATCGAACCGGACTGGTTACACCCCTAATGCTCGATGAGGAATCAACCTCAATGGCAAAGAGATAAGGATCCATGAACATGGTGAGAAATCACCCTCTTAGTGAAATGCATAATATACATAAGCACGACCATGAATCACCCTCTTATGCAAACTATCATTTAAATCGCAAGTATTAATAGGGCAAGGAATCACCCTTTGCTCCACTAGATCAAATCCACCACATTATATTGGTTCCAAAGGAACAATCATCATTACATAGATGCTCATCAGATAGATATTCATCACACAGACATTTATCACCTAATGGGAAAACAGGGGAGGAGCCGCTCCACCGTCAGACCTGGGGAAACTCCTACAACTCGTCCAACCTGGTGCAAGTCAGTTCACCTAGACAACAATGCAAGTTGACTCTCACACAAAGACCACATGTTGTACTGGACAAACGTCTATCCGGCCAACCAACTCGAATATACCATCATGTGATACACCGGGAGATTCTACATCCCGACTATCATATGAGGCTAAGCACGATACTTCCCTACCCTAATCACTCACGGGAATCTCTCTACCTATTTGAACCTCGTGGTAACGTCTCGTAGGAATGGTTTGGGGAACTCTGTCCTATCCCTTGATTATTGAAGCATGGTACATTTATTCACACAAAGATACAGAGACTCACACCAGGATCATAGTTTAGTGAAAATAGCAAATACGTTCAAAGTCTTGAAAAAAAATGAACATAAGATAAACATAATCATCAGAAACAGATTTATTTATGTACAGAAAGGGGAAGGTTACAGAATATGAAAATACCTCTTACATACAACATTCCCCCACTGTCTTAGAAGCTAACCTACTTCACAACGTCGAGTTTGCTAAATCGCTATGTTGCTCCTTCCTTGCCTTATTCACAAAATCCGACTCTGCAAAATCTTAGGTGTGTAGAATCTCAAAAGTGAGATTTTGTTCCATGTCCAATCCCTTTCTCTCCACGTTAAGCCACGGTGGTGCCATCGTGTCACAACATCTCCGTCATTAAGGCTATGGTCCTCCGAGTACTCTCTTCATCTTGGCGATGCTCATCCTCTACTATAATTTGTTCCAACTATAATATCTTCCTCTCACGTTCTTCTTCTAGAAATCGACACATTATTTCAAGTGGCATTACTGTCTTCCACACAATTCTCTTCTCACACCATATCTGTATTTTTTAGAATTCTTGGTGATGTGTTCCAAGTAGGTTGAAGGCTTATTTATAGATGCGCATTCACCTTAAGACTGTCCAAATTACCATTGCATCATGCGTTAAACTAAATATAGAAATTGCTCCAGTATGGCCTGCGAACATTCCCGAGTGAACTCCTCGTTTCCCGTGCAATTTATGCTCCTTCCAATCTACAATTCATATAGAATTTTTCTCGTAAGTGAGATTCAGTGGTAATGGAACTAGATTTGGTTTGATTACTTGAGGTTGTTGGTTCTCGAAACTTCACCTTAATGAGGAAACGTGGAACACGTTGTGAATTTCCTAATTTTCCGCTAGTAACGCTACTTGATACCCTACTAGGTCGACCCTTGCCATTACTTGGTACGGCCCAATGTATCTTGGGCTTAATTTTCCCTTTCGCTCAAACCTCTTAACACCCTTTATGGGTGACACCTTGAGGTATACCCAGTCACCATCCGCAAATGTCAACTCTCTCCTCTTATTATTGGCATAGGTCTTCTACCTACTGAGTGGTGGTCATCCTTAAGCGAATGAGCTTGACCTGCATAGTCATCTCTTGGATTATTTTTGGTCCAATCACCTTGGCTTCTCCTGCTTTATCCCAACATATCGGTGATCTACACTTCCTCCCATACATCACCTCATAGGAGACTATCTGGATGGTCGTGTGGTAACTATTATTGTACGTGAGTTTGATGAGTGGGACGTGACCTTCCCAAGGTCCCTTGAAATCCAACACACAAGTCCTCAACATGTCTTCCAACGTTTGGATAATCCTTTTCGATTCACCGTCAGTCTAAGGATGGTAAGCATTACTGAGCTTGAATTTGATTCCCATCGCTTTTTATAAACTCTTCCAAAAGTGGGAGGTAAATCTCGAATCTCGATCAAATACTATAGTCTTAGGAGCTCTGTGTAGCTTAACTATCTCTGTTACGTATAGTTGGGTGAGTTTACTTAAGGTGTCCGTAGTAGTGATCGGTAAGAAATTAACACTCTTGGTCAATTGATCTACTATTACCCATATGACATCCTTTCTACTGGAAGTTCAGGGCAATCCAACCACAAAATTCGTGGCAATATCTTCCCAAAGGTTGCAAATTCCCTATCGGCCTTTGATGCTCCACCTTTACCCTCTGATACATAGTACATCTTTTAATGAAATTTGCAATGTCCTAATTTCTTCCCACCATAATGCCTTCTTAAAATCTCGATACATCTTCGTTCCTCTTGGGTGTATTGAGTATGGTGAGGAATGAGACTCAGCTAGTATTCATTCTAAAATCCTTGAAAGAGCCAGAACCACTTTCCTCCCTCTAAACAACAAGGTTTTATCCTCGCCTATGTTGAAATGCATTGGTCCCTCACTGTTGCAGACTTTTGACAAATCCTTAACAATGATGAATCCTTTTCTTAGTGTCTCTTCAGCTCATCGAAGTCACTTACCCTAAACCATTGTCGAGCAGTGAGAATTTCCTCCAGTGGTGAGTCCCTTATCATTAGGTGCCTCATTCCTTTCAAGAGTGAGTCCACCTCTAGGGATCCTCTCTCATCTTTTGTCTTCGACATGCAACTTAAGGCATCGACGACTAAATTGGCCCATGTTGGGTGATATTTGATTTCGCACTAGTAGTCGCTAATAACTTCTAGCCATCTCCTTTACCTCATGTTAAGACTTTTCTGGGTGAAAAGATATTTTAGATTCTTGTGGTTCTTGTACACCTCGCATTATTCACCATACATGTAGTGTTGTCATATCTTTAAGACGAACATTATCGTTGCCAACTCCATGTTGTGGGTTGGGTAATTCCTTTCGTGGTCCTTCAATTGTTTAGATGCGTAAACTACCACCTTACCTTTCTGCATCAGTATGCAACCTAGTTCATACTTTGATGCGTCACTATAAACCACAAACGGCTTATGAGGCTCGGGTAAAGTTAGAACAGGGGATGTAGTCAATCTCTTCTTCAGTTCATCAAAACCCCATTCACATTTGTCGATCCAAACGAACTTAAATTTCTTCCTAGTTAATGTTGTGAGTGGACTCAATAGTTTAGAGAATACTTCTACAAACCTCCTATAGTAACCGACCAACCCTAGGAAACTTCTCACTTCTTGCACAGAGGTTGGTCATTGTCATTCTACTATTGCCTCAATTTTACCTGGGTCAACTGTGACTCCCTCCCTGGATATCAATTGATTGAGGAACTTTACTTCATCTAGCCAAAACTCTCACTTATTGAGCTTGGTGAACAACTGATGGTCCTTGAGTGTCTCCAATGCCAATCTTAGGTAACTCTCATGATCCTCAACTTCTTGAATACACTAAGATTTCATCTATGAAGACTACCATGAATAAGTCTAAGAATGGCCGAAATACTCTATTCATGATGTCCATAAAAGTTGTTGGGGCATTAGCTAATCCGAAAGGCATCACTGTAAACTCATAATGGTTGTAACTGGTCTGAAATGTCGTATTTGGTATGTCACCCTCCTTAATCCTCAATTAGTGATACCCTAATCTAAGGTCAATCTTAGAAAATACCCATGTGCCTTATATTTGGTCGTATAAGTCATCTATCCTTTGCAAGATGTATCTATTCTTGATGGTCACTTTATTAAGCTCTCAGTAGTCGATGCACATCTTAAGGGTCCCATCTTTCTTCTTTACAAATAGTAGAAGTACTCCCCAAGGTGAAATGCTAGGCTTGATAAATCATTTCGTCAGTAACTCTTGTAATTGGCCTTTCAACTCTTTAAACTCTGTTAGGGCCATCCTATAGGGTTCCCTGTGAATCAGGCTGCTCCTAGTTTCATTTCAATTGAAAATCCAACTCCTCAAGGAGGGGATAACCATGGTAATTCCCCTAAAAACTCTGGAAACTCCTTTACTTCTGGCATGTTTTAGATTTCCTTGGGCTCTTTCTCCTTGAGCACGAAGTGCACTAAATAGGACTCGGCCCCATTCACTAAATCCTTCTTGGAATGCAATGAGGTAATTACTTCCGACATCGACCTCACTTTGCTCCCTCGGAAGACCCTATCTTCCATTCTTGGCACACGAAACATCACGATCATTGACCGACAATCTATACTCATGAAATGCCTAATCAACCAGTTTGTCCCTAATATGATATCAAATCCCAACAAATCGAAACTACCAATCCGCTTCCAAATGACACTCCTTAACTTCCTTAGTGCAAAACACTACTCGTCCGTTGGGTAGTGCTACCGAAACACCTTGATGCATTGGTTTCTCTTCGAGACCAATCGTTAAGAGTGTAATCAGTCCGATTCATTCTAGTTTTGAACATATTTCATAATCGAACTAGCATACACCGGTTTTGAGATTGAAAAACCGATACCACACTGGTTACACTCCTAAACTAAAACTTCTGGTTTTACCGGTTCCGGTCCAAATTTTTGGCTTTGAAAAAAATAGTATATATAATATTCTATATATATTATAGTGTATAATAATATAGTGATATATTATAGTATATTATAATATAGTATATATATAATATAGTGATATAGTATAATTAGTATAACTACAATACTATAGTGATTTATATAATTATTTATATATAGTAGATTACTAATAGTATTAGTATTAGTGTGTGTATCATATAGTGATATAGTATTTGATTATGTATGATAGTGATAATATGCTAGTGATAATATGTTAGTGTCTAACTTATTTATATATTTGATTATATATGTTAGTGATAAGATGTTTGGTTATATATATGTTAGTAATAATATGATGGTTACATACACTTCTTATATGAGTGTATATGATCAAATGTATAGAAATGTATTTATCAAAAAGAATATATACTATAATTTATTAAGCCATAAAATGTATTTATCCTTGATATGTATATATATATATATATATATATAGTTTATATTAATAACATGTGATCAAATGTTCATGTTTAAGATTAAAATTTTTATGTTATACTAATTTTATGTTATTAGATTATTATTATACGTGAATAATAGCATTTTAAAATTTAATATTACATTAATTAGCAATTTAATATTATATTATATCCTAACTCGTCCTATACGATCAACTACGGTTTACTACTTACACTAGACGCCTATGTACATGGTCAATCAATCGTAAACTATGGTTTCATACCAATGATGATGCCTACTTCCTAAATCTCTGGGGCATCCTCGTTGACTTCTCCTAGTGTGAGTGCATATACTTTGACTTGTACTTTCTGCCTTAAATCTCCACGTCCTACACCTTGTCCTACTCGTTGCACTTGTGGTGCCTGGGGGTAATCCTTGGCATAATGTCCCATTTGCCTGGGGGTAAAACACAAGATTGGAGTCAGTCGACAATCTCCCTCGTGAGCCCTATGGCAATTACCACAAACTGGTGTCCTTCCTCCCATGCGGACTCTAGAAGTAGTCGGTGGTCATCCCCTGCCCTCGACACAAATTTTTTAAGGACGCCTGAGCTGCTCCTCTTGCTAAAAAACATATTTCTTTTCAACTCTATAGATGCCACCAATTAATTGCGTTGTTCACGCTTGGCAATAGATGCTACCTGCACTAGTTTATGGAAATCTTTAATCTCTAGGCACGCTACTTGGGTCCTAATTCAAGTCTACAAACCATCCTAGAATCGCTCCATCCTCATGCTCTTTGTAGAAATAAGATGAGGAGCAAATATCCCTAACTCAATAAACTTAGCGGCATATTGCTCCATCGTCATATTTTTCTGAGCCAAGTTAGCGAAATCTTTTGACTTATGTTGCTTACAATAGCTAGAAAGTACTGATCATCAAATTCTTTCTTAAACCTTTTCCATGAGATTCTCTCCATGGTTCCTAGTTCGATGATGAGTAACTTCCTCTTAGTACCCCACCATAGTATAGACTACCCTTGTAGCAAGTAACTCGCATAAAGTACACTCTAACTCTCAATGCACCCACACATCGAAGAATTTCAAGTAGCGATGTGCCAAAAGTCGCTCATACATACATTCCCTCTATTCCTCCCTAGGGGATCCTAACAACTGGACTTGTAGATGACGTGTGTTTATGTCACACTGCTACTTCCAGCACATCTGAGATACAGTTTAATGCTCTTGCTAGCTCATCGTCTCTCCTATCGCTTGACAGTCCTCTCTCATGGACACTAGATGGTTGTACTCGTCATAGGGCTCTGTATTACACCATACCCAAATCCATCCATATTACCCAAACCTATCACTTGCTATCCCATCATTCATTTCTAAATGCAGATTAAACCTAGGATACTTAAATTTCAAGCAACAATTCTAAGATCAACTATTATATTTCAGGTACAGCCCAACGTAAGACATGAGTTCTCCGAGAGTCGCGTATAAGCACACTTTGATATCAAGCTATGTCGCCCCGTCCCTCATATAAAGGTCCTGGCAAGGTTCCGTGGTGTCGAGGGTACCAGCCAAACGGTCAACACCCAAGGTCTTGTCAAGAGTTGACATGCCTCATCCAAATAGAAGTGCACGTGTTGGATACAGACATAAAATCACATCGAAAAATATAAATGTTAGGTCAGTAAGTTAGACCTTACAATACCAAAAATCTAAAACACATTATAGAAATAGTTCCATGCATTACTCATAATATTAATTAAAGAATATATGTACAACTCAGATGGTTGGTTCATTAACAAATAGGCTGCACACCGAATACAAGTGGTCACCCCTTGGCAGGTACAAAATTCAACTCAAATGATGCATAGCTCTTATGACAGAAATAAGCCTCCTTCTTCAAGGTTAAAGTGGGTTTGGTTCTTCTTCCTCGGGCATCACTCGTGGTTCTAAATCTGCATCAAAGCTTATGGTTCCGACTAGTAGTGCTACCTGCATTCCTCGACCCGCGGGGTAGGGGAGATCGCATCCTATACCCCACCCCTGCCCTGGCTAGGGGTGCAGTTCCCCCTCCAGATCCAGCCCCACACTCCGGGGGCAGATTTGGACCCCTAGTCCTTCTGGCTCTTGTCCGAGGCAAATGGACCCAGTGCCCACTAGGCCCAAAACCTCTTTACAAGCCATTTTAGGCCCAGATTTGAAAAATTCTTAAAAGAAAAAGAAAAATTAAATTTTTCTATTTACATATAACATAAAATTAAACAAAAATTATTTAAAACATAAAACATAAAGATTTATGTATTCTAACCTATTACAATAACACAAATTAGTCTAAAACTATTACAAATTAATCTAAAAGTATTACAAATTTTCAAATAATTGAAAAAAATAATATTACCACTTTAGAAATTGTATTCGGCAGACAAGCAACTTAGCAACATGACTTTGAGTCCTAAGAATGGAATTTGGAATTGGTGGGCAAGTAACAATCGAGACTGTGAGAATATAAAACCTAGAACATTAATAGAAATACAAATTAGAATTACAAACAATATAGTGATATATACAAATGTAAAAAGTTAAAACATTAAACTACAAGTTGTCAAGTACAAGCCAAGTAAGACTATCAAGAATTGCTTATTAGATCATTGAAAATTTGGGTTAGGGCTGGAACATAGGCAAGTGAGGATGTGAGACTATAAGACTTGAAAAACAAAATAAGAAGAAAACTCATAAATATAAACATGATATACATATGTAATAAAGTTACTAATTTAAAATTACAAACCAAGATGAGATTGAGATTAAAGATGAGATCATTAGGATAAGGCATGTGACAATGAGACTATAAAAGCTGGAAAAAAAAATACAAGAAACTCAATTAGAATTACAAACAATAAATATTAAATACATACTATGAATAAATAAGAGAATCGGTGGTAACATAATATTGCGGCCGAATGGAGATGTACGGGAATTTGTCGAATGGTGGATTGAATGGAGAAGTCATATTGCGGCCGATGTAGATGTAAGGAAATTTGTCAAAGTTGTCCCTATAACAATTAAATTTGAATATAAGTAATAACACAATATATTTTAAGTAAAAGAGATATTATAGCAATATCGAAGGCAAGAGCAATTACCAGATACAGGCTGTGAACCACCTATCTCCTCCACGGTCTTCACCAAATCTACCACAACCGAAATATGAATTAGCTTCCCTTTGATCCAATTTTGAGTACAAATCAATGCCTCTAAAGTGATAGGAGACAGTGAACTCCATAATGGATGCAACATGCGTCCCTCGGTGCTAAAAGACGACTCTGAGGCTACTATAGTAACATGGATGACCAAAATACTACAGGTTATATCTCCAGAGATGGAATACTTGACGACATTGACCTTCCACCAAGGCAATATATCAAACCCACATGTGAATGGGTGCATCTCCGCTGCCAAGTACTTATCCAACTCTAACTGTGTCTGAAGGCTGACGAAACTCCACAGCCTGCCCCAACCTCTCACCCCACCATAACCTATGCTTTTTCCCTATCTTGACTTTAGGAAGAGGCGATACGGTAGGTGTAGGTGCCGAAATGTTACCACCTCTGAGTGCAGCAAACTTATCAAACAATCTTTTAAAGGTTTCCCTAACTCTTACCGTAATATGATCTGCCTATGCCTTCCCATTCATCAATGACAATCCATATACCATAACATCCATTTTGTGTTGAGGGTCAATAATAATAGCCATATATAGGAAAATATTTAACCTACTCAAATCCCCTCAATACTTGTTATACTTAGCCCGCATGCTCATTGCCATTTTTTGCAGCCGTGTTTGGTCGATCCACATATTTCGTCCAATTGTTCTTTCACCGACATACTTTCTAACAAAACTCATTGAATATAATGTACAAAGAACCAGAAATTGAGGTGTGACCTCATAGAAAAGTCACAAAAATTTTAAAAACTCCCAACAACCACCCAATCATCATCATTAGGCTTGTTCAATCTCCCCCCATCACTAAAATGGTTGATATATTATATGTCCTCCTCACCCACTAATTTAAAGGCCTTTTTAAACTCTTGGACCGTCTCCAACATTAAGAAGTTTGAGTTCCACCTTGTAAGAACATCAATACACAACCCCTTCTTGCATTCAATACCCGTAACCCTTACAGCAATCTTGAATTATCAAGCTGTGTCGATGGGGATCTCACAAACCTCAATGCAGTTCTAACCCTTGTAACGAATCATGCACATCTTTCAAACTGCCGGTCACAATAAGATTTAAAATATGTGCAGCACATCTCACATTTAGACAATCTCCACCCATGATTATTTTATTGTCCTCTCTAAACTTATTCTTAAGATACCCCAAACCGGTATAGTTAGAAGAGGCATTGTCAACCATTTCTATCACAACCCCCACTCATCTATCACGACCACCAAGACCTTCCCAATGGTCTCATCATTGTGAATGGCAATTTGACAAAACTTGAGGATTTTTTTTATTTAATTGCCAATCAAAATCTACAAAATGTGTCGTCAAAGACAAAATTAAATTTTGGACCGATGTCCATGTATCGGTCATGAGGCAAACTCTTTAACCTCTCAATTGGTTTCTCAACAGTTTTCCATGTACACCGTATATTTTGATAATATAATTTTTCATCGTGTGGCAAGAAGGAATGTCAAACCTAGGTTTTAATTATTTAGAATATACTTGGAACCCTTCACCCTCAACAAACCAAAATGGTAGCTCGTCTACTACCTCCATACGAGCTAGGTACCTCCTATACTCCTCCAAATAATACTTAATATACCCCTTCAACGTTGTCTCCTTTACTCCCATCCTCCATTTTTTAAAGTCCAATCTCAAGCTTAAATTGACTCTTTTCTTGTAAAGAACATCAAGTTGGACTCTTTTTGCATTATTTCTCTTAGTGGACCTTTAATTAGGATGTACCATGTCTCCTATAGTGACATTTATATACTTTACCATAATGATTACATTTAGCTTAGAGGTTATTGGGGTCACCACCCCGTATTTTGGTAAATTGAGACCACACAATGGAAATTGGTTTGTTACTTGGTAGACTCATGGGTGTTGGGTCAAGAGTCAGGTCAGGGGTAGGGGTAGTGATAAGGGATAGGTAGGGTTAGGAGAACTAGCACTAAGGCTAATGGTTGGATTTGCCTCACTATCCATTCTCGTTGACTGACAAAAATCTGACATACACAATGGTATGATACAAATATCACAACATAATTTCATAAAATCATACATATAGTCATGAACATCAAGGGGTTTGAATATTGAAAATTTAAAACCCCAATCTGTTTTGGGGGTTTCAATATTGAAACTCTCAAAAACATATTCGCTGATATTTAGGGATTTTTTTACCTATCATTCAATGTGCTATATGGTGTGCTCTTGTTTTTGGCCACAATATATAGTATTGACATATTTGTTGTGAGATGGAAATTTTAGTATCCGTGAGTAAGAAACGTGGTCGTGGACCGGTAATGAGCACAAAGTTTGACAATCTTTGAAAGATTGGACCGATTTCTTTGCTCTTCAAGGATGGGGATACAAAGGTATCATGCGAGAACACAAATATATTTGCTAGAAGGGTCACGTGGACAGTGAAACATCATGGTAACATGAGTTACCATCATTGGAATGATGTGCCTAGTAATAAAAAGGAGGAGCTGTGTAGTCGTATTCTAGTAAGAAAAACTAATTTCAAGCCAATTGGATACATATTTACAATTTCATTAGAAATCTCATAATTCATACATTTCGGCTAATTTTATCATACAATGGGAAAAGAAGAACCATTGCAAGACCGTTACAAACTAACTATGAAAGCGATTCAATTCCTTTTGATATGAACTACATAAAATCTACAATGGGTATGAAACTCATAAAGGGGCACTGGCAGGAGGAACTTTGTTGGTGAATCAAGCGGTCTGACGAAAGTTATGCATGAGAAGGGGGAGTACGAAGTTCAAGGTAATGATAATGTCTTAATGGGACATCTTTTGAATTTATTGCTAATAAATACCCTTGCAAGTAGACCTTATAAAGTTGTTTGGCACTGAAAATTCTTTTGTCTTTGAATGTGATTTTTGGTGTTGTGTGTTTATTGTCCACCAGGCATTATCATTGCAAAACAAGGCTAATAGGAAACAATGACAAACTAATCACACAGCGGGGAGGAAGTCTTTTGCTCATCTACTAGAAGAGAAGATAACACTTGTGTGATTGTTCAGTGATTGATCAGAAAATAATATCATATTTCCCTGCATACGTATTAGCACTCTTACTAGTTGGTAAAGTAATTGTTTTTATTGGATGTTGCAATGTGAGAGTGAAACAAACCTGGTCGATTTCTTTAAAGAGTCCTGATGGTCGAAAAAGAAAAACAAGTTTGTGATAGACATGATGAAAGATCTTTATGTGAGTAAAATTAAACTAGGAAAGTTTATGTTTTTTTATAGTTGTAATTAACTGGGTCATGCTTATCTTTCATATACATTATCACCACTTCATGATTAATAACATATTTGTTTATTATTGTTGAAGAATCAAATGGTGAAAAAGCTAAATGCAATGGAATTGAGAATCGAACTAAGGAGGCAACGACAATAGTCTTTAGGGAGGTTCTAAACCATAAATCGGGATATGACAAAGGATTAGGTGATGGTGATGCCAGAATAATGAGGAACATCGCATTGTAGTGCTAATGCCAGGAGGAATCACAGAATGGGCAGAATTACAAGGATCAGCATGAGGACTTAAAGTCAAATGTGCAAAAAAATTTGTCGAAGAAAATTGAGTTTGATAAATTTATGACGTACTCAATGTCACATCAATAATCTCAGGGAGAGCCTCAGTGGGAGATTCAGGGAGCTGACTAAGGGCTTTGTGGGTAATGTTTTGTTTTTTTTATTTTTTTATTTTGAGAGGCCATGATGGCAGCCCTTTTGGAAGCTGATCAGAGACAACTTGAGAGTGAGTTTTTGAAGTGATGATTGGGTGTTTAGGATCTTGAAAGGTGATAAGTAGTTATTAACAATTTTTGGTGTGTGGCATAGGCAAGGTCATACAACTTCGTTGAAGGGAGGGCAATGTTTGATCTCAGTGGTTGGTATACTAATATGTGAAATTGTATATTGGTGTTGACTGAAATGGGCAACTTGTTTATCAGCACTTAGTACTCGTGGGACACCCAAGAAGTACAATATTGTTGCAATCGAAACATACATTTTGGTTGTTGGGGTGCCACACAAGTTTAACAGGTAAACTTCGAGTTGGTCGTTGTTGTGCTGCCATTACATGGTTGACACACACACATATTATATATGTTAAAGTGTCTTTGTAACATACATATAAAGAATTGGGTGTTGATCTATATAGCCATGCTTTGCATTTATGCATATATATAGGATTTAAGTTAAACATGAATAAGGTGGTTCTTACTAGTCTTTCATTTCTTTATATTGATGACAAGGGTTATTTAATTGTTATAACATAGAGATGAAGGAAAATAGAACTTGAAACCTAATTTGGTTATGAAGAAGGACTCAAGCATCCAAGGTTGGTGAAGAAATCTAGCCATGCTTCATTGAAGAAATGACTCAACTAGTACTATAATTGTGTACTAAAACGAACCATATAAATGTTGTCTACCACACACACACACACACAGAGGTTGCACCATGGTTGACTGACATTCATGATGCCTGATATATTGAGTCATTTATAGATTTTGGTACAAGGTATGTTATCTGATACTATCGGTGTAATGACACTTTGAAAGTTTGTATTTGCATATAGGATCCATGCATATATGCCTGGCCTCTAAATGATAGTATTAAATTTGCTATGAGATCTGTATACATATTATATATTTTGTCAAATATCTACATGTGATTAGTAAGTGGCCACAAGGGTATAAGTACCCTTCTAGAAAAAAGAAAAAAGAAAAAGAAAATAAGTTTTTTGGTCAATGCGTTAGTTTTGTTCAATAGTAGAATGTTACTAATAGTTGAATTTTTTATCATCAATTTGAGAATAAAGCTAAAAAATTGGTGGAAACTATTTTTGGCCATAAAAAATAATTTATTCTCATATTTTTCCTAGCCATTACAACGTCGATAAAGAGTGTAAGTCCTTTAATTTGTTATCACACCCTATTGTGGCGAGGACTAGCATTTGTGGTGGAATTAAACAGTTTTTCCTACCAAGAATGTATTTGTGACGCTAACACATGGGCGTAAATAATAATTTCTTTTGTGGAGATTTACCTACATTTGTGACAAGATGTAGAGCGCCACAAACACAAAATCATTTGTGGCAATAAAACTATTTGTGACACAAAAAATGGCACCGGAAATAAGACTTCTTTTATGGCGAATCAGCGATATGTTAAATTTGCAGCACCACTACCTAGCCGAAAATGTGATTCTTTCCTACCATCTCCTCGGCTTATTTTGGCAAAAGATTCACACATTTGTGTCAACAAATATAGCCACAATTGAACTATATATTTGCAACCGGACCTAGTTTTGGTGCAATATACCTTTTTAAACGCATTATTTGTGTCCACCTAGTGGCACAAGAAGTGGACAAAATTAGTCATTTGCAACGACATTTGGTATTTATTGCAGCGATTTTCAGTGCCAGAAAAGCCATGCATGTTGTAGTGGGCCAAGAGACGAGAAATATCTAAAAAAGATACAAAACATAGTGATTGATCTCCATGTGTCATGACAACTTGCCCAATCTAAGTGACAAAGGGCTCGCATTTGTAGTTGGGAATAAGAGGAGCACTCATATCAATTGTGTATCTCCCTAAATTTTTTATTTGACCAACAAAATATACTCTTCCTGCTATTGTTTATACCTTCTCTTGTACTTATATTTATTATAAAAAATTATACTCAACAGCCTTACACTATACATCTGCTAAGGAAAAAAAGTAGAGCAGTATTACACAATCTCTCTAACCTCCCCACACCATATTTTTTAAAATTTTTAAATTTTTTGATATTTTTTTTGAATTTATTCCCTTTAAACTAATTTAATTTTTCTATTCATTATTCATATATTAAATATTTGATAAAGGAAAAAAAAATAAAAATTAAAATAAGTGTAATGTGTGGAGGTTGTGTAAATAGTAGGAGGTTGTGTAGATTTTTTCAAAAAAGTAAAAAAGCTATTTTACTCAGCAGGTATGTGGTATATGGTTGCTGAATAGAATAATTTTATTTGTTATAGCTGGAATTTTACAAAAATATTGTCACTATTGAGATAATATAATTTTTTTCTAAAACTAGACCATTAGAGATTCGATAATTCTTTTTTAAAAAAATATTATTGTTATGAAAGTACTAATTTTGAAAACATTGACGATATAAATGTTGAAAAGTTGAAAAAATAGGGGCAACAAATAATTGAGTAGCTAAGAAAATGTGAAAATAAATAAGTTAAAAAAATAATAATGGTAAAAAATAAAGAAAAATTATTTTAATAGAGTAGAGAAAGAATAGAAAGTAGATTCTTCCATACGACAACCATAATGCGAAGAAGATCAAGAAATGTCCACGAAAGTATAGAAGATAACAATAAGTACCATTGGACCTCGGAACTCAACATTATCCAAAATATTTTTCTCGACCACTTTTTAGAGAACCACCTTTAATTCATTATTTTCCTAGCTAATTTAATCTCGAAAATGATAGATTTTCTTCTTTGGATAATAAGTTGTTTGTGAAATCTCTTCAATCGGAAGAGGAAATATTATCCACATGAGTACTCAAGCAAACCCCATCCTCAAAATCTCCTGGTCCAAAACTGGACCGATTCGATCGGTCTGGTCCAGTCTAATTTTTTAGATTTTTTTATACCCTTAGCCTAGACTCTCGTAGATACATTTATGATCAGCAACGACACTAAGCTAATATATGAAAAACAAAATGATATACACTACAACTTGATTTTACAACTATTCTATGTTATCGTGGCATTATTTATTAATTATTAAGTATTTTTTAGAGAAGGAGAGAAACTTTGCTTACAAGGAGACGTCATAAAAGTAAAAGTCACAAATTGATGTGAATTATACAATAAAAAAAAGTTTGCAATTTAATGTATCACAACAAGTTACATCAGTCTGTAAATGTTTTTAGTTATCTTTGTAAATCTAGCATTCTTTTAATTAAAAAATAAGAAGAAGAAGAAGAAGAATTATTTATGAAGTAGTTGATGTCTAATACAATATCAATATAGTTTGACCAAGTGAGCTTAACATATAGCTAGGTAACATAAATCATATGAAAAATAAGATAACTTATAGATACATGTACGTGAGTAGATATAGCTAGCTACTTATAAGTGAAGAGTTTTGCTATTCATCATTTTCATATACCACACATCATATTTTTTTTTAATTTTTTTATTTTTTCTAAATTAATTGATTTTTTCTACTCGTCATACATACACTACATATTTAATAAGAGAAAAAATAATAAAAAATATAAAATATAATGTAAGATGTAAAGATGAATAAAATTTTTCATCAAGTAAAATCAAATTTTCAAGGCTCTTCATATCTATTAGCTATAGCCCCCATGGCATTGGGCCTCATCATCGTCACCCTATTTTTCTTAGCAAACTTGGCCGAACGTGTAGGCACAGACTGAAAATTATGGCTTTTTGAACCAGGCCGAAAGCTTAGGTATCGTTTGTGAAATGAGTTGATATTAAAATTAAAAATTAAATAAATATTATTAAAATATATTTTTTAATATTATTTTTATTTTAAGATTTGAAAAAGTTAAATTATTATTTATTTTATTTTTAATCTAGAAAAGTTGTAATGAATATATGAAAAGTTTTCAAAATTTTTGAAGTTTAGGATTTTAGTCTCGAAAATAAACCGATTGGCTCTTTAAATGATCATTTTCTTACTTTCCAAATTATTTCCGGGAAAATGATGTTGTATTACCAAAACCCTCTGTCCCAATCTTTTAGCCTAGTTTGGATTCAAGAATCACTCTAACGAATTTTATCTCATTATTATAATTTTTTTAAATTTGTACACAATATATAAGAAACAATTCAACTTTTTCAAATCTCAAAATAATAATATTAAAAAATAATATTCTAATAATTTTTTATTTAATTTTTTAACTTTTATCTAAAATTATCTCATTTCACTATCTGAAACCTCACATTAATGGTTTCGGTTGCTTTTTGCGTTACTATTGCCAATGAAAAGAGTCAGGATTCCTCTTTATAGGAATATGATATAACGATAATATTTTTATAATCAAATGTATATTTTGTAATATTTATGAGCAAATTTCTAGATGCAAAAATAAAAATCAACCTCTTCTGTTGTGAAATTTTAATTGTATTCGTAACTGCATGAATCGTATTGAAATATAGTTTTAGCAAGAATGAAGTCAAACCCACAGAAATTTCTTAAAACGTAAAAAACCAATCAAATATAAACTAAATAAATTATAATCTAATTCAAAAGGATGAGTTGTAAAATACAATAATAAATTGAGACCTAAAAAATCAATTAATCAAAATAAGAAATAATTAAATTAATAAACTAATCACAATAAAAAGAACTAAAATAAAAAAACTAATCTAAACAACTAATAAACTATAAATGGAGAATGAATTAAGGTTTTGGAATCCACATCATTAATTCTTAATAATATATTTATGATAATTAATTCTTCCCGAACATCTACATGATAATCTAGAAATCAATCTTGTTATCATAGAAAATAACATCGTTGATATCTTTCTTCGCTCAAAAATATAAAATTAAATCATCACTTGTATCTGTTAAAACAAATCACAAAAAATATAAGATTTTATTTTTAACAAAATTATAGATTAAGCTCTCAATTGATAAAGATTATTCTAGATTATAAGAAAAACATGATTGAACTTTGGAAGGTTTTCAATACCCATAGGGGCCCGCGGGGTTTTTTTCCTGGGCTTGAACCTCAACAACCCAGCAAGACACCTGACGCCTAAATACCCCCCGACCCAACAAGGTTCAACTTGGATTGATAAAGAGAATGCCCACCAATTATCCCAACATTATTAAGATGTCTATTCATTCAAAGTAGACAAATAGTTTTGAGAAACAGGAATCCAAGTTTTAAATAACAGATGAGACAATTAATCCGAATGACTCGAAGAAGGCAAAATCTCTATTTAAAGGAGTAAGGTACGTTAATGAAGCTGGAAGATTTTTTGACTTTGAGATTATTCATATCGTTACCGACTTAGACATTGGAGAGTCCTCTTTACCACTCCCAAGTCCTTTAACTCTTTGATTGCAGGAGATCAAGAGTGAGCATCGGTGAAACACTTCCTCAACAAACTTATATCAAGAACTCTATAATTTTTAATTGATACAAAGCAAGAACAATATATCGTTAAACACATAAATAACTAGAGAAAAATTGAATATAAATAAACATCAAAACAATATTTAAAAAAAATAAAAATTACAATATTCTCAAAAACTGAAGGAAGAATTCAAAATTTTCTTTTCTGCGTACGAGATGTTCTGCGGCGCAAGTGTTGTTTTTTTTTTTCCTCCGTTCGGCGTGCTCTTGTCCAGTCCGCCCCTGTTTATGAGAGGCATTGGTCCGTTTATATCCTTTGGAGCCCTGTGACGCTGATGCTTTATTTTTTTTATTTTTTATTTCCTTTACCACTGTTTATAAATAAAATATAATAAATAACTTTTAATCATTTAATATCAATATTAGAATTAAAATGATAAATAATAATATTTTATTTGAAGAATGCAAGTTATGCATAATTCGGCTATTATTATCTTCTTTGACGGGCCTCGGGATTCCTAATGCACGTGCCACGTTTATGTTTTTTCTTCTTCAATCGGAAATTCCTTTATTTTTATTTGTATTTGGGGTCACAAAGAGATGAATAAAAAAGCAGACTAGAAAATGGAAATGAAAGAAGTGGCTCACGAACGAAAGAATGTCATGCGATATGGAGTTTTGAAAAACATTAAACTTTTAGATTTTTAAAAACATTTTGGGAACTTTGAGAAAAATTTCCAATTGTTTTTTATTGGGTTAAAACCAAAATCAACCTCAAACATTTTTAACGATTTGCAAAAAACTCTTTATTTTCTAATGTCTGGTTTAGATAGTGAGTTGAGATAAAATGAAAGTTGAATAAAATATTGTTATAATATTATTTTTATTTTAAAATTTAAAAAAGTTGATTTATTTATTGATATTTTATTTGAAAGTTTAGAAAAATTATAATTAATTAGATGAGATGACTATCTAAATTTCAAACCAAACCTAAATCTTCAATTTTGGCATTGGAATCCTTTGATGTCTTTTAGAATTAACTCCTTTTATTTGAATGTCCTTAAATTCATTCCTTGGAGCATTTGCCCTGTAGCCTATTTTTAGACCCTGGGCTGGGAAGATTTGAAAATGGAAAATTTTGACTTATTTGGACCTACTGTGCACCGAAGCCTTGCATGACTTGGGTCATTTGGATAATGAAAATATTTTATTTCATTTTATTTCATCTAATCATTATAAATTTTTTAAATTTTTACATAAAATATAATAAATAATTTAATTTTTTTATATTTTAAAATAATAATAATATTAAAAAATAATATTTTATTTAATTTTTAACATTCATATAACATTATCTCATCTTATCTTACTATTCAAATCGGACCACATCTTATTGCGCAATGATGTGTATGGCATATTTGTTAATAAGGATAGTACAAAAAATGGTGGGGCTAGTAGAGAACCATTATTATGCCTGTAAAAATAAATTGGCCCGAAGCGGTTGATTTTGTCCGAGACCAGTTCCTTCATTTTAAAAACTAGTCAAAATGGATCCAGTTTCGATTTTAGATTTTCCAACACCGGACCAGACCAGTTTGTATGTATATATATAATTAATTTTTAATATTACATATAATAATTTTATGTTATATATAATTTTATATAATATATATGAAATAATGTTATATTATAATTTATAACATAAAATTTAAATATTAAACATGAACATTTGTTTGATCATATGTTTTAAATATAAAGTATATATATTAATTACATTTTATGGCCTAATAAATCCTCAACATATTCCTTTTAATAAATGCATTAGTAATACTAATACTAAAATCGAAAAATTGGACCGAACCAATAAAACCGGAAGTACCGATTTAGGAGGGTAATCGGTTCTTGAAAATGAAAAATTGGTGTATATCGGTTCGGTTCTAAAATTTGTCTAAAATTAGATCGAACCGAACAGGTTACACCCCTAACCATCATGTACAGAGTTCATTGGAGGATTTCGTCGACAGTGGCGGGTGGCAGCAAATCTAAGGTTAACCCTATGTTAACAAAAGGAAATAAACTTGAAATAAAGCTATAAAACACCAAAATAAGCTTTGAAAGAGGGCGAAAAACACCAATTGGGTTGTTTTGCTGAACTTTGGGTTGTTTTCAGTGCATTTGTGAGTGAGGAGTTTAGCTAGGTCACAAGTGACGGTGTTAGGTTGCAGTACGGCATAATATGCGTGGTTTTGGTGGGCACCAATCGGAAAGAATTAGGCAATCGCCTAAGGCCCCACCCCCATAAAGGGCCCCAAATAACAGATTGTTTTTCTTGATTTTGCTTCTTGGAAAAGAGAAAATGGCAACACAACCAATATAATATGACAAAGGGACACCTCCATTTGACACAGCGAAAATGTGCACTTTATAATGTTAATCTTTCCATCTCTCTATCTGGCTCTCATATATATATATATATATATATATATATATAATTAAGAAAACTTTTATTTACAATCCTCATTTGAAGACTGTACGTACAAACCTTTTATTAAATAAGAAAAAACATCATTTTTGAAATGATATTTTTGTAATTTTAAAAGATTTTAAAGATAAATTAATTGCCTAAACTTGCAATGCACTCTCCAAAATAGGAACTACATGTAGCATTGCTCATATATTAATTGCTCAAGTACTCTCAATCATTCTCACTAATTTGATCTTTCATTCATTCTTTTTTCATATTTTTTGCCCATTCGTTATCACGTTTTAAGTACTGTTTACTTAAAATAGTTCTTTTTACTTCATATTTTCATCTCTCTCGTTCCTCCCTCCTCTCAATATATTCCATCGATTTATCCATTTTCTTTTTTATTCCTTATCACACAGTTACTTCAAACTTACTTCTATTGACTCTTTTTGCGTATTAGAAGAATAACTTTTAAATAAATCTCGAATATTATATATTTATATAATAATTTATTTTAAGTTTTTGCTTTAGCCTCGCTTTACTGGGCCTCCCTGAGTGAGACAGAGAAAGAGTTTGTGTTTTTCATAAGATAGTGGAAGGAAATAAAGACAAGGAAAAAAGGTTTAGAAAGCTTCTCCCCCTCCTTGGTAGGCGAATGATATGCTGGGACGGGCGTGCTATATTTTACACAAAGGAGAGTGAACTCAACCTTACGTTGATGCATCATGCCTTAACGACCTGCAATTAGAAGAAAACTTAGAATTAACGAAGAGATAAGCTCTTTCAATGATTGATGAATCTATGAATTAAAATCAATGGTACGTACATAATAGGCTATTTATAACGGCTGAGAAGGAATAATTTTATATACAATCGTGAAGTGCGTAAACACTACGTAATCGCTTTGAAAAAGAGTAAAGTTCACTATTAAAAAATTAATTTTTTTCATGTGGATCCCATATTTTATTCACTTTTTTCAAAACGATTATGCAGCAGTTACACAATTCACGATTGTAATTATCTTTTCTCTTATCTCTATAGATTGATCCCAATATTTGAGGGTTGTAGATGGTTGTTTTTATTCCATACGGTGCGTTTTGATGTAGCTTTATCCTTTAGTCACCCTCTATCGCATGAATCCCACGTGATCGTGACCTTTAGTCACCAATTATTCCTTCCTCGCCCACTACCTAGCATATTCCTCTACTCATATGATCCGTGGCTCTTTCCTCACCCATAAAGTGTATTTTTACTCTTACTCCATAAATTATTGTCGCACGTGCACCAGTAGGAATTTTCCTTTGTTTTCTTTTTTTCTTTTCTAGACTTACCTCTTTTCATATATGATAAGTCTCCCCGAACACGTTTTCCTTTCCATATCGTGTGGGATCTGTGCGTTTATTCACTATCTTGTCATGCAATGCTAGATTCAATGACCCATCTAACACGTCTCTTTGTGCAACATAGAATATGGGATTTGTTTACCGTATCCCTTCTACTTTTGGCACGTGCCTCTCTTCATTTGGTTCCAACCCCAGCGTCCTTTGCCATTCCACCTTCCCATAACCGTCACCACCCTATTCTTCAACTTCTCTCATTCTCTTTTCTTGCTCTAAATAACTTTTTCATTCACCTAAGTCTTCCTTCTCCTACCTTCAAATCTCCCTGTGCTTTTCTCAAATGGCTCCCAAAAATCTTTCTTAATATGCTTCTTGTCAAACACCTGGGGTCTCATGGACTTGAATCCTTTCAACCCGCTACCTCTGAGCAGAATCGTTGGGTGGCGATCACTTCTCAAAAAAGTTAGACTTTATGAGGGAGTGGTTCGGCATTCCTAACTCACTTAGGTTGAACCTTTCTGACTCCCGTGACGGTATAGTCAATCCCAACGGGACTGCAAGGCATTTCGGTCTTAATATGGGGATGTTCCAAAAGGGGTTGAGGCTTCCCTTTTGTCACTCTCTCCAAGACGTTCTAGATTTCTTGGAGACAGCTTTTACTTAGTTGTTGCCAAATGCCCGGGGGTTCTAATGTCTTGTTATGTGGTGTGGAGGCAGGCTCTCGAAGCAACCGGAGTTGAGAATACAAACTTTACTGGATGCTAATTTTTCTACATCCATGGCATGCAGAGGCATGATAGGAATCAATGCACCTTCCGCTCACGTATTGGCTACCATGTTATCCATTTGGAGTCTTGGTACTCCCATGTCAAGAATTGGAACATAAAGTTTTTCTTTGCATATGGGGAAGGTTGGAGCTCCCGATTGGCGAGGCCGCCCAACATGAGTTTTCGATCAGGGCCTCTTAGTGTGCGGTTCTAGATGGTCTTTGCTTTGTGGTGACCCCTACACTTAATGTGATATCGCACCTCGAACTTGCTTACACATGGGTTAAGGAGAACCCCAACTTTGCCAGTTCTGATCTTGATCTTACTAGGGAGAATATCAGTTGCTTTCTAGTCATGTTGAACCGGTATGGTGTTATTGGCTACTCAATTTCAGGGCCTATGAGTCTTAGTTTAACCCGTGACCGTAAGAGGGCCGCTCTTTCCTCTTCAGACCCCAGGGGAAAAAGATCTTGCACAGAGGAGCCCGAACTGCAGTGAGATTCCCATGCACGAGCCGACCCCACTAGTTCTAAAGGGGGAGGGGTGTCATATCTGCTTTTGAAGGTGGACGAGAGAGCTAGCAACCTCCACCTTCATTACACGCTGACCGCCTTGCGAATGTGATCAGTCAAGGGCCTAGGATTTGGATTCGCTCTTGGGTCCCAATTTTTTTACGTGCTTCAAGATACTTTCTTGGGTTGTTTCCCCTATCCTTCTCTTGAGAGGTTTGCGTCATCTTCCTCATCTTCCCCGACTTCTAGTGGCTTGGTAGTGGTGATAAAGATGAGGGAAGGAATAGGTGCCCAAAGCACCACTGATGGTGTGATAAAATGAGTTAGGGCGTATGCCAGGCCCTCTGATCGAAATGAACAGTCCACGACACTAGCTCGTGGTGTTCTGCTGGGCGTTAGTGATTTTGCTAAAGGAGAAGTTGCTTCTACTAAGGGGGCATTCCCATATGCCAATGAGGCTTCTCAAAGCGATGCTCCAAGTATTGATGAACAAGGTATAGTTCTAGAGGGTGTTTCGGAGCAAAACAAGGTCCCTTTGGATTCATGGCTTGAGTGTTTGGACGATGACATTGTGTCGCCCCGAGGCTTGCCTTCTTCAACCTAGTGTCCTCTAGGGGTGACTACTATTGAAGGTGTTCTCCAAGGATCTTCGCCTTATCCAGATACCTGCTGCCCAAAGCTTGGTGAAACTTCTAGCCCACCTGTTGCTAGGTGTGGCCTTGTTCTGGAGAGCTTTGCAGGTTGGGATTTGGTCTCTTCCAATCTACATGTTGAGTCTCCTCCTGGTGCACCTTCATCTCCTAAAGGCACGTCACCTTTCACCGGAAGTCCTCCCTAGGTGTCCATTTCCAAAAACATTCCTTAGAGTACTTCACCCTATCCCTTGTGTCTTGACGCAAATTACTCGCTGCCTCCTTCGCTTAACCTTGAGGCTAGTGAAACTTCTAACCCTTTTGTTGCGGAATTTACCTGGGAGCTTAGTGAATTCCTCACTCTCGCTACCTTATTCATTTGCGGGTTTTTATGGATGTCACTATTTGGATTTACCTTGTACTTTCCATAAGGACTATCCTCTCTGGCTCAGTGGATCACCCAGCGCCATAGCCATTAAGCTACAGGTTGGAGGAGGTATCCAAGGTTGCCCAAGTGGAGATATATCATAGTGCAAGATGTTTGCAACGAGAGAAGAATCATGCAGACAACTTTCCAATGATCTTAACTACGTCCAGGCGGAGCTAAAGGACCTCGCAGTCCTTTTCAGGTCCTTCCAAGAAGAACTCCACAAGGCCAATGGTAGATATATGCATCTGGTTGAGCATAATGAGGCCATGCGGGGGGAGTTGGCAATGGCCTCGCAACAAACTTGGATCTACAATGTCTCTTTCCTAATGTGGCAGCCCTGGCCATATTGGATTATCCACAGGCTGATGTGATGTCGGACGTGTTCTTCACCCAACAGGTTCCTCTTCGTGACGGTGGCCCATGAACCTAGGGTTGAGGCATGTTCCTTCCTTTGTTTTGTGTTGATAATCTTGAAACTCGTATGGTTTGTTTTAGATTTATCTTGTAATTGAATTACCATGTTATGTACATAATCTTTTGGTGTTTGATGTATGTTTTTGGCCTATTATTCCTCTCGCCGCCAACCTTGTTTTTGTCCTTTGTTTCCTTTATTTTATTTTTTATTTTATTTTTTATTTTATTTTTTATTTTTTTATCCTGCTGGCCAATCTGATTGTTGTTTGGGTGAAGGCTAACCCCAGTCGCATGTGTGTACGTTAGCCTTTGGTTGCTGCCAAATGGTGGGAGTGTTAACTCTAACCACATGGGCATTGTTAATACTCGGTTGTTCGCCCGAGGGACACATTGTGGGAGTAGGAGATTTTCTCAACCACAGTTTGGGCAACTACTAACTCTGGGGGCATGCATGTGCATTAGCCTTTGGTTGCCACCGATTGGTGGGAGTGTTAACCCTAATAGCATACTCATTGTTAACACCTGGTTGTTCGCCTGAGGGGCATGCTAAGGGAGCAGGAGTTTTTGTCAACCGTAACTTGGGCAATGGCTAACACCAGTTGCAAGTGCCTGCGTTAGCCTTTGGTCAGTGATTGATAATTGCGAGTGTTAACCCTGAACGCATATAACATTTGGCCGCTCGCTCAAAGGGCGCTAACATTCTTGATGAAACTCATTTGAAATGAGTCATTGCATGAAATATTGTGTACTCATAATGAGGATTTTTATTTCATATCCAAGTTACAAGGTATTAGCTAGACAAAAATTTTCTTCAAGTGTTCTACATTCCATGGGTGTGGCAGTCTCTTTCCGTTCATGTCCTTTAAGTGTTATGAGCCTAGCCTATTGTTTGCTACTATGACTTATGGTCTTTTCCAACTAGGTTCTAGCTTTCTCTATTCTTGCCCCTTGGAGGTTGTCCCAGCTTCTCTCAACACAAGGTCTCCAACATTGAATGCCAAGTGCTTGACTTTCTTATTGAAGTATTGCATAGTTCTTCTCCTATAGGTTGCTGCTCTTACCTCTGTCTCTTCTCTCCTTTCCTCCAATAGGTCCAGGTTTCCTTCCAAGCCTTTGTCGTTTGACTCTTCACAGTAGTGTTGGACTCGACGACTTGGCATGCCAATTTCCACAATTATCAAAATCTCACTACAGTAGGTCGTCGTGAATGGGATTTTTCCAGTTGTGGTCTTCATGGTTGTCCTGTACACCCACAACACCCTTGGAAGCTCTTTAGCTTGTGGTCCTTTTTTTCGGCTAGCTTCTACTTCACTCTGCGGAACACGATGTTGTTCATCGCCTCTACTTGCCAGCTAGCCTAAAGACAGTCAAGGGAAGAGTATTTGACCTTGATTCTCAACACCGCGCACCAATCTTTGTACTGGTTGTTCGTTGTCTAAAACTAGGGACCGTGGTATGTCAAATCAACTCAAGATGGATTTCCAGAGAAGTTTTATGATGCTTCCAATTGTGATTTTTACCAAAGCCTCCATTTCTACCCACTTCATGAAATACTCGATGGCGACCACTGTGAACTTGACACCTCCCTTTCCCAGTGGCATAAGTCCTACAAGGTTGATTCCCCCACTGTGCGAAAGACCATGATGCCGCTATTGTGGTTAACTCTTTTGGCACGCTGTGAGGCACAATAGCATTTGACTAACACTTCGCATACTTCCTAACGAACTCCTCCGCATCCTTCAGTGTGTGGGGCTAATAGTATCCTGCTCTCTTGGCATTCTACACTAGGGCTCTACCATCGGAGTTATTCCCACAGACTCTCTTGTGTATTTCTACCATTAGATAATGCACTTCCTCTACAGAGATACTACGCAAGAGTGAAGCAAAGAAACCTCCTTATATAATATCCCTTCTATAACGGTAATCTGGTTGCCCTGGATTTCACCTTCCTCACTTCCATTCATTCGTTCAGGAGTTCCCCAGGGGTCAAGTATGTCGCCACATCGTGTCCCCACTAGGGCACAGTCACTCCTACCACTAATACTTCGCTTCCAACACATAGTCTCTAATACCTGCGTCGTTATGTCCTACAGGGGAAAGAGCCCTCCATTCCTAAGGTGACTCACGCGAGCTTTTCCACCAGCCAACTTTCTTCGCTCAGTATTTGTCAAATGCTGAAGTATTGGGATCGGTCATGCTACTACCATACCCGTTGCAAATACATTTTTAGCCTTTCTCCTCTCACCAGGTACTCCCCCATCACTTGGTTCATCACTAGCTAGAAGTCTACATATATGTCAACTTTGTTCGTGCCCAACCTTTTGGCCACGACAAGTCCTGCCAAAAGCACTTTATACTTTGCTTCATTATTGGTTGTCTCGAACACTAGTGTCACGATGTAATGAATTTCTTCACCTCTTTCAGTTACGAGGTAAAGGCCCACTCCCCCGCCACTGCGACATAAGCAGCTATCAACATACACTTGCCAAGGGGATCTTTTCAGTGCCGCCTGTGGCTTTTCTAGGAAATTAATAAACTTCGCGACAAATTTCGCTAGGATTATTTCCTTCATGGCGCTTCTTGGCAGGTAATTGATGTTGAGCTCACTAAACTTGATTGACCAGTTCACCAAGTGACTCAACGTGTCAGGCCTTTGTAAGACTTTCTTCAAAGGGCATTTTGTCAGCTTAAGCCTAGAAGTAAGACTTTAATCAGTACATTGCCACCACTAGAGCAGACGCCAACAACTCCACTTGTGGATAGGGGTGAGCATCGACTTAGTCAGAGTTCATGAACTCCAACTCCAACTCCAACATGTGTAGGCTCCGATCTAACTTCGACTCTGACTTGTCAGAGCGAAGTCAAATTTCGGCTTTCAGCTTTAGGTTTCTTCTTTTTTAGCTTCATATTTAGCCCATTTAAAAAATAATTTTTTGTGTGCTTTCAAATATCAATTTTTTGAAAAAATTTAAAACTAAAACTAAATCATTCATTGCTAATTTACTTCTATTCTAATATCTAATTTATTTTTATACTAGATATATACAATAGTGTCTAATTACATGTTATCATACTATAGTATTATATATTGTTTTTAGTGTCTAATTACATATTATTATACTATTGTATTACATGCTATTATATTATACTAATGTCTAACTTATTTATAACTTATTTCTATACTAGACTTATTTCTAGTGTCTAATTGCATGTTAGTATACTTTATTAAATTGGTATTATATGTTATTAACTTATTATACTAGACTTATTAATTATTTTGATACTAGTGTCTAATTTATTACTATACAAGACTTATACTATAATGTCTAATTATATGTAATTATACTAATATCTAACTTATTTCTAACTCAATTATACACTAGACTTTCTAGTGTCTAATTATATATTATTATACTCTAGTAAACTAGTATAATATATCATTAACTTATTATACTAGGCTTATTTAAATACTAGTGTCTAACTTATTTCTATACTTGATTATGTATGATAGTAATACTATAATGTTTACATATATTAAACTATCATTAGTCTATTTATATTATAGTATAAGTATATTATTTTATAATAATTAGCTCATAGTAGTATATTATTGAATTTAACTATATAAGTTCTAGTTCTATAACTATAGAATTATACTAGTATATATGATAAATATTATAAATACATATTTTTATAACATATATACAATATCAGAGTCAGAGTCGGAGTCGAAGTATAAAGTCAAAGTTGGATCGGATCGGAGTCGGAGTCAGTCCACTGACACCTCTGACTCTGACTGAAAAATTAAAAAGAAATCCGGCTCTGACTCCATTTTGTCGGAGTCGGATTATTGGAATTTTGCTCAGCCCTACTTGTGGATAGCCTATTTCTACTTCACTGAAGGCCCTGTTCATGTAGTACACTGGCTTCTTCTTCCTTTCTTCTTCCCTAACTAGAGCAGCTCTTGTAGCCTCCGATGTAACAGACAAATATGGATACAAGGTCTCCCCCTGTTTGGTTTGACTCGGGAGGCGAGGGTTAGACAGGTATGCCTTTAACTGCTTGGACTTCTTGTTACATTCTCCATCCCAATTTTGGGTCTTCCGTAGCACTCGGAAGAATGGCAAGCATTTGTCCATTGATCTTGACACGAATAGGTTCAGAGCCATTATTTTGCCAGCCAGCTTCTGTACTTCTTTTAGACTCTAAGGGGCTTCATATCCATTATTGCCTTGATCTTTTCTAGGTTGGCTTCAATTTCTTGTTCTGACACCATACAACCTAAGAACTTACTCAATCCCATGCTGAAGGCCCATTTGGCCTAGTTGAGTTATATCTTATATTTTTGCACCACAACGAAGGCTTCTCGCAAGTTTGGTACATGGTCGTCTGCCTCTTTGCTATTAACTAGTAGGTCATCTACGTAGACCTCCATATTGCATCTGACCTGCTATTTGAATATGCAGTTAACTAGCCTTTTATGCATCACCCCTACGTTTTTCAAGTCGGACGGCATTACTTAATAACTATACAACCCACTATTCATTATGAAAGACGTATTTTCTTGGTTGCCTCTGTATATCCGTATTTGGTTATAACCTGTATAGGGATCCATAAAAGTCAACATCCGTGTGGATTGTTGTTAAGTCGACTATCAAGTCAATCGTGATAGGGGAAACTATCTTTTGTGAATATCTTTTTATTCAGATTGGTGAAATCTACACATTTCCGTTACTTACCGTTCACCTTCTTTACTAACAGGATATTCGAGAGCCATTTTAGGTACTGAGCCTCTCGAATAAACCTTGCCCCTAAGAGGCATTCCACCTCTTCCATGATTGCTACATACTTCTCAAAATTGAAACTACTATACTTTTGCCTCACTTTCTTGGCTTCTAGATTAATGTAGAGGTGATGTTCTATGACATTTGCATTTATGTCAACCATGTGCTCATGACTCCATGTGACGTCTCTATGCTCAATGAGGAGCTATTCAATCGTTCCTTGAGTTCCAATGTCATTTGTGTCCCTATCTGATTCGTCGCATTTGGTTGATCAAGATACATAACTACTAACTCCAAGGGCTCAGCAACCTTTCCTTGTTTCAGACTCCCTTCTTCCTAGGTCTCTATCACTCTCTCGATGAGCTTTGGTAGTGGAGGGATTACTTCTTTAGTCACTGCCTCTTAAACGGTCTGAACCTCCACACCCCCATTCTTTAGCTCTTGTATGTAGCATCCCAGTGCCAACACTTGCTCACGGTGGACCTCCTTGACACCCATATCTGTCAAAAACTTTATTTTTAGGTGATAAGATGAGGTAAATACCCTAATCCTATTCAGAGTTAGGTGACTAATGATGGCATTGTATGATAAATAGGCTTTAATCACGAAAAAGTCTGTCATTGTCGTAGTCATGCGGGACCCTACTCTCACTGTGACGGGTAATGCGATGGCACCTACCGGTTACACTGTCTCTTTTGAGAATCCTTTCAAAGGTGTAGGGGTTGGCTGTATTCTATCATGCTCAATATTCATCTTCATAAATGTGTCCTAGAATATGACGTTCATTAAACTCCCATTATCAATTAAGATCTTGCATGTAGTGTAGTTAGCGACGAGTAGAGTTACCACCAATGCATCATCATATGAGTACAGCACGCCCCTGTAGTCTTCATTGTCGAAGGTTATAGGATTAGTCTTACCGGTTTTAGTTTGCTTCGAAGGTCTACCAACAAGAAATACTTCTTTGTATCTTGACTTTCAAGTGTAAGTTTTTCTCGTAAAAAATGATGCTCTGCCACCGGTGAACTCTCCTGCAATGGTTCTAATTTCACCTAGTGGTTGATTTGGTCTAGTAGGGTTGCGGTGGGGGGAGAGCTCCTTTCTAGTGTTTTCGCCCATCTTTGGGCTTTTGCTACTATGCCAGCCTATCGATATTTCTCTTCATTTCCCGGCTAGCTGTCTCGGTGGCTACTCATGTTCAATGATGAGGCCCTCCAATTCTTTATTCTCCCACATTACTTCTATATGATGTTTGAGGTTGTGAAAATCCTCAATCTTGTGCCCCTTCTTTCTATGATAAGCGTAGTAGCAGTCAGTTCCCTAACTGTCCAAGCCTTAGTCATCATTTCGTCTCTCTATGCCTCCTCGTTCCCTTTTTCTTTTCTCCTTTCATAACGAAAATTTCTCGCCCTATCATTAGGTGTAGCAATATGTGACACGACCCGTAAACGCAACACGACCATGACACAAAATTAGCAGGTTTGAGTTTGATATTAATGGGTTTGGATCAAAACGAGTTGACCTATGAGTTGACCTAGCACAATTTATAAACAGGTCAACCCCGTTTAACACAAAACCAACCCGTTATGACTTATTTAGATTTTTACTGACAATCACAATTTTATTATTGTTGAATTGTAATATTGATACTTCTCAATACACTTATATTTTTATTATTGGGATTGTAATTATGAACATATACTCATATTTGTTAATATCAGGATTGTGATATTGATTTTATTATAAGTTAAAATATAAAAGATATTGATTTTTTTGTTAGTGGATAGTCTTTATTTTTTTTTTAAGATTGTCGCTATTAATAAATATAGATTTTAAATTTTATGTGAAGTTATGTTAACTAGGTCAAATAGGTTATGCGAATTAGTTCAACTCATTTATATGAAACGGGTTGAAATTGGTCATGTCGTGTTAATCTATTTCTAATTAATTATTAAACATGTCAAAACGGGTTACACGAAACGATATGACTCATTATTCAAATGGGTCATGTTGGGATTTGAAGATCTTACACGTTTAGCTTAACGGATCGGGTTCGGGTTGAGCCATATAGTAGAATATTCAGGACTTGACACTACACAAACACGAATTGCCACCCTTAGAGCACTGACGTTAGCCTAGTCAAATGTCAATTACTCATCAAATTATAGCCAATTATGTCAAAATTGGTCTACATTGAACTAGCCAAAGTTCAATGGCTTGAGCTTTGGGCTACAATATTTCCATCTATTTTTTCAAATTTGGCCAGTCACTGTTACTCTTCTAAACATTATTTTATTGACTAAAATTGGCTCCCAACGTCTCTTTCTTCCCTAATTTTTCAGCTCCCTCATTTCTTTTTCTTTCTTTTTCTTTTTCTTTTCTCTCATGCCGAATCGCACCCTTTCATTTCTTCCTCTTATTTTCGTCTTCTCTCTGCACCCTCGCTAAACACCCTCTCCCTCCCGAGCATCTATGTTTTTTCCTTTCCTTTCTATCTACTGCAACACTTTCTTTCCTTCCAATCCTCGGCTTCCATTTGTAGAGAACCCAACTGTCCCTTTCCCTCCCTCTCATTTTCTTTCCATTTCATTTGCAGAGAATCCATTGAAGGCATCTGCAACACAGAGTATATGAACTTCTTTACAGTCACAATTTTTGCCCTAGACTGCCGAGATCAACATTTTATCTTCCCTCGACGACTATTGTGCTTCAGAAGGGTAAATTTAATGTTATTTTTTCCTTCAAATATCGATTTTTCACCTAGCTTCTTTTTGCTTGAACTGGTCTGAATGTTGTGGTGGTTGTGAAAGCATGTTCACGGCTGTGACTTTTTGTTTGCCTTATTTTTATAGGGCTTCAGAACCTTCCTCTCGGTCATGAATTTGTTTCTGATGGATTTTTCATGGCTGCTAATTTTATATTCCTTGGGTAGGTATATTCAGTTGGAATACATGCTTTCCTAGGGAGAACATTCAATTCCTCCTTCTGACCTAAAAAATATATATAAGTCTCTGCCGTCTGAATGTCATGGTTTAGTCTGTTATGACTTATAAATTTATATAGTTAGTGACCAAAATTCATTACCAGTATAAAATTGCATCGTGCATGATATTGGCACATTGAGTTTATCAAGTGATTATGGTATTTGTGCACAAACCTTCATCTTTCTACCATCAAACATGACTTAAAAATTTTTAAGTTTCATTTTACTTGGTAGATATTGTGATATTGTTCTATAATCAAACCTCGAAGTTTCTTTAATCAAATGCAATGTACTTTTGTGTAGATTAGGTTGGTGGGTCATTTTGAATAATTCATTACTCAATCATACTCTGGTCATGAAGTGCCCACTTGAGACCTAGTTACTCTTCTTGAAAGTTACTCTTAGCCTGCTAAAATCTTAAAGAAACTTGATTGATCAGTACCAATAACCTGCAGAGTAGTCATTTATGTGTGTTTGTTTGTGTTACAGGTTGGACTATTTGTGGATCGCGGTATCGAATATGTCCAACTACCCCTCTCTCTTTCTCTCGTATTTTCCTTTCTTCTGAAATGCTACCCTCGCTCTTTTCTCCATTTTCTCTCTTCCTCGATCGATTGTCTCTTTGTTCCTAGGTCCAAAAATTCTTGAGTCTCTTTCCTTGCTAGTTCCCGTCATCCCACGGTTGTGCGATTTCCTCTCTCTCTCGACTTCGCTCAAGAACATTCAGCAACACTCTCTCAGCTTGAGTTTTGCCACTACCGAAGCTTTATTTGGGTAAATACGTTGCTTTGTATTAAATATTTTGTGTATAAAATGGGTATGAATTTGTTAAATGGGTATCAATCTATTGTGCAATGGATTTTTGTTCATTTGGTGTTTGTGCATTTTTGTGGAAGTTGTAGTTGCTAGTTTTCAACCTTCTTGTTATTATCGTTTGTTGGGTTCCAAAATAAAAATAGAGGGGCACTGGGAGATTGAGAACCAAACAGTGGGCTTTTTAGAGCGAGTGAGAGAGACAAGAGAAGAAAGAAGAAGAGAGAAATGGGTTTTCCTTTCCTCTTCTCTTACTGATTTTACTCTCTATCTCTAAAATAGAAAACCCTCAGAAGAAGAGAAAGATGCTTCATTACATTTATTGTTGTTGTCCCCAACAGATAGGTATGGAGCTGTCTGTTATATTTGTTTATGAAAATTAGCCATTTTCCTAAACCATCATATAAAATAGGAGAGCAGACGAAGTAATATTGGTCATTGGTGATTTTTATTTATTATTGGCAGCATAGGATCAGTACTACACTACTTGTATTTCTTAGGAGATTTGAATTAATGATGGAGGCCACCTTCTTGGATTCTGATTCAGTCAACTATGCGGCAGTTTGAGGTAGTTTGAGGCAGGTAGATATAACATCTATATATTGGCAACATTTGTTTACTTTGTATAACATGATTTGCTACTTTGTTGGACTTGAAAATTTTTAAACTTTTCTAACTCCTTGAAAATGTAATATTTTTCAAGGATGGACACACAAATTGATGGTGATCCCTTCTTCACCACTCTCTTACAAAGTAGAGGAAAATGTTTTAATAGCACCCTAATGCAACATTCTAATGTTGTGGTTCAAGCAACTCCCAATGACGGTGAAAAGAGGCATCCTCCAAAAAATTTCAAAAGGGTGCATCTTTCACTGCAGAGGAGGATAACCTCCTCGTCTCAGTTTGGCTCAACATTAGTATCAATGCAATAATGGGTACTGATCAAAAGTCCAATCAAATGTGGGATATAATTTCAAAATTTTATCATGAATATAAAAAATCGAACATTGTGAACCATTCTGTAAGCTCTTTGATGAATCAGTGGTCCTCGATTCAAAAATGCACAAATAAGTTTTGTGCATTTTTAGCACAGGTAAAGTCATTGCACCTGAGAGGTGCAATAGAGTAGGACAAGGTAGGTAGCATTTTCCTTTAATTATGCAATTTATGTATGATTGATTTATTAACTAACAATATTCCTTTACCTTTGTAGATTGAGAAGACAAAGATTTTGTACAAAGTGATGGAGAGGGTGAACTTCACAATAAAGCACTGTTAGTGTCTTCTGAGACACCAACCAAAATGGCAGCAACATATCTCCACCGTTGGTACGAGGAGAAGGCCACAAGAAAAACTTCACATTGAAGTTGTTGTTGACATAGTGGAGGAGAATATGAAAGTTCTTGGTAAAAGACCTCGAGGCAAAAAAGCTAAGAAAGAAAGGGAGAGGAAGCAGAAGTGGAAGTCAATTGAAGGTCATGATACTGAGATCAACATTGCCTTAGCTAAAATGACCGAGTATAGAGCCACGTGCATGGTAGAGTGAAGAAATGTTGTGTTGAAGGTAGATCACGATATATGTGCAGAATTTGAACTAAAGAAGAAGAATTTCAAGGCAAAGATGATGAGACTAAATCTTGTTGGCCTGAATGCCATGCAGCAAGAATATTTCTTTAATATTTAGCAAGCAATTTTTGAGGCACTGAAGTCCCATTCCGAACGTACATCTACATCTATATTGACACCTTATGGAGGTGTCTAACTGGCTGTTTTGGTAGATTTTTTTATTTAATTTTAGTGGTTGTCCAACCACATGTGGGTTGGAGAAACGTGGCTGAGTAGCAACTAAAGGGGTCAGATGTTTGTGTTGGGGCTGGGGTTAAACTACAATTATTTTTTGGATGCAGTGATGGTAGAAACTGCAATTATATGGCAGAACTGTGTTGCTAGAAACTAGAATTTGTTTTTGTGGTTTATGCTGGATTTGCAATTATATGGTACAAACTATGTTAGTAGATTTGCAACTTTCTCATTTTTTGTGCTGGTAGAAAATGTGAAGGTAGAAACTTATGTAAATATGACATTTATCTTTTGTATTTAATCATAGTAAGCTATATTTTTCAGAATTTGTAAACTTTATGTTTTGTATAGTCTATTTGCAAAATTTACAACCAGGTAGTATTGTGATTAAAAGCAAGAAATTTGCAAACAACTTTATATTTTGTATGGTCTATTTGCAATCATGTCGTTATGGTCAAATTTGCAATCAACTTACATCTAGCCAACGTCGTTATAAAGAAATGCTCAACAGATTATGAACAAATTAGCTCAGGTAGTAGAGGGACAAATTATGGCTTAGGTAGTTGGGAAACAATAAATTTTTTTAAAAAAATTAAATTATTAATTAATATAATAAGTGTATTTGCAAAATATTACAATTTTTTTTGTAAAATATTATTAAAATATATAATATTATATTATTATTTTGACTTTAAGATAGCTAGTTCAATGTAGATTCACCTAGCTAAAAGTTAATGCTATAGTCAAAACTTGAAGTTCTAGCCAAAATTTGGACTTGGCAATGGCTAGGTCATTGCCAATTCTCTTACATGTCATCATTCTCCCTTCCTTTGCTACCTTTGCTCACCTCCTTCACCTTCTTGTCCATACTACAGCCCTTTGTAGGTCTGTCAACGCTCTAAGCATGTCTTCCGTATTGACAAATTCGCATGCCTTATCTATATTTTCTCATAGCGTTATTAGTGTCTTCCTCGATATAACAACAATTGGCTTTTCAATAAGACTTCACACAATTGTTTTGTCTCCTCTTTTCCTCTCCAAATATATTTAGTAATGTGTACTATGAATATATAGGTATTTTGAAAATTAGTCTTTCGATATAACAACAATTTGCCCATGTAAAAAAGGTGTCCAAATATCGGTCGCTATACCTTTTGGATATGTTTGGTTATGGATAATATTGAGAATGTGTGAAAGTTTTTTAAGATGTATTGTTTAATGGAATTTTAGAAAATGAGAGAAAATGTTGAAACATTTTTGAAAATAAGTTTTGTATTGTAGTTTGTAAAAGTGGATAAGTAGAATTTAAAAGATATTTAAATATAATTTTTTAAGAGTAGTTTTCTGCCTTGTTTAAACGTCAAGTGGTTTCATGAATTGTGTAAAAGCACATGTTAATAATGAAGAATTTTTTAAGATGATGGTTTGATAGAGTTTTAAAAAAGTAATGAAACTCATAATAAAAGTATGCTTGGATGTAAGATCCTTGTAAAGAAATTATGAGGGTGAAATAATAAATAATATTAAAATTTTTATTTAATTTCTATTTTAAAAAATTGTAACGAGACTGCTACCACCACGCTAGCCAAAAAGCTTTTGCTGCCACGGGGCGAACCAAGGCTACCGAGTTGTAAGGCAGCCCCAATCAGGCCATCCATGGCAAATAGAAAGCTCTAGCCGCTAGAGTGGCCATAGCCATGTCGTGGTCATGTTTGAAAAAATTTGAGTTAACATTATAAATATTTGTACGCTTGGATGTAAAAGTTGTCTCTAACTTTAGAGACATTTTTAATACCACAAACCTTTATTTTGCTATTTGTAAAAGTTTCTTTTATTATATTTTGAGTTTGAATAATAATTGAGTTATACTCAGATGAAAAGTTAAAAGTCAAAATACTTTTCTTTTAGATTTAAAAAATTGTAAGTTTAAAATTATCAATTTGATTGAGAATTTTAAAGAAGAAATAAGTAACCAAACAAGACCTTATTCTCGTTTGTAAAAAATTAATCTACTATTAGCATGTCTAAAAATGTTGACACCCTTTTTTCAGGGTCGAAAAATAAGGAGGAGTATTAGGTTATTGAGATTATTTTCCAGTATGCATACCAAGTGCTCGACAAAATGTTCAAAGGAAAACATTAATTATGATTCATTGTTTTTACACACATACTCTATTGTGCCTTTACAATAATTTATATAGGCAAAGTTTACAAATAACTAATTTTCACATTTTTTGAATCAATCGACACCTGTCCTACCAGAAAGGTATTCTGGTTTCTAGTAGATTCCTTACTTCTCTGTTGTGCATTTCTATCCTCTGCTATGCGTGGCTTGGTAATTGCACTAGTGGTGTTACTTGCTTTCTCAGGTATTGTTGGACGCCTGCTTGCCTTAGTGTCTTCCTTAACAACCCCCCTTGATGTAAGTGGCACTTGTGAAACTGTGAGACCTGATCGAAGAAAAAAGAAACGAGTTGCTGATAATGGTTTTGTGAGAATATCAGCCAGTTGATCTTTGCTGGACACAAAGGAAACATTGAGGGTCTTGGCTGCCACTCGATCCCTAACAAAGTAATAATCTAGTTCTACATGCTTGGTACGAGCATGTAGAACTAGATTTATCGACAGATAAGTTGCCCCCAGGTTATCACACCACAGAGTTGGTGGATCAGCTAAGTAAATACCAAGTTCCATGAGAAGGGATTGAATCCATAAGATTTCAGAGGTAGCATTAGCAATAGCTTTATACTCGACTTCAGTGGAGGATCTTGCAATGGTTGGCTGCTTTTTAGAACCCAAAAAAATAAGATGAAATCCAAAAAAATACATGTTTGGAAGACTTATCAAAATGAATACCAAAGTTAGAGGTGAGTGCTTGCGAGTTTGACTGCTTGCTAGTGAGGATCTTTCGGATTATGCATGTATTGACGCACTTTATTAACGGCAAAAGAGATGTCAGGCGAGTGAAAGCTAAGTATTGCAAGTTTCAAATGACACTTTGATATAAGTGAGGATCCTTAAAAGAGGTCCCCTCAAATGTTGTGAGTTTAAGATATGAGGACGTAGGAGTGGAGACAGGTTTGGCTTGATTCATATTTGTATGATGGAGGAGATCAGAAATATATTTAGATTGACTTAAGTACAAGCCTTGATTATTTTTGCAAATTTCAATTCCTAGGAAATAATGCAGTTAAGTCCTTAACCGGAAAAGACATACCAAGAGCATAAATGAATTCTAAAATTAAATGAAGACTAGACCTAGTGACAATAATGTCATCAACATATATGAGAACATAAACAATATGAGATGCATTATGGTAAATAAACAATGAAGTGTCAGATTTTGACTCATAAAAACCTAGAGAAAATAACTTGTTACTGAGTTTAGAAAATCAGGCCCAAGGGGTCTGTTTTAGACCATAAATTTCCTTTTTCAATTTACACACATGAGAGGAAAAATCAGGATGCACAAAACCTGTGGGTTGTCGCATATATATTGTTTCCTCCAGATCACCATGTAAAAACGCATTTTGTATGTCTAACTGTTGTAGTGGCTAGTTGAAGGAAACATCAAGGGAAAGTAGGAGATGGATGGTAGTGGGTTTGACTATAGGGGAAAAGGTCTCAGTATAGTCTATTCTTGCTTGTTGGTGAAAGTCTTTAGCTACAAGGCATGCTTTACACCTTTTCAAGGTGCCATCAGCTTTCCTTTTGGTCTTGAGAATCTATTTAGGACCCAAGACATTAAAGGAAGGTGATGTGGGAACCAACTCCCATATGTGATTATGTAAGAGTGCATGAAATTCAGTTTCATGGCTTCTCGCCATTCTACAAACTTAGAGGCCTCTGTGTAGGAGGTGGGTTATTCTGGAATCATTGTGGGTGTAGAGATGGTGAGTGACAGTGAGTCTTTTTAGTGAGGCCATGGTACAATGTCATCTGTGCATGTAAAAGGTTTCTTAGTCTTTACCTTGGCTCGTGTGACCATTGGATGAAAGTTGTGAGGTGGAGCTGCCGTTGAAGAGGTCGGAAGTGATGAGGCTGAGGAACTCGCTGAATCTGGAAATGGGGATTTTAGGGATTGAGGTGAGTTCGAGTGCGAGGGAGAAGGGAGTTGTGATTTGAGAGGGGAGAGAGAAGATGGGTTTGGACTTAAGTGTAATGAATGTGGGCTAGAATGAGTGGAATTAAAGTTGGACCCAGAACTGGAAAGAGTGGGCTGAGTGTGGGCTTGTGGTGATTGAGTGAGTGGGTCATGTATTTTTTATGGGAGAGTGGATTCAATGGATTTGATATGAGAAAGTGGCCCATTGTAATTGACGAGATGTGGGGTAGCAGATTGAGTGTGATGTGGCCCAATGTTGTGTTTTGATTGTGTGTGAGAGGATTAAGTGGACTGAGTGAAGGGAAATTGGGCTTCATTAAAAATTACATTTCTAGAAATGTAGGTCCAGCCTGATGGAATATGAAAACAATGGTATCCTTTATGATCTGGGATGTAGCCCATAAAAATATAATGAGTTGATCGGAGATCCATCTTATCACGATTATAAGGACATAAATTTGGCCAACAGGCAGTGCCAAAAGTGCGTAAAAAACTATAATCTGGACATTTTTTAAAAAGAATTTGAAAGGGAGATTTATTTCTTAAAACTGGGGTAGACATTCTATTAATAAGAAAAATTGGTGTTTGAAATGCGCCAGACCAGTATTTAGTAGGCATTGATGCTTGTGTTAAAAGAGACAGGTCAGTTTCAACTATATGCCTATGGCAACGTTCAACAGTCTCATTTTTTGCATGCAAATAAGGGCATGTAAGACGATGAATAATTCCAAAAGATTGAAGAATTTTTTTAAGAGGCCTAATTCATCGTCCCAATCAGATTGGACTGCAAAGATATTTGAAGCAAAATAATCACTGCCATATCTAAAAAAAGGCAATAAAATTGACGAAATATCCGATTTTGATTGAATTGGAAATAACCAAATGTACTTGGAGGGATCATCCACAATGGAAAAATAAAACCTACACCTATTGGTGGATAACACTGGGACTGGACCCCATACATCTAGAAAAAATAATTGAAAGGAATGTTTGGACCAAAAGGCTGATAAGGGATGTGGTAGTACATGTGTTTTAGCTTGGAGACAAGCTGTGCAATGTGGAATTGATGTGCGTGAATTAATGGGAACGTTAAAACTATAAATTATGAAAGCAATAATTTTTGGTGATGGGTATCCAAGCCAAAGATGCCACTGGAAGGAGGAGGTACGTTCACCAATGCAAGCTTGAGGAGAAACCAAAACTGAGGATGAGGTGGTGTCATCCGTAGGTAAGGCATACAAGCCATCTCTAACGGTGCCTTGGAGGAGAACCCGTCGAGTTTCCAAATCCTTCACAAGAAAATAATTAGAGTAAAACTCAAAGCAAACTAAATTATCATGAGAAAACTAACGAACAGATATCAATTTTTTGGTAATTAAGGGAACATGAACTAATTTGGAAAGCAGAAAGTTGCCAAAGGAAGTGTGAAGCTGTGCATAAACCATATGCTGAATCGGCAAAGTAGAACCGTCTCCAATGCTCACTTGATCTGAGCCCTGATATAATGAAGAATCCACATTAAGGTTGCTGAAATTTAAAGTAAAATGGTGAGTCGCAACAGTGTCAGGAAACTAGGAATGTATATGAGGTGAGAATGAGGGTACGGTGGTGAGATTGGCTGAAAGAGAAGGGGGAGGTGCATTTTGATAGCTGTGATTAAATCAGTGATTACAAGCAAGCGCAGTGTGCCCTGGCACACACTTGACAAAGAGGGAGAGTATTGGATTGATGTGGGGATAGAGGATGAAACAGTCCTCCCCACGCCGACCAGGAAACCCTCGAGAGCCCCTACCTCGATTAAAAGGAACACTAGAAGAAGATGGTTTGGTAATGGTGATATGGGCTGCTAAAGAATGTCCACTGAGGAGAGTTTGGGTTTGATGAGCCAATCGAGCCTTGTGATATAGGAGAAAACTATAGATTTGGTGAGGAGAAAGGGGATCCACACGGGTGGTGAGGAAGGTGACTAACGAATCATAGTATGTGCCAAGCCCTGCAAGGAGGTAAACCAGCCAGACTTTTGGCTTTATGGTAATACTCAGTAATCAACTCAAATCCTTTTTTTAAGATTGCTAATCGATAGTCAATCTGCATTACATATGCGGAGGGCTGAGCAGCAAACAAGGATTGTAGATTGTTCCAAACTTTGTTTGGAGTGGTGCACTCAAGGACTTGGTCAGACAAGGAAAAATTGATTGCAGAGAGTATGAGCTAATCGAGTAACACCCATTAGGTGTATTCTGGATTCAGGTCATCATCATTCATGGAAGGAGGCATAGGAGATGAGCCATCCACATGACCGAAGAGTTGGTGTCCCTTGAGAAAGGGTACCATTTGAGCTTTCCATAGAAGATTATTGTCAATAGTAAGTTTAATTGTAATAAAATGATTTGCAGAATTTAGAATAGAAGGATTGACGATAGGGGATGGGTTTTGTGTTGTGGAGATTAGGGATGAATCTGGGGAAGCCATTCGGCTCTGTGGTAGACTAGAAAAAAAAGGCGTGAATCTTACAAGGCTCTTAATACCATATTGAGATTATTTCCCGGTATGCATACCAAGTGCTTGACAGAATGCTCAACGGAAAACATCAATTCTGATTCATTGTTTTTATACACACACTCTACCGTGCCTTTAAAATCATTTATATAGGCAAAGTTTACAGTTAGCTAATTTCTACATGTTTTTTATCATTCGACACTTGTCCTATTAGAAAGGTATTTTGGTTTCTAGTAGATTTCTTACTTCTCTGTTGTGCATTTCTATCATCTGTTATGCATGGCTGGGTAATTGCACTAGTGCTGTTACTTGCTTCCTCAGGTATTGTTGGACGCTTGCTTGCCTTCGTGTCTTCCTTAACATACGTCTACACTTAGATTTTACATAAATAATTTTACACACTAACTTGACTTAATGTAATATATCAGATTTAATTTAAAATAAAAAAAGAGTTAGCATATGATAGATCACATTACTATATAAATCTTTATAAATATTTCTTAAAATTAAATAATAATAATAATAACTTAACAAATCCAAGTCAAAGGTATAATTTCCCAAGTGGAAAAAGTAGAGTCAGAACAGTAGGAAAATCAGATTGAACAAAGTTGACTTACGTCCAGGTGACGTGGGGTGGGTGGGGGGCGAAATAAAAAAAGGTGAGCCGTAGGATGGAAGGTGAGAACCGCAGATGCACGTGCAAGTACTCGCTGTTTTCTGGACACATTTTGTGGACATATATGAATGTCATCACATGTGATGTTGATGTGTCGCAGTGGATCAACGTGTGTCCCCTCTGCTGCTGCATAAGCTCCCTGTCACACGTGGGACCCACTCGTGGGGTCTCGGAAGATAAAACGACAGCGGAACGGACGTTTTCTTTATGAAGTTTATTTTGGAGGTATTCGGGGGGTGGGTTTTAACATCTAAAGGCCCCCACTCTGGCTCAGTGGGGACATGTGGTGTGGGACCCGCCCATGCCATGTGTTGTCATTGTATATACCTATAATTAATTATGTGATTTCACTCCCCATATGAAAATAATGCTACTATATTTATAAAAAAAAATAAAAATAAGTTTTATATAAATATATATATATCATACCAATAATAATAATAATAATAAAATATGAAAGATTCTTGTCAGTCTTTAAAATAAAAAGATGTGAAATAATCTAGAAAAATAAATATTTATAATTAATTATTTACAATAATAATGATTATTTGTGATGAAAATAGATTATTTTTAACAGAAAATAATAATTTTTATAAAAAATAATAATTTTTATAGAAAATAACTGAATATAAATAAATAATTATTTTATAGTAAATGGACAATATATAATAATTATATACCCTTATAATAGGAATTATTGCAAGAAGGAATTCGTATACTTTTTGAGTTTCTGGGCAGGAGGTTGAAGCATATGATCTGGTGATCATCGAGCACGCAGGAGACTCTCATTTTCTCTATTATTCGATCGATATACGCAACAAGAAAAGAGGGCTGCAGGCCGTGCAGAATGTCCTTCCACATGATACACCAAATTTAAATTCTTCTGAAATTAAAAAAATTTAAAAAAGAAGAAGAAGAAGAAGAGCAATGATAGAATGAATCTCGCTAGACGAGCTAGCTAACTCAAAGTTGCATTCCCTCGTTTCTTCTCGAATTGTCGGTGCCAACTAAAATACAAATTCGAGCATACATTCTACTATTTATAAATTAATAAATCTCAATTACTAGAACTACTACTTCTCTCTCTCTCTCTCTCTCTCTTTTTTTTTTTTTTTTTCCAGGGAAAGAAAAAGGTACCATTTATAATTAGTACCATTATCATTTAAAAATAAATGTAATATCACACACATGCTGCATGACTACTACTGCATAATATATAATTTAGATCAACTCAAAATCAAAAGATTGTGCTTGAACCATATTTTTCTCACCTTCAGCAACTTGCAATATTGTGGAGTTAAGGCTGCTAGACATGCCTTGAGATGAATTGAGGCCAATGTCCGGCAGAGGCAAGTGGTTTTCCGGTGCGGTAGTAGTACTACTACTGATCAAGTGGTTTTCCGGCCCTTCGGAAGATGCTATAACAAGAGTTCCTTGATTGTACAAAGTACTCAACTGATGAAAATAAGGGCATGTTCTAGAGTCAAGGGACCTCTTTTTGTTAACATCCTTGGTTTTCCTGAAATACTTATTTATGTTCTCCCATTTCTCTTTGCACCTCTTTCCACTCCTCTTGTAACCCAACTCCAGCATCCCTTGTGAGATTCTCTCCCATAGAGGACCCTTGGCTCCTAATTCCTTGTCCTCACCATTGTTATAGAGACTGCATCTCAGGTTTATAAGTGCCAAAACTTCATCTCTTGGCCATCTCTTTCCAAGGTCATCTTTGACAATATTGGCTATGGAGTTTGGGGAGTCTTTATGTGTTGAAGTTGAAATGGGTGTAAGTGGCTTGCTTTGGGTATTCGGAGAATTAGGGTTTTGGGATGATAGGGGAAGAGTAGGTGAAGTACTAGTGGGTACTTCTGGAGTGTTTGGGGCAAGAGTATTTAGACTAGGGTTTTGATGACGTGCTAGGGTTTTGGTTATTGAAGTGGGTGTGATCGAGTTCCCTTTGGTGGAAAGAGAGCTAGAATTCTGATGACCTTGATGATCCATTGCAAATGAAAGCTGGGGTGCTTCAACTGTATTTTGGTTATTGATATGAGAAGCCGGATTAGGGTTTGGTGCTTGAATTAAGGAAGATGAAGTAGTACTGGGAGGATATGAGTTTGAACTCTTTGTTACCTTAAGAGAATCGGCCTGTATATCATGTCTTTCTTCATTGAAATATTGGCTTGCGAAAGAACTCGATGCGATTTGCTTCAAGAACTCGATGATTGTAGCCTGTCTATCTCCTGCAATAGCCTGTTCATGTGACATGATTTCAAGCTCCCTATTCATCCTATCCATCTCTTGCTTCTTCCAAGCTTCTTCTTTGGCAACCTTTTCTTCATCTCTCTTCACCAAATCTTCAAGAAGCTTATGATGCATCTCCTCTTGTTGAGCCATCATCTTACTCACAATTTTCTCACATAAACCCTTGAGCATCTCAAACTTCTTCCTCTTTCTCTTTTTTCTCTTTGCTTTTCCTGCCACAGTTTCAGTACCAATATCCTTGAAATGTTCTCCAACTATTCCATCTCTTGAATGATCTGCTTCCAAACTCTGCCCCAAGTTATGATCTTCTTGGCCCCCTTGATCATGACTTGGCTTTTCCATCTTTTGTCCGTTCTTTTCGGTCCCAACATGATCATCAGGGTTTTGGTTTCCATGATAGAGCTCCTCAAGCTCACAGAAAAACCTGTAACTCTTGCCGTAGTTAATGTTGCTATTGAAATATCTACTTTCCTCGTCAAACTTTTCCTTGCACTTCGCAGCACTCCTCTTGAACCCAAGCTCTGCTAACTTCCTGCACCCACCATAAATATATAAAACCGACACTACCAGCTATGTGTATGAGCATTTATTTTCAGTACTCGACTACTCCTAAATACAACAAAGGTACAGTCAGTTTTCTTTTAAATCCCCGCCCTTTCAGCCCTTTTTATAGTATTAGAAAATTTTGCTATTAATGCCTAACTCATTGATCAAAGATCGCCTCTAGCTCAATTCCCATGTTTTTCGAAGATTTAAAAGGAAGAACGGCCCCTTGTTAACTTTCTTGAAATTCAAAGCAATAGTCATGACTACTACTTAAAAAAGAAGCCAAAGAGAAAAGTTAAGTCTGGATAATTACCTTGAGACATGTTCCCAAGTGAACTCCGGGAACCAATTCTCCATGCTAGATCTGATTCTCAACAGTGCAATCACTTCTTCGTTAGTCCAAGCTGGGTCGATTGGCTGCTGTACCTGTATGGATCTCTCTCTTTCAATGTCTAAATTCACAGACACCAAGTTGTTTTCTTCTTTCTCTTCATGATCTTTGTGGGTGGGAGATTGGTGGTGCAATGGCTGCAAAAGGGTTGGGTGGAGGGCTAAGGCGGCCTGATGATGATGAGAATTTGGAGGAGGTGGCTCGTAATGATCATAGGGAGGGAAGGTAATATTTTGGGAGGGATTAGAGGCGGCGGCGGCATGAAGAGGAAAGGAGAGAGGAAGAGGGAGAGTGGTTCTTGATGAGGCTATGAAATGGTGGAACTGGTCCGGTACTCCATCAAACATTGTGTGTTTTGCGTGTGTCTGATCTTTCTTCTCTTTCTTTACCTCTATCGATCCATCTCCCTCTGCACACTGTAAATTAACTGCAAAAATGCTAGCAACGACACTAAAAAACACCAAGGCTAAGTACTATCTCTCTCTCTCTCCCTCTCTCATTTATCAAGGACTTTGTCCTATCATGGAATAGAAAAGATAGCCCACCACACTCTTATAGAAGAAAGTGAAGTCACTCTCAAGGGAGAAATTATTCAATGCAATGGATGCTACATGGGTGCAGCCAGCTTGTAGCCTTATCATCTTGCAAGGAGGGAGGCTACAGCCTACATCGATCAGAGCCATTTTTTGGTTTAGAGACTTCAAAAATATGAGAAACACACCTTTGATGAATAGATGTTCCTAATTACCACATATATATATATATATATGTATAGATTCGTGATCAGTACTTATAAATACACAGACTATATATATAACCATGCATTATTATTACCATGACCGCCATTAACTCGTGAGATTTGCTTCAAATCTAAGTCATAAAACTGAGTTGGAATGTTTAAGTAATGAGATTATCTACACCCAGATTTATGTGCAAAGATCTCATGTTATAAATATAGTAGATCTTGGGTGGGTTCTGGCCTTAATCTCATAGCTTGGACATGCAAATTATATTAAATATATTGCTGATCTGATGATTGAGGCTGCATGCATATTATATGCATGTGATCTGCACGCCCCTCAGGGGGCGAGTGGGGACGAGAGCCAAATGGGCTGGAAAATGATACTACGAAATTTTTTTTTGGAATCATATGGTCTTTGTTAGAATCCAATGGAGTAGCTGATGCTGATGATGGTGTAATTAACGGCAATGAGATGGCAGGACACGTGAAAACATGCAGAGACTGGGACCAATTCTTTATGAAGCTGGAAAGAGCTAGTAGTCTTTTTTTCACATGGTACGAAGTCTATATTAACTATTCTACACCCTCCATCATCATCCAGAAGCCCTGAAATCATTGATGCATGCATGGCCGTACGTAATTGTATATCATGTTTATCAGGACTCATATAACTAAATCCACACAAGATTTTTAAAAAATAAATATTTATGACGGATTATTTATGATAATAATAATTATTTATGAAGAAAACAAATTATTTTTAATAGTAAATATTTATTTTTACAAGAAATAACTAGTCATAAATAAATAATTTTCTTATAATCTCCTGAATTTTAACTTATCCTATGCTTCAAATATTATACATATCATCCCCGAGTGGCAGTAGTAGTGTTATTTTTTTAAAATGATATTTAAAGTTTTAGTGTATTCGAGTCTCCTGCATTCTTTAAAAAAAATATTAATAAATTTTAGATCTATATAAAAAAAATTAATTTTTTTAACAATAAACTCTATTTCTTTTTAAAATATATGTGCATATTTAGCATTACTTTTTTTTTTTTTTTTTCAGCTGCTACTACTACTTTTGAGTTTTGATCATATAATTCTGACATGAGTGACAATTAAATATTACATTTATGAAGATTTTTAAGGACAGTTGGTCAAATGGCAGGTTTTGAACAGGCACATGCCTATCTGCATGCAGGCCGCAAGCCGCAGGATGGAACAACATTAAACATTAAAATTACCAAGTCTCCGTTTAATTAATGATCAATATTATCAAGTGCGACGTTTGCATGCGTTTTGTATCTCATTTGATTAGCGTGACGTACGTGGAGAATTCTCCTTCCTATATTATATGTATATATGCCTTTTAAAGCTAATGAATATGGACAGGTCGATATCTCAACTGCTGATCAGTACTATAATGAAGCCTTGATAAATTATTTGCGTGAAAAAGGGTACATAGGTTGAACAGTTAAATGGCTAGTAGCTTAGCTAGCTCGATGATCCCATGCTGCATGGAGGTCCAGTACTAGTACTGCCTAGTTATTTATGTACATGTGTAGGACACGTGCAAACCTATACGGATGGTTTTTCTTTTCTTTTTTTTTTTCTTTTTTTTTTTTTCCTGTTGTGATATTTCATCAACTCATAATTCAAAATAAGATTAAGGGGAGAAATCCCACAAAAATAGAACGTTCTAGCGTTATGATGATCTGATTGAATTATTGAGACATCAACCATAAAATGCTTGGGATTTTGTTTTTTTTTTTTTTTTTTTTTTTCTTTTCCTTGGTTACAAGCAGGTAATTTTTGTCACTCAAGCTCGGTTACCATCCATGAATAATTCGGCTTAGTTTGCACTAAATTATCAAATTGGGTTTCTATATATGTCCAACTCACATATATTGTCAAAATAATGAAACTCCCGGGCCTTAAATGGCAACATTTTGGCAAATCTTCAAATCATCGCGAAAACACACTGCACATGATAAATTATTTTTTATTATTTTTATTTTTTTCTCTTACTAAATATATAATGTATGAATGATGAGTAGAATAATTCAATTAGTTTAAAAATAAATAAATAAATAAAAATAAGTATAATATATGGTGTGTAGAGATAATAAATAATAAAACTTGATGATCAATTTCTATCTACCAGCCTAGAATTTGATCATAGAGTCTATGATCCCAAGCACGAGCTAGTGGGGCAAGCCGCAAGTTCTTGTGCAACTTGCGCTACGAGTTGTTGAAAAGGACATTTATTACAAACCTGTTGTTACGATCGATATATGTAGGTCGGTGCATGTTTAGCATTCATGCCACTTTTTGACCAGCATGACTGGTGTGAATTAGGGTCCATTTTTTTTTTTTTTCTCATTTCTGTTTCAAAATGGATTTAACGTACCCCTTCCAAAGGAAGATAGTATTCGAATTGGTCTCAACAATGAAAAGGGTTTTGGGCAAAAAGTTGTTTATGAATGATTGCTTAAATTATTGTTCTAATTGAAAACTACTTCAAGTTCATGATATTGGTAGCTGTACAGGGGTTTTAGGTGTTGTGCTAGGCAATTTTAAGTAGGGTGCTAAGGCAGTTAGTTAGATTAGTTCATGTGTTTGCTCTAATTAATAAAAAAAATAGAGCATTGTACCATTTTTTTAACTTGATGAAAATAATTTTTTTTTTATCTCTCCCTTAAATGAGTCCAAACTCCGAGACACCAAACAAATTCCATAGCGGACTCCACTAGGACAGTTTCCTTTAATCATTTATTTTAACAAATGAGATAAGATGAAATTAAATTAAAGTTAAAAGTTAAATAAAATATTATTAAAATATATTTTTTTAATATTATTTTTATTTTGAGATTTAAAAAAATTAAGTTGTTTATTTTATTGTGTAAAAATTTAAAAAAAAACGTAATGATAAGATGAAATGAGTTGAAAAGAATTATAAAAACAAACAAGGTTATGTTTTCATGCCTTCAGTGCTTCAAGATGAGAGGCTGTTTCTGGTTATAATTTAAGAGTTCATGGCTCGCCTTGAAACCATAATTACGTAATCATGAGAGAAAATATAACACTATCTCACCAACCAACATCTATTTCTCACTAACTTCTTGCAGATGAACTCGTTACTTTCGGCAAGCCTCCAGACAAACTGTAATCTACAATGAATGCCTGGAATGTCTACACGTCATGGTAAGAACAACAAAATCGACAGGAACAAAGATGGGGTATATAAATAAATAATAATAAAAAATGCCAAATCATCTGGAAAAATGTCCCTCGGTTCCACTCCCAGGCTCCAAATAGTTTATTAATAATGAATGCATAGTTCAGTTTTGCTGTCACAAGTGAATGCATGAATCCAGCGAACATCAAGAGGATTAAATCCTAAAACAGAAAGGACAATACATACAAATCTGTAACGCATTGCAGTATTGAGCGTCCCTTGTTTTCTCCTCCCCACTAGTTCTTCCTCGACTCATACAAGTTAGTACTTTAGTCCCTTACAAAACCATCAGTAGGATTCTCATCAACGGGGCAACAATGTGCCACTAGTTTAATGTTTTGTGAAATGCAACCTGCAGCAAAAAATAACAAGTTAAAAATGTGCATGTAAAGCTGGCTACTCAAAATCAACCAGATTGGCATTAGCAATGGTTTGACCCGAGTACAGTTCAGTTTGAGATATCCAGATCTAGTTGAAGATCAGCTTTCAAATCGATTTGAATTTGGGTTGATCCTGGACTAGTTAATTTACCGTACCACTATATCAACCCGCATACAATGACAGGAGTGTTGCATATTCACTGCATGACTTAGCTGGGTGAGAAATAATATTTTCACCAATTTAAGATGGATAGCGGCCAGAATTGTTGTTAGTGAAGTATAGGCTAGGTTTCAATATGTAACGCTCCAAGTGAAGCCCAAGCCACATTTGGGTCCTACTCCAAAAAGACTAATTAATGGTACAATTGGAACTCCATTGGATCATTATAAAGAGCAATGTGAGTTTTTGCATGATAATTTCATAGCTAAGAATAGGAATCAAGAAAACAAGTGCCCACCCATGGATAGCCCAAGTGGTAAGGGTGAACTTGTGTGCATGAGCCCCATGTCACAGATTTGATTCCCCCTGGGATCAAACTGCGATATAAGTGGGAGGTCATGGCGTTGGGTTGATGTGCTAGTCTCCTAGGGGGTTTAGGTTCGATGGGTGAGTTCTAAGGGCTCTGTCATGGGGTGGTTCCCCACCATCATAAATTAAAAAAAAAAAACTCTTCCAAACAATGTGAAATCCCATACACTACCTACACTCATCACAAGGGGTATCACAATCTCCATCCCTTAAATTCCCGATGTCCTTGTCAGACAATTCCATCATAGGTGACACAACTTGAGTCCCACACTTTTGGCTGAGGTAAACTCTGATATCATTTGTAAAGCTCCAAGGGAGGCCCAAGCCACATCTGGGCCTATACTCCGAAAAGACTAGTCAATAGGAGCCCCATTGAAATCATTATAAAGAGCAAAAACTTCTTCTTCTCAAACAAAGTGAGATACTATACACTACTTACGCTCATCACTAGTATAGGGTATCACACAATACCATACCACGGCTCAACACCAAACCGCATATACACAAGCTAGGTACAAGACCCCAATATCTACACCATGGCATTAACCCTGAATGTGCTTTTACACACTGTATATGCAAACTGGCATATCAAATATAATGGCCCTTATGGTAGATTGGAAAGATGGCTCTTAGTTTCCCTTAGTCATAAAGTAGTAATATAAAGAGGCACATTGGCAGATAAGAAAACTTGCAATGAAGTACATACAGATGTTGAGGTCTTAAGAAGCTCTCTTATTGCCATCGTTGCATAACAGGAAGATGGCAGGGTAAAGCTCAACTTCAGGGCCATCTGGGCTTTCTGAGAATTAGAGCCGCAATGAGATTCAATATTTGGCAAACATTCTTCCCCGGCATCCTCTGCCTCATCATCATCTTCAACCCCCTCAGCTTGTTTTACACAATCAATTTTGCCCTCATTTCCATCAGCAGGGTCCTCAACTCGAACCATCTTCATAGGTTTATAGTCGGAAATTTTGTCCAAATCTGTCTCCACTAATGGTATATCACCATCAGTATATTCAAGTAATTCCCTGCAAAAATGGAAAAAGAAAGCTTTTGGTGTACAATTGTATCTGAAAATCAATAGTTGTGATTTTCATCTCGGAAACTACAGGGCCATACCATTCAAAGTCAACTGGTTTTTGAAACACCCGTCTATAACTTCCAGTCATATTCGTTATGGAGAATTCCCTAAAATCACCCATGTACATAACTGCAATAAGAACTAACAAAACAAAGTGTGTATGGGAGAGAGAGAGAGAGAGGGGGGGGGGGGGGGGGGAAGGAGGGTGATTCACTGAGAATAGGAGAGTTTGTGGCCACCTACTTGACACTATGTACACTTTCCGTCAAGCTGATAGCATCCTGATCAATACAGTTAACAACAATTAACCAGAGAAATGGTCTTAATACAGCATAAGCTTTAATTCCAATCAGACACCTCTTGGTTGGCTTGCTGTAGTCAGACATTTATTACATTCTATGCATCTTTAGAATATATCAATTAATTACTTTGTCCTAATAGGTTATGGCCCACAACCCCATTCTCGGCCTTCTGGCTGGCTAAGATCAAACTTTTTTTCTTTGTTCTTACCGGTTCCATACTTTACTAAATTGGAGGATCATTAACATGTATATCAGGCAAAGCTTTTGTAAACCTATTAATATCTTAGTAAAACCAGGTCCGGCAGTATCTTTCCTTTATAAAAGTCACAAGGCCCTGAAGAGTTTTGTTTTGAAGACAACCCGAAAATAGGCCCGCAATAAGCAAGTAATCTGTTGATATGCCAGCCCAGATGCTCAAATACTATACTATTCGCAAGCAACAAGCATCATAAAAGATAAAACAGCTAAAGATAAAACTGTATTATAAGAATAATATCACTGAAATATAACTGACCTTCTTCGCCAAATCATGATACACATTGGCAATGCTATTATTTGGATAAACTACCCTAGAACTGCCAAAACAACCAACAGACTAGTCAGAAAAGAGTGAAAACAATTAGGACTCTGTCAAGACAGGAGACAAATGTTAGTCCTTCCTCACCCAGGCATAGGGAGGACAACATCTTCAATTGTATAATTTCCAGTAACAATATCTTCAGTTGTTACAACCTGACAAATGTGTAGAAACAAAGCTCTCTTAATATCCTCACCTAGTATTAATCATATAAACAGTGACATAATCAGACAAATAACCGATGGTATAACCACCAGAATACCATCACATTTAGCTTCCATGCGTCAAAATGAGATTAAATAGTTGTACTTAGATAGATTGTACATTTTTTTTACAAGAAAGACAATTTTAGATAGATTATACATTTTTTTTACAAGTAAGAAAGACAATTTTATTAAATTGAATGAAAAAGGCGATGTCCATGTACACAAGAAGTATACAAAAGAAAACACCTCAATACATTCTAAGAAGTGGAAAACGTCAACAAAAAATCATGAGCAGAAGCTCCGTTAATCATTAAAGCAGAAAACCAAAACAATAAAGAGTGCACAAAAAAATTCCGAGGTTCCTCCAAAGTACACTCCTTATCATTGAAACACCACTCATTCCTTTCCAGCCATATACACCAAATAAGACACAAAGGAACCATCTTCCAAGCCACATCCACTTGAGAGCAAACATATAGCCCAGATCAACCACTGTCAAAGGCATCACCCAAGCCAACCCTGTTCTACTAAAAACTCCATCCCACAAAGCCCTTGCCACCTCACAATGCAAAAGTAAATGATCCACAGATTCCTCATACTTCTTACACATAAAACACCAATCCATAACAATAAGATTGTGCTTCCTTAGATTATCCATCGTCAAAATTTTCCCAAGAGAGGCAGGCAGTCCATATAAAAAAAGCAACTTTGGAAGGTACATGAGACCTCCAAATACACTTCCAAGGAAAAGGAGGACAATGCTGAACAATCAACAACTTATAATACAAATGAACCGTAAACTTCTTACTCCCCTTGGACTTCCATAACATCCTATACCCATCATTACCACCAAGTCTCAAAGAGGAAAAAAAAAAATCTAAAACTTCATCAACTTCCCAATCCTGTACAGCTCTAGTAAAACAAAAATCCCACTGAAAGGATTCATTAGAACGGACTAGCAAATCAGAAACAGATGCATGCTGATCAGAAAACAGATGAAAAATAGCCAGAAACACCCTATTGAGGGCTCGATCACCACACCGAATATCAAACCAAAAACGGGTCCTAGAACCCTCTCCAACATCATAACTAACATGTTTAACAAGACTCTCCCAACCCTTTCTAATGAACTTTCCAAAGACACCATAAGCTCCCTTTACCTCCCTCCAAAGCGACTCCCCTTCAGATTGATATCTCTATAACCATTTCCCCAACAAAGCTTTATCGAAAATCCTCAAGTTACGAACCCCCATACCTCCATTTGAAATAGGAGAACAAACTTTATTCCACCTAGTGAGATGGAATTTAGTTTCCTCTCCCATTCCACCACACAAGAAAGCACAAAATAGCTTCTCAATCCGGTTGGCCACCCCCGCAGGCCAACCTTAAATAGATTATACTTAAGGTAATTCAGAACACACATTGTTGTCCTATATAAAATGGTAAACAATATGCAGCATGCACTTTTTTGTTTTTTTCTGACAAGTAGAGTGCCATGCACACCTACCCGGTGGATAGAATATATGAGTAGACTCATTTACAGCTTACATAGACTGCGTGCACTGGAAGTGTTAAAGTAATCTTTAGTTAAAATCTTCAAAGGTATCGCCTCTCTGTTCACACACAAGGTTATATTCTAAAACTTTCAACCTATTACTGTTCACACTGCCTTTACCTAAGGTGAACATAAAGGGAAATCAAAGAAAATGTCCACATCAAGTTTATCAGTGTATTGAAATGGAAGTTGATGGCTCACAATAATCAATGTGTGATTCCATAGGGATGACATGAATTGTGGTAGCCCTAGGTGAGGCAAAACAATACCAAGGTATTTTCCAAATCTAAACTATATAATGTAAGCAATGGATTTTCAATAAGAAATTAATTACCAAATCATTGATTAACAGGTCTTATAAAAAAAACTTTTAACTTAAAGTAAAGTTCAGGTAGTCCATTAACGATGTATCCGATAGTCCATGCCGTTCCAACGTGATGGAATACAGACCTGCCATATTGTGGGCAGTAATAGCATGCTACTAAAAGCTTGATAATTTTGAATAAAAAAACTCCTTACTTTTTTGTGCAGTTGAGAAAACATTTTATGATATTTTGGGGAAGAGCGCAATCAAAAAACGATATTTTGTTGAGAGAAAAAAAAAAGACATTCAGATCAAAGTAAAACCACATTAGTTGTTGAATGGCTCTTATTGATCTTCTATAGGTTTAAAAAACCAATCACAATCGGAAAATTTATTTATACTAAATGTGCAGCTATGAATGAATCTGCGGTTTATTTCTTGTAACCTGTGAGATGGAACTCATATACTTCTTTAGATTTCTTCTAGATAAAATCTCAAAGAAACCATAGGACAGAATAGGAAAAACAAATTAAACCAACCTGAACCAGAGGAGACACTGCTCAAGGCACACCCTCTAAGTTAAGTTGGGTATTATAGGGAAGCATCTAAAAAAGCAAATGGCTATAGAGACTTATTTTTCATTGATGTGAGCAGCCAATGAATTTGTACTTCTTCCTCGTTAACTTGTAAGAAAAAAAATGCTATAACATACCTCCAGCATAATAACTTGCAGGGATGTAAAATGATGCAAATTGTTTAAGAATAGAAATTCAATTGTACCCCTAGGGATTGTCTCAGTGGTAAGAGCCTTTGGTCTTGATGATATGTTCCCCCCAGGTCTAAGGTATGAACCTTTTGGTGTAAACAATTTCTATGGGCCATCAGATTAGGGGAATTTTCCATTAAATAACCCAAGGTGCACTTGCGAGAAACTCCTTGCCGAGGGCTTGTGCATGCCCGGAATTAGTCGGGACTTTGTTCCGGGCTCCCAGTTCCGAGAGAGAGAGAGAGAGAGTAGAATTTCAATTGTTTGGCATTCAAAAAATAATTTCAATTGTTTGGCATCCAAAAAATAACAGACATCAAGGGATTGCATAGTTATAGAATACTATATATAATAAAAGGAAAAAGAACAAACCTAAACTGAATCAGAGGAGATGCTACTAGAAGCACAACCAAATGGATAGGTTAGCTGTTAGGGGCATAAAACTTTAAATTATCAAAGACCCATGATAGAACATCAAACCTTTATAAGGTTATTTCTTTCTTCAGGAACATCTGTTTCAGAGATTTCATCTGGATTTTTAGAATCATATACATCGTTATGGTTGTCATCTTCGCATTCAGGATCGACATGTCCTGTCACCTTTTCAGTATCATCTCCTTTACGATATACCAAGTCCCCCAACACAACTTGATTATTTCCTGCCACATGGTAGAATAAAATTGAAGAATATTTTTAAATGAAAAATCACCTTGGCAATGAAAATGATGAAATAGTAGCACAGCAACGGCCAAAGAAAGAATTAGAAATTTATAGTCCAAATATACAGATGACAGCATACCATATTTTTGCACCCTCATACTTGCTGCATGATTCCACAGATAGCTTTGGTAACTATGTACATACCTGACCAATTAGGCAGCATGCATTACCAAAAGTAACAAATCAAAATATGATTCTCTCACCTCTCTCCATTTATGCTTCTGCTAGTGTGTGTGCGTGCGCAAGTGTCTCAAAGTTGGTGAAAGCGCTAGGCACACTTAATTGAAGTAAATTGCACATTTTTAAAAATGATATATAATAACAAAAAAATATTAAATACAATAAAAAAAAGTGGTTTAAATAGAAAGATGGTAATTTATTTAGCCTATTAACTCAGTTTATTAGAGGATTATGCAACATGAAAATTAATTAATCAAAAAATTACATAAAGTTTAAACTAAAACTATACACATACATGATATTCAATAGCCATAATCAAATAGAAGTAGATGGTTGAATTAAAATATACCAAAAAGATCATGACCAAAAGCTCCAGAATCGTAGGTATTGATAGGGCTGAAAATAAACAATACTACTCGATAGGCAGCTCGAATTTGGCTTGATTAAACTCGAATTTGACTCCATTTGATTATTAAATAGGTAGTTTGTGAAAAAAAATAGACTCGATTATTAAATAATACAAACTCATATAAAACTCACCTGACTCAATTAAATTTCGTGAACATTCTCGTATAAAGCTCAGCTCAACTTGTTAGCTCGCTCATATATTAGCATACACATATATATTAACACATAAAATAAATCACATTATATATAGATATAGTTCACTATGTAAGTGGTATATATAGTAGTTATTAGGAATACTGATAAAAAAAAAAAAATTATGATGAACATATTTGAGGATATATAATTCACTAATTTATAAGTATAATTATATAAATATTATAAATATACTGATATGTTATACAAGCATAATTTATTAGAGTTGGATAAGAGCCAAATAGCCATATAGTCTTTAGCCATTTAATCGTATTTGTCAATAATTGTGATTGAAGAATAGATTTGTCTTTAATTGTAAATGGTGACTAACAATATTCTTTTACTTTATTTTTTTATTTTAAAAATCATTTTTTTTCAGAAAAGAAAATGATATACAAGTCGAGTCTAGTCGAGTGCTCGACTTTATTTTTAGTCGAGTTTGAACATGAGAATGTCTTATTTGAGTCGAGTTCAAGCATCCAAAAAAACACAATTCAAATTTGAGTCAAGCTCAAGCCTTATTTTTTTAATAATTGAACCGAGTTTGACCAAGCACCACTCGCTCTTACTCGGCTCGATTACAGCCCTAGGTATTTAATTTTATGCTAGCTAACATAAGCAATTAAATATTAATCCATTTAGAAAGCCAACTTGGACTACTATACCAGGTTCAAAGCATATACATCACGTATGACAACACGTGGCACCATGGTATGTACATATTCTTCAATATCAACAAATACCTGATAATGTTTATTGATAATACTTAATAACATATGGCGCCATGGTACATAAGCTCAGACAAAAAGTGCAAAGAAACATGCTTTTTAAATGCGCTTCAGTTTTGATAAGCAGAGCGTGCTTTTATGAACACTGGTGTCTGTGTGTGTGTGTGTGTGTGTGTGAAGGAGAGAGAGCAGAGTAAGCATAGAATTGAAAAAAGCATTAGGGAATCCTACCATCTCCATTCCCTCCCCTCACTTTCTACCCAACTAAACAAAGGATAAAGATGATATCCACCCACCAGCCATTTTCCCACCACACTCTTCCTTTCCCCCCAATTTCCCCCCAATTTTCTACGGCCAAACATAATGTTAATACCCAAGCAAATGAGATACTGTCAATTTAGGCATTCCATCGATCTCCACCTGCACTTTTACTCTAGTTGAGGCCAGACAAACTGGGAAAAGCAAATTCCAACATATGCTGGAATAACCACTTACATCATTCTCAATGTCCTAGGTATAGCTTTCAGAGCCTGCAAGTAGTTACCAGGACATTTCTTCAAGCACTGCAACTGTATGAGACAATAACGAGAAATGTCAAACTATTATCAGGACCAACATGAATCTTTCTTTGGAACTATCAAGCAGAATACATGAAAATCAAAATAGATATGGGGAACACCCAACAGGCAACGCAGTGAATGCAGCAAATAAGGTAGGGAAAGGACTTGACATAATGAACAAATTAGACTAACAAGAAACTAATTAGCAGAAAGTGGTACTCAAGACACTACTTTTATTTTTTATTTTTATAAGTAAACGATTGTATTAATAAGAATAGTCATAGCCCAAGTACATAAAATGGTATACAAGAGGTAACACCAGAAGAAATGGAAACAAGAAAGTCATGAAAACCAAGGCCATTAAATATTAGCATAATCCAAGAATACAGACATGCATGGGCAACCAAAGTTGGAATCTTACTATAGCCCTTTCCGCAACCAGATGCCGAGGTAACTGCCTCAGAGTCCCTTCAATGTCGTTACTTTCTTTGTAATATTCTCGCGCTTTTGCTATAGGATTTCGTTGTATTTAGAAATCTAAGTTAAGAAAAACATTTGCTCTTGTAATGCAATTGAGAGTATGCAACAAACCTCGTGAGTTGGAAAGAGTTGAGTAGACAAGATTCCCCTCACAAGATACAGGATAAAAAAAAAAAAAAAAAAAAAAGTAAAATAAAAAGGATATCCCCTTCTCTTGGATCGAGAATCATGCTTACAGCATTCTTCCACTCTCCTCGAAGTAATGTAGCCCCAATTAGGTGAGTTGGCACAGAACCGCTTCCAAAACGCTGAACTCATTTGCATATATTTCAAATAAATTATTTTAACAAGAAACAAAACGTGCATCTAGTATACAAACATAAGGTGCATGGCATAGGACATCTCAGGCTGCACATTACTGGATGACAATGATTTTCCAGTCTTTTACAAGTGTACTCATAGTGGACTTTGCCACATAATGGAACTTCAAAGAAATTTTAAAGGTTTGATTTACCTCAAGAATATTAATTGACATTTAGCTCAAAAATTAGTATGCACAACTCACCAATACTTGTATAACACGATCTGTTCAATTGAATATCCAACATAAAAATAAGAAAGAAAAAATACACACTTATGAGTGACGATTAAGAAAGTACTTGTAAACCAAAGTAGTTGATAAATCCAAGCTTTCCCAGGGCATCTGCAGATAATTTGATGGTATCTTCAGAATCTGCAACAACTCCTCTGAGAAGATACGTGAGTCCAGTGAGTGGATAAGATGAGATGTTGACCAACGAAAGTACCAATGAAAATATAACTTCAGGGAAAAACCCTTTACCGCAATGTGACAGTAAATCGGTTTCCCAGGAGCTGGCCAAGAAGAAGTCCTTCCCTGACATAGCTAGACAAAAACTCAGCTATAACATATGAATACATTATACAACAAAAAGCCAGGAAAAAAACAAGAACTCAAAACTCATTGACCTTACCAGAAGTCACCGACTTTGATACCAATCAACCTTGCATTAAGCGCAGCTAATTTAGTTGCATGCTGCTTGAAAACAGTAACCTGGAAACACAAACAGAACCAATCTACTGAAGCATCTTTCGTGAAATGACTAACAACTTTGTACTACTTCAAGACTTTCATCTGATATTTATGCCCGAACTTGATTGCTAACCCTTTTTTATATAAGTAATTGCTAACCCATTCAATCTCTCCTTTTTCATTGCGTATTATTTTGCTCACTATACCCACTGTAGTCGCATGATAAATATTATTGTTACTCTTGCTACCATTGGGATAAATCTAACCCCTTCCCCTGTCCCCCCCCCCCCCCCCCCCCCACCCCCAATACATGGGATATTTTAATATGAAAAATTCGCATATGCTACCAAGTCAGCCAGTGATCTGTGATTCTAATAAGCATAGACTCTCCATTTTTGACAGTATAATATGGGGCTTTGAAATATATATATATAAAATAAAAAAATAAAAAAACTTAAAAGTTGAAGTTGGGAGTTGGATTCCATACATAAAGGCTACTGATCCAAAAGTTATTATGATTTACTAGCAATTGATATAAAACAAATAAACATAAACATACAGACCAGCAGGCCCCACCAAACTACAGCCTTCCACAAAGCCTCCCTTTCTTGTTGATGGCACTACAATCATTTCCCTAGAAGAACTTGATTGAACGCTGTCAGTTTTCTAAACACCCCCCCCCCCCCCATATATAGACCAATATTTGAAAGACTGCCTGTGATCAAGGTGATCCTCCATCATTTAGACAAGTACATTCTTTTCCGACCAGCCAATGTCCACTCCAATTTTTCGATCACGCTGTCCCAAATAGACTTTGAATTGAAAGAGGGACCCATGAGGAGGACAAGGTACTTCATTGGGCAAAGAAGATACCTTACACCTCAAATTGCTAGCCCTCTCTCCACATTGAAAACGTTTCCCTCCAGAACGGACTCTAATTTTGCTTAGTTCACTTCAATCCAAAAACAGTTTCAAAGCATAGGTGGAGTGCCCTCAAAGATCAGATATGACCTAGATTTTTCCCCACACAATATCAATGTCATTTGGTGTGCTAAGATTCTTATTCCCCACAGAAAATCCAAAACTGAAAGCGACATCAGCAGCACTAGAAATCATTTTGCTTAGATCTTCCATGATAATAAGGAAGAGTAATGAGGAAAATAGGTCACACTCTGTCTCAAACCACGGGAACTACTGAAAAAGACCTCGATCGTGCTATTCATCAATATTGAAAAGTGAACTAAAGAAATACAATGCACTACACAAGAACACCATCTCCACCCAAAACTACATCTCTCAGGCAAGTAATGCAAGAATTTCCAATCAACATGATCATAGGCTTTCTTCGTGTCCAATTTACAAAGTAACCTTGGTCCCTCCTAAAGTAAGTCTATCATCCAGGCATTCATTAGCTATAAGTGCCAAGTCTAAGATATGTCCTTTTTTTTTATCAGTAAACAAGAATTTTATTAAAATAGGCGAAGCTAAGTACACAAGACATATACAAGAGCAACACCTATGCATGAGTGTCTAAAGATACAAGGAAATCATGTACATTCATACTATTAAAGTCTATTACAATCGACCAATGGAATAAAGTATGAAGAAATAAAGTTCTAATCTCGTCCATTGTCCGTTCACGATTCCCAAAACTTTGACAATTCCTCTCCATCCATATGCACCACCATAGACAGATCGGTATCATCTTCCACATAGCTGCAATTTGAGTGGTACTTCAGATGCCTTGCCAGCTAGCCAAAAAATCCACAACCCTTCGTCGCATCACCCAATGGAGCCCCCGCTCTAGCAAATATATTGTTCCACAAACTCATGGCTACGTCACAATGTAGTAATAAATGATCCACAGACTCCCCATTGTTCTTGCACACATAACATCAATACAACACAAGACTCAGCATTTCCGTAAATTATCTAAGGTCAGAGAATCTTCCCTAATGAAGCTATCCATACAAAAAAAAAAAAAGGAAGCTTTTAAGGGGCCTTAGTCCTCCATATGTTTTTCCATGGGAACGCTCTTGTAAAGTGTTTCATAAGGGACTTATAGTACAACTGTATAGTAAATCTTCCCTTCTTGGACGGTGACCACAAAATCGTATCAACTCCTCCGTTCACTCTACAATTATACAAAAGATTGAAGAAATCTATAAATGTATAAATTTCCTAGTCTTGGGCAGCTCTAAGGGAAGTGATATTCCATATTGGGGAGAGCCACTAGAGAGATCCACGAGTTCTGCTACTGAAGCCTCTAGTCTTCATGCGATGCTGTATATTGTTGGATAAGCTTCCCTAAGGACTCGTCATTAAAACTATCCCCCTCAAATACAATAGCCCTAGCCCAAAGTAACAAAGATTGTAAAAATAAAGTAGTCTCTAATCCCCCCTCCCCATGATTGTTCTCTCTTTTCAAAACATCTTCCATTCTTCTCATTCCATAAATATCAAATAAAACATAGAGGCACCATATTCCAAACATCCGTTCTTTGGCAATTTCCCCGTAATTCCACTCCAACAAGCCAAAAGATCCACCACTCTCTTTGCCATATCACAATGGAGAAGAAGATGGTCCGTCGATTTGCCATTCCGTTTACACATAAAGCACCAATCCATTATGAAAAAACCATACTTCCTCAACTTGTCTATAATCAGAATTTTCCCATAAGGCCAGCCAACCAAAAAAACAACTTTTAGAGGCACTTTGCTTTTCCAAATGCACTTCCAAGGGAAGACAATGGAAGGATGAGAAAACATAACATTATACAAGGATCTAACTGCGAAATTCTTGTTCCCTGGATGCATCCATAGTAGTTTGTCCTCCACACCACAGTCCAAATTCAAAGCATACATAAATGATACATTCCACTGCAGTAGGCCATTCGAGGAATCCATATATTCAGCAACAGAGACTTCCTTATGCAATGCAATTCTGAAGAGAGAAGGACAAATCTCCTTTAAAGCAACGTCTCCGCACCAAACGTCAACCCAAAATCTGACCCTAGTACCCGCCACAAATATGAGATTACGAATGAAATCCTCCCAGCCCTTCCTAATAAATTTCCATACTCCCACACTATACGATCCACGCACTTCATTAGAAATCCAACCTCCCCAAGTGCTCCAAAGTTTAGCATCAACCACAATCCTCCATAAAACATCTCTTTCTTGGTGGTACCGCCACAACCATTTCCCAAGCAAGGCCTTAGTGAAAATACTCAAATTTCTAAGTCCCAACCCTCCACAAGAGAGGGGTGTACAAATCTTGTCCCATTTGATCAAATGGAACTTCTTCTCGTCCTCCAATCCACCCCACAAAAAAGCACGGAAGATTCTTTCCATCCTATTAGCCACTGCAACCAGAACTGGGAATAATGAAAGAAAGTACGTGCGGAGATTAGATAGCGTACTGTTAATAAGGGTGATTCTTCCCTCTTTCGAAAGATACATCCTTTTCCAACCAGCCAATCTATTCTCAATTTTTTCGATGACGCCATCCCAAATCACCTTGGATTTATGAGGAGCCCCCAATGTAAGACCAAGGTACTTCTTATGTGGGTTTTGAAGACCAATTTAAAGCCCTCCTCATTGCCATCGAGGCTGGTCAGCCTTTCTTGGCTAGATCTTATGCCAAAAAAGAAAGAGAGTTAAAGAGACTTGCTTGCTCCATTAATTATGATGTTTGGAAAGGTAGTGCAAGCAGGGGAATGAGTAACGTTAGGGAGAACATAAGTGATCAATGAAACCAAAGATTCTATCTTGGAATGAAAGGGGGCTAAATGATCCTTCCAAGCACCTCCGTGTCAAAAATTTGCTAAGAAGTTGGAAGGCTGATATTATTTGTCTTCAAGAAACTAAACTGAAGTTCATCGATAGAAGTATTGTTTGTAGTTTGTGGGGATGTCTTCATATGGGTTGGGCTTATCTGAACTCTAAAGGGGCATCAGGAGGTATCCTATTGTTGTGGGATACACGAGTGGCCAATCTGATCGAGGAGTATGTCGAGGAATTCTTGGTGGCTTATTCTTTTATTAATGCGGATGATGGTTACAAGAGGTCTTTTGCTGGTGTATATGGTCCTAATGTAAACAGCAGTCGAAGGTTCCTTCTTCCCTACACATTCCCTTATTTCATCAACTTTCTGGAGGACCCAGTCTGATTGAAAATCTACCCAGTGTGAACCAAGCAGCAACAAACATAAAGGGTTAAGGTCGTCCCTTGGCCCATCCACGCCATAGTGAAAGTAAGCATTACCTTCCTCTACCTCCCTACAAACCAACTGAAGATCAAGCTCCTTCCCAGACCCATTAGTCGCAACCTCCAGTACATTCTCAGAAGAGGAGGGAACCCCTGCCGAATCCTCGCATAACTCAGACTCATCCTGGATGTGCATCCCCACTCCTTCAATAAGACTCCCACAACTAACAATGGGCTGCAAATAGCCTCCTAATGCCTATGGCAACCCATTTACGGCAACAGAACGAGGAAGGAACTCAATTCCAGCAACCTCAACAATCTCTTTAGTCATTCCTCGACAAATCTCGCTCGACGGAGCAGAGACGTGCTCCGGCAAGTCATCCACAAGGTCGCCGATGTCTAACAACCTTTACTATGCCGGCCTGAAGGGCTCTAGGGCAACCTCCGCAATCTCCTTAGCCGTTCCTTTGCAAATCTTGCTCGATGGAGCAGAGACGTGCTTCGGCGAGTCATCCAGAAGGTCGCCAACGTCAGGCAACCTTTTCTGTGCTGGCCCTAAGGGCTCTAGGGCAACCTCAACAGTCTCCTTAGCCGTTCCTCTACAAATCTCGCTCGATGGTGCAGAGAGGTGCTCCGGCGAGTCATCCAGAGGGTCGCCGACATCCGATGACCTTGTCTGTGCCGGCCGGGAGGATAAGCGATGGCGGCGCTTGGGGAGACATCACGCTCGGGCCCAAGAAGGAACCAGACGCTGGCTTGATTCTCCATTCGAGAACAGGCCCTGAGATTTGGGTCGGGCAGCCCATCTTCAGTTTCAACCTAACCACCAAACTATTTCCATTTAACCCAGTCTAAACAGGTCCATCCAGCCCACGACCCAAGCTCATAATTGAGCCCAATCCTACATCAACCTTGGCCATAAGCTCACGCGTCTCCTACACCCCCAACAGTTCAGCCTTCACTGCCCACAACATCCCTTCGACGTCCCCCACTACCGAGCAATAATCTGACAACTTAAGCTAACAGTTCTCAGCATGTAGTTCGCCCACTCTGTTTATAGCATATCCTTCACCTATTTTTGTAACTTCCGATCAGCGTCCTCTGCTGGAGCAGGTACCGTACTCCTCAATAGTGCCACGTATGACACCTTTGGAGGAAGGCCCAACCACGACAGACGATCCACCATTTCCCCTTCAACTAAACAAGGGGAATTTCACTCTGTTTTCAGCTGAAGAAATAGAGGATGAAGGACATTCAACCATTCGAACGTTATAAGCAAAACCTTCCCAACCTTGACTGTTAATGCCTTCTAGAATAGACAAAACACACCCCTTGTTTCCATTCCCGAACTCAGTTACCAACAAGTAACAGCCGCTCGAATTTATGCTACATTGGATAGTAAGAACACCAACATCCAACCGTAACTTTCTGAAGAACCCAGCTTTCCATGGATGTTTGAAACAATCCTCCACCATCCTAGCCACCCAAGAGGCCGTCTCAAATTGAAGATAGATAGATTTTAGAACACTCCTACTCTTCTACGGTTACCACCCTCCTTCACAAAAACAAAAGACTTCAACTCCACCCGAAAACTCCTAACACCCGACACCGACTCAATTCTCCAATAAGATGACTAATAGAGAAGTAAAGAAAAGGAGGGATATTTCCGACGAGAAGCATCAAGAAATCAGAAAGAAGAGGAGAAAAGTCAAAGAAAGTAACCAGAATTGAGTAGGGAGATTAACTCCGATGAGGAGCGCCGGAGATGGGTATAAGAAAGGTCATGGAAAGGGAAACGTAAAATCCATTTTTGAAACATACATACTTCCAGAGTTATTAAAAATGGAGAATATGGATGTGTCCATTTTTTAATTTAACCAAGTTCTTGCCTATGTCATTGATTCACTAAAGAAAATTGTGTGCCTGTCTACACATTTGGCTAAAGAAAACTACATGCATATAAGAATGTTAATAAAGGACAAAAAAAAAAAAAAAATTGTTGCATACATCCATTATAGATGAAGAGACAAACAACCAAACAACTTTCAAAGGCAACACAAGTAGTTATGGCAAGAATTCATTACCCTCTGAGTAGAGATTGCCCGTTTATCCTTCGTACCTGCGAACCCAAATGATCTTGGCTGTAAAAGAAAATTTCGAATGAACTTAGAAGGAATATGTGAAATAAAAATGATTAACAAGTTCTACATTTTTGAGCCATCTCAATTATTGCTTTGTTTAGAGATTTTAAAAAACAAAAGAAAAATGGAAAATAATCCCTAATTTCTCAAAAAAGTTTTAATCATTGCATTTACTTTTTTTTTTAAATGGTCATTTTGTCTGGTTTTTATCCAAAACTGTCACACCCCAAAAACTCGGGTCTATATTTTGAAAATTAAGAATTTCCTCCCATATCTAGAATTTGGATTTCTAGAAAGGAATTTTTAATAATGGTGTCAAGAGATTCTTTATGTTTTATTTGTTAAAATCTGTCTATTTAGAAAAAAAAAATACAGTAGAAATTAGAAGATAAGTTGGTTTAAAGAGCAAATGAGAGCTGCACAAATGAAGTCCTAAAACTTATCTGTCAAGAGCTACTGAGGGCTGCACATAGTACATATCTTCTCCTACCTAAGTTAGGAGTCTAAGAAAGAACATCTTTCATGCATGTCTTCCTCTATGACCTTCAGCCTTACAAAAGGGACTTCAAAGTATGACAATTTGGAATAAAACTTTTTTTGATAGGTAAGAAGATATTTTATTGATGTTGAAATAGGAAAATTTGGAATAAAACTGCAGCCAGCCAAGAAATAATACCCAGCTACCTTTGTGACTTTTCTTGTAATATCCCTTATTACATTGAGAATAGGAAACTAATGAATGAGATTCTACGTTTCTGGAGAAGGAGAAGTTCTCACCTTTTATAAAATATTTCTACAGAAGGTGTCAAACGTGAAAACTCTCTCCATAAGCAAGGAAAACTCTCTCATACATAAAACCCTAAGGAAGCCACCGCCACCCTTGCCGGCAAGTGACCTCTCACCGTCGTCACAGACAAAGCCGACGGGCCCCGGCGACTTCCCTGAGGGCCGTCCGGCATCGGTCCATAGGAGAGAGAAAACAATACGAAGCGCTAAAACCCTAAGGAACCAGATCTGCCGACACCCACCCTTCGCCGGCAAGACACACCGCACCTTCGGCATAGATAAAGCCGACGGACCTCGGCGACTTCGCTGAGGGCCATCCGGCGTCGGTTCAACCTCCGACGTCTTAGATTTGCCTCTCACAGTACTCCGGCGATCCTCCTGAAGGCTCCATTTGGTCGTGCCGTCGACCCTAAAGGCTCCGGCGTCTTCTGTGAGCACGATTTGCAGCTGGAAACAACTCTGCAGTGCTTGCAGTGAGCACGACCTGGAGTCCACAACTTCGCAGTGCTTCTCTGAGATGATGAATGGTTGTTGAAGAAGGGGAGTGGGTCAGTATGGGTTCTTCTATGGAGTTGGCCATAGAATCTAAATCCTTTACATTAGTAAAGGAGGGGAGCATGTTGGCCATTACTGAAAGGAGTCGAAGGGTGATATCTAAGTTGGTTCTGGGTTCGACAACAGTGCAGTGGCTGGCCAAGGCCATAGAAGCGTGTACTAAGGATAAGAAACAAGATTTTTTCTCCACTATCCGGGAAGGTCGACGCAGTTTCACAGCGCATCGCTGCTCGAATGCTCACGGACGATATATGGTGGTGGAGGAGTATGGTGGTGGGGGGAGGAGGAATTTTATTTTCATTCCTGAAGAGGGGGGCAGTGGTTGGAGAAGGATGGGGGAGGTGCTGCGTCATTTTTCCTTCGGCAAGAGAGGGAGTGATGGCTTGGAAGGACAAGGTGGTATAGCAGGGAGGGAGAACATGGAGAAAGACCCAAGTACATCCTCTGTGGCGAGGCAATCCTATGCGGCAAATCTAAAGACGGGACATGCTTCGGGGGTTCAGAGTGTGGGGGGTCTGTCAATCACGCCTCAAGACCAGCTTGTCGAGATGCACAATTCTCTAAAGGAGATGGAAACCCAACTTGTCGAGTTGAAGACAACGATAACTTTCTTGTCTACGAAAATAGATCGCCTTTCAGCTAGAGGCAACAGGGTGGTAAGAAACATGATAGGCCCGAATCCTTTAAACTTAGAAAAAGGAAAACGGAAGATTGGATTCGGCCCTGTCCCTATAACCAGATCCAGGAGAGTATGGCAGGTCAAAAGGAAATCTGGGCTATTTGAAATTGGGTCTACATCGGGAATTGGCGTAGAGACATCAATAATGGAATGTCATTCGCCTCATGTAACACAGGATAGATCGATAGTCGGTATTACACCCTTGGTCCCTGAAGAAACTATGGCTCCCTCGTCAAAGTTGAAGGAAAAAGGTGTACTGCCGAGGTCTGAAGGAGATGTAGGATCCGCTATCACCCCAAAGGTAAAGAGACTTGTTGTCACCCCAGAATCTCCAATGGGACTCCGATACCATTGGAGAGAACCAATGGAGTTACTGGAGAACCAATGGGTTTGGCGTTGGTGCCTTGTGTAGAGGAATGTCTAGAGTTGGGTGTGCAGGTTGATGGGGATATTGTGGCTCCCCTAGTCTCTCTTCCTCCAATAGCGGATTGGATTCTGCCTAAAGTTAACGAGATTCAGCAATTCGTGGGAATTTCACATGGAGGATGTGAAGACCAATTTAACGAACTAATTACTGCGATCGAGGCAAGCCGCACACTTGAAACCAAATCAAGCTTCAAGAAAAGCAGGGAGTTACATCGTCTCTTTTCAACAATCAACTACGATGCTAAGGGTGGTAGTTCAACTAGAGGGAAGTCTAAAGAGAGGGTATTGTGAATACGAGAATCAAGGTGTTGGGGTTGGTGTTCGGGTAGAGTTTTAGTTATACGGGAAACAAGGATTGGGGTCAGGTCTGATGTACTTTGGGTTGGTTTTTTTTATGGGCTTTTTGGGGAATTAGGGGCTTGTTGGGTCATTTTGGGCAAGGTGTTTTCTTGTATACATTCAGTGTACTTGGTTTCTCCTTTTGATATATACAATATTTTTACTTATAAAAAAAAATGGTGATTTAAAGGAGCTCCAATTGTAACCTTGACTAGTTCTTTTGGAATATAGGCCAAGTGTGGCTTGGCTCCATTGGATCGTTACATTTCACTTCTTAAAAATAAACTCTAGCCAACTAAGGAACCGTAAACACCCTCTCCCCAAACTGTCAGCCCTCTATTCTCAATCATTGGTAAGAGAAAAAAATTATTAGAAATCATTTCTAGAAGTTGTTGTATCCTAGAGGTCAGGAAATTCATTGATTTCCGGCAACGTTTTCCTTCAAAATTCTCTAGAAACAAATCTGAACACCTGTCATTAAATTTGTCCAGATTTAAAACTCCAGATTTCAGGCCTTATATTGCAAACTTTCTTCCCTCTTGCTGCTGTCACTTATTGGTGACAGAACTTCAGAGTTTTCATCAAGTTTCAATCTTAAATAATCTTTAAATTATCCCCATCAATTGGTTCAGTTTGATATTCTAATTTCCCTAGCACAACAATACTTCAACAGCCTTTATCCAAACCCTAAGAATATCTAGACGCTGCAAAGTTTGTGCAACCTTCAATACTTCAGAGTTTGTGCAACCTCTAATCAGATTTAAGGTAAGTTTTCTTCAAGAATTCCTTTAAAATTCTGATTATTTCATGTTTCTATATTTTGGTATACGTTTGGATAGTGAAAGTGTTTGAGACTGTTTGTGAATAGTAGTGAAAAAATAATGATAGAATATTTAATAGTAGTGAAAAGTAATGAATAGTAGTAAAAAGTAGGTGAAAAGTAAATAATAAAATAAAGAATAGTAATAAGGTATTATGAGAGTACCTCAATACCCAAACCTGTATATAGCTAAAGAGTGCAATAACTCAGTTTTTGTGCAAAGGAAAGAGGTGGACAGAACTGGCATCTAGTCTTCCCTTGGGGCACAACAAGGTCTTCTAGGTAATAACCTGCCTTAAATCCCTATCTGCTGTGATGTATAGTCTATGCTAACATCAATTCTCAGAGAAAAATGTCCCATGAATCATAGATAGGAGCCAATGATAAGAACTAAGCCATTTCCAATACAAAAAAATTTAACATACCTGGATGCCAAGCATTTTTCCTATCACTCCTAAGGCTTCTTGTGTCTCCTTGTTCTCCTTGTAAAGATGAAATCTGAGTATTTATATTGACAGGATATTTCAGTTATAGTCCAAACGCCACCTAAAACACACATGTCGTGAATATGCTTAGTGGAGGTATGGAAGTTCAAATCTTGAATGAGCAAAGAAGAAATTGATCTGATGCGGTTCTACATTTCATACATGTAAGTTCAATGGGTTTCACTGTGTCAAACATGAAAACCATATACAAACCAGGCTAGATCTGGTTCTTTAATGCATGAAGACTTGAAATCATTAAGAAACATTCGACTGGCAGAACGATGAATAAGAGTATAGCAAGAAAATAAGGAACTTTGCCAACATCACCTCATGAACTTGCCATCAGTCTCTGACCAATTTTCGGAGCCTCTGCTATCAAAGGGCATATCGACTCTTTCTTTCCGTTTCTTGGAGTTTCTGCCTTTATTTTTATGACCTCCTGTATTTAATCTCACGCGGATGCATTTTGATGAGGCATCAGGTCCATCAACCACATCGGTGACAAGGAATTTGAAATTTTGCTTAAAAAAATTGTGCATTGCCTGAAAGACACAAAAAAGTGAATGTTAAGGGCATGTTTAACATGGAACTAGGTAAAAGACTTGAACTTTAGGTTTACAGAAGTGTAGTCAGAAACAGAACTAAACAACCTGGGCATGGCAACGAATTTTTGGAACCTAAATCCAAACTTAAATTGGCAGCACAATAAAGAAAACCAAACCAATTTGACTGAGATCCTGTCAGGTTTGAGTTCAGTCAGTTGAGATGCATGCATTCTTTTCTTAACTTGTCTGTGCTCATAACCCCCCCCCCCCCCCCCCCCAGTCCTCAACCAAAAGCAAACCATTGGAATGGTTGGTCCAATGACTCCAATCCTCAGGTGCAATTGCACAAAGAATAGACCTAGCAAAAACTGTCTGCCAAAATTTGTCTCTCACCAAAACTAGCGATTTTCTCAAAGTCGTGACAAAGCTCCACCAGACACATATGGAACATAATGGTAGTGAAAAAGAAGACCTATAAATGAATTAAATGAGTCCAAACTCCAAAACCAACCGTTCGATGAGATTTATCAGAATCTGGGGAGAGAATGATTGGTGAAACACTTTCTTCAACACCAGTATTAATTTGACTAATAAGAGCTTCCAAACGCTTGGCATCAGAGTCACCAGCTAAAGATCTAAAAGTATCAACTTCAGAAGCATAACTTTTATTATTAGCTGTATCATCTATCTTCGTCACGGTTTCCTCACTGATCTGAGTAGATTAGAAAATGATACTACAATCAGAATAAAGACTAAAAGTATAAAATGAAACCAATCCATAAATAACATCAAGCTTAAATACCTCTGGTGGAGCGTCCAATGAGGTCAAATGAACAACGTTTCCTTCCTTATCTACTTCATTTACAATAAAATCAGAATACCTAGATCAAATTCCAAGAGAAAGAAATAGATGAGTCCATTAATATAACTACAAGACAGCACCAACTTATAAAAAAAAAAACTACGAAAAACTACGAGACAGCACCAAATAGTTGTCTGATGGGCTTAAGAGTATGTCTACAACTTTCTTCTAAATGATGTAGAATCGTACGGAAATGCCATAGAATTGAACTTGCTTTGTAATACGATGGGAATACATAGACGACAATAAAAGAAATTAAAATGGTTATTAAAAACTTTACAAGAATGGTAAAGTCGTTCAATAAGGCTAATTCTTTCGAAGCCAACAAGAAAAAACAGCAACGTAGCTTAGATATAATATGCAGATATTAAAACAGCAAAAAAAAAAAAAAACAAAAGCAAGCCCTCTCTTTGGTTAGAGAGAGAAAACAGAGGACAAGAAATATCTAAGAAAATAACTGGTAGACATCAAGCCATAAAATAACAAAGGATTTTTTTTTTTTTTTTTTTTTTTGTATTAATCTCAGTTCTATATGTTTCATACATCTTTCAACGGTCAAGAAGAGCAGAGATTTTAAATCTTTAGGTAAATCATTCCAATGCATGACCAAGAAATGAACTAATAGAGTAATCAGATTTCTTCTAAGACCTTTGTTTGAGAATTCCACGAAAGCCAGGGAGCTTTGAGATGTAGCAGAAGATTCCGACGTCCGATTCTTCCAGGGTTTTCGCTGCCATTAGGGTTTCGAAGATACTGTAGCGGTGGTGTGCGAGTAGGGTTTTAGAGCGGAGAAGCACAATGAGTCGCTTCTAACTTATGCCACATGGGGTTTGTTTTGGAAATAAAAATTTAAAATGATATTTGCAGTCACATGCGCAAATTGACTAGTTAGAGAAAGTTGTAAGTAGGGGTACTAAATGGTCTGTTCGGATCAAACGGACCGATTATTTCAGTTTGGATCAAATCGAATCGGTCCACATTTTAAAAGATCAAAAAGTTTCTATCCAGTCTAGAAATTTTCGGAACCGGGCCGGATTGAATGAAAAAATAAAACAAAATATTATATATTATTTATATAATAATTGTACAATTAACAATATAAAATTTTAAATATGTTATTAATACTTATTAATATTTTATAAATTAACAATATTTTTTATATATCTTCATCTAACTTATCACTATTAACAATATAAAATTTTAAATATGTTATTAACGCTTGTTAATATTCTATGAACGAACTATATATAATATCAATTAGTTAATTATATAGTAATTATATAAATTAATAATGTAATTTTCATCTAATTTATTATTATTGATCATATAAAATATTTTTTTTATTGAGTTTGTTACATAATCCATATTAATAAGTCACTTAGTTTAATTTAGTATTTTAAATAAATGTTTTTTATTAATTGATTTAAAAAAAGAAAAAAAAAGCTAGACCGAATGGACTAGTCGGACCGGACCAACCAATTTGCACCCTTAATTGTAAGACTGTAATTTGATTGACTGGCTAGAGAAAGTAGTAAGACAGTGTCATTTGATTGACTGGCTAGAGAGAGAGGGATGACCGAGTGACCATTATAAAGAGCACGAGCAATAGAGAAACATGGAGAGACAAATAGAGAGAAAGAGAGAAATTCACAGGCATCGAGAGGAGGCGAGAAGGCAACAATAGCTGCTTGGATGGCGTAAGCGACGAGCAATTGCAAATAGAAGACGAAGAAAAGGGTAAAGAGTATTGGGAAATGAAAAGGGAAACATAAGATGCGGGGAGGCAATTTGGGAGTTTTCCCCACGTTGTAGTTAGTATTCAACCTGTAGCGACAATCCATTTGTCGTCGTAACAGACTCGAGAATTTAATAGAGAAGTGCTATATACATATAAGAGGACTGTATTGCAATCCCAGTATATAAAATGACTAGATTGTCCCCATTTTTAGGCTAGAAATGATGACATTATCTCTCTTTCTTCTACAACCTAAAGTCAAATGAAAATATTTAAAATTCTGCAATATTGCTAGTCGCCTCTACAACGACTCCCCTCCCCCGATCAAATCTCCACCATCATCGACAACCATAACCCAATTTCCTCCACCATCGACGAATCAACCATCTCCACCATCAACGGAGTCACATGCTCAAGGTTTGTTTTCTTCCCTTTTCCTCCACCATCGACGGAACAACTACATGTTGTTTGTTTTCTTTCACTTTTTCTCAAGGTTTTTGCTCTCCAGCTCTACCTCACTCATTTATCTTTTCTTCCATTTTGGTCGTTTGCAGTTCTTGTTTTCTAGGAAATGAGGAGGGAGATCGATTGCAAGAATAGTGGTCATCCTTTTGCAAATCACTTGCTCGAGTTTAGTAAGTTCCCCTAGATCACTTGACACCATTCTAGTGTGGTAGGAAAGGTCTGAATGGTTGGCATGCCTTGGTGATTTTCATGTCGTAGAAAAAAAATGACTTAGATATAATAATTCTAATGGGTTGCTCGGTTGCTTGAACTCGAACCCAAAACTAGTGGGAAGGTGTAGATGATTAACAATCATTGAAAACTCCAGACCCTTTGATTTTGAAACATAAAAAATCCAGATTAATTGCAAAGATGATGCTTTCTGCTTAAAATTATTTTCAAATGATGTGCTTTGTGCTCAAATATTTTGGTTAGTGAGATTATCTCATGTTTGGTTAGTAAGAAAATAGAATTGTGTCATAAGGAAAAAAAGACACTTGGGACAATTTATTTATCTTTTAATTTGTAAACTGGTTTACATATCAAATTGCTTAAATATATTCTTTTTATGTCTTTTCCTTGCCTAAGTTGAGTACTTATTTAATTTTTTTTTTTTTTTACTTTCATGTTGTGCTTAAATATATCAAGATTGTTCTTGATGGAGAAAAGGAAGAAAGCACATCTACTCGGCGATCGCTATTTTTTTGGGAAAGCAGTAATTACATGAATACCTCAAATGCTAGAGATGATGAGAAAATAACTTATGATCATGGTGTAGCGCTAGAGAATGATGATGATGATGATGTGATTTTGATATAGTTTTAACGCATTTATTTTTAAGTTATTTAATTTTTTTATGTATTCAAATGTAGGCAACATCACCTACAGAAGATGTATTAAATCTCAAAGATTCGGTAATACTGCATGGTATACCACAAAGTGTTGTATCGCAACTGCCTAGTACACAACAAAACGTTATTTCTCAGGTCTATGTTAAATAATATTCCCTTTTGCATCTATTTGTTTATATTTCTTCTAAGCAAGTAATGCCAAGTAGTTTGCATGATTTTTACAAAATATTTCAAACTACTTGCAGGTAAACTTCGAATATCATGACCCTCTCGATGATTGATGAAAGACATTGTAGACTGCTGCAGAAGACATTGTAGACTGCTGCATTTTGACTATTTAATGAGATTTAAAGACGTTGTAGATTGTACATGTTGACTATGTTCACAACTTCAAACTCTCATCAGTTGTATAATTTTGTTTTGTATTCTTATAAACTTGGTGTATTGTTTTGACGTGGATATTTTAACTATTTTATTGGTATGAAGTTATATAAATTTTGGTGGACATGAGATATGTTTCCTCATTTTCGAAACAGTTACAGGTTGGTCATGTTAATGAGATTGGTGAAGATTAGATTGGTCATTATAATTTTCTAACTCTCATCATATTCATCATGTTCTATTTGACATCATTGATATTTTTAGTATTGAAAACATAGCAATCCAAATTGTTTGAAAGCATAACAACAAACAGTTACAATATAACGAAGGATATCACAGATTCTACAAGTTTCATACATAACTACTGGGTTTGTCCCTTGTACAATATTCATAAAGGTGGTAAACTAATTTATTACAACCCACTTAACAACATTACATAGTTTGATACGTATTTACTTAATCTTTAATTGTTCTTGATCCTATCCAACAACAAAATATTAGAATTGCAAGTCTCCAATACACGCAGGATCATATGCGTGCATGGTTAATATCTTTTATTAGACCATAAAGCTCATCCCAGTCATTTTGGATGTCCTCCTTCAATTTTTGAATATGGACCCTTGCACGTTGGAGTTCTTCCTTCCTCTTTTAGAGTTCTTCCTCCAACTTTGGGAGTTCCTTTTCTCTTTTTAAGGCAACGTTCTCTTTCACAGACAACTTTTCCTTCATTTTCTACTTCAACATCTGCTTATAAAAAGTACTCGCAGTATAACATTCCCTGCAGCAAACAGCTTGTATAAATCATTGTGGGAAATTACAATACCAAAGTTCAATGTCTGTAAAAAGGTTGCACAAACAAGACTAATTAGTGTTTACTACTTGCAATACGTATGTAATGTTAATAACTCATTCACAATGTATTCAAATGCATACACTGGAATTACCATATAGAACCCATTCACTTTACAAACAAGTAGAGTGCACACAATCAAAACCAGAAAACACAAACCAGAAGTACATAAAGATCTTAACACAAATTTACAAAGTGACTATTCATACATTTCATTTGCATAATCTACGATTTTCCAAAACCAAACACGAATTACCATTTGAATTACCAGAACCAAACACAAATTTTTCAAAACCAAACATGAAGGGAACCATGAAAAATATGAAAAATGTCTAGGGTTATACCTTGCAGCTATACCAAACACATTCTTGAGAGTGTGGATCTAAGGGACTTGTTTCCTTAAGAGGTGATGTGTATAGTTATGACATTCTACTGATGGAAATTTTTATAAGAAAAAAGCTCACAAATGATATGTTTACCGAAGAAATGAGCTTGAAGTCTCTTGTAGATGAGTCATTATCCCTTTCAATAATTGATGTTGCTGACACCAAATTGTTAAGAAATGAAAGTGATTTTACTGTCGTAGAGGAGTACTGTCTATCATCAACTATGGGATTGGCTTTGGGTGGTTGTGCAAATTCACCAGATGAGAGGATTGATATAAAAAAGGTTTTCGCTACACTCAATAAGATCAAACTAAAGTTTCATGAAAATATTGAAGGAGGCTAATGTGTAAGATTCACTTTCTTATTCATAGCTCTTAACTCCATATATATATATATATATATATATATATATATATATATATATTTCTACACCACATATATAAAATTTTGAAATGTTTGACGACCTGCAACTTATTTTTCTTTTACTTACAGGGTTAAAAAAAAAACGAAAAGCAAAACATTTCTTCTATTAATCCAAGCTCGAGAAAACGAGGCAATTATAAATTAGAATCCCTAAATGACCATGCTTTCAGTGCTAATTTTACTATCTAATTTGTCCCAATTACTAGATCGGTGATCGAACCCAAACTAAACTCAACCAACTTATAAAGCTACCTTATGGCCAAAAAACGTGAGAATGGATTGGCTAGAATTGGTTGTGGCTATGGAATTTGATTATATTAGGGTCAAATTATATAGGTTTTGTTGGAAAGTCCATAAGCTAAGATGTTTTGTATTTTATTTATTTATTTTTTGAGTTGGAGAAGGGGGTTTCAAACTCTAGAACTCTATTTTGGGGGTTGGGGGTTATGTCAATCAGGCCATAGTCCTTTGGCCCCATAATCTAAGATGTTTGTGTTAGTTTATTTGCTTACTATCTACATATTTTTCAAGCTAGTTGCCAACGAATAAAAGCAAGAACATGAGTTTGATCTTAGAAGTAGTAGAGTTCTTCGGTTGAATTATCCAACTTAAAAACACATGACAAGTAGCTTTGATGTTCCTGTACATGCAAATATGGAGAACATTAAACATCTCTTGCTATCCTAATATTGGTCTTGTGTGCTCATTTTTTTTTCACATCTACTACAACAACCCTTGAACATCTTTTCATTTCATCCGTTTCGCTTGGCTTTCCTTTCCTTTGCCTCTTGCACTTCTCATTCAATTCCCACTTGTTGGTCTTTCTCATTTTTTTGGATGAAGCTATTAAAGAAGGGCGCCATAGAAGATGGGAGATCGAGAACAGTACAGGATAGGAAACATGATTGGGACTTCAAGAGAGGTATCAAAACTTTCCATTCAGCCTATGTAGTGTATTATAGGAGATTGAGGATCAATACGACTAAGTAGCTCATGCTGGTAGAGCTACGATTCTCGGGTCCGATCCTATCGATAATGTAAGGATGTTCGAGACACAAGAACCCATTCCGTTCAAAGTCTCAAAGATAGATATCTATTGTGAATACTTAGTTTTTGGCTGTCATTTAGGTTTTGTGAAGAGAAGGCTCCCTTGGATGTAGTGTGCAGCAAGCATGGTGAGGTTCCATGGAGCCAGGTGAAAAGGGCACTCCAATTGCGTTATGAACTTGTAATTAATAATGCAACCAATATAGGATAATATTTATATTCAATAATCATTATTTGAGTGCTTTATAAATTATATATTTGATTCACTCTGGTTCAAACGTTTCATAGAAATATTAGAAAATATATCAAATTAAGATATTGAAAAGTTTATTGGACATTCAATAATGAGTTTTGCTATTCATCATCTCACACACCCCAATTTTTTTTTTTTTGGTTTTATTCTCACTTAACTAATTGAGTTCTTTTATTCATCATTCATACACTACATATTTGGTAAGGGAAGGAAAAAAAATCATGTGTGGTGTGTGATATAAGGATGATGAGTAAAATTTTTCTTCAATAAGTTAGATCGTTAACGCTTTTCCATATTTATTAGAGTCAAAACTTGCTTAAGCAAGGATTAATTTAGTTGTTAATATTGCATAATTTCAACCTACGTGAGTTTGGTTGTATGAATTTTAGACATTAGTGCTATCTTTCCAAGTGGCAGATTCTGCATCATGCAAAGGATGAGCTTGCTGTTAATTCCCTGCACAAAATAGAACGATGCCCCCATGAAACACTCTATGAAGAAACGACTATGGAATATTGTAGTTGGAATACAATACCAAGATTCTGCTTTAGATATAGGCTACTGCCAACAAGAAACATGTAGATAGCATCATCTCAGCAAAGCTTACACATATCCTCAATCCATCATCTATTTAAATTCAACATATAATAACAATACATGCACCTTTCGCAAGCTTAACACACACACACACACACACACACACAATCTGTTCAACTTAATGTATCAACATAAGCATACATGGTTGAAATTAAAAATTCAACCTCAAATATGTCCATTCCATCAATTATACATAATTTAAACTTCATCAAACTAACAAAATAATGTCCATTCAATCACCTGCCTGGCTTGATCCATGAAATCCAACACAACACCATTTAATTATATAAACATAATAGCCCAAAAAAGAGAGTGGTAAAGATCTAAATACTTACCAAACCCCATGGTCAAGAGTTAGGCATATAGTGTGGCTAGACAAACTCTACATGTGGCAGAGAGAGATCAAAATATTGGACATGAGCTGCTCGTTTGGTGGCTAGTACAAAAATAGAGAGGGAAGAGGAGAAAGTGAAATGAACATGGGCAAAATAGGTGTGTCTTGGGGCTAAACAGGTGGTTCACGAGTGCAGCAAAGGAATTTAGCTAGTATGGGGTGTTGTACGGCATTGACTAAATGGCCTTCCATGGCACACAAAGCTGGACATAGCTAGGTGGCTAGCTGGCTCAGGAAGATGAAGAATAGAGGCTATTCTCCTTACTACAGGACTTTATCACAGTGGAGGAAACAAATGGAGAAACAGTTTGGTCTCATGGCTAGTATACTGGTACGGTGGCGTGGCTGATGGCTTGGTTGAATTAAGTGTGAAGTGTGGTTCAAGTGCTAATCCTTGTAAGAAAGTAAGGGAGGGAGAAAGGAAGCCGTTGTGCATAGTTGCCATGGATGCTGGTTGCTGCTGCAGTGCCGCTCATGGGGGCAGGTTCTTTGTTGTTTCTTCTTAATTTGCTATATAGTTACTGTCATGGTGGCTGGTGGAGAACAAGGAAAAGTATAGAAAGAACAGAGCATGGACAAAACGCAAGTGTCGGTAGTGTAGCTAAAATGGAGGAGAAATCAATTTGTTGTTGTCGACTACTTGATGCAGCTATTGTGACTGCTGTTGCTTGAAGTTTGGAACCATGATAGTGGCTGGACTTGTAGCAGCCCTGAATGTGTGCTGTATTGGTGGCTGCTGACTTGTGCGTGTTGTGAAGAAGAAGAGGTTTCTTAGGAGGATCGAGTAAGCTGAGAGAGTTGGGAAGTTGGTTATGCTAGCTGAAATCTAACTGACCAATACCAACCATTAACAAACACACCTCTATTTTAGGCTGAGTTATTGTCTTCTTGATTCTATGAGTTTCTCAATTTTCAAATGATTTTAATACTTCTCAAATGTCAGGACACATAAGATTTCTCTTGCAATCATTTTCGCTAAGCGAGGTATGTTCGCTTTAGTTCTTATCAAGATTGATATTTTAGGTTTATCTTTGCATTGATTGATTCAATTTACCTTTATTAATTGGCTGAAGAGCTATCACATTTGTTAGAAGATGATAGAGTAGTGCTGCAATGGTTTAAGAAATTGGAACTTTTGCACACAAGGATGTCTAATTATGAGATGCAAAGAATATTTATCCATTTTTTTAATAAAAATGAAAAGTATCTGCCCTTCTAAATTAAGTCAGCATGCATTTTTCACAATCAAATGCTTTTGTTCTTGCATTCTGCAGGATGAAAATAAAAAGTATAAATAAAAGATCATTAGACTAGCTAGCCAAGAAGCTTAAGAAAAGACCTAATAAACAAATCTCTTAAGAAAATAAAGGCTAATTTCTACCTAGTTTATAACAATAGTGTCCCTATAAATATTAACTTGTTGAGTATAAGAGGTAGAATATTATGGCGCCCCCAACACCCGCTTGTGACTTGGCGGGAGCCGCGATGTCGGGATGCTGGCCGCTCAGGTCATACACCTCTCTCATATTGTGATAAGTGTGTGCTCACATATTTAAATAATGTATACAATTAAATGGTAGCAGAAAATAAAAATATAGTTATAAAAATCTAATTAATAGTTCAGAGAAATTTAAATTACATCACCATCCTAGTGCACATAAGCCACAAGTCTTCCAACAAAAGAATATTACAATTTATAGTCTTTTAAGAATAACAAAGAGCCAAAAATTAATCTTTATACATTCACAACTCAAGCAGAGCTAGACCTCTATACTCGTACTCATCATCTGTATTAAAATGCAAGTTTCGAAAATAAGGAAAACTTTAAAATTAAAAAATTGAAAGTAAAAGTAAAATATAAAATATTGATAAAATATGGCTACACTCTATATGTATAATATTGTACGTAAAATTATACATACGTATAACATTACTCTTCTTTAAAAGATAGTAACTTTTTTGTTCTTGATGATATATACTTATTTTTAGAATTGAAAAAGTTAGAAATTCTGAAGACAAAAATATGCTCCAACTGACAAATAATATATATAAATTATGTATGGTGTGAAGATAATGAATATAATTTTTCTATAAATTATCCCAAACTACTTCAGAGGCCGAATAATAACCATGGATTTAATTTGAATTATAAACAAAATTAAAAAATTAGCCGTTTCTGATCTTCCAATAACGGACCCCCCCCCCCGGGCGGCAATCTATATATATAACACTGTATATTCACTATTCCTCACACAAACAAATAGCCGTTAGAGAGGGAGAGAGGGAGGGAGGGAGGGAGGTGGAACACGAGAACTTACGCCTGCATATTGCGAGAGAGCTCATGCTTCAACGGAGAGAATGGTGGTTTTCACGGCGATCAAGAGGCATCGGATGATCCAAACTGTAAGCATTGCAGTAAATCTGTTGCTGGTTTGATTCGTATTCATCGCGGAAGGCATTTCATTGATTCGACTAAGGGATTCACAATTGGACCTGATCCCAAACGTGGCCATGCTCTCTTCTCGTTCGTTGCTCCATTGAGAAGACAGAAGGTCCCCTCAAGTAAAATCTGTTGAACACCCAATCTTCCGTATTTTAGTTTATTTTTATAATTGATTTTGAGTTCATTTTTATTTATTATTTATTATATATTTAGTCTTTTAGGGTCCAAGAAAGACGGAGACCTTAAGGTCGGCCTCTTGGTATTCTTGGTGGATGAGATTTATTATTCTTGGCCCTTTTACCTTTGAACCGTTTGAATTTAAATCAATTTTTATTTTTTCCTTTCTAAAAGAAAACCAATCTACCAGTTTTAACGCTTGTCGTGGAGGATATTGTGCTCGAATTTTATGGGGCGGGGACTGTTGTTTCTCTAGTTCAGAACAGTGCCATGGAGGGCTCTGGAGTCGGAGTGTTACTCGACTTATGCTTCTTGTCTAGACTCTTGATGAATTTAATCGCTCTCGCTTTTGTTTGTCGTTCTTATAACTCCTTATAAGCTATCTTGGACTATGCTGAGATTCTTGCTCCGTATTGCATACACTCTTCTTGAGTTAGTTTCTGCACAGATATGGAATATAAATCATTTGAATGAATATAATCATTGGTTGACAGGTTCGGGTCTGCTTGTGCAAAGTCCACATACATTCATTAGTAAACATCATATCAAACCAACTCCTCAAATAAACACCTAGTGTTAATAATTGTGCATGACCTCATCTGATAGGATAAATTTGTATGCTCGGGTACTTATATAGGGTTCCTCGTCCTGGAATTGTCCTCTTAAGTTGGACCAGGATGGGGTCTCATGGTATTTTCACTCCAAATATTCAGCATGCTCATGTATGCCAATTGCAAGTGTATTTGCCATTTGCCTCCTCCGGTTGAAACCACATGAGACTCTTAAGTTTTGTAAGATGATTGCCTCGTTTATGTTCTGAAGAGCCTCCATCGATAATAATCTCAGAGAACTTTGTTTAGGTTAGGTGGTCATGCAAAAAAGCGACACTGTTAAAACTAATTCCATTTTTTAGGGAAATTAGTAAGTGAATTATATTAGAGATGACTTGTCGGCAAACTGGTGAATACAATTGTTCTAATCCTTTCATCATTGTTATTAAACCATTATTCCAGCGTCTTGCAACGTTGAATACTTCTGGCTCAACTTTTGCACATCATATTATATTATTCTTTTTTAATTATTCTTTTTAAATGAGATAAGACTTAGGGAAAGGTTAGAAAGGTAGCCTAGTCGGAGCCGCTCTGTCTATGGAAGATACTTTGGTACGTACCAAGAAAGCTCCCACTAACATTTGGATCTTTTTGTATGAAATATTCTTTACAGCTCTCAAACCTCCTGCATGGTGCTTCATATCTATGCTGGATATATGAAAGGCAGAAAAATTGTCCTGGGTAGATATCTCTCTTCTAGTCGAACTTAAATCACTTCTTTTTTTAAGTAAGGTGAATGATTTGATTGCAGATTTTAGGATCAATGTTCCTGTATAATTTTTTATAACTTTGGAATTTGTCTGGCCAAATATTTATTACCATGATCTTGAAAAGAAGTCACTCTTTCATTAACAGATACTGACAACTGCATTATGATTACTACTGTGCTATTGAGGAATCAACACGTATACTCATTAGCTGTTTTGTCTCCTGTGACTCAACTGTCTTCAACCATTATATTTTCTTTCTGTTTGTTACTCTTTCTATGTCACGCAAAACAACAATTCTATTAAAACTAATTTCATTTTCTAGAGAGAAATTGAAAATGAATCATGTTAAAGATGGCTTTTTGGGTACTAGTATTACAAGTGTTCTAAACCTTTCATCATTGTTGTTGAACCATTTTTCCAGAGTCTTGCAACAGTGAATATTCCTGGTTCATCTTTTGCACGTCATATTATATTATTCTTATTTCATTCTTCTGTTTAAATGAGATAAGACATGTGAAGTAGCTAGAAAGGCAGCCTAGTCAGAGACTGCTCTGTCTATGGAAGATACTTTGGTATATAACTTGCTGGTACTAGAGGGAGACTCATGAAATCTCCCACTAACATTAGGATATTTTTTTGCATGAAATATTATTTACAGCTCTAAACCCTCTTACGTGGCGTTTCATATCTTAGCTAGATGTATGAAAGGCAGAAAAATTGTCCTGGATAGTTATCTTTCTCTCTTCTAATTGAATTTAAATCACTTCTTTCTTTAGGGAAGGTGAATAATTTGATTGCAGATTTTAGGATCCATTCTCTTGTATAATTTTTTATACGTTAGAATTTGTAGGTCCAAATATTAATTACTATGATCTTGAAAGGCAGTCACTCTTGACATTAACATTTATTGACAAGTACTGCATATTGAAAATTACTTTGCTAGCAAGGCATCAATAGTTATAATCGTTAGAAGCTGTTTTTTCTTCTGTGAGTCAATTGTCATCAACAATTAGATTTTATTTCTTTTTGTTATTCTCTTTATAGCTTTATAGATCAAGCACTTTGTCATTTTACTTAGGTTTTTCGATTGTCGTGTTATATGACTCTTTCCTTCACTAACTTTACTTGATTACAAACTTTAATTGTCGTGTTTAAGTGTGGTGTGTAATGTGTAGGGATTGAAGAGTAGCAAATCTCGTTTCCTTTTGTTATTTTTATTTTTTGGATTTAAGTCAGCTGAAATGTTCCTGATTTTGTTATTGTCTATATTGTTTTCTTTGAAGCATGTATTCACTATGCGTATATGAGGTGCTTTATTTTCTCTTTAACACTCGTATTTAATTTTTAAGGCATATTATTCTGTTATTTGATAGTTCCTTGACTTTTGTGCCTATATATCAGTGTTTTATGATTGCATATTCATATTGTTGTCTTTTCTTCTTTGTCAATCCACTGAAAATGATCTCATGAAAAACTTTTTTCCTTTATATGCGGCATGCGGAGAAATATTTCGATTTAGGTCTTTTTCTGTATGAAATATTATTTACTCTTAAACCACCTACATGGCTCTTCATATATATCTTGGATGTATGAAGGGCAGAAAAATTGTCTCGGGTGGTTATCCTTCTCTCTTCAAGTTGAAGTTAAATCACTTTCTCTGTAAGGTACGGTGAATTCAGATTTGGGATCGATGCTCTTGTATAATTTTTTATATGTTAGAATTTTTCTTGCCAAATATTTTTTTTATAAGCTCAAAGGATTTAGGAAAAGCTAAAGTCACACTGAGAGTTGGGTCCCGATGAATTATTTCGACAACTTTTTTTTACTTAGTGATTAAGGAAATGTTTTTAATGATATTGTATTTTTTTTAAAAATATTTAAGGGTATAAAATGAATGAAAAAAGGATATTTGATGTTATCGGGACTCATCCTCGAGCTACACTGGTGCACAACTCAAGGATTTATAGGAGATGGAGCTCCCTGCAAGGCACGAACTTCTGTACACCAAATTGCATTTGTCCCGTTTGTGGTTATTCCTATACTATTCTTTATATTCTTGAACTTATTAATTTCTCCTCCATCTCTTCCTCTACGCGTCCTTCATGTCCTACTCATCCTCTTTTTCCTTCTCTATTTCTTCTTCTCCTCCCTTCTCTCCTTCCCTTACTCGTAAAGAGTCATAGTCATACTCTCCTCCTCCTCTGCTTGTCCTCTTTGTCCTACTCCTCTCTTTCTCATCGTCTTCATCTTCGTCTTCTTCCTCTCTTCTTCATCCACGTCCTCCACTTCTCTTCCTTATTCTAGATGTACTATTTGCATAGTATGGTTTTAAAGATTAGTTTATTTATTTTTAGATGTGATTATAACTTTGGTTTTCCTTTTCATTTCTCACGGTTTTTTTTTTAATTTTAATTTTTATATAATAGTTACAAAAGCTTGAGATTTCTAGAGGAGGTCTTACGCATCCATGCAATCTTGATTGGATTGGTGTACTGGCTAGCCTTTGGCCTTGATCCTTATGAGACGAATGCTCTCTGTATATAGTTAGTTATCTCTGTCTTCTAATTTAACTCACTTCTTTCTTTAGGTAAGGTAAATAATTTGATTGGCGAGTATGCATTTATTGTTAATTTAATTGTCTTGTTTATGGTTATTCCTATATTATTTTTTATATTCTTGTTATTGTTCATTTCTCCTACTCCTTTCCTTTTCCCTCCTCTCTTACTCTCCTCGTCCTAGTTTTTTCATACAAATTCCTCTCCTCCTCTCTCCTCTCTTCCTCTCCACGTACTCCTCGTCCTAGTCCTCATCTCTTTCTGCTCTCCCCGTCCTATTGTTCCTACTCCTCTCTTCCTCATTGTTCTTCTCTTCCTATTCTCGTCCCCTCGTTCACGTCCTTACCTCTTCCTCCTCCACATTTTTGTAGATGTACTATCTTTATAGTATATTTTTAGAGATCACTTTGTTTTTGGTTAGATATGATTAGAATTTTGGTACTCCTTTTTCAATTCTCTCAAGTTTTTAATATAATAACTACCAAAGCCAGTGTAGAGGAGGTCTTACTCATCCCTGCAAGCTCGATTGGATTGGTGTACTAGCTAGCCTTCGACCTTAATCCAAATGCGACAAATGCTCTCTGTATATAGGTGATATTTTTATACGTACTTTTTTTTTTTTGTATAAAATACTATTTATAGCTTTGTATGCTCTCTAATAGTTGGGACTTTTTTGTATGAAATTTTATTTGCAGTACTTCACCCTCCTACATGGCATTTCATATCTATGCTGGATGTATGAAGGGCAAAACTATTGTCTTGGGTAGTTAGTTATCTCTCTCTTTTAGTTGAACTCACTTCTTTCTTCAGGTAAGGTGAAACTTGATTGCCGATTACACATTTATTTTTAATTTAGTTGTCTCATTTATGGTTATTCTTATAGTATTTCTTATAGTATTTTTTATATTCTTGTTATTGTTAATTTCTGCTGCTCTTCTCCTTCTCCTTTCCTCTCTTCCTCTTGTTGTCCTCCTCCTCTTCTTTTCCTCCTATATTCCTCTCATCCCTCCTCTGTTGCTCTCTTTGTGCTCCTCGTCCTACTCCTCCTCTCTTCCCGCTCTTTCCGTCCTCTTCGTCCTACTCCTTTCTTCCTCATAGTTCTCGTCTTCCTCTCCTCATTCACGTCCTTTCCTCTTCCTCCTCCACCTTTCTGTAGATGTACTATCTTTATAGTATGTTTTTAGAGATCACTTTGTTTTTGGTCAGATGTGATTAGAATTTTGGTACTCATTTTTTAATTCTCTCGGGTTTTTAATATAATAGCTACCAAAGCTTGAGATTTGTAGAGGCGGCCTTACGCATCCCTGCAACCTTGATTGGATTGGTGTACTGGCCAGCCTTCGAATTTAATCCTTATGTGATGAATGCTCTCTCTATATATAGGTGATATTTTTATACTCACATTTGTTTTTGTATAAAATGCTATTTAGAACTTTGTATGCTCTCTAACATTTGAGACTTTCTTGTATGAAATTTTATTTGCAATACTTCACTCTCCTATGCGGCGTTTCATATCTATGCTGGATGTATGACGGACAAAAGAATTAACCTGGATAGTTAGTTATCTATTTCTTCTAGTTGAACTCACTTCTTTCTTTAGGTAAGGTGAATAACTTGATTACCAATTATGTATTTATTTCTTAATTTAGTTGTCTCATTTATGACTATGCCCCTATAACATTTTTTATATTCTGGTTATATTGTTAATTTCTCCTACTCCCGTCCTCCACCCTCATTTCTCCTCTGCTCGTCCTACTCCTCCCCCCCTAACTGCTCTCATAATCCTTTCTGTCCTACTCCTCTCATCGTCTTCGTATTCTTGTCCCGTTCATGTCCCCGTTCATGTCCTCTTTTCTTCTGCCTCCACTTTTTTCAAGATAAATTATCTTTATAGTATATTTTTAGAGATCAATTTATTTTTGGTCATATGTGATTAGAATTTTGGTATTCTTTTCTCAATTCTCTTGAGTTTTTAATATAATAGCTACCAAAGCTTGAGATTTGATTGATATGTTGACCTTGATCCTTATGCGACGAATGCTCTCTATATATGAGTGATATTTTTCTACTCACAATTCTTTTTGTATAGGATGCTATTTAAAACATTGAATGCCCTCTAACATTTGAGATTTTTTTGTACGAAATTTAATTTGTAGCACTTCACCCTCCTACGTGGATTCCATATCTAGGCTGGAAGTATGACGGGCAAAAAAAGTATCTTGGGTAGTTAGTTATCTTTCTCTTCTAGTTGAAGTCACTTCTTTCTTCAGGTAAGGTGAATAACTTGATTGTCGATTACACATTTATTTCTCCTACTCTCCTCCTCCTTCATCTCTTCCTCTCCTCATCCTACTCCTACTCTTTTTCTCCTATATCCCTCTCCTCCTCTCTCATCTCTTCCTCTCCTCGTACTCGTTGTCCTACTCCTCTCTTCCAGCTCTCACAGTCCTCTTCATCCTACTCTTTTCATCCTCACCGTCTTCATCTTCGTCTTCTCGTCCTTTTTAACGACCTCTTCTCTTCCTTCAATTTTTTCAAGATGTACTATTTTTAAAGTATATTTTTTTAAGAACACTTAATTTTTGGTTATGTGTGTGATTAGAGTTTTCCTATTCTATTTTCAATTCTCTCGAGTTTTTAATATAATAACTACCAAAGCATGAGATTGCATTGTTGCAACCTCGATTGGATTGGTGAGTTGGCTCACCTTCGGCCTTTATCCTTATGTGACAAACGCTCTCTGTATGTGGGAGATATTTTTCTACTCACATTTCTTTTTCTATAAATTGCTATTTAAAACTTTGTATGCTCTCTAACATGTGAGATTTTTTTGTATAAAATTTTATTTGCAGCACTTCACCCTCCTACGTGGCGTTTCATATCTATGCTGGAAGTAAGAAGGGCAAAAAAATTGTCATGTGTAGTTAGTTATCTCTCTCTTCTAGTTGAACTCACTTCTTTCTTCAGGTAAGGTGAAACTTGATTGGCGATTACACATTTATTTTTTAATTTAGTTGTCTTGTTTATAGTTATTCCTATAGTATTTTTTATATTCTTGTTACTTTTAGTTTCTGCTGCTCTTCTCCTTCGCTGTCCTCCCTTCCTCTCATCGTCCTACTCCTCATCTTTTCCTCCTATATTGCTCTCATCCTCCCTCCTCCATCCTCTCTTCCTTTCCTCATACTCCTCGCCCTACTCCTCCTCTCTTCTTGCTCTCACCTTCCTCTTCGCCCTACTCCTCTCTTTCTCACCGTCTTCGTCTTCCTCTTGTCGTTTCCGCTCACGTCCTCTTCACTTCCTCCAACTTTTTCAAGATGTACTATCTTTATAGTATATTTTTAGAGAACACTTTATTTTTGGTCATAAGTGATTAGAATTTTGGTGTTCTTTTTTCAATTCTTTTGAGTTTGTAATATAATAGCTACCAAAACTTGAGATTTGTAAATGAGGCCTTACACATCCTTGCAACCTTGATTGGATTGGTGTGTTCGCTAGCTTTTACCTTGATCCTTATGCAACGAACGGTATATAGGTGATATTTCTATACTCGCTTTTGTTTTTGTATAAAATGCTATTTAGAACTTTTTATGCTCTCTAACCATCAAGACTTTTTTGTATGAAATTTTATTTGCAGTACTTCACCCTCCTACGTGGTGTTTCATATCTATGTTGGAAGTATGAAGGGCAAAAAAATTGTCATTTGTAGTTAGTTATCTCTCTCCTCGAGTTGAACTCACTTCTTTCTTCAGATAAGGTAAAACTTGATTGCCAATTACACATATGTTTTTTAATTTAGTTGTCTTGTTTATAGTTATTCCTATAGTATTTTTATATTCTTGTTATTGTTAATTTCTGCTGCACTTCTCCTTCTCTGTCATCCCTTCCTCTCATTGTCCTACTCCTCATCTTTTCCTCCAATATTGCTCTCATCGTCCCCCCTCCATCGTCTCTTCCTCTTCTTGTACTCCTCGTCCTACTCCTCCTCTCTTCCAGATCTCACCGTCCTCTTCGTCCACTCCTCTCTTCCTCATCGTCCCCATTCACGTCCTCTTCACTTCCTCTAATTTTTTCAAGATGTACTATTTTTATAGTATATTTTTAGAGAACACTTTATTTTTGGTCATATGTGATTAGAATTTTGGTGTTCTTTTTTTATCTCTTCCGAGTTTGCAATATAATAGCTACCAAAACTTGAGATTTGTAAATGAGGCCTTACACATCATTGCAACCTTGATTGGATTGGTGTGTTCGCTAGCTTTTGACCTTGATCCTTATGCGACGAACGATATATAGGTGATATTTCTATACTCGCATTTGTTTTTTTATAAAATGCTATTTAAAGGTTTCATGCTCTCTAACCTTCGAGACTTTTTTGTATGAAATTTTATGTGCAGCACTTCACCCTCCTACAAGGCATTTCATATCTATGCTGGATGTATGGAGGGCAAAACAATTGTCCTGACTAGTTAGTTATCTCTCTCTCTTCAAGTTGAACTCATTTTTTTCTTAATTTAAGGTGAATAACTTGATTGCCAATTACGTATTTATTTTTTAATTTAGTTGTCTTGTTTATGGTTATTCCTAGAGAATTTTTTAGGATCTTGTTATTATTAATTTCTCCTACTCCTCTCCTCCTCCATCATCTCTTCCTCTCCTCGTCCTACTCCTACTCTTTTCCTCCTATATTCCTCTCCGCCTCCCTCATCTCTTCTTATCCTCGTACTCATCGTCCTACTCCTCTCTTTTAGCTCTCAGCGTCCTCTTCATCCTACTCTTCTTCCTCACTGTGTTCGTCTTCCTCTTCTCTTCGTCCAATTTTTTCAAGATGTACTATTTTTATAGTATATTTTTTTAAGAACACTTTTATTTTTGGTCATATGTGTGATTATAGTTTTCGTACTATATTTTCAATTCTCTCGAGTTTTTAATATAATAGCTACCAAAGCTTGAGATTGCATCATTGCAACCTGGACTGGATTGGTTTGTTGGCTCGCCTTCGGCCTTTATCCTTATGCGACGAATGCTCTCTGTATGTGGGAGATATTTTTCTACTCACATTTCTTTTTTTTATAAAATGCTATTTAGAACTTTGTATGCGCTTTAACATTTGAGATTTTTTTGTATAAAATTTTATTCGCAGCACTTCACCCTCCTACGTGGCATTTCATATCTATGCTGGAAGAATGAAGGCAAAAAAATTGTCATGTGTAGTTAGTTATCTCTCTCTTCTAGTTGAAGTAACTTCTTTCTTCAGATCAGGTGAAGCTTGATTGCTGATTACACATTTATTTTTTAATTTAATTGTCTTGTTTATAGTTATTTCTATAGTATTTTTTATACTCTTGTTATTGTTAATTTTTGCTGCACTTCTCCTTTTCTGTCCTCCCTTCCTCTCATCGTCCTACTCCTCTTTTCCTCCTATATTGCTCTCATCCTCCCTCATCCATCTCTCTTCCTTTCCTCATACTCCTCGCCCTACTCCTCCTCTCACCTTCCTATTCGTCCTACTCCTCTCTTTCTCAACGTCTTCGTCTTCCTCTTCTTGTCCCCATTGTCGTCCGCTTCACTACCTCCAACTTTTTCAAGATGTACTATCCTTATAGTATATTTTTAGAGAACACTTTTTTCTTGGTCATATGTGATTAGAATTTTGGTGTTCTTTTTTCATCTCTTCCGAGTTTGTAATATAATAGCTACCAAAACATGAGATTTGTAAATGAGGCCTTACACATCGTTGCAACCTTGATTGGATTGGTGTGTTTACTAGCTTTTGACCTTGATCCTAATGCGACGAACGATATATAGGTGATATTTCTATACTCGCATTTGTTTTTGTATAAAATGCTATTTAGAACTTTTTAAGCTCTAAAACCATTGGGACTTTTTGTATGAAATTTTATTTGCAGTACTTCACCCTCCTACGTGACGTTTCATATCTATGCTGGATATTTGAAGGGCAAAACAATTGTCATGAGTAGTTAGTTATCTCTCTGTGTTCAAGTTGAACTCACTTCTTTCTTCAGGTAAGGTGAATAACTTGATTGCCGGTTGCGTATTTATCTTTTAATTTAGTTGTCTTGTTTATGGCAATTCCTAGAGAATTCTTTAGGATCTTGTTATTGTTAATTTCTCCTACTCCTCTCATGTTCCCTCATCTCTCTTCCTCTCCTCGTCCTACTCCTGCTCTTTTCCTCCTATATTCATCTCATCCTTTCTCATCTCTTCCTCTCCTCGTACTTGTCATCCTACTCCTCGCTTTCAGCTCTCACTGTCCTCTTCATCCTACTCTTTTCTTCCTCTCTGTCTTCGTCTTTGTCTTCTCTTCCTCGTTGACGTCCTCTTCTCTTCCTCCAATTTTTTCAAGATGTACTATTTTTATAGTATATTTTTTTAAGAACACTTTATTTTTTATCATATGTGTGATTATAGTTTTCGTACTCTATTTTCAATTCTCTCGAGTTTTTAATATAATAGCTACCAATGCTTGAGATTGCATCATTGCAACCTCGATTGGATTGGTGAGTTGGCTCACCTTCGGCCTTTATCCTTATGCGACAAACGCTCTCTGTATGTGGGAGATATTTTTCTACTCACATTTCTTTTTCTATAAATTGCTATTTAAAACTTTGTATGCTCTCTAACATGTGTGATTTTTTTGTATAAATTTTTATTTGCAGCACTTCACCCTCCTACGTGGCGTTTCATATCTATGCTGGAAGTATAAAGGGCAAAAAAATTGTCATGTGTAGTTAGTTATCTCTCTCTTTTAGTTGAACTCATTTCTTTCTTCAGGTAAGGTGAAACTTGATTGGTCACATTTATTTTTTAATTTAGTTGTCTTGTTTGTAGTTATTCCTATAGTATTTTTTATATTCTTGTTAGTCTTAGTTTATGCTGCTCTTCTCCTTCGCTGTCCTCCCTTCCTCTCATTGTCCTACTCCTCATCTTTTCCTCCTATATTGCTCTCATCCTCTCTCCTCCCTCATCTCTTCCTTCCCTCATACTCCTCGCCCTACTCCTCATTTCTTCTTGCTCTCACCTTCCTCTTCGTCCTACTCCTCTCTTTCTCACCGTCTTCGTCTTCCTCTTGTCGTTGCCGCTCACGTCCTCTTCACTTCCTCCAACTTTTTCAAGATGTACTATCTTTATAGTATATTTTTAGAGAACACTTTATTTTTGGTCATATGTGATTAGAATTTTGGTGTTCTTTTTTCAATTCTTTTGAGTTTGTAATATAATAGCTACCAAAACTTGAGATTTGTAAATGAGGCCTTACACATCCTTGCAACCTTGATTGGATTGGTGTGTTCGATAGCTTTTACCTTGATCCTTATGCAACGAACGTATATAGGTGATATTTCTATACTTGCTTTTGTTTTTGTATAAAATGCTATTTAGAACTTTTTATGCTCTCTAACCATCAAGACTTTTTTGTATGAAATTCTATTTGCAGCACTTCACCCTCCTACGTGGTGTTTCATATCTATGTTGGAAGTATGAAGGGCAAAAAAATTGTCATTTGTTGTTAGTTATCTCTCTCCTCGAGTTGAACTCACTTCTTTCTTCAGATAAGGTGAAACTTGATTGCCAATTACACATATGTTTTTTAATTTAGTTGTCTTGTTTATTGTTATTCCTATAGTATTTTTATATTCTTGTTATTGTTAATTTCTGCTGCACTTCTCCTTCTCTGTCATCCCTTCCTCTCATTGTCCTACTCCTCATCTTCTCCTCCTATATTGCTCTCATCGTCCCTCCTCCATCGTCTCTTCCTTTTCTTGTACTCCTCGTCCTACTCCTCTCTTCCAGATCTCACCGTCCTCTTCGTCCACTCTCTTCCTCATCGTCCCCATTAACGTCCTCTTCACTTCCTCTAATTTTTTCAAGATGTACTATTTTTATACTATATTTTTAGAGAACACTTTATTTTTGGTCATATGTGATTTGAATTTTGGTGTTCTTTTTTCATGTCTTCCGAGTTTGTAATATAATAGCTACCAAAACTTGAGATTTGTAAATAAGGCCTTACACATCGTTGCAACCTTGATTGGATTGGTGTGTTCACTAGCTTTTGACCTTGATCATTATGCGACGAACGATATATAGGTGATATTTCTATACTCGCATTTGTTTTTGTATAAAATGCTATTTAAAGGTTTCATGCTCTCTAACCTTCGAGACTTTTTTGTATGAAATTTTATGTGCAGCACTTCACCCTCCTACAAGGCATTTCATATCTATGCTGGATGTATGCAGGGCAAAACAATTGTCCTGACTTCAAGTTGAACTCACTTCTTTCTTAATGTAAGGTGAATAACTTGATTGCCAATTACGTGTTTATTTTTTAATTTAGTTGTCTTGTTTATGGTTATTCCTAGAGAATTTTTTAGGATCATGTTATTATTAATTTCTCCTACTCCTCTCCTCCTCCATCATCTCTTCCTCTTCTCGTCCTACTCCTACTCTTTTCCTCCTATATTCCTCTCCGCCTCCCTCATCTCTTCTTGTCCTCGTACTCATCGTCCTACTCCTCTCTTCCAGCTCTCACCGTCCTCCTCATCCTACTCTTCTTCCTCACTGTCTTCGTCTTCCTCTTCTCGTCGTCCAATTTTTTCAAGATGTACTATTTTATAGTATATTTTTTAAGAACACTTTTATTTTTGGTCATATGTGTGATTATAGTTTTCGTACTCTACTTTCAATTCTCTCGAGTTTTTAATATAGTAGCTACCAAAGCTTGAGATTGCATCATTGCAACCTGGACTGGATTGGTGTGTTGGATCGCCTTCGGCCTTTATCCTTATGTGACGAATGCTCTCTGTATGTGGGAGATATTTTTCTACTCACATTTCTTTTTTTATAAAATGCTATTTAGAACTTTGTATGCGTTCTAACATTTGAGATTTTTTGTATAAAATTTTATTTGTAGCACTTCACCCTCCAACGTGGCATTTCATATCTATGCTGGAAGTATGAAGGGCAAAAATATTATCATGTGTAGTTAGTTATCTCTCTCTTCTAGTTGAACTTACTTCTTTCTTCAGGTAAGGTGAAACTTGATTGGCGATTACACATTTATTTTTTAATTTAGTTGTCTTGTTTATAGTTATTCCTATAGTATTTTTTATATTCTTGTTACTCTTAGTTTCTGCTGCTCTTCTCCTTCGCTGTCCTCCCTTCCACTCATTGTCCTACTCCTCATCTTTTCCTCCTATATTGCTCTCATCCTCCCTCCTCCATCCTCTCTTCCTTTCCTCATACTCCTCGCCTACTCCTCCACCCTTCTTGCTCTCACCTTCCTCTTCGTCCTACTCCTCTCTTTCTCACCGTCTTCGTCTTCCCTTCTCGTTTCCGCTCACGTCCTCTTCACTTCCTCCATCCTTTTCAAGATGTACTATCTTTATAGTATATTTTTAGAGAACACTTTATTTTTGGTCATATGTGATTATAATTTTGGTGTTCTTTTTTCAATTCTTTTGAGTTTGTAATATAATAGCTACCAAAACTTGAGATTTGTAAATGAGGCCTTACACATCCTTGCAACCTTGATTGGATTGGTGTGTTTGCTAGCTTTTGACCTTTGTCCTTATGCGACGAACGATATATAGGTGATATTTCTATACTCGCATTTGTTTTTGTATAAAATGCTATTTAGAACTTTTTATGCTCTATAACCATTGAGACTTTTTGTATGAAATTTTATTTGCAGTACTTCACCCTCCTACGTGACGTTTCATATCTACGCTGGATATTTGAAGGGCAAAACAATTGTCATGAGTAGTTAGTTATCTCTCTCTGTTCAAGTTGAACTCACTTCTATCTTCAGGTAAGGTGAATAACTTGATTGTCGATTGCGTATTTATTTTTTAATTTAGTTGTCTTGTTTATGGCAATTCCTAGAGAATTCTTTAGGATCTTGTTATTGTTAATTTCTCGTACTCCTCTCCTGCTCCCTCAACTCTCTTCCTCTCCTCGTCCTACTCCTACTCTTTTCCTCCTATATTCCTCTCCTCCTCTCTCATCTCTTCCTCTCCTCGTACTTGTCGTCCTACTCCTCGCTTTCAGCTCTCACTGTCCTTTTCATCCTACTCTTTTCTTCCTCTCTGTCTTCATCTTCGTCTTCTTTTCCACGTTGACGTCCTCTTCTCTTCCTCCAATTTTTTCAAGATGTATTATTTTTATAGTATATTTTTTTAAGTGCACTTTATTTTTGATCATATGTGTGATTATAGTTTTCGTACTCTATTTTCAATTCTCTCGAGTTTTTAATGTAATAGCTACCAATGCTTGAGATTGCATCATTGCAACCTCGATTGGATTGGTGAGTTGGCTCACCTTCGGCCTTTATCCTTATGCGACAAACTCTCTCTGTATCTGGGAGATATTTTTCTACTCACATTTCTTTTTGTATAAATTGCTCTTTAAAACTTTGTATGCTCTCTAACATGTGAGATTTTTTTGTATAAAATTTTATTTGCAGCATTTCACCCTCCTACGTGGCATTTCAAATCTATGCTGGAAGTATGAAGGGCAAAAAAATTATCATGTGTAGTTAGTTATCTCTCTCTTCTAGTTGAACTAACTTCTTTCTTCAGATAAGGTGAAGCTTGATTGCCGATTGCACATTTATATTTTAATTTAGTTGTCTTGTTTATAGTGATTTCTATAGTATTTTTTGTATTCTTGTTATTGTTAATTTTTGCTGCACTTCTCCTTTTCTGTCCTCCCTTCCTCTCATCGTCCTACTCCTCCTCTTTTCCTCCAATATTGCTCTCATCCTCCCTCCTCCATCTCTCTTCCTTTCCCATACTCCTCGCCCTACTCCTCCGCTCTTCCTGCTCTCACCTTCCTTGTTGTCCTACTCCTCTCTTTCTCAACGTCTTCGTCTTCCTCTTCTTGTCCCGTTCTCGTCCGCTTCACTACCTCCAACTTTTTCAAGATGTATTATCTTTATAGTATATTTTTAGAGAACACATTTTTCTCGGTCATATGTGATTAGGATTTTGGTGTTCTTTTTTCAATTCTTTCGAGTTTGTAAAGGAGGCCTTACACATCCTTGCAACCTTGATTGGATTGGTGTGCTTGCTAGCTTTTGACCTTGATCCTTATGCGACGAACGATATTTAGGTGATATTTCTATACTCGCATCTGTTTTTGTATAAAATGCTATTTAGAACTTTTCATGCTCTATAACTATTGAGACTTTTTGTATGAAATTTTATTTGCAGTACTTCAACCTCCTACGTGACGTTTCATATCTATGCTGGATATTTGAAGGGCAAAACAATTGTCATGAGTAGTTAGTTTATCTCTCTGTGTTCAAGTTGAAATCACTTCTTTCTTCAGGTAAGGTGAATAACTTGATTGCCGGTTGTTTATTTATTTTTTAATTTATTTGGCTTGTTTATGGCAATTCCTAGAGATTCTTTAGGATCTTGTTATTGTTAATTTCTCGTACTCCTCTCCTGCTCCCTCACTCTCTTCCTCTCCTCGTCCTACTCCTACTCTTTTCCTCCTATATTCCTCTCCTCCTCTCTCATCTCTTCCTCTCCTCGTACTTGTCATCCTACTCCTCACTTTAAGCTCTCGTTGTCCTCTTCATCCTACTCTTTTCTTCCTCTCTGTCTTCGTCTTCGTCTTCTCTTCCTTGTTGACGTCCTCTTCTCTTCCTCCAATTTTTTCAAGATGTTCTATTTTTATAGTATAGTTTTTTAAGAGCACTTTATTTTTGATCATATGTGTGATTATAGTTTTCGTACTCTATTTTCAATTCTCTCGAGTTTTTAATATAATAGCTACCGATGCTTGAGGTTGCATCATTGCAACCTCGATTGGATTGTTGAGTTGGCTCACCTTCGGACTTTATCCTTATGCGACAAACGCTCTCTGTATGTGGGAGTATTTTTCTACTCACATTTCTTTTTGTATAAATTGCTATTTAAAACTTTGTATGCTCACTAACATGTGAGATTTTTTTGTATAAGATTTTATTTGCAGCTCTTCACCCTCCTACGTGGCGTTTAATATCTATGCTGGAAGTATGAAGGGCAAAAAAATTGTCATGTGTAGTTAGTTATCTCTCTCTTCTAGTTGAACTCACTTTTTTCTTCAGGTAAGGTGAACCTTGATTGGCGATTACACATTTATTTTTTAATTTAGTTGTCTTGCTTATAGTTATTCCTATAGTATTTTTTATATTCTTGTTACTCTTAGTTTCTGCTGCTCATCTCCTTCGCTGTCCACCCTTCCTCTCATCGTCCTACTCTCATCTTTTCCTCCTATATTACTCTCATCCTCCCTCCTCACTCCTCTCTTCCTTTCCTCATACTCCTCGCCCTACTCCTCCTCTCTTCTTGCTCTCACCTTCCTCTTCGTCCTATTCCTCTCTTTCTCACTGTCTTCATCTTCCCTTCTCGTTTCCGCTAACGTCCTCTTCACTTCCTCCAACGTTTTCAAGATGTACTATCTTTATAGTATATTTTTAGAGAACACTTTATTTTTGGTCATATGTGATTATAATTTTGGTGTTCTTTTTCAATTCTTTTGAGTTTGTAATATAATAGCTACCAAAACTTGAGATTTGTAAATGAGGCCTTACACATCCTTGCAACCATGATTGGATTGGTGTGTTTGCTAGCTTTTGACCTTTGTCCTTATGCGACGAACGATATATAGGTGATATTTCTATACTCGCATGTGTTTTTGTATAAATTGCTATTTAGAACTTTTTATGCTCTATAACCATTGAGACTTTTTGTATGAAATTTTATTTGCAGTACTTCACCCTCCTACGTGACGTTTCATATCTATGCTGGATATTTGAAGGGCAAAACAATTGTCCATGAGTAGTTAGTTATCTCTCTCTGTTCAAGTTGAACTCACTTCGTTCTTCAGGTAAGGTGAATAACTTAATTGCCGGTTGCGTATTTATTTTTTAATTTAGTTGTCTTGTTTATGGCAATTCCTAGAGAATTCTTTAGGATCTTGTTATTGTTAATTTCTCGTACTCCTCTCCTGCTCCCTCAACTCTCTTCCTCTCCTCGTCCTACTCCTACTCTTTTCCTCCTATATTCCTCTCCTCCTCTCTCATCTCTTCCTCTCCTCGTACTTGTCGTCCTACTCCTCGCTTTCAGCTCTCACTGTCCTTTTCATCCTACTCTTTTCTTCCTCTCTGTCTTCGTCTTCGTCTTCTCTTCCTCCAATTTTTTCAAGATGTACTATTTTTATAGTATAGTTTTTTAAGAGCACTTTATTTTTGATCATATGTGTGATTATAGTTTTCGTACTCTATTTTCAATTCTCTCGAGTTTTTAATATAATAGCTACCAATGCTTGAGGTTGCATCATTGCAACCTCGATTGGATTGTTGAGTTGGCTCACCTTCGGACTTTATCCTTATGCGACAAACTCTCTGTATGTGGGAGGTATTTTTCTACTCACATTTCTTTTTGTATAAATTGCTATTTAAAACTTTGTATGCTCTCTAACATGTGAGATTTTTTTGTCTAAGATTTTATTTGCAGCTCTTCACCCTCCTACGTGGCGTTTAATATCTATGCTGGAAGTATGAAGGGCAAAAAAATTGTCATGTGTAGTTAGTTATCTCTCTCTTCTAGTTGAACTCACTTTTTCTTCAAGTAAGGTGAAACTTGATTGGCGATTACACATTTATTTTTTAATTTAGTTGTCTTGCTTATAGTTATTCCTATAGTATTTTTATATCTTGTTAATCCTAGTTTCTGCTGCTCATCTCTTTCGCTGTCCTCCCTTCCTCTCATCGTCCTACTCTCATCTTTTCCTCCAATATTGCTCTCATCCTCCCTCCTCACTCCTCTCTTCCTTTCCTCATACTCCTCTCCCTACTCCTCCTCTCTCTTGCTCTCACCTTCCTCTTCGTCCTATTCCTCTCTTTCTCACTGTCTTCATCTTCCCCTTCTCGTTTCCGCTAACGTCCTCTTCACTTCCTCCAACGTTTTCAAGATGTACTATCTTTATAGTATATTTTTAGAGAACACTTTATTTTTGGTCATATGTGATTATAATTTTGGTGTTCTTTTTTCAATTCTTTGAGTTTGTAATATAATAGCTACCAAAACTTGAGATTTGTAAATGAGGCCTTACACATCCTTGCAACCTTGATTGGATTGGTGTGTTTGGTGCGACGAACGATATATAGGTGATATTTCTATACTCGCATGTGTTTTTGTATAAAATGCTATTCAGAACTTTTTATGCTCTATAACCATTGAGACTTTTTGTATGAAATTTTATTTGCAGTACTTCACCCTCCTACGTGACGTTTCATATCTATGCTGGATATTTGAAGGGCAAAACAATTGTCATGAGTAGTTAGTTATCTCTCTATGTTCATGTTGAACTCACTTCTTTCTTCAGGTGAGGTGAATAACTTGATTGCCGGTTGCGTATGTATTTTTTAATTTAGTTGTCTTGTTTATGGCAATTCCTAGAGAATTCTTTAGGATCTTGTTATTGTTAATTTCTCGTATTCCTCTCCTGCTCCCTCAACTCTCTTCCTCTCCTCGTCCTACTCCTACTCATTTCCTCCTATATTCCTCTCCTCCTCTCTCATCTCTTCCTCTCCTCGTACTTGTCGTCCTACTCCTCCCTTTCAGCTCTCACTATCCTTTTCAGCCTACTCTTTTCTTCCTCTCTGTCTTCGTCTTCGTTTTCTCTTCCTGGTTGACGTCCTCTTCTCTTCCTCCAATTTTTTCAAGATGTATTATTTTTATAGTATATTTTTTTAAGAGCACTTTATTTTTGATCATATGTGTGATTAAAGTTTTCGTACTCTATTTTCAATTCCCTCGAGTTTTTAATATAATAGCTACCAATGCTTGAGGTTGCATCATTGCAACCTCGATTGGATTGTTGAGTTGGCTCACCTTCGGACTTTATCCTTATGCGACAAACGCTCTCTGTATGTGGAGGTATTTTTCTACTCACATTTCTTTTTGTATAAATTGCTATTTAAAACTTTGTATGCTCTCTGACATGTGAGATTTTTTTGTATAAGATTTTATTTGCAGCTCTTCACCCTCCTACGTGGCGTTTCATATCTATGCTGGAAGTATGAAGGGCAAAAAATTGTCATGTGTAGCTAGTTATCTCTCTCTTCTAGTTGAACTCACTTTTTTCTTCAGGTAAGGTGAAACTTGATTGGCGATTACACATTTATTTTTTAATTTAGTTGTCTTGTTTATAGTTATTCCTATAGTATTTTTTATATTCTTGTTACTCTTAGTTTCTGCTGCTCTTCTCCTTCGCTGTCCTCCCTTCCTCTCATCGTCCTACTCCTCATCTTTTCCTCCTATATTACTCTCATCCTCCCTCCTCACTCCTCTCTTCCTTTCCTCATACTCCTCGCCCTACTCCTCCTCTCTTCTTGCTCTCACCTTCCTCTTCGTCCTACTCATCTCTTTCTCACTGTCTTCATCTTCCCCTTCTCGTTTCCGCTAATGTCCTCTTCACTTCCTCCAACTTTTCAATATGTACTATCTTTATAGTATATTTTTAGATAACACTTTATTTTTGGTCATATGTGATTATAATTTTGGTGTTCTTTTTTCAATTCTTTTGAGTTTGTAATATAATAGCTACCAAAACTTGAGATTTGTAAATGAGGCCTTAAACTTCCTTGCAACCTTGATTGGATTGGTGTGTTTGCAAGCTTTTGACCTTGATCCTTATGCGACAAACGATATATAGGTGATATTTCTATACTCGCATGTGTTTTTGTATAAAATGCTATTTAGAACTTTTTATGCTCTATAACCATTGAGACTTTTTGTATGAAATTTTATTTGCAGTACTTCACCCTCCTACGTGACGTTTCATATCTATGCTGGATATTTGAAGGGCAAAACAATTGTCATGAGTAGTTAGTTATCTCTCTCTGTTCAAGTTGAACTCACTTCGTTCTTCAGGTAAGGTGAATAACTTGATTGCCGGTTGCGTATTTATTTTTTAATTTAGTTGTCTTGTTTATGGCAATTCCTAGAGAATTCTTTAGGATCTTGTTATTGTTAATTTCTCGTACTCCTCTCCTGCTCCCTCAACTCTCTTCCTCTCCTCGTCCTACTCCTACTCTTTTCCTCCTATATTCCTCTCCTCCTCTCTCATCTCTTCCTATCCTCGTACTTGTCGTCCTACTCCTCGCTTTCAGCTCTCACTGTCCTTTTCATCCTACTCTTTTCTTCCTTTCTGTCTTCGTCTTCGTCTTCTATTCCTGGTTGACGTCCTCTTCTCTTCCTCCAATTTTTTCAAGATGTACTATTTTATAGTATAGTTTTTTAAGAGCACTTTATTTTTGATCATATGTGTGATTACAGTTTTCGTACTCTATTTTCAATTCTCTCGAGTTTTTAATATAATAGCTACCAATGCTTGAGGTTGCATCATTGCAACCTCGATTGGATTGTTGAGTTGGCTCACCTTCGGACTTTATCCTTATGCGACAAACGCTCTCTGTATGTGGAGGTATTTTTCTGCTCACATTTCTTTTTGTATAAATTGCTATTTAAAACATTGTATGCTCTCTAACATGTGAGATTTTTTGTATAAGATTTTATTTGCAGCTCTTCACCCTCCTACGTGGCGTTTAATATCTATGCTGGAAGTATGAAGGGCAAAAAAATTGTCATGTGTAGTTAGTTATCTCTCTCTTCTAGTTGAACTCACTTTTTTCTTCAGGTAAGGTGAAACTTGATTGGCGATTACACATTTATTTTTTAATTTAGTTGTCTTGTTTATAGTTATTCCTATAGTTTTTTTTATATTCTTGTTACTCTTAGTTTCTGCTGCTCTTCTCCTTCGCTGTCCTCCCTTCCTCTCATCGTCCTACTCCTCATCTTTTCCTCCTATATTACTCTCATCCTCCCTCCTCACTCCTCTCTTCCTTTCCTCATACTCCTCGCCCTACTCCTCCTCTTTTCTTGCTCTCACCTTCCTCTTCGTCCTATTCCTCTCTTTCTCACTGTCTTCATCTTCCCCTTCTCGTTTCCGCTAACGTCCGCTTCACTGCCTCCAACTTTTTCAAGATGTACTATCTTTATAGTATATTTTTAGAGAACACTTTAGTTTTGGTCGTATGTGGTTATAATTTTGGTGTTCTTTTTCAATTCTTTTGAGTTTGTAATATAATAGCTACCAAAACTTGAGATTTGTAAATGAGGCCTTACACATCCTTGCAACCTTGATTGGATTGGTGTGTTTGCTAGCTTTTGACCTTTGTCCTTATGCGACGAACGATATATAGGTGATATTTCTATACTCGCATTTGTTTTTGTATAAAATGCTATTTAGAACTTTTTATGCTCTATAACCATTGAGACTTTTTGTATGAAATTTTATTTGCAGTACTTCACCCTCCTACGTGACGTTTCATATCTATGCTGGATATTTGAAGGGCAAAACAATTGTCATGAGTAGTTAGTTATCTCTCTGTGTTCAAGTTGAAATCACTTCTTTCTTCAGGTAAGGTGAATAACTTGATTGCCGGTTGTTTATTTATTTTTTAATTTAGTTGGCTTGTTTATGGCAATTCCTAGAGAATTCTTAGGATCTTGTTATTGTTAATTTCTCGTACTCCTCTCCTGCTCCCTCAACTCTCTTCCTCTCCTCGTCCTACTCCTACTCTTTTCCTCCTATATTCCTCTCCTCCTCTCTCATCTCTTCCTCTCCTCGTACTTGTCGTCCTACTCCTCGCTTCCAGCTCTCACTGTCCTTTTCATCCTACTCTTTTCTTCCTCTCTGTCTTCGTCTTCGTCTTCTCTTCCTGGTTGACGTCCTCTTCTCTTCCTCCAATTTTTTCGGGATGTATTATTTTTATAGTATATTTTTTTAAGAGCACTTTATTTTTGATCATATGTGTGATTATAGTTTTCGTACTCTATTTTCAATTCTCTCGAGTTTTTAATATAATAGCTACCAATGCTTGAGATTGCATCATTGAAACCTCGATTGGATTGGTGAGTTGCCTCACCTTCGGCCTTTATCCTTATGCGACAAACGCTCTCTGTATGTGGGAGGTATTTTTCTACTCACATTTCTTTTTGTATAAATTGCCATTTAAAACTTTGTATGCTCTCTGACATGTGAGATTTTTTTGTATAAAATTTTATTTGTAGCATTTCACCCTCCTACGTGGCGTTTCATATCTATGCTGGAAGTATGAAGGGCAAAAAAATTGTCATGTGTAGTTAGTTATCTTTCTCTTCTAGTTGAACTTACTTCTTTCTTCAGGTGAGGTGAAACTTGATTGGCGATTACACATTTATCTTTTAATTTAGTTGCCTTGTTTATAGTTATTCCTATAGTATTTTTTATATTCTTGTTACTTTTAGTTTCTGCTGCTCTTCTCCTTCGCTGTCCTCCCTTCCTCTCGTCGTCCTACTCCTCATCTTTTGCTCCTATATTGCTCTCTTCGTCCCTCCTCCATCGTCTCTTCCTCTTCTTTTGCTCCTCGTCCTACTCCTCCTCTCTTCCATATCTCACCGTCCTCTTCACTTCCTCCAATTTTTTCAAGATGTACTATTTTTGTAGTATATTTTTAGAGAACACTTTATTTTTGGTCATATGTGATTAGAATTTTGGTGTTCTTTTTTCATCTCTTCCGAGTTTGTAATATAATAGCTACCAAAACATGAGATTTGTAAATGAGGCCTGACACATCGTTGCAACCTTGATTGGATTGGTGTGTTCGCTAGCTTTTGACCTTGATCCTTATGCGACGAACGATATATAGGTGATATTTCTATACTCGCATTTGTTTTTGTATAAAATGCTATTTAAAGGTTTCATGCTCTCTAACCTTCGAGACTTTTTTGTATGAAATTTTATGTGCAGCACTTCACCCTCCTACAAGGCATTTCATATCTATGCTGGATGTATGAGGGGCAAAACAATTGTCCTGACTAGTTCGTTATCTCTCTCTCTTCAAGTTGAACTCACTTCTTTCTTAATGTAAGGTGAATAACTTGATTGCCAATTACGTTTTTATTTTTTAATTTAGTTGTCTTGTTTATGGTTATTCCTAGAGAATTTTTTAGGATCATGTTATTATTAATTTCTCCTACTCCTCTCCTCCTCCATCTTCTCTTCCTCTCCTCGTCCTACTCCTACTCTTTTCCCCTATATTCCTCTCCGCCTCCCTCATCTCTTCTTCTCCTCGTACTCATCGTCCTACTCCTCTCTTCCAGCTCTCACCGTCCTCGTCATCCTACTCTTCTTCCTCACTGTCTTCGTCTTCCTCTTCTCGTCGGCCAATTTTTTCCAGATGTACTATTTTTTTAGTATATTTTTTTAAGAACACTTTTATTTTGGTCATATGTGTGATTATAGTTTTCGTACACTATTTTCAATTCTCTCGAGTTTTTAATATAGTAGCTACCAAAGCTTGAGATTGCATCATTCCAACCTGGACTGGATTGGTGTGTTGGCTCTCGTTCGGCCTTTATCCTTATGCGACGAATGCTCTCTGTATGTGGGAGATATTTTTCTACTCACATTTCTTTTTTTATAAAATGCTATTTAGAACTTTGTATGCGCTCTAACATTTGAGATTTTTTTGTATAAAATTTTATTCGCAGCAATTCACCCTCCTACGTGGCATTTCATATCTATGCTGGAAGTATGAAGGGCAAAAAAATTATCATGTGTAGTTAGTTATCTCTCTCTTCTAGTTGAACTAACTTCTTTCTTCAGATAAGGTGAAGCATGATTGCCGATTACACATTTATATTTTAATTTAGTTGTCTTGTTTATAGTTATTCCTATAGTATTTTTTGTATTCTTGTTATTGTTAATTTTTGCTGCACTACTCTTTTCTGTCCTCCCTTCCTCTCATCGTCCTACTCCTCCTCTTTTCCTCCAATATTGCTCTCATCCTCCTCATCCATCTCTCTTCCTTTCCTCATACTCCTCGCCCTACTCCTCCTCTCTTCTTGCTCTCACCTTCCTCTTCGTCCTACTCCTCTCTTTCTCACTGTCTTCGTCTTCCCCTTCTCGTTTCCGCTCACGTCCGCTTCACTTCCTCCAACTTTTTCAAGATATACTATCTTTATAGTATATTTTTAGAGAACACTTTATTTTTAGTCATATGTGATTATAATTTCGGTGTTCTTTTTTCAATTCTTTTGAGTTTGTAGTATAATCTACCAAAACTTGAGATTTGTAAATGAGGGCTTACACTTCCTTGCAACCTTGATTGGATTGGTGTGTTTGCTAGCTTTTGACCTTGATCCTTATGCAACGAACGATATATAGGTGATATTTCTATACTCGCATTTGTTTTTGTATAAAATGCTATATAGAACTTTTTATGCTCTATAACCATTGAGACTTTTTGTATGAAATTTTATTTGCAGTACTTCACCCTCCTACGTGACGTTTCATATCTATGTTGGATATTTGAAGGGCAAAACAATTGTCATGAGTAGTTAGTTATCTCTCTCTGTTCAAGTTGAACTCACTTCTTTCTTCAGGTAAGGTGAATAACTTGATTGCCGGTTGCGTATTTATTTTTTAATTTAGTTGTCTTGTTTATGGCAATTCCTAGAGAATTCTTTAGGATCTTGTTATTGTTAATTTCTCGTACTCCTCTCCTGCTCCCTCAACTCTCTTCCTCTCCTCGTCCTACTCCTACTCTTTTCCTCTTCTCTTCCTCTCCTCCTCTCTCATCTCTTCCTTTCCTCGTACTTGTCGTCCTTCTCCACGCTTTCAGATGTCACTGTCCTCTTCATCCTACTCTTTTCTTCCTCTCTGTCTTCGTCTTCGTCTTCTCTTCCTCGTTGACGTCCTCTTCTCTTCCTCCAATTTTTTCAAGATGTATTATTTTTATAGTATATTTTTGTAAGAGCACTTTATTTTTGATCATATGTGTGATTATAGTTTTCGTACTCTATTTTCAATTCTCTCGAGTTTTTAATATAATAGCTACCAATGCTTGAGATTGCATCATTGCAACCTCGATTGGATTGGTGAGTTGCCTCACCTTCGGCCTTTATCCTTATGCGACAAACGCTCTCTGTATGTGGGTGATATTTTTCAACTCACATTTCTTTTTGTATAAATTGCTCTTTAAAACTTTGTATGCTCTCTAACATGTGAGATTTTTTTGTATAAGATTTTATTTGCAGCTCTTCACCCTCCTACGTGGCGTTTAATATCTATGCTGGAAGTATGAAGGGCAAAAAAATTGTCATGTGTAGTTAGTTATCTCTCTCTTCTAGTTGAACTCACTTTTTTCTTCAGGTAAGGTGAAACTTGATTGGCGATTACACATTTATTTTTTAGTTTAGTTGTCTTGTTTATATTTATTCCTATAGTATTTTTTATATTCTTGTTACTTTTAGTTTCTGCTGCTCTTCTCCTTCGCTGTCCTCCCTTCCCCTCATCGTCCTACGCCTCATCTTTTCCTCCTACATTGCTCTCTTCGTCCCTCCTCCATCGTCTCTTCCTCTTCTTGTACTCCTCGTCCTACTCCTCCTCTCTTCCAGATCTCACCGTCCTCTTCGTCCACTCTCTTCCTCATCGTCCCCATTCACGTCCTCTTCACTTCCTCCAATTTTCTCAAGATGTACTATTTTGTAGTATATTTTTAGAGAACACTTTATTTTTGGTCATATGTGATTAGAATTTTGGTGTTCTTTTTTCATCTCTTCCGAGTTTGTAATATAATAGCTACCAAAACTTGAGATTTGTAAATGAGGCCTTACACATCGTTGCAACCTTGATTGGATTGATGTGTTCGCTAGCTTTTGACCTTGATCCTTATGCGACGAACGATATATAGGTGATATTTCTATACTCGCATTTGTTTTTGTATAAAATGCTATTTAAAGGTTTCATGCTCTCTAACCTTCGAGAGTTTTTTGTATGAAATTTTATGTGCTGCACTTCACCCTCCTACAAGGCATTTCATATCTATGCTGGATGTATGCAGGGCAAAACAATTGTCCTGACTAGTTAGTTATCTCTCTCTCTTCAAGTTGAACTCACTTCTTTCTTAATGTAAGGTGAATAACTTGATTTCCAATTACGTATTTATTTTTTAATTTAGTTGTCTTGTTTATGGTTATTCCTAGAGAATTTTTTAGGATCATGTTATTATTAATTTCTCCTACTCCTCTCCTCCTCCATCATCTCTTCCTCTCCTCATCCTACTACTACTCTTTTCCTCCTATATTCCTCTCTGCCTCCCTCATCTCTTCTTCTCCTCGTACTCATCGTCCTACTCCTCTCTTCCAGCTCTCACCGTCCTCGTCATCCTACTCTTCTTCCTCACTGTCTTCGTCTTCCTCTTCTCGTCGTCCAATTTTTTCAAGATGTACTATTTTTATAGTATATTTTTTTAAGAACACTTTTATTTTTGGTCATATGTGTGATTATACTTTTCGTACTCTATTTTCAATTCTCTCGAGTTTTTAATATAGTAGCTACCAAAGCTTGAGATTGCATCATTGCGACCTGGACTGGATTGGTGTGTTGGCTCGCCTTCGGCCTTTATCCTTATGCGACGAATGCTCTCTGTATGTGGGAGATATTTTTCTACTCACATTTCTTTGTTTATAAAATGCTATTTTGAACTTTGTATGCGCTATAACATTTGAGATTTTTTTGTATAAAATTTTATTCGCAGCACTTCACCCTCCTATGTGGCATTTCATATCTATGCTGGAAGTATGAAGGGCAAAAAAATTATCATGTGTACTTAGTTATCTCTCTCTTCTAGTTGAACTAACTTCTTTCTTCAGATAAGGTGAAGCTTGATTGCCGATTACACATTTATATTTTAATTTAGTTGTCTTGTTTATAGTTATTCCTATAGTATTTTTTGTATTCTTGTTATTTTAATTTTTGCTGCACTTCTCCTTTTCTGTCCTCCCTTCCCCTCATCGTCCTACTCCTCCTCTTTTCCTCCAATATTGCTCTCATCCTCCCTCATCCATCTCTCTTCCTTTCCCCATACTCCTCGCCCTCCTCCTCCTCTCTTCCTGCTCTCACCTTCCTTTTTGTCCTACTCCTCTCTTTCTCAACGTCTTCATCTTCCTCTTCTTGTCCCCGTTCTCGTCCGCTTCACTACCTCCAACTTTTTCAAGATGTATTATCTTTATAGTATATTTTTAGAGAACACTTTTTTCTCGGTCATATGTGATTAGAATTTTGGTGTTCTTTTTTCAATTCTTTCGAGTTTGTAATATAATAGCTACCAAAACTTGAGATTTGTAAAGGAGGCCTTACACATCCTTGCAACCTTGATTGGATTGGTGTGTTTGCTAGCTTTTGACCTTGATCCTTATGCGACGAACGATATATAGGTGATATTTCTATACTCGCATTTGTTTTTGTATAAAATGATATTTAGAAATTTTTATGCTCTATAACTATTGAGACTTTTTGTATGAGATTTTATTTGCAGTACTTCACCCTCCTACTTGACGTTTCATATCTATGCTGGATATTTGAAGGGCAAAACAATTGTCATGAGTGGTTAGTTATCTCTCTGTGTTCGAGTTGAAATCACTTCTTTCTTCAGGTAGGGTGAATAACTTGATTTCCGGTTGCGTATTTATTTTTTAATTTAGTTGTCTTGTTTACGGCAATTCGTAGAGAATTCTTTAGGATCTTGTTATTGTTAATTTCTCCTACTCCTCTCCTGCTGCCTCATCTCTTCCTCTCCTCGTCCTACTCCTTCTCTTTTCCTCCTATATTCCTCTCCTCCTCTCTCATCTCTTCCTCTCCTCGTACTTGTCGTCCTACTCCTCACTTTAAGCTCTCATTGTCCTCTTCATCCTACTCTTTTCTTCCTCTCTGTCTTCGTCTTCGTGTTCTCTTCCTCGTTGACGTCCTCTTCTGTTCCTCTAATTTTTTCAAGATGTACTATTTTATAGTATATTTTTTTGAGAACACATTATTTTTGATCATATGTGTGATTATAGTTTTCGTACTCTATTTTCAATTCTCTCGAGTTTTTAATATAATAGCTACCAATGCTTGAGATTGCATCATTGCAACCTCGATTGGATTGGTGAGTTGGCTCACCTTCGACCTTTATCCTTATGCGACAAACGCTCTCTGTATGTGGGAGATATTTTTCTACTCACATTTCTTTTTGTATAAATCGCTATTTAAAACTTTGTACGCTTTCTAACATGTGAGATTTTTTTGTATAAAATTTTATTTGCAGCACTTCACCCTCCTACGTGGCGTTTCATATCTATGCTGGAAGTATGAAGGGCAAAAAAATTGTCATGTGTAGTTAGTTATCTCTCTCTTCTAGTTGAACTCACTTCTTTCTTCAGGTAAGGTGAAACTTGATTGGTGATTACACATTTATTTTTTAATTTAGTTGTCTTGTTTATAGTTATTCCTATGGTATTTTTTATATTCTTGTTACTCTTAGTTTCTGCTGCTCTTCTCCTTCGCTGTCCTCCCTTCCTCTCATCATCCTACTCCTCATCTTTTCCTCCTATATTGCTCTCATCCTCCCTCCTCCATCCTCTCTTCCTTACCTCATACTCCTCGTCCTACTCCTCCTCTCTTCTTGCTCTCACCTTCCTCTTCGTCTTACTCCTCTCTTTCTCACCGTCTTCGTCTTCCTCTTCTCGTTTCCGCTCACGTCCTCTTCACTTCCTCCAACTTTTTTCGAGATGTACTATCTTTATAGTATGTTTTTAGAGAACACTTTATTTTTGGTCATATGTGATTAGAATTTTGGTGTTCTTTTTTCAATTCTTTTGAGTTTGGAAAATAATAGCTACCAAAACTTGAGATTTGTAAATGAGGCCTTACACATCCTTGCAACCTTGATTGGTTTGGTGTATTCGCTAGCTTTTCACCTTGATCCTTATGCAACGAACGGTATATAGGTGATATTTCTATACTTGCTTTTGTTTTTGTATAAAATGCTATTTAGAACTTTTTATGCTCTCTAACCATCAAGACTTTTTTGTATGAAATTCTATTTGCAGCAATTCACCCTCCTACGTGGTGTTTCATATCAATGTTGGAAGTATGAAGGGCAAAAAAATTGTCATTTGTTGTTAGTTATCTCTCTCCTCGAGTTGAACTCACTTCTTTTTTCAAATAAGGTGAAACTTGATTGCCAATTACACATATGTTTTTTAATTTTGTTGTCTTGTTTATTGTTATTCCTGTAGTATTTTTTTATATTCTTGTTATTGTTAATTTTTGCTGCTCTTGTCCTTCTCTGTCATCCCTTCCTCTCATCGTCCTACTTCTCATCTTTTCCTCCAATATTGCTCTCATCGTGCCTCCTCCATTGTCTATTCCTCTTCTTGTACTCCTCGTCCTACTCCTCTCTTCCAGATCTCAACGTCCCCTTCGTCCACTCCTCTCTTCCTCATCGTCCCCGTTCACGTCCTCTTCACTTCCTCCAATTTTTTCAAGATGTACTATTTTTATAGTATATTTTTAGAGAACACTTTATTTTTGGTCATATGTGATTAGAATTTTGGTGTTCTTTTTTCATCTCTTCCGAGTTTGTAATATAATAGCTACCAAACTTTGAGATTTGTAAATGAGGCCTTACACATCGTTGCAACCTTGATTGGATTGGTGTGTTCGCTAGCTTTGGACCTTGATCCTTATGCGACAAACGATATATAGGTGATATTTCTATACTCGCATTTGTTTTTGTATAAAATGCTATTTAAAGGTTTCATGCTCTCTAACCTTCGAGACTTTTTTGTATGAAATTTTATGTGCAGCACTTCACCCTCCTACAAGGCATTTCATATCTATGCTGGATGTATGAAGGGCAAAACAATTGTCCTGACTAGTTAGTTATCTCTCTCTCTTCAAGTTGAACTCACTTCTTTCTTAATTTAAGGTGAATAACTTGATCTCCAATTACGTATTTATTTTTTAATTTAGTTGTCTTGTTTATGGTTATTCCTAGAGAATTTTTTAGGATCATGTTATTATTAATTTCTCCTACTCCTCTCCTCCTCCATCATCTCTTCCTCTCCTCGTCCTACTCCTACTCTTTTCCTCCTATATTCCTCTCCGCCTCCCTCATCTCTTCTTCTCCTCGTACTCATCGTCCTACTCCTCTCTTCCAGCTCTCCCCGTCCTCTTCATCCTACTCTTCTTCCTCACTGTCTTCGTCTTCCTCTTCTCGTCGTCCAGTTTTTTCGAGATGTACTATTTTTATAGTATATTTTTTTAAGAACACTTTTATTTTTGGTCATATGTGTGATTATAATTTTCGTACTCTATTTTCAATTCTCTCGAGTTTTTAATATAATAGCTACCTAAGCTTGAGATTGCATCATTGCAACCTGGACTCGATTGGTGTGTTGGCTCGCCTTCGGCCTTTATCCTTATGCGACGAATGCTCTCTATATGTGGGAGATATTTTTCTACTCACATTTCTTTTTTTATAAAATGCTATTTTGAGCTTTGTATGCGCTCTAACATTTGAGATTTTTTTGTATAAAATTTTATTCGCTACACTTCACCCTCCTACATGGCATTTCATATCTATGCTGGAAGTATGAAGGGCAAAAAAATTGTCATGTGTAGTTAGTTATCTCTCTCTTCTAGCTGAACTAACTTCTTTCTTCAGATAAGGTGAAAGCTTGATTGCCGATTACACATTTATTTTTTAATTTAGTTGTCTTGTTTATAGTTATTCCTATTGTATTTTTTATATTCTTGTTATTGTTAAGTTTTGCTGCACTTCTCCTTTTCTATCCTCCCTTCCTCTCATCGTCCTATTCCTCCTCTTTTCCTCCTATATTGCTCTCATCCTCCCTCATCCATCTGTCTTCCTTACCTCATACTCCTCGCCCTACTCCTCCTCTCTTCCTGCTCTCACCTTCCTTTTCGTCCTACTCCTCCTCTCTTCCTGCTCTCACCTTCCTTTTTGTCCTACTCCTATCTTTCTCAACATCTTCGTCTTCCTCTTCTAGTCCCCGTTCTCGTCCGCTTCACTACGTCCAACTTTTTCAAGATGTACTATCTTTGTAGTATATTTTTAGAGAACACTTTTTTCTTGGTCATATGTGATTAGAATTTTGGTGTTCTTTTTTCAATTCTTTCAAGTTTGTAATATAATAGCTACCAAAACTTGAGATTTGTAAAGGTGGCCTTACACATCCTTGCAACCTTGATTGGATTGGTGTGTTTGCTAGCTTTTGACCTTGATCCTTATGCGACGAACGATATATAGGTGATATTTCTATACTCGCATTTGTTTTTGTATAAAATGCTATTTGGAACTTTTTATGCTCTATAACCATTGAGACTTTGTATGAAATTTTATTTGCAGTACTTCACCTTCCTACATGACGTTTCGTACCTATGCTGGATGTATGAAGGGCAAAATAATTGTCCTGAGTAGTTAGTTATCTTTCTCTCTTCAAGTTGAACTCACTTCTTTCTTTAGGTAAGGTGAATAACTTGATTGCCGATTATGTATTTATTTTTTAATTTAGTTGTCTTGTTTATGGCTATTCCTAGAGAATTTTTTAGGATCTTGTTATTGTTAATTTCTCCTACTCCTCTCCTCCTCCCTCATCTCTTCCTCTCCTCGTCCTACTCCTACTTTTTTCCTCCTACATTCCTCTCCTCCTCCCGCCTTCTTCCTCTCCTCATATACTGCTCGTCCTACTCCTCCTATCTTTCTGTTCTCATTGTCCTCTTCATTCTACTCTTTTCTTCCTCATTGTCTTTGTCTTAGTCTTCTTTTCTTCCCCTTCTCTTCTTTCTCTGCGGTTTTCAAGATATACTATCTTTATAGTATATTTTTAGAAACCACTTTATTTTTGGTCTATGTGATTATAAGTTTGGTACTCTTTTTTTAATTCTTTTGTGTTTTTAATGTAATACCTACCAAAGCTCGATATTTGTTGAGGGGAACTTGCACATCCTTGCAACCTCAATTGGATTGGTGTGTTGGTTCGCCGAAGCCTTGATCCTTTTGCGACAAAGGCTCTCTGTATATAGGTGATATTTTTCTACTCACATTTCTTTTTGTATAAAAATGCTATTTAGAACTTTGTATGCTTTCTAACATTTGAGACTTTTTGTTTGAAATTTTATTTGCAACACTTCACCCTCCTATGTGGCTTTTCATATATGTCTCTCTTCTAGTTGAACTCACTTGTTTGTTTAGGTATGGTGAATAACTTGATTAGCGATTACGCATTTATTTTTTATTTTAGTTATTCTGTTTATGGTTATTCCTATAGTATTTTTTATTTTCTTTTTCTTTTTAGTTTCTCTTATTCTTCTCCTTTTCCCTCCTCTTTTCCTCTCCTCGTCCTACTTTTCTTCCAATATTCCTCTCCTCCCTCCTCCTCTCTTCCTCTCCACGTACTTCTCGTCCTACTCGCCTTCTCGTTCTGCTCTCATCGTCCTACTCCTCTCTTCCTTACTATCCTCGTCTCCTTCTTCCTGTCCTTGTTCACGTCCTGTTCTCTTCCTCTTCCACCTTTTTTTAGTCAGATGTGATTAGGATTTGGGTATTCCTTTTTCAATTCTCTCAGGTTTTTAATATAATAGCAACCAATGCTTGAGATTTGTAGGGAAGGCCTTACGCATCCCTACAACTTTGATTGGATTGGTGTACTAGCCAGCCTTCGGACTTGATCCTTATGCGATGAAGGCTATCTGTATATAGGTAATATTTTTATACTCAAATTTGTTTGTGTATAAAATGTTATGTAGAACTTTTTATGCTCTCTAACCTTTGAGACTGTTTTGCACGAAATTTTATTTGCAGCACTTTACCCTCCTACAAGACGTTTCATATCTATGCTAGATGTATGAAGGGCAAAAATATTAACATGGGTGGTTAGTTATCTCTCTCTTCTAGTTGAACTCACTTCTTTCTTTAGGTAAGGTGAATAACTTGATTTCCGATAACACATTTAGTTTTTAATTTAGTTTTCTCGTTTATGGTTATTCCTAATGTATTTTTTATATTCTTGTTATTCTTAATTTCTCCTACTATTCTCCTTCTTCATCCTCTCTTCCTCTCATTCTGCCTCTTTTCCTCTCCTCCTTCCTTCTCTCTTCCTCTCCATATACTCCTCGTCCTACTCCCCATGTCTTATTGCTCTCACCGTCCTCTTCATTCTACTCCTCTCTTCCTTACCGTCTTCTTCTTCGTCTTCTCTTCCTTGTTTACGTCCTCTTCTCTTCTTCCTCCACCTTTTTTTAGATGTACTTTCTTTATAGTATAGTTTTAAAGATCACTATTTTTGGTAAGATGTGATTAGAATTTTAGTATTCTTTTTTCAATTCTCTCGGATTTTTAATATAATAGCAACCAAAGCTTAAGATTTGTAGAGGAGACCTTACGCATCCTACAACCTCGATTGGATTGGTGTACTAGCACGTCGTCCACCATAGACCAGCTACTCGTCAGCACCGACCTCTCGTATAGCGCGGGAGTTATGGTGGTACCTCTCCTGCCCAAGTTCAAGGTTCTCCAGATGGAAGTGTATGATGGGTCCGAAGACCCACTGGAGCACTTGGAAACGTTTGAGGCCCATATGACCTTGCATAGCTTCCCGGGAGAGATTGTCTGCCAAGCCTTTCCATTGACACTAAAAGGAGTCGCCTGGGACTAGTTCGGGTCTCTGTTGCCGAGACCATAGATAGCTTTGACGATCTGGCTTTCCTCTTCATGACGAGTTCATGGCAAGTCAGAAGAGGAGGTGCCCGGCTGCTTACCTCCTCACGGTCAAATAGCGGGACGGCAAAAGCCTAAAATCGTATCTCTCCCGGTTCAATCGGGAACGCATGACCACCAATGACCAAGACAAGAAGATCACCTTGGCAGCCCTCCTGGGGGAATCTGGCCTAGGAATCCGTTTATGGCTGAAATAGCTTGGAAGATCCCCACCATGCTAAGGTGGTTTATGGACCGGGCGGACGGATTCATGAACGTTGAAGACACCGTCGAGGCCCTAATGGCTTCCCGATGGTCCGAGATGGAGCAAGCTGACCGGAAAGGGACTGGACAAAACGGAGGCCACATCCGTGAAGGGGAAAAGGAGGAGCACCATATACAAAAAGAAAGGAAGAAGAACTGACCCAGTCGCGTGGGGTGCCCCATGCTCACACGAGGTTGGTGGTAGAAGGAGATCGTCAATCGAGCCCACGAAGAGAGCCTGCCCTAGACAGAGAGGGCCACCAATACTGCCACATGACCGACCGACATAGCACCAAAAATTGCTATGCCTTGAAGAGATGAAGGAAGGAAGACCAATGGAACCGGAGGCGCCAGTTAGAGGAACGAGAAGACCGGCGTGGGGGGGAGGGGGGGGCATTTGGGCCCCCGGCGGGGCGCAAGCCCGAGAAGGCAGAGAATGAGGACAAAAGCTCGGAGGAGCCCCCTAATGAAAGACAGACCAATTAGGGAAACCTAACGGTTACCGGAGGATGTGCAGGAGGAGTCACTTTGTCGGCTTGGAGAGCACACACTTGGAGGGCACGCTATGATGAGGTATTCACTATCGGGGAACTTCCGTCAGGGTGCTAAGGCATCCTAGGAGCACCATGATAACTTTTGGTGAGAAGGACGAAGAGGGCATCATCCTCCACCAGCACGATGACGCGTTGGTGGTGACGATGTAGATTGCAAACTTTATGACCCGAAGGATCCTAGTTCACAATGGTATCTCGATAGACATCTTGTTTTGGGAAGACTTCATCATGATGGGGATCAGCCCAGATCGACTACGCCAGGCCCCTATGCCGCTCAAGGGTTTCACAGGCGACATAGTTCAGCCAATGGGGGCCATCACCCTATCCGTCTTAGCTGGGAAGGCCCCCAGAACTGCTGCAACCATGGTCGATTTCTTGGTGGTCAAAGCCCCCTCATACAATGCAATACTGGGCGTCCTACTTGGAACCACTTGAGGGTGGTGACTTCCACCTACCACCTCAAAATGAAGTTTCTGACTGACTTGGGAATGGGAGAAGTCGGTGGCAAACAGGTCCTAGCTCGGGAGTGCTACGCTCGAGAGCTGAGCAACGAGGTCAAGGTAGTCACGACAGTTGAAAGTTTCGAAGAGACGCTTGGGTCAGCTTCGTCACCCGCCCTGGCCGAATGGGATGAAGAGGTATGCAACGAGCAAGCCCTTTGGCAGGCTGAACCCAACGAGCCCTTGGAACTGGTTTTAGTCGATCAACAGAGACCAAAGCGGACGGTTTGGATTTGGACCAGGCTAAACCCAAAGTTGAGGCAGGCTTTGAAACGTCTTCTCATTGAGCACCAAGAGGTGTTTGCTTGGAGCCACAAGGAGATGTTCGAGATAGATAACTCCATTATTGAGCTCCGGAAGTTCACTACTCGAAATGGCTCTCCAATGTAGTATTGGTAAAGAAGGCTAACGGGAAGTGGCAGATGTGCATTGACTTTACCGACCTGAACAAAGTTTGCCCAAAGGACAGCTTTCCATTGCCATGTATCGACCTAATTGTGGATTCGACAGCAGGACATCCCCTCCTCTACTTCATGGATGCCTATTCGGTACAACCAGATTAGGATGAGCCCGGACGACTAAGAAAAGATAGCATTCGTTATAGACTGAGGGCTCTACTGCTACAAAGCCATTTCGTTCGGCCTTAAGAATGCTTGCGCCACTTACTAGTGGTTGGTCAATCGAATGTTCAAGCAGCAGATCGGGCGGAACATGGAAGTGTACGTGGAAGGCCTGCTAGTAAAGAGTAAGGAGCCCGAGCAACATCTAGTAGATCTTCGAAAGGCCTTCTCCGTCTTACGACGATACCAGATTAAGCTCAACCTGTCAAAGTGCACGTTCAGGGTGGAATCGGGAAAGTTCCTACGATTCATGGTCTCTGAAAGAACGATGGAAGTGAAACCCGAGAAGGTGGAGGCGATAGTGGGGATGCCTTCCGCCGGCAACCTCCATGAAGTCCAGAGGTTGGCCGGCCTCGTGGCAGCCCTGAACCGTTTCATCGCTCGATCAACTGACTGGTCCTTCTTCAAAGTTCTGGAGAAGGCCAGCTTTCACTAAATTGAAGAAGTACCTAAGCCACCCCAGCTGTTGAGCCAGACAGAACCAGGAGAGGACATGATTGTGTAGCTAGCCCCCGCACGCCATGTCAACAATGCCGGTCCAGGAAACAGAGGAAGGGTAGCGGCCCGTTTACTACACGAGCTGAGCCTTCTGTGGAGCTGAAGTGTGGTACCCGCAAACTGAGATGTTGGTGTTCGCCCTGGTTGTCGCCGTAAGAAGATTAAGGCCATACTTCCAGGCCCACCCATTGAAATTGCTCACTGACCTTCCGCTTAAGAAAATTTTGCAGAAGCCAGACACCTCGGGACGGCTCGCCAAATTGGCGATCGAGCTCAGTGAATTTGATATGAAGTATTTGCCCCACGTCGCGATCAAAGGACAAGCATTGGTGGACTTCGTCGCAGAGTTCACCAGCTTCCCGAAGGAAGTCCGGATTGCAACCCAAGGAAAGCCCTGGCAAGTCTATGTAGATGGCTCTTCCTACCAAGTTGGCAGGGGTGCAGGTAGTCACCGAACAAGGGGAGGAGCACAACTACTCGGTCAAGCTTGCCTTCAAAGCAACCAACAATGAAGCCGAGTATGAGGCATTCTTGACTGAGATGTCAGTTGCTCGGTGCTGAGGAGGTAGAAGTGAGGGCTGACTCCCAAGTGGTCGTTAGCCAAGTGTTGGGGACAGTTCGTCACGAAAGGTGAAAGGCTAAAAGTATCTCCAGCTCGTCTGCAACGAGCGCGACCACTTCTGCTATTTCCACATCCAGCAAGTCCCGAGGGAAGAGAATCAGAAGGCAGACTGATTGGCAAAGGCCGCATCGGGATAGGAAGAACTCCCCCTCTCTAAACACACTGTCATCAGAACAGTCAACACACCGTCCATTGGGGGTGAGGTGTCTATCGCCAGCCCAGTGTCCCCCGAATGGGTAGCGGACATCAGAAAGTTCCTATAGAATGGCGAACTACCGGACGACTTGAAAAAAACACGAAAGGTCAGGATCAGGGTAGCTCGTTTCACCTTGTTGGAAGGGGTCCTATATAAGTGACGCTTCTCCGAGCCACTCCTCAGATGCCTCTCGCCGGACGAGGTTCAGTACGTGTTGGCGAAAATCCATGATGGATTTTGCAGGAGCCACTTGGGAGGAAGGGTGCTAGCTGCAAGGGTAACCCGAGCCAGGTACTACTGGCCTTGTTCCCTCAAGGATGCAGAGGATTTTGTGAAAAAATGTCCAAAGTATCAGGAGCATAGGTCGGTGCCTTACTGCCCACCAGAGGAGCTATCGTCGATCACGACCCCATGGCCTTTCACCTAGTGGGGCCTGGATCTAATCGGCCCATTCCCAATGGCAAGAGGAGGGGCCAAGTTTGTGGTTGTAGCAGTCAATTACTTCACGAAGTGGATCGCAGAGGAGGCCCTCGCGAGCATCACCTCCCGAACCATCACGAAGTTCCTGTGGAAGTCGGTGGTTTGCCGATTCGGCATACCTTAGAGCTTCATATCGAACAACGGAAGACAGTTCGACTGCACACATTACCAGGAGTGGTGTGCGGAGCTTGGAATCAAGGTGAAGTACTCCTCACCAGAACACCCCCAAGCCAACGGCCAAGTCGAGGCAACCAATAAAACCCTCATCTCCACCCTCAAGAAAAAGCTTGGGGCAGATAAGGAGCATAGGCCGAAGAACTCCTGAGCGTATTATAGGCATACTGAACGACTATCCAGACCCCCATCGGGGAGACACCCTTCGCCCTCGCTTATGAGAGCGAAGCACTAATTCCTGTGGAAGTCAGAATGACCACATTCCGCATTCAGCACTTCTACCCGGACACCAACAACATGAGGTTAGCCGAGGGGCTGAATCTTCTAGAAGTGAGAAGGGAAAAGGCAGTGGTGCGAATGGCAAGTAACAATAGAAAGGCAGAACAATACTTTAACAAATGGGTCGGGCCGCGGTCCTTCGAAATGGGTGACTTGGTGCTAAGACAGACCGGAGTAACAACCTAGGAAGAAGGAAAACTGAGACCATGATGAGAAGGCCCGTATGTAGTAGCTGCAAGTAACCGACCCAGCTCCTATCGCCTTAAGGAAGCCAGGGACTCGAACTCCCCCACCCCTAGAACGCCGAACACCTGAAGAAGTATTATGTGTAGGGACATGGCGCAATACTTTGTATGAAAATTGTAAACTTATTTGATGAAAGAGAATGCCCGGATGTTGGCCTCAAATTCTTTGTCATCTAAACTTGGAACCAACAAAGCTGAGTCCCTAGACTCGTCATGGGGTCAAGGCCGGGTATCGGATCCCGAGCCCTCGTCAAGGCCTCACAACCAAAGACATCGAGTCCCTAGACTCGCTGCGGGGTAAGGCCAAGTCTCTAGACCCGCCAAGTTAGGGATCTCGCCGTGGGGTCGAGGTTGGGCATCAAATCCCGAGCCCACGTTAAGGCCTCATGACCAAAGAAGTCGAGTTCCTAGACTCGCTGCAGGGTAAGGTCAAGTTCCAAACACATCGACCTTGGTTCTACAAAGTCGAGTCCTTACACTTGCGGGTTGAGGCTAGGCATAAGATTTCGAGCCCTCGTCAAGGCCTCACGACCAAAGAAGCCTAGACTCGTTGCGGGGTAAGGCTAAGTCCCTAGACTTGCCAGCCCCCCGTTCAACAAAGCTGGGTCCCTAGACTCGCCGCGGGGTTAAGGCAGGACATCAGATTCTGAGCCCTCGTCAAGGCCTCATGACCAAAGAAGTTGAGTCCTAAACTCGCTGCGGGGTCAGGTCATGTCCCTAGACTCATCGACCCCTCATTTAACAAAGCCAAGTCCTTAGACTCGCCATGGGGTCGAGGCCGGGCATCAGATCTTGAGCCTTCGTCAAGGCCTCACGACTAAAGAAATCGAGTCCTTAGACTCGCTGCAGGGTTAGGTCATGTCCCTAGACTCGCCGAACCCCTGTTCAACAAAGCCGAGTCCCTAGACTCGCTACGGGGTGAGGTCAAGTCCCTTGACTCATTGACTCCCCATTCAACAAAGTCGAGTCCTATACTAGCTGTGTGGTCGAGGTCGGGGCATTAGATCTTGAGCCCTTGTCAAGACCTCACGACCAAAGAAGTCAAGTCCCTAGACTCGCTGTGGGGTAAGGCCGAGTCCCTAAACTCGCTAGCCCCTTATTCAGCAAAGCTGGGTCCCTAGACTCACCGTGGGGTCAAGGTTGGGCATCAGATCCCAAGCCCTCGTCAAGGCCTCACAACCAAAGAAGTCGAGTCCCTAGACTCGCTGTAAGGTCAGGTCATGTCCCTAGACTCGCCGACCCCCTGTTCAACAAAGCCGAGTCCCTAGACTCATTGTGGGGTCGAGGCCAGACATCAGATCCTGAGCCCTCGTCAAAGTCTCACGACCAAAGAAGTCAAGTCCCTAGACTTGTTGCGGAGTAAGGTCAAGTCCCTAGACTTGCCGACCCCTCGTTCAACAAAGCCGAGTCCCTAGACTTATTATGGGGTCGAGGCCGGGCATCAAATCTCGAGCCCTCGTCATCATGACCAAAGAAGTTGAGTCCCAAGACTCGCGGGGTCGAGTCTCGAGATTCGCCATAAAGTCAAAGAGCAATAGGAAAAACACGAGTAGTCGGAAGAAAGACATTTTCATTACTTTTATGCACAACGTGCATTATTTACAAGTGCACAAAAAAAAAATAGTTTTACAAAAAGACCCGTCATTCAGGAGGAGGAGGAGCACCCACGGGGAACGGGGGATATCCTGGCTTCCCGAAGTTCTTGGCACAGGCTTGTGCTTAGGAGTTCGAGGGAAGGGAAGTTAGGGTCAGGGTATGCAGATCCAACCCAGGGTGCTGCAGCAGGTGTTCCTGCATTCGTTTAAGGCTCTCTCGGTAGCCATAAGCCCAAGCCGTATCCTTGATATCATTAGTATTTGCGACCCGAGACTTGATCTCCACAGAATGCTGGGCGGCATCATCCAACCGGGGCCTCATACGTGAGATTTCCATATCGCGGGCCATGAGGTCAAGATTCTTTTCAATCACCTTCTGAGAGAGTTCGCCGACGCGTTCCTTGGCCTGCCACCGCTGTTCCCTTTGGTGCTGGGCCTCCATGGTGAGTTTGAAGTGCATAAACAACAGCCTTGAACGCTACCTAGCGATTGAAATCCAATCCCGCTAAGACTCATGCAACTCCCTCCTAGTAGACTGTAGCTCCTCCTCGAGGTGTTTGCCCGTAGACTTTTTCCTCAGCCTCGCACAATAGCTTTTTCAGAACCTTCTTCTTCTTCTTATTCTTCTGCTTACGCCTCACAGCCTCCACCTCTAAGCGTTGGTTCTGCTCCTTCATGTACTCCACCTCATTGACCAGCCCTTTGTGCTAGGTCTTGAGGTCCTTAATCTTCTGGGCCGCCTACTTCAGCTTATAATACCCAAAGCGGCCCAGCGTCCCAAGCTCTCGATTGGCCTCCTCCAGCTCCTAATCATCACAGCCAATCGATCTACGTCCTGCAATGAAAAGAACAATTAGAAACGCCAAGGCAAGGGGCAGAAAAGGGCCCAACGTAATAAGCAAAGTGTGGGGGAAAACCTACCTAGGCAAATATGGGTCACAGCTTCTGGGCTGCCCACTTTATGGCCCAGGCCCGGGCCTTGTCCAGGTTTGAGGTCGAGGCCTGGCTCCCCCTGGCCCCAGTGGAAGAGGAAGGGCAGGCAACCTCTTGCTGCCAAGAGAATTTCGGTATCCCCCCATAGACTCCCTCCCGAGTTCGAAAGGAATCTCACCAGCCGAAGCAGGACGAACTGATGATGGAGCTTGAGAGTCGTCGTTGTCGCTTAGCTCCACAACGGAGTGGGAATCCTGGGGACCTCCCTCGGGGCCCACGCCGCTCGGTTCGGCAAAGGAAGATAGGGAGGGAACAATCCTGACATTTGGAGAGGCAGACCTGGTGACCTCCTTTCGATTCCCAATCACGGGGGAAGAGGCCTTGGGGTAAGTTCCCGCCGACCACGTATGAGTGATCAGGCATGGACAAGTAGTCCCGAATGTTCTCGTTGAAGAGGGCCAGGTCAATGTGCGACTCGTCAAGATGGGCCCTCACCTAAGCTATCACGGCTTCTAGCCGAGCCTCTTCCCTCTGGTTCAGCACAAAGCCCAAGCTCTCTGCGTGGAAGGGAGAAACCCCCAGACCTCTTGGACTGGATATTCCTTGTGGGCTGCCTCCAACTTGGGGTATTTCCAACCTAAGCCTGCCACGAAGAAGCACTTCCGGGACTACTCTTTAATGCTTGAGTGGCACTGCTCGAGCGTAGCGATCTTCTAGCCAGGAGTCTAAGCCTAACTGAATATGCTCCCCGGCTAACGGTTGATGCGATATACCGATAGGAACACCCGAGCTGTCAGGTCGGGATACTCCTCGGTAGTTCCATTGAGGGCCATCCAGAAGATGATGCAACTGGACACCAGGAGTTGCCAAGCATTGGGATGGAGCTGCGATGGGGCCAACCCTAGATAGTTCAGAACCTCGTGAATGGGGTGGCAGAATGGGAGGCGTAGGCCGTTTGCGAACATCAAGGGATAGAGGGTCTGTTAGGGACCCCGGTCTTATCCCTAAATATTAAGTTCATGAACTCGCCTTGGTGAAGATGATGACCGAGTGATCTTGCCACCTTGCTTGGCCTTCAACAAATGGTAGGTGTTTGAGTGATGGAATGATGGAGATATTGATGGAATTGGGTAGGCTAAGTGTTTAGGGAATGCAAATTAATGTGGACAACTAGGGTTTGTTCCTTGAGTGTGGCGCCAAATGGATAGAGGCTAGGGTTGATGGAAGGTAGTGAGGCTTCTAGGTTTGCCAAAATTGGGTAAGTGGAATGAGGGTTGGCGACAAGGGTGATGGAGGCTAGGGTTTCAGATGCAAGGCAACTAAGGTTGCTGAATTGGATGAGTGAGGATGTTTTAGGAAAGATTTCTAAGTGGTAGGAGTCCTTGAGGATTCAGTTGGGCTAGTTTGGAAAGTCAATGTTTGACTTGAGAGATTTTAGGGATGAGGGATTTAAGGAATTGAAGAGGATTATAAATTTCTTAAATTAGGGGATTTGAATTGGAGGTATTCAAGACTCCTAAAAGGAAAGTGTTTCCTTATAGAGAATTGAGGGTTTCGGCTATGGCAAAATTGGGATGGAAGAAGGGCAAATATGGAAGTGCCGTGTATGGTAAGTGAGGATTTGGCTAGGGTTTTATGGGAGTGGTAGTAAGGCAATTTATGGAAAGTGGAATACAGCAAACACTATAGTGGGAGAGACTTGGTGTTTAGGTGGATCAAATGAGGCAATGCGTGGATGATGGCAATGAACAATGGATGAACACGATGAATTTTCAAGAACAACTCGAGAATAATTCATATAAAATAATAAGATCAATGGAGAGAAAATGGAAGACAAGAGAATGAATGAATAATACTCATAAGATTGATAAGTTGAATCACACTTATTCACGAATTGCAAAGTGTGATTCTTCTCCTTAAGGATTTACGAATTGCACTCCAAAGAGCCCAAGTGCTATGCACCGAAATAGATGATCTCAAGAACGAAGCCATCCAAAAGGAATTTGACAAAAGATTCCTCAGAAATCACTAAGGTCCTATTTATAAGAAATACAAATTGAAAACCCCCAATAGGTCCCTTAGAAATAATAAAATAAAAGAATTAAAAATGAAGACATAACATAAGTGGTATGGGCCAAGTTGGTCGTGGCATGCATGAGTCTATGGTGGGCTAGGATGGAGCATGGTGGTCTTCGGTCTGGTCCATGGCTGGGTGGCACGACACGGCTTGCTGATGGGCATGGCATGGTGCCATGCATGGGCCTGCTGATGGTTTGAGCAATGGTCCATGCGTGCGTACTACATGGCCCAGGTTGGTGGCTTGGGCATTGAGGCTGCAAGGCATAGGCTGGATAGCATGCCTGGTGGGTATGCCACTGGCCTTGCTTGCAAGGCACGGGCTGGAGCCATGCGTTAGATGACATGCCACTAACCTCGCTGGAGTACGGTGTGGGGCGCATGCAGGGCGTGCGCACAAGGGCTTGCTTGTGGGCGCGCACACAGTGGCGTGAGTAGGGGCATGCGCAGAGGGGGGCACAGGGGCTCTCGGCCACTAACCTCATTCACCTGCATGCTAAGCGCCCTGTGCGTGTCAACGCATGGGCCAAGGCATGCATGCATGCTAGGCGCCCCATGCCTGTCACGGCATGGGCCAAGGCATGCTTGTAGGCTAGCCATGGTGCTATCTATCCTTGCCTCCCAAGGACAGTGTCGAGGCTTGTCCCGAGGCCACTTTTCTAGGAGTTTTAATAGGGTCACCCGAGATGCTGTTCCATTAGGGTTCACCGCGTGTTCCCCACCTCTGGGGATCTCCAGGACGGCGAAGGTGGGAATGTTGTATTTGGCCCGGAACGCCCTGAGATCCATGCTGATGACAGACGAAACCCAGCCCTTCCTTACGATTTATAGGGCGACAGTTTGGGAAGAAGACGACGGAGCTTTGGGGGCCATAGTAGCGATGAGAAGTGACGGGAAGAAGACAACGAGCACGTTTGGGAAGTGGAAAGGAAGATGGCAGAGGAGTAAGAAAGCTTGGGCAGAGGAGGAGTAAGAAAGCATAGGAAGGGGAGGAACGCATGGCGGCATAAGAAGTAGTGAGAAAATGCCTAAAGAGAGAGAGACGGAAATGGAGGTGAGGGCCTTATATAGTTGAGGGAGGCTAGAAGGCGCCCAGGATACAAAGCAATGCTGACAGTGATGACACCAGTGAAATGCCACGCAGACCCTAATGGTATGGTCAGCACGAGTGGCAGTCGTCATGTCAGGCGTGTGAGAAGCACGATCCAATGGGATCCCTAAGGCGTGGGGAGAGGAGCAGCCGGTCTGTCCAATCAGCTGTCGGAAGATGGAAAGGTCGCAAGAACTGAGGAGACGCACTTCTTGGATGTATAGGTGGCCTCGAGAACTCTATCAACGAGAATCGAAATGATGACCTCGTGAACTCAACCGACGGGTAGCACCATTAATGAGAGGAGCAGCCAGCTTGTCCAATCAACCGCCGGGAGATGGAAGGGTCACAGGAACTAAGGAGATGCACTTATTGGTTACACAGGTGTGCTCGGGAACTCGATAGATGAGAGCTGAATTGATGACCTTGGAAACTCAACCGACGAGAGACACCATTAATGAGAGGAACTTCTGAATCCCCACCACAATCTTGTGATAGGAATTCATGGGATACTTTGAGGGGGGGCCTCTCCGGAGAGTGGCCCAGGCCCAAAGAGATCAAGCCGTGGAGGCCCCAAGCCCCTTAGGCGGAAACCTGAAGCAGGCCAGGAGCTTAGGAAGCTGTGTGCCGAGCCCCCGACTCGCTTGCCTGTACGGATAGGCTTTGGCATCGGACTTGGCCTGGTCAAGGAGCCCACCATAAGGCAGCAATCGCTTGGGACCTCGGCAGGCTACTAAGCCCTGCAATAGGGTACATAACAGACAACTGCAACAGAGCATGGGTGGCTGGGCATGTCCGATTGTGGGCGTGCCAAGCTAGAGACACGCCGCATTCAATGCGTGTCAGGGAGCCCAACATAGAAAGATGTGCTGCCTAAAATGTCGTAGGATGGCACAACCACGACCTGGAAAACTGTCCTGGCAGAAGGGTGGTGGTAGGTCTGACCTGAGCACGTCCTAACACCCCACGATCTCCCTTGGCAATCGAGTCCAAGCCAGGGTATAAATATAGCCATATCTCCTAGGCGAAGGCTCTCCGAACTCTTCTTCTACACTTAACTCACTTAGCTTTCTTCATCACTAGAATATCACCTACTGAGTTTGGCATCAGAGTGACCCCAAATGTCACCAGAGTTCATTCTTCTTCTTAGTTGCAGGTCCTGAGAGTTTGGTTGCTGTGGTACTGCTCGGTCTACGAAAACGACATCAACAGATACAATTTTGGAACATGAGTTCTTGCATATGAGATGTTGTGCTCATATCTTGAACTTGATTGTTCGGGATGGTTTGAAATAATTTGATCATTCCATTGCATGAATTAGAGGGGCTGTGAAGTATGTGAAATCTTTTCCACAAAGGTGGAACACATTTAAGCAATGTTGTGATAGTGAGTGTGGCGCCCTCGACCCCCAAGTGTTATTTTTGTGGAGTTCATGACACCGAGATGATGACCACACGGATCACGCACCCCAACGACCAGTGCTCAAAGTGTGTACAACATGCAATAAATGTACAAAATAATATTTGCAGCGGAGAAAATAAAAGGTTTTCTTTATTAAGTACCAGAATTGTTCAAAAAGCAGTAAAATAACTTTACAAGAATTTTGCAGTCTTCCAACAGATAATTTAAAGAAAACAAATAACATAAGGGAAACAAATCCCAAAACGCTGAATAACATATCAGCAACTTAAGCTTTTGGCAGAGCCAGTCCTTCAGGTTCATACTCGGGCTCTGCTTCAAACTCTACGGCACCATAAAACAGAACCGTAGGGTAAAACACTACAATGAGATTATGACATCTCAGCAAGTAATTAACCAAGATAACATCCAAGAGATTTAAAACACATTTATATATTCACGCATCCCATACGGACAAATATTGCAGAAAACGAAATCACATTCTTTTTCTCAAAAATGCTCTTTTTATACTCACACCAAAAATCTCATTTTTGGTCCCGATCATAATTATTACAAAATTACGCATGCACCACGGTCTCCCCTATGGACCGTCCGCACACCCTGGCTCTCTTCGTCACATCACGGGTAACGTCCGTGCATGAGACTTCGTAATGAGTGATGTCTAGTTCCGTGCCCAGCGCGTACATGGCCAAGCATCCTCTAACCTCGCTAGCCAAAAGGTCACGGAATCAGTACGAGAGCATTTCCGTCTCGTCCGTTCCTGTCGTCGCCCTGCGACAACTAAGGGGACGTCACGTCAGTTTGTTACGCTCCCGAGTGACCAGAGGAGCTCCACCGAGATAATACCCCATCTCGGCTTGGGGTCGTGATACACACACACCCACATATTCAGTCACAATTCCAAACAGACAACGTGACATCATAGCACAATTTATTAAAAACGATAAATATGCATTACAACAATTTATTGGAATAAATTCAAATATCTCATTTACAAATTCACAACAATTACAAATATACAGCTTACAACCAAATACATGCGTAATCCCGTCCTCCAATCCGGCCTAAGGCCCAAATCCAACAACTCCAATTAACAAACACAACACTTCAACGGCTCAAGGCCCAATTTCCAACAAAACCAACAGATCAATAATTTACAAATGAACAACAGTTATAATGCCAATTTAAATCACTTGATTTACGATGGAAAATTACATACACATGAAGTTAGGAAATTCTGAAAGATCAAGCGAAAGGAAGTGTTGCTCAAGGTGACGGCTCAATGGCGGTAACAGTGAATTTTCAAGAATCAAACAGTGGGTTTTCTAGTGGGTTCTCTCTCAAAAGAAATTGACCTACGACATAAAACTTGAGAAACTCAACACACGGCAATAACCAACAATTCACTCAAAATCGATTGAAATTTCACATTTTAGATCAAAACAGAGCACAGCAAAACCTCAAGCTCATGGATTCAACACAAAAATTTATAGATCAACACTCAAAATACCAAGAGATGAAAATGGCTTGAAAGAGAGAAAGAGGATGAGGATCTCCGAAGAATTAATCTGAGGAACCCGTGGACTATAAATAGACCAACTATGGCGGTTTGAGGAGCTGTGTGTCGCACGAGTAGAGAAGATGAAAAATAACGGCAGCAAGCCGTGGAGGAGTGAGATGTCTTTGCGCGGACGTGTGGTGCGGTGGCAAAGACAGCACATTTGGAGCCCATGCCCAACGCCACCGAGATGCTTACGGAAGAATGAGGTGGTGGCCGTGGGGAACTGCAGCTCGATAGCAAGCTTCAGAGGTTCCACCGAATGACACGAAGAAGAAAGAGTGAAGGAGGAGGTGGAAGCTTGCAGGAGAAATACGTGACTAAGGTTCGTTTGGCGTCGACAGCTGCTGTGTGGAGGAAGAAGTTGCTGGAAGAAGAAGAAGAAGGAAGGAGAAGCTGCGCGGCGCAAGAAGGGAAGAGATGAAGCCCTAGTTTCCTTTGACCAAAACGGCGCCGTTTAGCTAAATGAGGGGCTGGGTTGAGAGACTACGGGCTGGGCTTTCTGGCTTCACACAACACACACAAGCTGGGTTGGGTCAAAACAGACGGGTTGGGCTTACTGGGCTGGGTTTAAACAGGCTGGGTTGGGTTAAAACAGAACTCACACACACAGCCCACTAAATAAAATACAACAAAAGTCAAAGGCCCAATCCGAAAATACACCAATAAAATTAAAATAACTTAAATAAAATATCACAAATAAAATAAATAAAAATAATAATACAATTAAATAATCAAAAATAAATAAATACTAAGAAAAAATAAAACACAAGAAAATTAGGGATCTCACAGTGAGGACATTATATATAAAAGTAGTGTATGCTTAGATGTAGCGACTCATTATAACTCCACCTATATGATGTTAAAAGTGTCAAAAAGCATTTCAACGGCTAGAAGATGAAGATTAGGGATATGTTAAGAGCGTTGGGGAGGATGATAGTGAGGATGATGATGGTGTTAATGAGTTGAGTAAAGGAGGGGCATCCAAGTTAGGGCCTTCAACTAAGGATGATTGAGATAAGAGTACGTTGTTTGTAAAGTTTCTTAAACTTTTTTTAAAATGCAACCTTGCGTTTCTCGAGGGCCAAGTATGTCGCTTGCAATCGTTTTGTATTTGAGCTAGCGACAATTCAAGATGCAATTAATTTGGAGTGTGTTGAAGGGCCTCATAATTTGAGGACAGTGCCATTTAATATGAAATCTAAATTTGACAAGTATTGGAGAAATATTGAAAAAATGAATCTTTTGTTGTATGTTGGGTTGGTTCTTGATCCTCGATATAAAATGTGTTGTCTACCATTTTCTTTTGAAGGAATATATGATAATAATAGTTTGAAAGTTCTTATGATGGTGGATCGGGTTAAAGATGTCTTGACTCGTTTATATGATAGTTATTGTGAAAATGATGGAGGTGATATTAGGGTACAAGATCAAACTATGAGCCAATCAAGCGAGGGAAGGGCTAATACTACAAGTTCAACTGCTTGGGCAGGTGATTTCAGATCATTTAAATTGGCTCAATTTAAGAAGCGTTTGGAGTCAGAGAACTCTTTGGAGAGTAAATTTGAAGTGGAGAGGTATTTGTCTGAAAAATGTGAAGAAAATGATGCTAAATTCAATTTGTTGACTTGGTGGAAAGTTAACTTATAAGATATCGCGTGCTTTCAAGAGTTGTGTGGGATGTTTTTGTAGTTCTAATATCTACAGCTGCCTCTGAGTCGGCTTTTAGAACAGTAGGTCGAGTACTTGATCCTTCCGTAGTAGCCTATCTCCACCTATGACTCTGTTCTTCTTCTTCTACGATTAACATTCGTAGTTTAATGGATGATATTGACGAGTTTGAGAAATTTGATACATATATGTAGCATCATTCACCTTTTCTTTTACAGTCTCTAAAGTGTATATCATATTTTGATTTGTTTTCATTATTATGCTTATTCTTTTTTCTTCCATTTTGTGTAGAGCTCATGGAAGACTTAGGGAGTTCATCAAGACCTATTTCTTTGGTTGAAGATGATTAAATTTAAAGTATGTCATCCTTTTACATCTTTCTTCAAGTTTTTTTTTTCATTTAATGTAATTAATAACTTTTTATTGGAATTAACTGCTTGATTTATTTTCATACAATTGTAAGGTTTGTTGAATAGATTATTGGAGTCAGTGCCTTGGTGCATATCATTTGTTCTAGTTGTAAAGTTTCTTATTGGACGTTCTTGTAATTTGGACTTGTAATTTGGATTTGTAATTTGGACTTGTAATTTGAACTTTTAATTTAGATTTGTAATTTGGACTTTTGGATTTGTAATTTGTTGGACTTTTGGACTTGTAATTTAGACTTTTGGACTTATTTTATTTCAAAACAGAATTTCCTTTTTATTGGAATTTTTATTTTAATTTTTGTAGCAGTTATATTTATAGGCTTATAGCAGTTATATATATATATATATATATATATAGTAGATTTCTGTTTTCAGTTTTTGTTTTATAGTAGTTTTTTTATAGCAGATTTTTATAAATAGTAACAGATTTTTAATAAAACAGATTTTTTTTAAAGCAGTTTTTTTTTTTTTTTTTAATAAACAGATTTTTATGACAAATTTGCATTTTATTAAAATCAAAAAACCAAACCGAACAGGACCAGAATCGGTAAAACTGGAGGTATCACTTTAGAAGAGTAACCGGTGTATAATCGGTTTTTGAAAATATAAAACTGGTGTATACCGGTTTGGTTCTAAATTTTGTCTAAAATTAGACCAAATCGAACTGATTACACCCCTAATCATGTTATGTAGCAATTACAAAAACTAAATGACAAATAGGAGGAGGAGGAGAGAAAAGGGAAATCAGATGACGGACAAACCAAATGTTAGCAACGAATTTGAAACCATAGCTTTTCAAGGCTATGGTTCTATGCCTCTCAGTAGATTGGAATGCATGCAGATATCTGTTGTACTTATGAATTGACATAGATTTCACATTCACCGCTAATTTCCATTCCTAAACTGTTTGATCAATTACCACGGCTAATGCTTTATTTGCACAATAGATATGGAAAGAATTATTCTCGGCCCACGTTGATGATTCGAGTTTTAATACGGTGTTCTTTGTATTTATTCATAAAATAAATAATAAGTAAATAAAAATAAAGAAAGTGAGGCATAAAGATTTACGTGATTTGGCATAATGCCTACGTCCACCGGTTGTTTAGGTGCAAAATCTACTATAATGAGCGATTTTACAATCTCTATTAGCCTCACATATCTCACAGTATAATGGTGGAATTGAGAGAAGATCCTTTGGAGTCGTTATGTGTGGTGAAGTTTGCACCTATGAGCCTGTTTAGAGTCTGTCAGATTTGTGGAGATCTTCTCCTATATAAGGTCTATTTATTTGAAGTGATTGAGTCCAACTTATCTTGTGAAACTCTTTCTTTTTAGAAGTCTTAATCTTTCCTTTTAAAAGTCTGGATCAACTTATCTTATCTCTTCTTGACTTTATCTCTGATGGCTAAATACTTGATTTTATCTCTTCCCTTATTTTTAGCGACTGGACCTAGTCAATTCTATCCCAACAACCACTTTTAAGAGAGACACGTAATTCTTGCTTTCTTTGTTTTTGAACTTCTTTTTTGTCTGCAATTTTAGCTCCTTTACTCCGAAAAAATTTTACTTGTCATCCCCTACATCATATACCACGTACGATTTATCATTTTCATCATTCTATATCAATATATATGTTTAATTAGAAGGAAAAAAATAATAAATCATATATTAGCGTGTGACGTTGGAGATGATAAGTATATGCTCTTTTACCTGCCATTTTCAGATCCACCGACGAGCCTGATTGTACAAATTGCTTATTTACCTGCAGTACAAATAAAAAATAATTTACTATAGATCCAGGTTTAAGTAAGAGAGCTGTCTATAATAGCCCTTCAACTGATGTGAACATAGTAAACGTTCAAGATTTGCATTATGAAGCATCTCTTGATTATTGTAGTTACAAGAAGAAGAAGCAGTGAAATCCAGATGTCGTACATTTTACAAGCCATATGCAGTTTAACAGAACTGAGTTAACCAAAAAAACAAAAATTATATAGGATTCAACCTAAGTAGTTATCTCACAATTAAGTTGAGAAACTCGTCCACAATAGGAACTTAAAAGTGACAGGAACACAATACATGTTGGCATCATTTTTTTGCCAGCAACTTCTTAGGGAGTTTATCCAACGCGTAGATTTTAGCAGGAAAATCCTGGCAGCACGCTCTTGCAAAGTACCCCCGCATTTTAACCCACGTGCTTGCAATTCCGACTTCAACGTTTCCATGCCAAGTCCCTGCCATCCATTATGGTCGTGGCAAAAGAAAACATTAACTGAACAATGGGGTTTTGAATAAAGTCAATAATAGTCCACTACTCAGCCACCGTTAGCACTTCCGCTGCTCAGTTTTCAACCACTCGAAAAGAGGCGCAAACCTACTTGCACCACCACCGCCCAAGCTTTTTCAAACCACCAAACCACCTTCTCGGTCCTCCCTTCGCTGCCCAACTAGCCTCTGTTTTTAGCAACGATAACAGAGCAAGTAAGTCCCTGTTTTAAACAAGAGAAACAGAGCAACTTTGGGCACCACCGTAGACCCACGTTCCCTCCTTTGTCAAGCTTTGTTCCTCACCGGAAATGGCTACATCACACGGTGGCAGCTTGTCGTAATACCCCCTGAACCACCGTACGTAAGTCCCTCTCGCTTTCTCTTACTCTCCGTCTCTCTCACAGTGCTCTCTCTCCCTCTCACGTCTCATTTTCTCTCATCACTCTCTTTCTCTCAGTGCCCTTCCACACCGTCGACCGCCATGACCTGCTGCTGCCCCAGCCATGCCGCCGTAGACTTCCACCCAAGCCACTGCTGCACATAGCTTTTGGTATGCATGCCCCTGTTACGTAATATTAGATCCTAGTTTATTTTCTCAAAGAGCCATGCGGTTATGAATTTCTTTCCCAAAATGCCCTTGAATGGGTATACATTGATCATGTTTTTATCGTCTGCTATGCGTAGGATTTTATTTGTACTATCAGAATTTATATTTATGGATTGAAGTTAAATTACTAAATATGAGTTTTAAATATGATCAAGTTAATTTTCAAAATGAATCTAAGTTGTAGTTGTTTAATTTTAAAATATTTTGGGTATAAATATATTAGCTAGTATTAAATTTAATAATTTGATTTCATTAGTAAATAAGTTAGATTTTGTGTTTTACTCGGATTGATTAATTGGATGATGAATTTAGAAATGTGATGATATTTTAGGATTACGTGAATTTAGGTTTTTGAGGAATTAAAATAGGTTATTTTAATATCTTAGGCTTAAATATTGAAATATGTGTTCGACTATAAATTTATGAAAATTACGTTATTATGTTATAAGTGGCGAATAATATTTGTTCGGTATTTTTGAAGAAATTTTTGAAAAGTTAAGAAATCCAGGTAAGTGGGGTTCCTATACTAGATTTTGCAAATAAAATGAGACGAGGTTGATTTTGAAAATATGCGCGTTTGTTTTGAAAAGAAATTTGAAAACAACCTCAGATATGTGTTTTGTATATGCATGAAAGCTGTATAACGAGAAACAATTTTCTGTCATGACTGGTGTAGTAGACATGAGCTAATTTTGTGCATTTTGTTTCTGATTTAGAAAAAAATGAACATGAGACTTTTTTTTTTCTGAAAGTTTTTGATGAAATAAAGATGTTTTGATGCATGAGATCTAAAAGTTTTGTTGTGAATAAATGAAGATGATTTGATTCTGTTTATTTCGAACATGTAAAATTATCTAAAGCTGTTCAATATTTGATTTTTGATATGATGTGGCATCTGAAAACCTTGGCATGAGATTATGATTATGTATTCTAATTAAACTTTGATTCTGATGGTTTTATTATGTTCTGATAAGGCCCAACCACGGGTTACAATAGTGGATACAGCTTAGCCACGAGTAATAATAGTGGCATATGACCCAACCACAGGTGATAATAGTGGATACGGCCCAGTCACGAGTAATAATAGTGACATACGGCCCGACCACGGGTTATAATAGTGGATACAGCCCAACCACGAGTGATAATAGTAGATACGGCCTAACCACGGGTTATAATAGTGGATACAACCCTTCCACGGGTTATAATTGTGGGTTATAACCCTACCATGGGGTTAAACATAGTATACGGCCTAACCACGGGTTATAATAGTGGATACGACCCTTCCATGGGTTATAATCGTGATTTATAACCCTACAACGGGGTTAAACATGGTATATGTCCTGATGTGATGTCCCGATCTGAAAGTAAATGTTTCTGTTTCTGCATTCTGATAGTAAATATTTTGTTCCGTCTTCTGAATTTTGAAAATGCTCATGTTTACATACTGGTATATGTTTTCTGCTTACTGAGTTGTTGATAACTCACCCTTTATTTTCACAATATTTATCAGATAATTTTGATAACTCAGCTGGAAGTCAAGAGATTTGATGATCATAGAGGAATAAGTGCTAGAGGTTACAAGTTTATTGGAGAGTCTTATTTAGTAGGTTTATGATTTTATGTTATTTGATATTTGGAGTCATGGACATTTCTAAATATTTATGGAGTTTTTAAATTATTTCGTTGAGATATTTATTTGGTGTCCTGGTGGAGGAACATATATTTTTTGGTTTGAATAAATGGATTTGTACTTTTTGAAAATATTGGAGTAATAAATATGTTATGGAAGATGGAGTTAGGTTACAAGAGATAACTCTCCGAACCTCCGGGGACGGGGCGTTACAGTTGGTATCAGAGTCAGATTTGAGATTCCGGATACTATAATAAGGTGTTTGAGGACATTTAAAGTTTAGAATTTCTTTTTTGTTTTTGTTTTTTTGCATCAAGATATGATTTTGAAGATATTTGGTTTGAGCATTGCATACTCATGGTAGGTGGCCTACGAAATTTGAGGTTTTAGAGTTGTAGATTTTAAGAAATGATTATTTTTTAAGACATTTGAGGTCTTAGAATATGCTGGTGTCAATGATTGTGTTTTATAGAATTTGAGGTTGTAGATTTGGCATATGTTAAGAGTTAAATTCATGACTTTTGAGGTTTAATTTCTAAGGATGTATGTAAGTCTAAAGTGATGCTAGGTTTATTATTATAGATGGTAATGAGAGCTTTATGAGTTTATTAAAGATATTGTTAGGATTGGGTATTTGAAAAAAAAAATGATGATTTTTTTTTTTTTGAAATATTAATTTGACATGTATATGTTTTTATTGATTTTGTTTTTCTTCTTTAGAACGTTTAACCAAGTTTAAGCTCACAGGATGGCAGCTCGTTGCTGAGTTCGAAATCTTGAGGATTTGAATGAAAACAACAATGAGCGAGGCTGCACATTCGAGCAATTTAATCATACCCATCCTCCCACATTTGATGGAAGAGGCGATTCAAATGCAACGGGGGATTGGATTCAAGACATGGAAGAAATATTTAGTGTCTTGGAGTGCACAGATCAACAGAATACAATTCGTAGCCTTTAAATTGACAGGAGAAGCTAAGAGGTGGTGGAATTCTGAGAAAGCCATCAGGGAAGCTATAGGGACAGGAGTAGCTAACTGGCCTCACTTTAAGCAGAATTTATTTGACCGTTTCTTCCTTAAAGCGAACAAGGAAGCTAAAGTTCGAGAGTTCACCAACGCCCCGTCCCCGGAGGTTTAGAGAGTTCTCTCTTGTAACCTAACTCCATCTTCCAAAAAATATACGATTCTAAAAATCAAAGTGGAACTTACTCAAACAGTCCCAACCCCTTGGCATGCACTCTAGTTGATGCCTAAGTGTGTTTTCAACTATTGATCCCTATGAATACATGCATATGAGATTTTCTTTAATCACAAACAATCACTAAGGTCTTTAATGATATGATGAAGGTTAACTTTTAGATAATCAAGTTCATCCCAACACTTAATCATGGCGAAGAATCCTTAATCACCAAATTATTCAAAACCAATACATGCTTGATGATCAAAACAAGATAAATTTAAAGCCTATCATGGCATGCTTTTAATCAAGAATTAAACTCTCCATAATCATTCTAAGACAATGTTAAATCATATCAAATCATACTTAAGACATGCCATAGCTAAATTTTCACTTAAAATCATTTAAACATACAAACCATTATTTAATGACCCGGTTTTGAACTAAGCATGATAATCTTCTCAGAACTCAACCAAAACTCAAATCAACACTTGAAAAAAAAGATTGACATGAAAACTAAGATCAAGAGCAAGAAAACTTACAAATTTCATGGCCCTCAAGACAACCTTGCTCAAGAACACTCAAGAACTTACCAAAACTCACTCGGTTTCACTCTATTGTTCTCTAAGGGGAATAAGTGCTCTCAAAACTCAAGAGAAAGCTTGGAGCTGAGGTTGGAGGAAATGAGGAAGTGAGGAAGGTATTTCTAGGTGTTCAAGGGGGTGGAGACGTTGGCCTTGATGCAAGGTGATTGGGTGAAGTGAGCGGTGCACAAGTCTGAATTTTTTCCAGCTTGCTTCCTGGGCTTATGTCACCTTGTGCAGGGGGAATAGTGGCCTAAAACAACCATGATTTCCTCCTTAATGTAGCTACAATGGTCCTATAGAGTTTTCCAGGTCGTGGGGCATGGTTAAGATGACAAAAATTCAAGCAAACCACCCATGCAAACTGGCGGATTCAAGTGGTTTTCACTTAGCAGATTTGAGCTTCGGTTTTGGGTGGGAAAATCTGAGTCAAATTTCTCATGATGGTCATGGGGCCTCTTGGGGATTGGGTGGTGATGGAGGTGATGTGGGGTGGTGGCTCAACAAAGGCAAATGGTTGGTTAGATCTTAACCCAACCAGCTCCCACTCAAACTAGACTAAGGTACAATAGGTTTGGTCAATTGGTTTGGTTTGTGGAAACAATTTCGTCTAAGGCTCATTTTGGGTTTGAAGGGGTCTCATGAGGTGTCTAAGAACCATATTTCCCTTGAGGAAATTGCACAAAAATATTGGGCCTAAGGGCAAAACAGTCCAAGTACTCAAAGGGCATACACATTGGCTGATTAATGAAGTTTTAGGATTTGATATGTCATTTTCCTTAATGACATGTGGGGAGGTTTATCTAGGGTATTAGTAAGGTCTAAGTATGATTAAATGGAATAATAAATCAAGAAAATTTCCGATTAAAAGGTTAAGAAAATATTAAGACGAAATTAAGTTTCAAAGTATGGCTTAAATATCACTAACCTCATGTATGTTGATTAATGGTCTTAGCCAACTTTCAAAACTTAATTTGGGTACTTAGGGTATGATATGGACTTAAAGAAATTCATGGTATGATGTATTGGGTTTTCAACTTGAATAGTGAAATAAACCCAAACATTGCTTTGGGCCTTGTGGGCTTAAAAGGGCTAAGTGTGTGGGTTGATGGCTTATGGCCTTTTGGGCTTGAATGAGAGGGAGTCTCATTTCCAGATTTTGAGAGTTGAAAAGATACCTCAAAATCCACTAAAATGGGCTTGAAAGGGCTTGGCTTGGCCTAATTGGGCAAGGGTCAATTCTACACGAAGTTTGACCCAAAGGCCTTAAGCCTTCCTTATGCTTGGGACAAAGCTAGCTATTAAGTCTTGAATTCCCTAAGAGCTTGGTTCAAGGCTTATAAGGTTAGGTCCATGAATGTTCTAAAGGCCTCACTAAATTCGCGAATGAGCTTGCTTCTCTAATCATTTGCTTAATGATACTAAGTGACAAGGTTAAGGCTAACCTCACTATCAACATTTATGTTAGTAATAATCCAAAATTAAAAGCTTAATTTAGAGCATTTAAGGGTTAATCCTAATGGCTAATTAGGCGGGGTGTTACCTTTACTCTTCCCTGTCTGAGGAAGGGGACAACGACATAGCACGCGATGTGGAGCGACAACGACGACGACGGCGATGGGGCAAGGGGAGGGTGATTTCATTTGGGTATGCTTTTTTCTTTTTGAGAGCCAGTTACTCTGAGGAAGGGATTTACTTGTTTTGGTTGAAACGCAGGGTTTCATTTAGTAATGAAACACTGCATTTCATTTAGGCTTGAATTTCAGTCCCCGAATGGGGACTGTAATAAGAATTATTCTTTATAATAATCATACGGCGAAACTATTTGTGGCAAGACATTTTCGCAACAAATTAAGATTTAGCAGCGACTTTCTTTTCCCGTCGTGAGTTTTGCACCCAACAGTCCAAGTAAGCTGTATATTGTGGCAATTTTTTTTGCGGCGATACTAAATGGCTGCAAATACGCTTTATAGCGGTATTTTTTCAATCCGACGGAAGCTTTGCCCTCAAATAGTAGAAATGGGCTTATACTGCCTATATATTGCTCACCGGAAATAAAAAGAGCTGCAAAAAACTACTTTTCCTTGTAGTACTATATATAGGTTCTAATAAAAAAACTCACATGTGATTTACTGTGCCATATCAACAGTACCATAAGATCATTAAAATTCCATTATATTCAAATGTGCGTCGTTTTGAAACTTCAAGGAATTATAACATAGCATTGGCCGTACTCATAAAAAGAGAGCGAAAAGACAGGAAAACATGAAAGTGCTTGAATTGGATACAATTATTCCTTCCTGAATACTAATCATGATGTAAGAGTTTTATTTCAACTCTATGTCCCACATACCCATCTTGATAGAGTTTGAAATAGCTCAAAACTTAATTAGTTAATAGATGAGTTATAATGGGATAAGAAAACTCCTAAGAGATAAGATTAACTCTATATCTCTAATCACAGTCAAATACAAAGTCTTAGATTTCTTGATGGCCAGAAGTCTATAAATAGTATTGAGGGGTTAAGCGTTTTCATCTATAACATTAGAGTGCCTCTAGCCATCGGGAGACACTTGTGAGACTAAGTTGGTAGGGTGATCCTTCTTTCATAGTCAGATTAATTTCTTCATCAAACAGATGGAAAAAAGGTACATGTTTAATTATCAATGTTTTATTATTGTGGATTATAGAAAATCAAAGATCCAATTATTAATATTCATGTTAAAATATTTAACATGCGGTATCAAAGCTTTAGGTTATAGATTTTTTATGATCTCAATAATGCATACAATGAATAAATATTTGTTTTTATATGTGCTTTCGTATCTGTGATTTTATCATGCTGTAAACGACTAAAAAGACTGCTTTTTAGATCTGGAAGAGAAATTACGAAGGTATTCTCTTTTATCTATTCTGTGTTTGATTTTCACAAGGACCCCCAAAGTGACTTTATGTATATACGTTTTGAATTTCACTTTTCCGGTATTGAGTCTGTGCTGGAGGAAGAGAATGTCTGAGAAACTCCCTCACATCTTTTCTTCTAATCTTGCTTGGGTTTTATTTTCACTTTTCTTTGTATGTTGTTATTGCGTGTAGAGAAACCATGAGTCGCCGAGTGTTGTGTTGTAAACTTGTATGTATTTCAGATTTTTGAGGTTTTTTCTTATTTTTCCCTTGCTGTATTGTATATATACTGGGTAATGGGGTTGAGAAACTGTCGTGCATGTATGATGGTGGAGCCACTGTGTGTTGGTAGCATGCGGCGTAAGGTGGTCGTGTCACCGTGTCGGCAACTAGGTTGCATAAAAGGTAGCGCAGAGGGACTGTGAAGTCTCGAATCGGCGCTGCCCCTGCCCGATTGAGAATCTCGTCGGGGCTTATGGTTGTCGGCATTGGGAGGAGGTGGCACGATGTCTCTGTGATGGCGGCGCAGAGGGCTTTAAAGCCTAGTGGCCGCCGTGGTGTTGATGTTACATTAAAAAAAGGGAGGGGGGGGGGGGGGGGGGGGGGGGAACCTTGAGTGGAGGTGGACATTGGCGGCGAGAGGAGGCTGGGGACACCATGTCGTCTTCCCCTTGCAGGCGATGTTCCCGGTTGCGCCGAATCGAAGGAAGCAACATGACTGTGGTACGACGTTGTAATTGCCAAAGGAAGAAGAAGATCTAACTTCTAAAGGGCCTAGGCTTGGGCTTGGGCCTTGGCTTAGTCCAACATAAAAGAAACGGGCCACTATTGTGGCCTAGCCCGGTAGAAAACTAAAAAAAAAAAAAAAATGTAGGGGCAGGTATCGAGCCTGTACAATAGGCTCGACCGAGGGTGTTGACCGGCCTCACTAATGAACCGGGTTTCGGCCCAAGTTACTGGACCGGTCAGATTATATTATATTATATTATAATACTTATTTATTAAAAAAAATCTGAAATTTTCTTTTCTTTTATATGCATGTTATTATTGTTAAATACATGAATTACATTTTATTAAATTTTCTATACATGTTATTATCGGTATATACATGTATTAAATTAAATTTTATGCATGTTATTATTGTTAAATATATGTATTAAATTTTATTTTCTATACATGTTATTATTGGTATACACATATATTAAAATTTTATGTCCATGTTATTATTATTAAATACATGTATAAATTGTTTATTTTGGCTCTTTTTATTATGTCATGTATATTTTTGTTTATCTAATATAGGGCAAATGATTTACATCAAAATCTAAAAAAAGATTGGTTGCCCAAATGTACAAGATTTTCTTAATTTTGGTGACAAACCATTAGACCCCATAGTAAGGTACATATGATGGAGTGAACACTTTGTGTGTCAGGATCTACTCTCAAAGAGTCTTGATGACACTACTAGTGCATCCATCAAAAGTAAAGTTGGAGGGAGTACTTTGTATGTCAGAGTTTACTCCCAAAGGAGAATTCTGATAATACAACTAGTTCATCCACATAATTTAATACTGGTAACAGCCACTAGAAATTCACTGATGGAATTTCTATTGAATTTAGGAACCTCGTGAAAACCACATAAGTTTTTACAAATTGACCAATCGCACATATTTTAGTCTGTCAACTTAGTCAGTGTTATCACTCACTGTGATGTTAGAAATATGAGTTTAATTATTTGAGGTAGTTAGAAGTGTCAGAATGTGTTTTGGTCTACGTCATTAGATTCAGTTGATTATGTAGGATTTTATGGTGCAATAAGTCAATTTTTATATTTTCGGACGAAATGCTTGTTTGAAACTATGAAATTATTTTTAGGGGCACTTCAAGGTTGAATTTCGGTAAGCGATTTTCACTATAGGTTAATATGAACATTTATGAATTTTTAAGTTTATGATTCATTTTTCAGAGTGAATAGTAATCTCGGTAAGCGCACCAATTGTAGTGTTTTAAAATCACAGTGTGGAATGTTCAAATTAGATTAGAGAAGTTTTATTTGGACACTTGACAAGATCTTAGACACATTTAGTGAATAGTATTAGACACTTTGCACCGTGAGGAACGTTTGATGGATTTGAAGGAATCAAGGTGTGAGATCATGCCACCTAAGCAAAAACTTTATTTCATCTGATCAATTAAATTGTGCCAAACCAAAGAGGATTTCCACCCTAGTGAAATCCTATATGGTTGGAGTCCAACGGAGAATCCAAAAGCATGGTTGAAATCGAAATACTAAACGGTTTTATCCAAACCATAAAGTTGACTTCCTTAACCTAAATGAATCAGTTTCTAGCATTGTATTTAATCGTTTGATTAAAATACTTTCACATGCTATTAATCCTTCAAATTTGTGTTAGAACATCATTATCCAACCTTGTTAACCTTGGAAAATTGATTGGGTCAAGTGATATTGGATTTGGGCTTGATAGCAATCCAAACTCTCTTAAAACCCCAAAATTTAGGTCCATTAAGGCCCACGAAATTGACCACATTAGCATTACTTTTTGGCTAAGTTTTGCACCAAGCACCCCCACTTGCCTAGCCAGATCTTTACAAAAGAAGAGCCTAGAAGGTTCTTGAAGTACAAAGCTAAAAGGCCACCTCATTCTTTCACTTTTACACTCCACCTTGAAAAAAGATCTTGGGCTGATTTTTGTTTATTATAATGGGAAGAAAAGGCCAACACTCAAGCTTTCTTTCAGTCCTATCACTTTCCATAACTTGTGTAAGAGGCTATCCAGTCCACTTCCCATGAAAAGCAACCCTCCTTTATACTTTTCCTTGATAGAACACAAAAGACACGCTCGGGCAGTTTTTCTTATCTCTTTTGCACGCCTGATTCGAAGTTTTTGTAAGTGTTTTATCAAAACGTTCCCTTCAAAAAAGTTGTTCATTTTTTAGTTTAGTTTACGTGGATACCTTGTTTGTTTCATTTGGAGATTATTTGATCAGTACAAAGTTGTTTAAACCCCAGAAAGGTCATTATGGGAGATAAACTAGAGAGTGTGTAATATTTTGGAGTTTTTGACCAAGCTAATGAATAGATCTTGCTCCGAAATTTTTATGGAGTACTGTTAACATGTGTATATGATTATTGGTTGAGGATTTGTTCCATGATTAAAAGGTTTGGTGAAAGAGTTTCTTAGATCTAGAAACTTAGAAACTGGAAGAGGAAAAATAGTTTCTGTTTTGTGAAAATTTAAATTTTTTATGGTTTAATCCTAATCCAATGGCTTTGATATTTTTATTGGAGGATCCTAATCCTCTTATATACATGTTAGAATGTTATTTTGAAGATATTTGATGTTAGTTTCGACAATATGAAATTTTATGCAAGGAGATATTCTGTTAGGCCAAAGTGATGATGTTCTTGGCTAAATTTATGTTTTGGTTGATGTTTAACCATGTGATCTTGACTTTGAAGCTTGGATTCATTTTAGGACGTCTTTTTAAACCATGTGACGTTTTGGTTTGAGGATCACATCTTTATAAGTGATGGATCAAGAGGTTGATCAAAACAAGTTAGAAACAAAAATTTGTTTTGAACTTATAAGAAAAACCAAAAAAAAAGTTCAAGTATGGTATTAGTTATTTTGATGACTTTTGTTCATGATTCAAAACATGATTATTCTTAGGAATATGTTATGAGTATATTAGAAGAAAAATTCTGGTTTAATCATGAGTTTTGAAATTTGAAAGAATTACAACAAAAACCAAAGGAAATAACCTATGTAAATTTTGGCCCCTATAGAATTTTAATGGTTGTGTTTAGTTTTAAATTTTTCTGAATAAATATTTGAGTTTAGGACAAAATTTACAAGAGATATATAAATTTTGGTGATTTTTGGAGTTATGATGCAAAATCCTTAAGTTATAGGTAAAATAGTCATTTTCCCACATGTAGAGGGTAAAATGATCATTTTACTCTAAGTTGATATTTTTCCATATTCCTAATTTTTAGTGATTAAGTTCTAACTTTTAGAAATCACTACTTTTAGTTTCTTGTGATCGCACTTGAGTTTTGTCTAGAAGCACGAAGACCGAGGTAAGTTAGCTTTTAACTTACTATCAGTTTAATGTGTATGAGTGATAAGTAAGATAACTAACGTGTATGTGTGCATGTTATCATATGTGTCATTCCAAGTCATTACATATTTATCTGTTACACAGAATTTATTTTGTCACGAATTATTCAATTGTTACATAGAATTTATTCTGTCACAAATTATTCATCTATTACACAAGATATTCTGTCACGTATTGCTATACATTGCAAATATGTCATGTTAAGTTAAGTATGCCATCTGTTACATGTATGTCATGTCATGCAGTATTCACTGTTGCAAGGATGTCATGTTAAGTATGTTGTCTGTTACATATTATGACATGTTACGAAATATTTTTATCTCAAGTAAGTCATATCTTTTGAGTTATGTTCAAGTCAGTTATGTCTAGGATACTCACGATGTAATCATTATGATTGTCTAAGCATCTCCATTTGTAATTCATGTGAGGTACTACTGGCAAAATCATTTTGATTGTCAGAATTCAGTTCAAGTTCAATTATACAGATACTCCTGGCGTAATCATTCTGATTGTTAGGGTATCTCATTTAAAATACTCATTATGGAATCATTTGGATTGTCTGAGTATCTCTGACGGAATACTTTGGGCGGAATCATTCTGATTGTTCACTATTCTGATGAAATGACTAGCGGAATCATTTTGATTGTCAGAATTCAAGTCCAAGTTCATGTCAAGTAAAGAAGTCAGTTCAAGCTCATGTCTAGTTAAATTTTAGAATTCAAGTCCAAGATCATGTTAAGTCCAGTTCAATTTAAGCAAGTCAAGTTCAGTTCAGACTTTAGTTTAAGTTATGTTAGTTATGTTAGTTATGTTATGTTGTATGTCAAGTTATGCTATGATTACTTATAATTTAATTATGCATTCATGCTTTTACTGTCATGCATGCATCATTTACCTGTGTGAAGGGTTTTTTGTTAACTTACTGAGATTTGTAATCAAATCTCACTGCGGTAGTCACAACTACTATTCCCCCGAATGGTAGATCTTGTTACAGGATCTGAAGGAGAACAGTGAATCAACCAACTAGAAACGGTTGACTAAGCGACGGTGTGACGTAGATGATAGTACAGTAGTTACCTCAGATTACTACTTGTATTTGTGGAGTTCAATTTCCAGCACTCTTTTGATCACAACCATTTTGGACTAGTGTTGTGGTCTCAGTTGTTTAGTATGTCATTATGTATGAAGTACCTGAGATATTTCAGTTTGGTGCATAGTATTGCTAAAGAAAAAAATTATCTGCTGCGAATATTGCATAATACTAGATGCATGTTAGAAATATTACATCTTATATGTCATGAATGGAGGCAGGTAACCTTGTGTTGCATGTCTCGACGCTTCAAATGTCCGTTCAATCCCAAGTGGAATTTGGGGGCGTCACACTTTGTGTATCAAGATCTACTCCCAAATGAGGGTCTTGATGACACTATTAGTTCATTCATAATTGTTTAAATTATGATTATTTTTATAAGTTTCTAACTCAAAGCATTATGTGACAAAATTTTCTTGCAGTAAGCGTACCTACATCACTACACTCACAGACTTCATTTGTTCCTATTTTGAATGGCTTTAATTTTTTATGAGTGGGTTGAGCGTGTCAGGTTCACCTTAGGATTCCTTGACCTGGAATCATCACTTGCGAGTCCAAAACCACCACATATCTCTGAGAATAGTAATAGAGATGAGAGAGAGTCATCTAAATAGTGGGAGAGATAAATTAGGCTGAGTCTTCACTCCCTAGTACTGAGGATGCCAAAGTTTTTTTGAAAAATGTTGAAGAGAGGTTTAGGTCCGTAGATAAATCTTTAGCTGGAACACTAATGGCTAGACTTACCACCATGAAATATGATGGTGCTAAAGGAATGGAAGAGCATATCCTTGAAATGACAAATATTGCTGCCAGATTACAAACCCTAGGAATGAAAGTAGAGGAATCTTTCATTGTTCAGTTTATTCTGAACTCATTGCCACCTCAGTATGGTCCATTCCAGATGCATTATAATTCTATTAAAGATAAATAAAATGTGAATGAGTTGGCAAGTATGGTAGTTTAGGAGGAAGTGAGACTAAAACAACAAGGACATTACTCTGCTAATTTTGTGACTAAAGAAGCTGGAAAGAAAAAGCACCATATGGCAAAATGAAATGAACAAGACCACCGAAAGGAAAGCAGCCTGGGAAAGTTAATTAGATTCAACATAATAGTAGCAAATGCAACTTTTGTGGGAAGCATGGACACGTGAAAGCTAAGTGTCCGAAACGTAAGGTTTGGTTTGAAAAGAAGGGTAAGCCACTTACCTTTGTATGTTTTGAATCAAATCCTGTAATTGCTCCCACTAACTCTTGGTGGCTAGATTTGGGTGCTAATGTTGATGTTTCCATAACCATGCAGGAATACCTTACAGCCAAACACCAAACCCCAGTGAGCGATTTATCTTTATGGGAAATGAGAATAAGGCTAAAGTTTCAGCCATAGGAACTTTTCGTTTGGTTTTAAGTACCGGTCATTATTTAGACCTTCAAAACACAAAACACAGTATATATGCTTTCTGTGAGGCATAATTTGATTTCCTTATCCAGACTAGATACTGATGGTTATTCTTTTTCGTTCCATAATGATATTTTCAATATTTTTAGAAATAATTTATCTATTGGTTCTGGGTTTCTTTCTGATGGCCTTTATCGACTTTGCATCGATAATACATTTATTAAAAATACCTATACCCAACACCATGAAACATGTATTGGAACTAAAAGAAACATGATGAATGAAAATTCTTATGACTTGTGGCATAAAAGATTGGGGTACATCTCCAAAGAAAGGTTACAGAGATTAGTAAAAGAATGGATTCTTCCGCATCTTGATTTTACTAATCTTGAAGTATGTGTGAATTGCATTAAAGGAAAGCAAACCAAACATACTAAGAAAGGCGCCACAAGAAGTACAAAACTTCTTGAAATAATTCACATAGATATATGTGGACCATTGTCCACTGAATGTTTTGGTGGAGAAAAGTATTTTATCACGTTTATATATGATTTTTCACAGTTTGGATATATCTATCTGCTACATGAGAAATCTCAAGTTGTTTAAGTACTTGAGGTATTTCTCATGGAGGTGGAATGGCAGTTAGATAGAAAGATGAAAATCATCAGGTCGGATTGAGGTGGAGAATACTATGGAAAATATGACGAATTGGGTCGTAACCCTAGCCCATTTGCCAAACTTCTTGAACAGCGTGGCATTGTTGCACAGTGCACAATGCTCGTGACGCCGCAACAGAACGGTATTGTTGAAAGGCATAATCTGATCTTATTGGATATGGTCAGAAGTATGGTAAGCAATTTTACCTTACCCAAATCATTGTGGGGTGAAGCTATTAAGACGACAATGTATATCTTAAACCAATTTCCTAGTAAGTCAGTTCCAAAAAACTCTGTTCGAGCTATGGACTGGTAAGCCACCAAGTTTAAGGCACATGCATGTTTGAGGTTGCCCAGCCGAAGCGAGACTTTACAATCCACATGAAAGAAAATTGGACCCTAGAATAGTAAGCGGGTGCTTTATTGGATATCTAGAGAGATCTAAAGGGTATAGGTTTTATTGTCCTAATCACAGGCCAAGAATGGTGGAAACAGGAAATGCCAAATTCATTGAACTTGGTGAGATCGGTTGGAGAATTGAACCTAGAGATGTGATTATTGAGGAAGTACAAGTAGATGTTCCTATACCTACATCCTCAGAAAAGATATTGGTTCCTCCAATTGATCATCACAATAATACATTGGAACAAGCAAATGATCACCCATCTCATAATGATAATACCACTGATGAACCAAGTTCGGAGTCACCAGAATAGGTTGTCTTACGCAGATCTTAAAGAGATCGAAGACCTGTTATTTCAGCAGACTATGTGGTGTATCTCCAGGAATTTGAATTTGACATTGGGACAAGTAAAGATTCATTAACGTTTTCACAAGCCATAAAGGAAAGTGATTCTAGTAAATGGATCGATGCCATGAAAGAAGCGTTGAAATCCAGGGATCAGAATTAAGTCTGGGATCTCATTGAATTGCCTGAAGGGAGTAAAAGAGTCGGGTGTAAATAGGTCTTTAAGACCAAACATGACTCAAAAGGCAATGTTGAATGATATAAGGCCAGACTTGTTGCCAAGGGTTTCACTCAGAAAGAAGGCATTGAGACATTTTCTCCAGTATCTAAAAAGGACTCTTTCAGGATCATTATGGCATTGGTGGCTCATTATGATTTAGAATTACACCAGATGGATGTGAAAATAGTATTTTTAAATAGAAATTTGGATGAAGAGGTCTACATGGAGCAGCCAGAAGGATACTCAGAAAAGCGCAATGATCACCTAGTATGTAGGCTTAAGAAATCAATATACGAGCTTAAGCAAGCTTCCCAACAATGGTACTTAAAGTTCAATGATATCATTACTGCCTTTGGATTTAAAGAAAACATCATTGATCGATGTATATATCTAAAGGTCAGTGGGAGTAAGTTCATAATTTTATCTTGTATGTTGATGATATATTGTTAGCTAGTAGTGATCTTGGCTTACTTTATGAAACCAAGGGTTTTCTCTCTAAGAACTTTGGAATGAAAGATGTGGGTGAGGCATCCTCTATGATAAGAATTGAAATTTTTTGAGATTGAAAACAAGGACTGTTGGGATTGTCTCAGAAAAGTTACATAGAAAGAGTTCTTGAGAGATTTGACATGAAAAGTTGTTCATTACTGGATACTCTGATATCAAAAGGTGATAAGTTTAGCCAATCACAATGTCCTAAAACTGAGTGGAAGCGTAAAGAGATGGCAAAAATCCCCTATGTTTCGGTTGTTGGGAGCTTGATATATGCACAGATAGCACGAAATCTACTTCAGGTTATGTTTTCCTGTTGGCTGGTGGAGCGATCTCATGGAGAAGTATGAAGCAAAAATTCATTGCATCATCTACAATAGAGACTGAGTTTGTGGTGTGCTTTGAGGCCACAGTGCATGGTTTATGGTTGAGGAACTTTATCTCAAGGCTTGGAGTTGTCGACTCTATAGCCAGGCCGCTAAGAATTTATTGTGATAATTCATCTGCAGTATTTTTCTCCAAGAATGATAGATATTCTAAAGGTGCTAAGCACATGAAGCTCAAATACCTAAGCGTCAAGGAGGAAGTACAGAAACAAACAATATCCATAGAACATATTAGTACTACGCTTATGATAGCAGACCCATTAATGAAGTCTCTAGTAGCGAAGCAGTTTAAAGAACATGTTGATAGAATGGGTCTTATGATGTGAACATGTTAATGAGCTCGTGGATGTTTTTTAATTCTATTTGGACACTTAATGATATCTATTATGGTTTTTTTGTTCTTTTGTTTTTTGTTTTTTTGTCTTTCCACTTTATATGTACATTAAATGGTGTGAATGATGATGACAAGATAATGTCTACAATAAACATGAATTGGAACCCAAGGTATTACAGTATTAGCCTTAAATATCCCAATTAAAGATTGTGTTAAATTAAATTACTGGTGTTGTGGTACATGGAAGATAATTTGTTGATTATATAACAGAGGACCGCCATGACTCACATTAATAGCTGGTTTAGCATTGATATTACGGAACCCATGAAATGTATTTTGAGCTATGAAGGGTTCAGGATATGAATTTGTGCAGTATGGTTAATTTCTTGTGATAAACTCATGAATAGAAAATATTATTTTATGGGCATATGGACCAAGTGGGAGAATGTAAGAGTTTTATTTAAACTCTATGTCTCACACACCCATCTTGATAGAGTTTGAAATAGCTCAAAATTTATCAGTTAATAGGTGAGTTATAATGAGATAAGAAAACTCCTAATAGAAAAGATTAACTTTATATCTCTAATCATAGTCAAACACAAAGTTTTAGATTTCTTGATGGTTAGAAGTCTATAAATAGTACTGAGGGCTAAGATTTCTCATCTATAACATTAAAGTGTCTCTAACCATCAGGAGACACTTGTGAGGCTAAGTTGCTAGGGTGATCCTCTCTCATAGTCAAATTAATTTCTTCATCAAACTGATGGAGAAAGTATGTGTTTAATTATCATTGTTTTATTATTGTGGATCATAGAAATCAAAGATCTAATTATTAATGTTCATATTAAAATATTTAACAAATGAAACTCTTCTCCATTGAGTTCTCAAGGATCATTCCAGAATTAATAAAAAGAAAAGAAAAGAAAGACCATTAGATTGAATGATTCAAAATCATTCAACAAAGTCCAAAATCCGTCATCAACAATCACCAACACTCGTACAATTTAATGTCAACACGAAGACGGAAATAAACTTCTCCCTCAAAGGCATCAGTCATCAAAGTGGCTATTCCTCTAGCCATGAAGAAGTCACCGGTGCCACCAACCACAGATATATCCCTAGTCTTGTTCATCAGAGGATCAACCCAGCAAAGTTTATGCTCCCCTTGTGTTGCGTAGAGTTGAAAACAAAGGAGAAGCCAAGCCAGGCAGTGAAAATGTCCTTTTGATCATAAAGATAAAACCCTTGGGCATGACCAACTGGGGTTGAGTGCAGATTGTTGTCTAAGGTTATGGGGTCGTCAAACACAACCAAGTCACCAAAATAGCTTTGTCCTGCCATTATGGTTCTGTTGCCCTAGGCTAGTGCACCTACAATGGTTGAAGTTGCATTCTTCGAGTTCTTTCCATTATAATTAATGTCATGGAAATAGAACATCAACCTTTTACAAGGGCGGCGAACTTTGATTTTCCCAATGGATGCAGTGGTAGTAGTGGATATTCCAACGAGTAGGAAGACGAGGGAGAAAGATAAAATCAGATTTTTAAGCTCCATTGTACTCATTTAATTTCAATGGAAAATGGGTTCGAGCGATACAAGAAGTAGATCATGCTTTGTGTAACAGCCCGTTAGAAATTCACTGGTGGAATTTCTATTGACTTTAGGAACCTCGTGAAAACCCCTAAGTTTTTATAAATCGACCAATTGCGTAGGTTTTAGTCTGTCAACATAGTCAGTGTTATCACTCACTATGATGTTAGAAATATGAGTTTAATTATTTGAGGTAGTAGAAGTGTCAAAATGCGTTATGGTCTACGTCATTTGAGTCAGTTGATTATTTAGGATTTTATGAAGCAATAACCAATTTTCATAATTCTGGACGAAACGTTTGTTTGAAATTGTGAAATTATTTTTAAGGGCACTTCGGGGTTGAATTTCAGTAAACGATTTTCACTATAGGTTAATATGAATATTTAGGATTTTTCAGTACTAAGTTTATTATGCTTTTTTGGAGTGAATAGTAATCTCGATAAGCGCACCCAGTGTAGTGTTTTCAAAATCATAGTGTGAAATGTCTAAATTAAGTGAGAGAAGTTTTATTTGGACACTTGGCAAAATCTTAGCCACACATAGTGAATGGTATTAGACACTTGGCACAAAGAGGAACTATTAGATAGATTTGTGAGGAAATCAAGGCGTGAGATCATGCCACCTAAGCAAAATTTTGTTTCATCTGATCAACCAAATTGTGCCAGACCAAAGAAGGTTTCAATCCTAGCGAAACCCTAAATGGTTGGAATCCAATTGAAACCTCAAAAGCTTGGTTGAAACCGAAACCATAAACTGTTTCCCAAACCCTAAAGTTGGCCTCTAAACCCTTTTTAATCCGATTTCTAGCATTGTGTTTTATCACTTGATTAAATCACTTCCACATATTATTAATTAATAAAACCCTTGTTATGATATCATTATCCAACCTTTTAAAGCTTGGAAATTTGATTGGGTCAAGAAAAATTGGTTTTGGGGTTGATAGCATCTCAAACCCTAACCAAACCCCCTTTAAACCCCAAATTGAAGCCCACTTGGTTGGCGCCCACCAAGGCCCACGAATTTGGCCATCTCGGCAAAGTTTCTTGAAGAAGATCCCACCCCTACATGGCAGACCATCCATTTTCATTGGCTGCACCCAATAGTGCCTTAATGTGAAGGAGAAATCCACCCCAGCAACCTTCATCTCTCACAGCTGCTGCAGGCAGTCCTTGCTCTTCACTATTCTCCACTTTATATCACATAGTCAACTCCAATCAAGGGTCATTCAACCCATAACTTCCCCCTCCAGGAGTCTAAAGTCGTGCAAGCCACATTTCACTCCATTTTATCACTTATTCACCCCGTTCTTAGGGAGAAATTCAAAAGTGCTTTTTCGAGCAAATTCCTGGGTCTTATTGCATGGAGATTTCAGACCCCTTGTAGATATTTTCTCAAGATAAATCCTTCATAAAAGTTGTTCTTATTTGAGTATAGCTTTTGTGGATATGTTATTTGTCTCATTACATGCTCATTTGACTAGTCAAAGTATTTTTAACAATAGAAAGGTCATTCTAGGCGTGAAACTGGAGAGTATGTTATGTTTTGAAATTTTGACCAAGCTAATGGACATATTTTGGTCCGAAAATTTTATGAAGTGTTTTTAGCATGTGTTTATGAATTTTCATTGAGGTTTTGTGGCATGGATAAAGTTTTTGAGGATAGATTTTCTTAGATCTATAAACTTGAAAACTGGAAGTGAAAAAACAGTTTTGATTTTGTGAAAGTTTGAATATTTCGTGGTTTGATCTTATTCTAAAGGTTTTGATATTTTTATATGATGATCCTAAGCCTCTTATATGCATGTTAGGATGTTATTTTAAAGATATTTAGTATTATTTTTAAAGATATGATTCTTCTATACAAGAGGAATTCGGTTAGGCCTAAGATTTGAGGTTTTTGGGTTAGATCCATGTTTTATTCAGTTTTAGCCATGTGATTTTAAGTTTGAAGTTGGATCTTCTTTAGGACACATTTTTAAACCATGAGATGTTTTAGTTTGAAGATCACATATCTTTAAGCCATGGATTAAGAGATTGATCAAAGTTAATTGAGAGAAAAGTTTCAATTTTTGGACTAAGTGTAAAACCAAAAACTTCAAGTGTTGTTTTGTGATTTCGGTAACTTTTGTTTGATGATATAAAGCATGGTTGATCTGATCTTAGGATGATGTTATAAATATGTTAGAAGTAAGATTTATTTTCTTTAGAATTCTTGAAGATGTTTTTATTAATGTCAAAACTTGTGATTTAAGAGTTTACTTTTTGTTAAAAAGTTTTGATTTTTTTACAAAAAGTTTGGTGTTGATGATTAGCTTTTCTTAATGGATATTTTAAATGTACTTTTAAACTTAGGATAGGAAGATCTCCGTTACAAAATTTTGGTTTAATCATGGGTTTTGAAGATGGAAGAACTTGCAACCAAAATCAAGAGAAATGACCTATGAATGTTTCTGCCATTGTGAGTTTTCCATAGTTGTGAATGATTTTAAATTTTTTTGAGTTGATATTTGAGTTTAGGACAAAATTTACATAAGGAATGTAAATTTTGGTAATTTTTAGAGTTAGGATGTGAAATCCTTAAGCTATGGGTAAAATTGTCATTTTTCCACATGTAGAGGGTAAAATAATAATTTTACTCTAAGTTGTCCCTTTTTACTTTTCTAATTATTTCATGCTTTACCCTCTTAACTTACTATCAGTTTACTGTGTATGTGTAATGGGTAAGGGAACTACATTTTATTTTCGTATGTTGTTATATATGCCATGTCGTTACATGTTTATCTATTACACAAATTATTCTGTCACAAAATACTTATATGTTACATAATATATTTTGTTTTATGTTACTATCTGTTGCAAGTATGTCACATTACGTATGCTATTTGTTACATGTATGTCATGTCACGTAATATTCACTGTCACGTGTTATGCTATGTTACGAAATACTGTCTGTTACATGTTATGTCATGTTATTACATATTATGTCATATTATTACATGTTATGTCATGTTACAAAATATTGTCTGTTACATATATACCAAGTTATAAAATGTTGTATGTTACATTTATGTCTCAAAGTATGTCATATATGTCATCTTACGTTCATGTCACGTCACGTTACGAAATGTCATGTATGCCAGTTAAGTTATTCATGTCAATCACGACCCTAAGCGTTAAGATAAGATAATATCCTAGTGAAACTCCTTTATTCACGCTGGAGTGTCTAAATATGTGTGAAATTTTCTAGGTTAACGAAGTACAATCAACAGGTTGCGAATAAGGCCTAACTAGCTAGTCAACGGAGCCCGCCAGACACTAATACCGATAGAGCCACACTTTATGCTACGTGTGTCAACAGCAAGTGTGGCACAAACAATTCATAGGGCCACAACAACAGTGGAACATGAAGTATGAGGTCACAACAACTGTGGAGTATACACCACATGAGACACAACAATTGTGGAGTACGTATTAACACACTCACAACTGGTATAGACACCTATGTTGTGATGCGGTAATAGGCAGGGACATATGATTCAGGGGGACCCGTATAGCATCCGTTTGGTCACTTTTATTAATTAAGTCTATTGAATAAAATTCCAAATTCATGTATGTCACATTCAAGTCATGTTTCACGTTATGTTATGTTCAAGTTTACATTCATGTCAAGTTTCAAGTTCATGTCAATCACGGTAACCCCATGAGATAAGAATACGCAATCATGGTAACCCCATGAGATAAGATTACTCAAACATGGTGACCCTATGAGACAAGAATTTGTTTCAAGTTCATGTTTATATCATGTTATGTTTATGTTTATGTTATGTTCAAGTTCACGTTCATGTTATGTCATCTTTACATTATGTTTCAAGTTCATGTTTATGTCATGTTATGTTCATGTTCATGTTTATATTATGTTCAAGTTCACGTTCATGTTATGTCATGTTTACGTTCACGTTATGTTTCAAGTTCACGTTTATGTTATGTTATGCTCAAGTTCATGTTATATTCAAGTTCATATTCAAATTATGTATGTTCACGTTTATGCTATGTTTCAAGTCCATGTTATGTTTCAAGTTCACGTTCATGCTATGTTGCTAGTCCATGTTATATTTTAAGTTCACGTACATGCCATGTCATGTCAAGCTAAGTTTCAGTTTTGGTTCAATTTATGTCATTTATGCCATGCTATATGTCAAGTTATGCTATGCTTATTTATGACTTTGATTATGCATTCATGCTTTTACTGACATGCATGCATCATTAACCTGTGTGGAAATTTCCTGTTAACTTACTGAGATTTGTAATCAAATCTCACCGTGATAGTTCCAACTACTATTCCCCCGAATGGTAGGCGATGTGTCAGGATTAGAGCAGGGAGCAGACACTGGCAGACTGGAGGAGGTTGACTAGACGCCGTAGACACAACACGGAGCTTGTAGCCTCCATAGTTAGGTCTTTGGATAGTATCCCGGTATCGTTAGCCGAGTTACCCGAGTTACTCAACGAATTAACCCGATAGTGTATTTTAGCAATGTAATTATGGAGCCAGGTCTCCGTTGTTTTGAGATTACAGTCTTCTGAGACCCGTGCTATAATCGTGGATGTTTTAAGTATGCATGGTTTATGTTTTAACTATTTGAGATATTATAAGTTTGGTGCATAGTATTGCTAAAAAAAAAAGTATCCGATGTGAATATTGCATAATGCTAGATGCATGTTAGGAATATTGCATCTTATATGTCATGAACTGGGGCAGATAACCTATGTTGCATGTCCCGAAACTTCGGATGTCTGTCTGATCCCAAGCAGAATCTGAGGACGTCACAGGGCTTTGAGGGGATGAGGGACAAACATTTTATATAGAAGTACTAAGCTACCATAAATATGTTTTTTTTTTTTTAATGAAGAGCCGGTAGCCACACACATAGCGGCCCCGTCCCAAGTTTATAAAAACTCTCACATATGGAGGAGGAAAACCTTGGTAACATCATTACACTTGGGGGTTTACAGAATAAAATGCTATAAATTTACCCCAAAAGCAAGTGTCAAAATAAGCCAAAACCAAAACAAATTCTACCAAGCCTAAGCCAAAAAACCCATAAGGACTAAACAAGACGCAACTCGACGAAAACCAGCGTGTTAAGCGTAAATCAAAATGACGTAAAGTCGTAAACGTGAGTAGTGAACGAAAACTGTAAAACGCAGCTGACCACATTGACGTAAACGAACAACGTAAATCAGCATATCACGTAAATGTAAACGTAAATCAACCACTCAATGAGTCCTCAAATAAGGCAAGGAAAATTTATCCATTCTAATCAATCTTTTAAGGTGCTTTGGGACATGCAAAAGAGATCTCCAAACCAAGGTCGAACCTTGAGCACCTATTTTTGCTAAATAGTCAGTCGGCTCTCGATAAATATGATTAATAACAAACTCCCCACCTTCGTACAATCGCATCGCCTCCTCCCAGAAATCTTCTAAGTACCACAGTCCACAATGCTTCTTCTGAATCCAAGATACACAAACCAAGGAATCAGACTCAATGTCTACCTGATACAATCCCAAAGCACGACAATATTTCAACCCTATTAATAAAACCTTCAACTCAGCCAGATTATTCCAACCCTCCCCAAGATAGGACGAAAAAGAAAGCACCATGTCACCACACAAATCCTGAATAATATACCCTGCACCTAACCTCTCTGGGTTGCCGAGGCTACACCCATCAATATTTAATGTAAATCTTCCATGCCTAGGCCTCACCCAACTAACCAATTTAACCTTCACTGCTTTAATCCGAATAATCGGAATATTCAAATCTCTCAACCTCTCCTCATCGGCAAAGGCAATTTTTTTAAATGTAGGCAAGCTACTTTGCACTTTCCTTAGCCACACACAAATAGATCTCCAAATCTCTTCCGTCGAGATGCATTACCTTCCATCATTGCCTTATACCAGCATCGCCACAACTTCCAAATAATAATAGAAGGAAGAATACCTATAATACAACCCACCTGGGACTTGGTAGACGCACGTCTAAACCAAAGTGAAACCAACTTAAACCATCGTTTATTTGGGTCATAAGGAATGCCCAAGATAATTGAGAACCTCTTCCAAATTCTAGAAGCCAAATCACCTGCAGCGAAAACGTGATTTAAATCCTCATACCTCCCTTCGACACAACAATTACACTTGGAAGTAATAGGAATACCAACTCTTTGCAGCCTATCATCAACACTTAAACTGTTATGAAAAGCTTTCCACATTAAAATGGAAATTTTTTTGGGTAAAGCTACAGGCCACACCCACTTAGCCCAAGGCACAGCTGGCGCCGAAACCCGAATACGTTGCCAGGCACTTTTGGTGGAGAAACCGTCATCTTTATTATGAAGCCAAACAAGTAAATCTTGTCCAGCTTTGTGAGCACCCAAAAAACTACAAATCTCCTCCGTTTTTTGTTTTCCCACGAGCCTCTAAGACTTCAATGTCCCATCCATTTTCAATTTTTAATTCAGCCAACTTCAGTTATGGCACATCCACCATAGGACAAGAATTAGCAAGAGGTCCTTCACTCAACCAATGATCCCACCAAAACGAAATATTCCCATCCCGGACTCTCCATTTTGAATTATCTAACACCGCCAAAATACACTTCACCACCATCTTCCAAAACCACGAGCCCTTTTTGGGGTCTAATAAAGGAACATGTTTATCCCCAATATATTTAGCATGGAAAAATTGTGACCAAAGATCAGTCCCAGTCATCCTTCCATGCAAATTTCATATGAAGCGAAGTCTGAACCTCATCAAAATCACGAAGGCCAATACCCCCCTCATTTGTTGGCTTACACATCGACTTCCAAGCAACCCATTTCTTTTTATCCTTTCTATCTTTTTCCCCCCAAAAAAATGAACTTAATAGTCTGTTTAGATTTTTCAAAATCCCTTTTGGCAATTGAAGGATAGACATAATATGAATAGGCATACTGGCTAGCACATGCTTCAACAAGATCAACTTGCCACCCGCCAAGAGACATTTTAATTTCCACCCCCCAAGTTTATTCCTCACCCGATTGAAAATAGGCTCCAAATGTAAATTGGTTAGCCTCCCATTAACAATAGGTGCACCAAGATAAGTAAAAGGAAAAGTACCTTCTATAAAACCAGTGATATTAAGAAGCTCCCGCTTCCTCCTTGTTGAAACTTGCTTAGCAAAATACATGGCCGCTCCTTACTTGCTGCCCAGACCAAGACTCATAAGTCTCAATCACCTACATCAATTCTCTCATCGACTTCTTCCCTCCATTAGAAAAGATAACAACATCATCCGCATAAAGAAGATGAGAAACAAGAGGTGTACCTCTTGGGTGAGAGAAATTTTTAATATTGCCACACAAAAAATTCCTCTTTAGTAATCGAGAAAACACTTCTTCCATAATGATAAAAAGATATGGCAATAAAGGATCGCCCTGACGCAAACCCCACCTCCTGGAAAAAAATCCCGAGACGTGCCATTCATCGTGATCGAATACCAAGGTGAAGCAATACAATTCCTGATCAAATCACAAACCGAATGAGAGAAACCAAAAGCTACCAACACATGCAACAAAAACTCCCACTCCACCCTATCGTAAGCCTTTGCCATATCAAGTTTCAAAATAACATTAGCACCCATTACCTTCTTATCAAGAGAATGCACCATTTCTTGCGTAAGGCTAATACTATTGAAAATACTTCTACCTGGAATAAATGCACACTGCTCTGAGGAGATCAAAGAGGACAAAAGAGGCGCAAGTCTTGCCACCAGTACCTTAGTGCAGATTTTGTAGAACACGGAACATAAGCTGATAAGCCAAAAGTTATCAAATCCCATCAGCTAAGCCATTTTCGGAAGCACTACAAAAGAAGCCGTGTAGAATCTGGGAAGAGGAACCCCCTAAAAAAATTCCTGTACCGCCTCCACCACCTCTAAATGTACAATATCCCAGCAGGCACGGTAGAATCCTGACCCAAAACCATCAGGCCCTGGACTACTCTTTATGGGAATACTGAAGATTGCTTGTTTCACCTCTTCTTCTGTAGGCAACGAACAAAGTCTCAAATTTTCATCATCAGGAATCACATTAGCCACTAAGTCACCCAAATTTGGCAATACTACTCGTGTAGACTGGCCCAAAAATCCATGAAATAGTGCACGGCACCATCATGGATTTCTTGCGGTGATTTTAACATGGACCCATTTGGAAGACTCATCTCCATGATCCTTGCTTGCTTCCTCTTATTAAGAATGCCATGAAAATAACGGGAGTTCTTATTGCCATAATTCCACCATCTCAATTTAGCACACTAAGCTAGCCGAACTTCTTCACGATGAAGCTAAGTGTCCAACTCCATTTTTTAAGCAAACAAGTCAAGCTCCACCTCTTCATCATACCAGATCTGTAACTAATCTTCCAGCCGCTCAATACGATTCTCCAAATCCTGAATGTGCCTATTTGTCCATCCAAAAATTGACTTATTCCATCCTTTGAGTTTAACCCTTTTAAGTTTTGCCGCAAGATTCATGAGCCCACTGCCAACATTAAATTGTTCCCAATCCTCTCGGACGCATCTAGTAAAATCAACATGATCCACCCACATCTACTAAAAATGGAAGGGAGACGGCCCATAAACTTCCACATTTTTCACCAGATAGATGACTATAGGAGCATGATCCGATGAGGTACGAGGCAAATATCTCATAACTGAATCCAGAAATGCATCAAAAAAATTCTGATTAACTAAAGAACAATCCAATCGAGCCCAACTATGGGAATGACTGGCATGCCCATTGCACCATGAGAAACTCTTACCCAAGAAATTTAATTCCAATAATCCGCAAGAATGGATTCAAGAACTAAACTCCTCCATAGCCACCACAGGACGTGGTTGACCACCAAGTCGCTCCCTATCAGAAGCAATGATATTAAAATCCTCTGTTACTAACCATGGATCAGCTGAGCTACTCTCCCTGGCAAGATCTGCCCATAGCTCACGCCTTTGCTCATGAGAACATTTAGCATAGACAAATGAGATTTTATAATTCCTCATACCAGCAGTCACAAGAGCAGAAATTTGTTGACTACCACAGCTAACCATACTCACATTAATATCCTTCATCCACAAGATCCACAATTTACCATCCCAAGCACCATTCGAAAAACCATAACCAAAACCAAGCACCTTCTTAACGTCATCCAGTTGCTCATCCCGTAAAAAAGGCTCGGCTAGCGCAACAACTTTTGGTTTATACACGTGCATAATCTTGTCCAACCTACTCCGAGAATATCTTACCCCTCTAACATTCCAATACAAAATTGAACTAGTCATAAATTCAATTTAGAAGACTGGGTAATAACCCGCTTACTGCTGCGAACTTTCGTGGTTATACCCTCACCCATTTTCTTCACTTGCTCAGGCATTTCAGAGTCAAAAAAAACATCCTTTGCCTGTATCAATTTTCCTTCCATTGTCTTAGTATCATACCACCTTGGGTATCTACCGAATTATTAGCCACAATGGAAACAAGAGTCGCCTGAGCCACTTCCTCATGAATCAATCTCAGCGCTTCATCGCCCTGTACATTAATCCCCATAGAAACAGAGGAACCCACCACGTCAGGCACTATACAAGCTACCACCTCTGTTAAAACCAGAGAATCCTCTTCAGTTGCCACCCTAAACTCCACTGATTTTGGAACCCTTTCCACAGCACCAGAACACTGCACATCCACCACCTCAGAAGCCACTGGAACCATCTCCTCAAGAACAGAGGATACCACTTCCGTATGGACGCGCAACACTCCATCCTTTTCCATATCCCCAGAACCAATGCCATGCACATCTACTAACTGTAACGTAATGTCTTCCTCGCCTTCCATAACAACTCTATGCTGATCATCACTCACCAACACCTCAGAAGCCACTAGAACCACCTCATAGGATACCAATTCTGTATGGACGTGTACCCCATCCTTTGCCATATCCCTAGATCCAGAACCATGCATATCCACCGACTGTACCTTAGCCTTTTTCTCACCTTCCATATCAACGCAAGGTTGATCAACACTAACCAGCACCAACGCATCCGAACCTTTGCTTTCAGTACCCATCACCGCCACATCCATTAGCGTTGGATTCGAACATGATGGATCCACAACATTTAATTGTTTTGGCACTTCCTTATACACAAGCTAAGCAAGTTGCCTCTCTTTCTCCTTCCTTGAAATACCTTTCTTACAAGTCTTCAAATTATGCCCTTGGATTTTGCATTTGTTAAAGAACGCAGGCATCGTTTCATACACCACCTCCTGCATACAACTCGCAGAACAAGATGGTGCACCAATCCAGAAAGATAATAGAGGAGATTTAGCAACATCAAGTTCTAAACATACCCTTGCGCCGTTTGTTCTAGTAGCACACCGCGTAGAATTATCACTTCGAATATAATTTCCAAGGCGCGGTGAGGCTTTTCAGGATGGAAGGATGATAAAAATTTGGAGCCAAACCTGGTAAGAAAAAATTGGGACTACCGACGACTCCTCCTCTTCAGAAAATTCAGGTGTCCAATGAAACGGTCTATAAGCCACTCCATCTATGTCGCAAACTTCTCTAGAAAAAGTCTTGTTGAAATCCTCCTCCGACGTTAATCGGAAAAATACATTGCGTGGCTTTCTCATGGCTGAAATGACAGCAATACCAGATAAGCCCCATCGGTTTTTAATAAAGAGTCTGATTGCATCCAAAGATGGTCTCTGTCTAAGGAACTTCGACACCAACGAGAAACGAAACGGTTCCGCAGACTTCACAATTTCCTCCTTTGAAAACATAAAATACACTTCTCCATCCATAGTTTTATGCATCCTTGATGGCAGAAGCACATCAGGGATTGGTTGAGGGGCTGCAGATAGGAGATCTGTAAAAGAACGCGAGTTTGCCACCGCCATAGAGCCACCAGTGCCCCTCGAGGCAGCCATGCAAAGAACACACATAAAACCCTAGCAGAGCAAAAGGGTATTTTCGTCTCCAAGAGAAATTACTTGGTTAGACACCTTTTTTTTGTATAGGATGAAGTAGTGCTAAGTTAAGTGTTGCTTAAAAGAGATTTTGACACAGTTGTTTTATCCGATCGAGTTGGTCATTCTTTAAGTTTGCTTCATCTCTACGACCACATAATCAACATTTTGTGACCAAAAAAGGGAAAAAAAGTTGCAGTAGATGTCCTGTCTGCCATATCTATGGAGAGCTACCTCAATTATTTTAATCCAATAAAATTAATCTAATATTGTCTCTTTTAGGATAGCGACGCCTTTTGATCAAGGCACGACCTTGTGCCTGCAACAATGTTTTCATGACAACCCTCTCGCGTTGGACTGCCCTTAAAAACCATTAAGGGTTGAAGACTAACTATTGATTCAAAAATCCTAAAACTAGCTCCAAGTATGGCTCAATTTATCTACATTGACTCGGTAATAGTCATTTTCCTATTGGACCGTCTTCAGATATTAATTTGATTAAATTTGTAATCTTTAGGATCATAACATTAATGTTGATTGATCGATATGATAGTATTTAATTCACTTTATAATTCTTATTTTTAATAAATTTTGGTTGATTTGCAGTTGGCATTGTGTTTTGGTTATATCAGAGGTACTGATTTGTAGGAGTTTCTCTAGTACCCCTCCTTTTATCCTCTTGGCTAGATAACATACCCAATAAAATTATTTTGTCAAGAAAGGGCAAAAAATGATTGCTTGTCAAAGTTCTATGTTACAGGAGTCAAGGTCATGATCATACAAAAAGGTTGGATCCATATATAATTGGAGGTTAATAAATAGAAAACAGCGATGATCTTAATTCCCAAATTTTCCATAATTCCTTAATTGGACCATTCTTCAAACACTTTTTCCATAATTAACTACTTTCCATTCTTTCCCTTACGCTTACTTGATCAACAGGAAGACCCCACTTTCGTCCAGAAACAAACTAAACCTAACCTCAAAAGGGCCACGACTTGAAGCACAATAAAAAAAAAATGGATCAATGATTGTTAGGTGTGGAGACTACTTTATTCTTGTAGCGGTCCGATTTGATGACCTGACTTGACAAAGATTTATTATGTTTTATTGATGGGTTTTCAATGAGATTTGTGTCATGGAGTGCAGACTTGGGCTTGGAAGAATTTTTAGCACTATTGTTTTTTACTCAGAAAGCACCAGATAGAAAGTTCGCTTGAGACTCGCGTGACATGTCGCTCAAGCGAAGTCTAGACAAAGAGTTCGCTCAACAGGTGCTCGACTAGGCACTCGAGCAAACATCAGATAGAGAGTTTGCTTGAGGCGCAATCGACACACTGCTCGAGCGAACATACGGAAATTTTCACCACCTTAGAGTTTTTTCAATGCACCGACTGAGGCATATAAAAAGCAAAATGTTGAAAATGGAACTTAGTTGTTCTGAACGGCATTTTTAAAGCAGTGAGAGAGAGTGAGGCGATAGAGAGAATGAGAGAGCTTGAGTGAGTGAAGATCTTATAATTTTCACATGTACTTCAACATTCATCTGAATCAAATTTCCTATAGCTCTGTGGACGTAGGCAAATTGCCAAATCACATAAATATTGTGCTATGTGATTGTTTTTCTCTATTTCTCTTTACTGTTCTCGCATTATCGTTCCCCAACAGTCATTCAATGTTTTAGAGGCTAAAAAACAAGTAGAACTACAAGCAATCACAAATTATCATGCACTTTTTCCTTTACAATAACTTTGTTTAAAGCTTTTGAGAGGACATAAGATACTAGATATACTTGATTCTTTGTTGCCCATTTGAAAGGACCAAGCCATCATGAATGTTCAGTTCTGTATATATAGGGAATACTGATCTTTCCATCTAGATTCAAGATAGAGATATGGGTGTGACATGTTCTAGATCTTGAGATTTGTAAAGCTAAGGTTCAATCTTGATTAAAATACATTATATCTAAATATGTGCATATCCTAGTACTCTAGCAAGAGTTGGAGGTAGTGAAAAAACAACCCATGGATAGACAGCTCATAGGACACAAAAGCAAAAACGCTTTCTAATGCAAAACAATATTAATATTGAAACCCTAACCATAACGAAAATCATCTCTATGACATGATCAATCTTAGTTCACCAACATTCATAGAACTTAATGTTGTCCCAAAACCAGAAATATACTTGTTGGCTTTCATATGCATCAGTCATTATAGTCACAATATCATGATGCATGACGAAATCTCATGTCCCACCCACGACAGAAATGTCCCTAGCCTTCACCCGGATTGGGTCAGCTCCAATGATGTTTATAGTGCCTAGGTGGTCTGTGCTATTAAGAACAAAGGTGAAGCCTAGCCAAGCTATGAAAGTGTTCTTTGTGTCGTACAAGTAAAGGCCCTGAGCCCTGCCAACAGGCTCTGAGTGGAGATTGTTGTCAAGGGTATGTAATGGGGTCGTTGAAAATGACGATGTTCCCGAAATGAAGTATAAGGTTAAGTGCTTGCATGGTTTATGTTCTCTCTTGCCCTGGTTTGAAGACAACCCAAGTAAAAAGAGGAACTGAAAAACAATGAAGTATCTAGCCTCCATTAGTAGTATTGTTGCTTGAGTAATACCAGGTACAAGCCTCAAATGTAAAGACAATTTGATTCCAACTCTTTGTGTAAATGTCTCACATACCGTGAGAGCATGCATGAGAGCCTTCCATTATATATAGTGTATGTACAAATATGTAAAAGGAAAATACAAGAGAACATGGAAAAAGAGACATTACAGAGGAGATTAGAGCAAAGGATTTTGTGTTAAGTTTCCATGTATGCAATTTGTAGCCGTTGGGTCTATGGTGATGATATGTGTCTCTGTTTCCAATGTGGCGCCCCATCTTTCATAAAAGACTAGGTAAGGTTCCGTGGTGCCAATGATACTGGCCAACTGGTCAACATCCAGAAGAATTATTAGACGTATAGTAATCTTGAGGAAAATACACGTGTATGAAATTTGGTTTCTGAAAATGAAGCAGAATATAATGGAACACATTGTAGTTACAAAATAAACAAGTATTTACCAGAAAACAAAACTTCATACGAAAGGGGCTTCTAGCCCTTCATAACCTCAAAACATTACATTATCCAGGATACATAGAGTTAGTCGCCATAGGCGGCAGACTAGATTACAAATGAGCACTTGGCTCAATAATGTACACCCTATGAAAAGCACACGGTGGCTAGGGCGGGTACTGGTGCTAAGACGAGTCCTAGTCTCCTTATAAGGACTCCACCTCTGAAGTCTCTCGCTGGTCCTTGATCTTTGACTTACGACTTAGGACATCGATGACTAAGTTAGCCTTACCCGTGTGGTACTTAATCTCGCACTAGTAATCACTAGTGGTCTCCAACCATCTTTGTTATCTCATGCTGAGATTCCTTTGGATAAACAAGTGCTTCAAGTGCTTGTGATCCCTGTATACCTCGCACTCTTTGCCATATAGGTAGCGTCGCCATATCTTTAGGGCAAACACTGCTGTTGCTAATTACATGTCATGGGCGTAGTAATTCTCTTCATGATCTTTCAATTGCCTAGATGCATAGGCAAACACCTTGCCTTCCTGCATCAGAACACGTTTTAGACCATACTTCGATGCGTCACTGAATACTATGAATGGCTAATCCGATTCTAGTAGTGCCAAGATAGGGGCCGTTATTAGTTGCTTCTTCAGTTCCTCAAAGTTCTGCTCACATTGATCAATCCAGATGAATTTAACGCCCTTCCTGGTCAACATTGATAACTTAGAAAATCCCTCCATGAATCTACAATAGTAGCCGGCTAACCCCAAGAAAGTCCTAATCTCTTGTATTGTGATAGGTCATTTCCAATCCATCATAGCCTCCACCTTGCTAGGATCCACCATTGTAACGTCCGTCCTTGTGGTGGGACTTTAGAAAATATTTTTTGGAAAAAGAGACAGGAATTACTAACCCTTTTAAAACTTTTTCCCTTTCCTTCTCAGGATATAAAAGATTCTAAGTTTAAAACTAAAATCTACTCTATAAATTTAAGAGAGAGTTTTGCAGCGGAAATCATTAAGTTAAATAAAAAGTCCTCTTTTAAAAAAATACTCTTTCATTCGTTACATAAAACTTGTCCATCACTCTTCTCTTGGGCCATGTCTGTCCTGACGCTTCTTCCTCATGTTGTCCCTGAGAGGGGGAGGAACATACATAAAAACAAACATGAGTTGAATACTCAGTAATTAATACTTCATACTGTAAAACTATACTAACATAGCTTTTCATTCATGCATTTATCATTCATCTACATACTTCACGTAAAACATTCATTTCATTTAAAAACATTGGAGTTTTTCTTTAAAAGGTTTTCATTTCTTAAAAAGTTTCCCAAACCTTATACATCATTCATAAATAGCTAAATGATCGCACAACATTCAACTTAACTCTTTCCACTTTTCCTTTGGCCGGTATACACTATTATGTCTAGTGTGTTGGGGTTAGCTGTCTTTTAGACCCAAATCCGCTCTGGCCATAGGTTGGAAATCCCTTTCAGTCAGGGGTAGCACTGGGTGCACTCCCAGTACTACTTACTCAGCATTGCAATCTTCCAAGTCCTTTAGTACTATCATTCATTCAGTCATGACCGTTAAATATTTCATACATTAAAACATTCATTCATTTGAGTCATTTCCTTTTCATTCATTCCTTTCAGTCCTTTCATTTTCATTCTTTTCAGTCAACAATCCATTTCATTTCATAAATATTGTTTAAAAGCATAAGCGTAAACATTATCAGTAAACATCATTTCATAGCATTCTTTAAACATCATTTCATAGCATCATTTAAAAATCCATTTCATAGACTCATTTAAAACACACTTTCTAAGCGTCATTTAAACACACTTTTATTGCATCATTTAAATATCACTTAAAAGCATCAAGCATAAACCTCAACATTTCATTTCATGAAAAAATAAAGACAATAGATACTACATATAATATTCATTCATATGCATACAACTATTACTTTTGGGTGCATAAATAGGGGCTACCAAAAAGAGTCTTTACTTACATATACCTTTAAACATTCATACATAGCATACTTTCATAAACATCCTTCCATTTCATAAAACATCATCAAGAGAAACTTTTCATTTTCATATCATATCATTTAGAAAACTCTATAAAAGTATGAACATAATACTTACCTGGACTCCATGCTATTTCTATTTCATGCAGTCCATTCATGTACGTGTCAGATGACAACCTATATACATGCATAACCTCACATTATTCCTTTCCTTAAGTGCATAACTTAAACTTAAAAAATACACAAACTTCTCTTCACTCAGACTTCCTTCACTTAGACACACTTTATTATCCAAGTCTATCTTCTATGCTTTCCTTTATCACTTTTCCTAAATCTCAGAGTCGTAACTTGTGACCCACTTAAGGTCACCTTTCAAACACAGAGCCTCCTACTTCACGTTTTTATCCTTCAAAGTGAACCTCATTGATTCACCTTAAAGTCAAGACACACAATCACTTTCATCATGCTCCTCTTACCAAACCACCCATCTCAATGCATAACTTGAACCAACCAAGTCATGCATCTCAACCCTAGTCAATACGCACATCTCTTCCTTCATTCATGTATGACCTAACCAACACTTCACCGTAATCTTAACTATGCATAATATACAACTTTAAGCCAACATTGAGCCTTAAACATCGTGTACCATGTTTAGGACATATTATCCATTATATGGTAAATCTGTCCAACACGTGTCCAACCAATTACACATGTACCCTACGCCTTTTATCATCTAAGATCAACATATAATCCATTAAATGTCAGCTTGTGTAAACAAGCTTCATACTCCAATTATAACCTTCAACTCAAACCCAACTAACACCTCATGGTACACAGCACCTCCAAACTACATAACTTATCTCGACACTTCACTCGACCTACATGACATACGACCACGTCATGATTACACCGCATCCAATCACTGTACACAGTTCGCAACCCTGAATTGTACAATGATCACATCACCTCACATGGCATCCAACCATTACGCAAACTGCATAGTGATCACATCATTGTACACAACACCATCACATCACAACTACGCACCTAGTCTCGTCACTTCATAACATACTGCCAAATCACCGACTACATAACACGACACAACATCCCGTTACTTCACACTACTTACAGCCACAACACTACACAATATTGCCCAACACTTCAACTACACTACCACATCACAACTATATAGTGACGTCGTTCACAGTTCACAACATTCACATCACAAACCACACTGCATCACAGCCCCATCACTTCACACTACACAACTTCACACTTCACAACGCATAACACACATCACACATAACAGCACAGTCCACAACAAAATCCAACTTCTCAATAAAATAACTATCGAGAGAAAGGGAGAGAGATTATACCATGTGTCGGGGCTGATCCGTTGCATCGCTTGTTACCCAACATGGTCCCGCGATGGCGGCTACGCATGTGCGAGGAGAGGTCAGTTGAGGCATGGTGGTCACTGTCATGACCCTAAGACAGGGTTGTTTAGGGTAGTTAGGATTTGGTGGGGCTTCGTGGTGGTGGCAGGAGGTGGAGAGGGGTGGTCCTTGGTGTCTGGCTTGGCCGTGTACAATGGTGGGGGTGTGCATGGGTGCTTGAGGCCGAAGGGGAAAAGAGAGGGAGGCAAGGCCTCGGCTAGCTGGGCACGGTGGTGCTCGGGCTGAGTCACGAGCTGACCCCGGGTGGCAATAGCTGTGGCTGGAGGTGGCACACGGCAGCAGCACACCAAAACATGTCAGGTTCTTGAGGGAGAGGGGGAGAGAAAGGCGTGGATCTAAAAGGGGAAGGGGTTGGTGGCATTGCGGCATGGTGCGGTGCTAGTGGTAGCCGTAGGCGGTGGCGAATCTAAAGGAATCCAAGAGAGAAAGGAGAGATCGGGAGGGAGAATAAGAGCTACAGTGTGATGCTGGAGCTGTGAGGGAGGGGTGGTCGGCGAGGCTTGACGGTGAGCTCGTGGGAGAGAGAGAGAGAGAGGGCTACGGGCTTCGGCCTAGTTGAGAGAGAGAGAGAGAGGAGATCGATGGTGGGGAAGGTCAACGGTGACGATGTGGGGGTGCCGACGGTGGTGGTGCGGCTGGGAAGCCGAGAAGGAAAGAGGGAACTGGGGGAGGAGGAGTTGGCTTGGAGGAAGGGGAGGAGAGGGAGGGAGAAAGGGAAATGGGGAAAAAGTTAGGGTTTTAGGGGTTAAATCCCAACCCTTCATTTAAAGGTCCCCAAATTTGATCTTACGGTGGAGATTTAAATACTGAAAGAAACTAACTAAATAATAAGAATTAAAATAAAAATACAATAAGACTAATTTAAAAATCAACTTTAAATTCTAAAAATATAATTTTTCATCATAAAATAAAATAATAAGGTTCACTGAATATGTTTAATATAAGTAAATAGAGTTTTTAACATAAAATGAAATAACGAATATTACATAATGCTCTTAAAGAACTAAAATCATTTAAATAAAATGATTTTCTAAAACTATATCATTTTTGGGTCTTCACAATATAAAAAGGCTTACTTGAAAATTAGGTTTGGTCCAATAACACTAAAAACACTAACTAAAAATATCTCATTTAAAATAATTTTGGGCATTTAAAATATTTCAAAGACTTTAAAGGGTTCCATTTAAAAATCATATGCTAAATTTAAAATACAACTTCGAGGTTTAAAACATAAAGGCGAGACTCGTGACCAACTAAGAGAAAATGAGTGGTTCGTCACAACCATGATTGCTTCCCCAGTTACCATGTGATCTAAAAATCTTACTTGCTCTAACCAGAACTCACACTTACAGAACTTGGCGTACAATTGATGATCCTGAAGGGTCCTCAATACTATTCTCAAGATCACCCTATGCTCCTCAGCATTTCGAAAATATATCAGGATATTATCTATGAACACTATCCCAAATAAATCCAAGAATGGCTAGAACACCCTATTCATAAGATCCATAAAAGAAGTTGGGGTGTTTGTCAACCCAAAATGCATTACAATGAACTCATAGTGAACGTACCTAGTTCAAAAACAGTATAAACTAGGTTAGAAGACTTCACAAAAATATTTTGTATGAGCACATTCTGCTGAACACATTTGGTTTCATTGAGTCTCCTTACCTATACCAGTGGTGAACTAGAGAGGCACGCCACCTTCCTTAATCCTCAATTGATGGTACCCCAATCTGAGATCTATCTTGGAAAAGATTGAAGCTCCTTGCAGTTGATCGAATAGATCATCTATCCTAGGTACTGGGTACCTAGTCTTGATTTTCATCTTTTTTAACTCCCAATAATCGATATACAAGGGTTCCATCTTTCTTCTTCCCAAACAATACCTCACTCCCTAAGGCAAGGTACAAGGTCTAATGAACCCTTTACTAAAAACTCCTGCAATTCGTTCTTCAGTTCCTTCAACTCTGATGGACTGGAACAAACACTAGTTCTAAGTCAACTGGAAACTCTATTTCCTTGGCAGGGGGCCACCCAATAGGGTGTCCTATACTTCCTTATGCATTCCTTTCCTCAAGGTTAGGTGTACTAGATAAATCTCAACTCCTTTTACCAATTCTTTCTTAGCCTGCAAGGAGGTGATAACTTCAGGCAGGAAGCATAATTTACTTCCCTTAAAGATCCTAGTCTCCATTCCCATTCCAGAAAGGTTACCATCCTTGGACCTCTGCTTCCTTATAATCTCTGAAAAATATCGGTCATCGAATTCTTTCTTAAACCTTTCCCACGAAATCCTTCCCATGGCTCCTAGTTCCATAGTATAGAGTTGCCTCTGGGTATCTCACCATAGAGCTGCTTCTCCCTGGAATATAGGTAGCTTACATAGAGCACCTTCTGATCTTCTGTGCATCGACATACCTCAAACATCCTCTCTATGAGTCAAAAACCGCTCATACATACATCCCCTTCCTTCTTCTATGGGCGTTCCTATCGACTGGACTTGCATATGACGGGAACACATCTCATATTGTTGTTCCAACATATCCGACATTCGATTTAGCACTCTAGCTAGTTTCTCGCCTCTTCCTCCATCAGACGATCCTCCTTCATGACCATTTGACGCCATCATTAAATCCTGCCACATAACCCAAGTCTATTACGTACTATCCCACCTCACCATCCTAAGCATAGATCGGGGCTTAATGCTAGAATGTTCAACCTATCATACTATATCACTCTTATTTTTAGGTACAGTCCTATACTTCTAAGAGTTGCCTGGAGTTATGCATAAAAATGTGGCTCTGATACCAAGCTGGCTCCCTGTCCCTCATGAAAGACTAGGTGAGGTTTTGTGGGGCATAAGATGTTAGCCGATCGATCAACACTCAAAGGAATTGTTAGGCATGTAGTAATCTTGAGGGAAGTACACGTGTATGAAATTCAGTTTATGACAATGCAGTGGAATATAACAAAAAACGTTGTAGTTACAATATAAACAAGTATGAACCAGAAAAATAAACTTCATATGAAAGGGGGTTCTCGCTCTTCATAACCTCAAAATATTACATTATCCAGGATACATAGAATTAGGTCCCATTTGGATTGACAGTTGAGATGAAAGTTAAAAATTGAATAAAATATTGTTAGAATATTATTTTTTAATATTATTATTGTTTTGAGATTTGAAAAAGTTGAATTATTTATTATATTTTGTGTAAAAATTTGATAAAGTTGTAATGATGAGATGAGATGAGTTGAGATCACTTCTCAATCCAAATGGGGCTAGTCGTCATAGGTAGCCAACTAAATTACAAATGAGCACTCGGCTCATTAATGTACGTCCTACGAAAAGCACAGGGTGGCTACAACGGGTATTGGTGCTAAGACGGGTCCTAGTCTCCTTAGTCAGGACTCAATTGGGATTGACTCCTCTTCCTCAAGCATCATGCTAGGGTACGAACCTGCATGAAAGTCTATTGTCCTAAGAACGGAACCATAGGCAGGTTAGACATCTATAACAAAACCGTTACAAAAGATAATACTACCGAAGATGCTATGAAAACATTTCATGTAAATACTGGAAGAATACATATACGCATGGGGAGGTGTCACCCCCTCTCTTGAATCTACGTGCGTCCTCAAAATCTGGCGATGAATCACCTTCTCAGTGAATATATATATATAGGCATTGCTAAGAATCACCCTTTTGAGACGTAGTCCTTCTTTATGTAAATAGATAAAATATCAAGAATACTATTATGGTAAGGAGTCACTCATCTCTATATAATAGAAGACCTATAAAAGCTAGGATTCAGCATATTTCAATCGAGTATTGTTCTTTGCTTATAGGCATTCATCTGCTATATAGGCCCCGGTTGCTCATAGGCATGCACTCTTACTCATAGGCACACACTTGCTCATAGGCACACACTAAAACTTGTTGCCCTGATGATGCTGCTCTACCCAATCGTAACCAACACGAAGATACTGGCACGTGATACATCAAGGGATCTCACATCCCAACTATCAGGTGAGCCCAAGTACGATATCATTCCACCCCACTCTCCACTAGGAATTCTCCTTCTCGTGTGACGTATATGGTAACGCTTCGTGGAATGGTCCCGAGGAATTCTTCATCCTGTACCATGAATATAGACTCACCCTGAGTCCCCAGACACACACACACACACACCCTTGTATATAGGGTTCCCACGCAGGGTCTCATCATCAGTTGCAGAAACCAGTTAAAAGCATTGTAAACATTGAAAGCATCGGAAATCAATGAGCAAATATAGCTAGAAACATAGTGCTTGAAATATTTATTAATGCTTGTAGAAAGAGGGAGAAGATTATAGAAGTAATGCAATGCCTCTTACACACAACATTTACCCCACATTATCTAATACTGTCTTAGAAGCTAACCTACCTTCATATGTTCAAAATCCTCTCGTTGTCTCTCCACTCCTTGCTTTCTACAGCAATCACCTTCTCGAGCTCTTTAGTGAATAAAGTCTCAAAAGTGAAATCTTGTCCCACCAGGTCCTTTAAATAAAGTTGGAATGCCAGATGTCTTTTATGACATATCTCTGACTCCAACTATGCTTCGATAAAAGTTTTTCATCCTTGTCCTGTCATGCTATAGGATGACAGAGACAGGTGAGCAGGGTATGGTCTGCACACCCTATGGTCTGCCAACTCCTCTATCCTTCCTTGAACGATTCTTCACATGGCGTTGTGCCATACTTCTGGGTCCTGACAACACGTCTTGTCACACCTTCACCTTTCATTGCAAAGCCACTTCGGATGTGACCTCTTAGATGGAGTGTGGGCTTCTGTACATGTTTCTGACACTTCTCTGAACTCTTCTATGATATCTCGGAAAGTTTCAATGTCTAGTTATGTCGGTCTTTGACCATAGCTCCTCTTTGGCAAGTGATCCTTTCTCGCCTTAGGTTGGTAGCTGTATCTCCCCTGAGCTCATTAGTCCTTTAGCTCCTCGTTCTTGTCCTCACAAGAGATGAATTCTCTAGCTTGTCTACCATGGCCGAGTTCCACATCTCTACCCCGCTCTGGACATGTAAGCCGAATTCCCACAAGATGCTTGCTCGCCCAGATGTTAGACTAGCTACAATCGGTGTCTCTTGCTACTGATTCCTTAGACTATTAGAGTGTTTCTCATCTTTTCATTTCCTTCAACTCCACGAATGGTATGTCCCCTTTCGCGTTAGGTAGGGCCCTCACAACATACTTTTATATGGAGACTATTCAGTTTTTCCTGAAAGATATTCAAGAGATTTTAGAAGGAACCTATTTGCATCATTGGTCAGTTGTGTTGGATGGCATTCTTACTTTTGAGAGCCACTTTGATTTCATAAGTGAGTTCATTGAGATTTTCTTGAGGTTTATTATCATAATTTAGGAGATCCTAGTAGTACACTAGATGTTGGCATAATTATGTTTCAAGGAAAAGACAATGTTTTGATGGTTTTTGAAGGGTCATCGTTTTGGGATCCTAATTTTGTTATATGAATAGTTTAACTTAGTTTTCTGAATGAATTATGTTAATTTGGTTTATGTGAATATTAATGGAAAAAAATCATATTTTGAGATTAGCATTCTGGTACATTAAGGGGATGTCTAGAAATAATTTTCATCCCATATTATCTCATCTTAATATCATTTCCTTCCCAAATATCACTCAAATACAAATATTTTCAAACAAATCATTACAACTTTTTCAAACTAATCATTATAACTTTCTCAAACTTAAAACAAAAAATAAAAAAAAATAATTCAATTTCTTCAAATTCCAAAACAAAAATTATATTAAAAAACTATATTCTAACAATATTTTAATTTTATTATATTTTATATTCAACTTTTTCTCTTTCATTTTCCAAAACTCAAAAAATACCTAACTCGAACTATCTCACTACTAATTCACAAACCATCTTACTACTATTCACAAAATTCTCATCTCATCTCATTCCCCAAGCATCTCCTAAGTATTGCTCAAAAATATTATCCGCTACGAATATTGTATACTGTTATATGCATGTTAGGTACATTGCATCCTTAACTGTCATGAACGAGAGTATATAACATTGTATTGCATGTCTCAACGCTTCAAGCTTCGTCAAATCCCAAATGGAATTTGGGGGCGTCACACAAAGCTTTTTTATTTTATTTTTCTTTGATTTTGTTTTCATGTATCTCAACTCAAGTTTATGAATGTTTACCTTCTAACGCCAATATCTTTACCTTTACTTTTTATGGATCTCACATATATTTATTCTATATATGCATTCCCAATTCTTTTATATGCGTGTACACACACACACATATATTACATAAATAGGCAGTTTTGAAACAATGCACCAGTACATATCGATATTAAACTATTCCATTTCAGCTTTAAGATCGAAATGATCATCTTTGGAACGAGATTCGAAACTTCAGTTCATAAAATTGGCTTACATACAGGTTTCTGTTTTCTTCGGGGAAGAGATAAATAAATGCAAATCTGAATTGGTTAAATTCAGTGTATTCAGTAAAAAGAAAGGTTGAGCCATTGGTTTTGCTATTCGAATGCAGGAAGACTAGCCAAATGATGTCCTTTCAATTCACCTAGAGCTAGATAGAATAAAATTAAACCTCATTGTTCTAATTATTAGTCTTAATTCTTTAGCCCTCCTTGCGTGTTGCATGTGTCCTCTTTGAATGATGTTCTACTTTGTGTTCAGAACTTCTGATTAAAATATATAGATTGTACCAATAGTTGCTAATATGGAACACTTTGTCATCCATATATGCATTATATTAACCCTTTTTTCTCAGAACATTTCAAAAGTGTTTGGTAATGGGGATTTGCAGGTTGTTCTAATATTGCATCAATTACAACTTTGACAAGGCAAAGAGGTCGTCCAATAAACAAATAAAGACTAAAATGTACACAATCTGTCATTTGGGGTCCAACAAAAGACTTTTTAATTCAATATATATGTTACATAAAACCTAGTACCAAAGCTTGATGATGTGTGGATCCGTCAATGATTCTAGGAATTCTCTCTCGCTTTTTTTTTTTTTTTTTTTTTTTAAGTATTATTGTTCTAATAGGGGTACAGTAGCTGACTGACTTTTAGGAGGATTTGTCATGAATTTGAGAGAAGATAATCTTATTACCTACCATTTTCATGATTTCTTCTTGAGATTGTTGCTTATGAATTTCCTTGGAATGCGTTTTTTTTCCATTATTGTAGAGGCAAATTAGTTTTCATCGTATATATTCGTTTTAGTTCTAAATTAAGTATCCATTCAATCTACAATGGACAATTGGGACATCAAAACACATGCTCTACATGAAAACCAAATCTTCAGATCGTTTTAGCTGTTATATTATTGACCCATTTATGTTTCAGTTGTATGTGACTATAACGATTCAATTAAGGCACAAATCACATCTGAACCTAAACTCTTTTACAATGACTAATCAATGGTACTACAATTAGAGTCTTATTAGAATTTCGTAAAGAGTAAGAATTTCTCTATCCTAAAAAATGCGAGGAATACCGAGATCAACTAGAAATTATTGCATGTCTGACCTTATTAGAAGAGTGGATAGTTAATTAACCATCCTCGCACGTTTGCTTGGAAATATTTCCTTAATTATTCTTCATGTTTTTGTTAAAAGTAGTGTAGCATGTATTTATAATTTTACTTACACATTTACTTACAAGATTCATTTTTTAGTTTTCTTTGAATTTCAAATTTCATGATTTTAAGCATATAAATAATTTACATGTAGAAAAGTAAGTTTTTTTGTAAATTTTTCTTAAATACATTTAACATTTTCCTTTTGCTAATATACACATATGCATATAGTTCCGATATATCTTCCTACGTAATGATTAAAAGAAAAGTAAATAATAATATTATCATAAATACATACACATTTCCACTGCTGATATAACATGAATGAGCTTATTTATAATAGAAGTTTAAAAAATTCAAATGTTAAATCCTGGTATACTCAATTTTTTTTTCATAAATGCCAACATACTTTTTTATTCTGGATCGACTCATTCCTTTGTTTCCAGAGTATCTGCTAAGAATTGTGACAGGGAACCAAAACTACTTGATTATGAGTTACTAGTTTCAACTCCTGTAGGTAGTACATTAATAACAAATCTTGTAATCAGGTCATGCATGATTATATTGAAGGTAGGGAATTGTTAGCAGACTTAATAGTCTTAGATATGCATGATTTTGATGTTATTTTAGGAATGGATTGGTTGGCTACATAGCATGTTAATATTCACTATTTTAAAAAGGAAGTGGTGTTTAAACCTCTTGGAGAGTCTAAGTTAAGATTTAAAGGATTGTCCACCAAGTCTCCATTACGAATAATATCGGTTTTAAAGGCTAACCGGTTACTAAGGAAGGAATGTTATGGGTTCTTGTCTAGCATAGTAGATGTCCAAAAGGAAGAGTTGAAACTAGTGAAGATTTTACCTGGATTACTCCCAGATCGAGAGATAGACTATTCTATTGCTTTTACCCCTGGTACCAACCCTACTTCCAAGACACCTTATAGAATGGCACCAATGGAGTTAAAGGAACTTAAAGAACAATTGCAAGAGGTATTAGATAAGGAGTTCATTCGTCCGAGTATATCACTTTAGGGAGCTCCAGTATTATTCATAAGAAAAAGGATGAGAGTATGAGATTATGCATAGACTACCGTGAGTTAAATAAGGTTACTATAAGGAATAAATACCCCTTTTCCCGCATTGATGACTTATTTGATCAACTACAAGAAGCTCAAGTATTTTTTAAGATTGACCTTCGTTCTGGATATCATCAGTTGAAAGTGAAAAAAGAAGATGTGCCAAAGACGGCTTTTGGGACTAGATATGGGCACTACGAATTTTTAGTTATGCCATTTGGGTTGATCAATGCCCCAACTACATTCATGGATTTAATGAATAGAGTTTTTTAAGAGTATCTAGATCAATTTGTATTTTTCTTTATTGATGACATTTTGGTCTATTCTAAGAGCCGGGAGGAACATGAAGTGCATTTAAAGTTGGTATTACAAATTTTGAAGGAAAGACAATTGTATGCCAAATTAAAGAAATGTGAGGGCTTTTCTCGCGAGTATTATAGGAGGTTTGAAGAGGGATTTTCTCATATAGCAGTGCCATTAACTCATCTAACTAGGAAAAATGTTAACTTCGAGTGGACTAATGAATGCAAGAATAGTTTCCAAGAGCTTAAGCATAAGTTAGTTATTGCCCCGGTGTTAACCATACCCTCTGATTCTGGTGATTTTGTCATTTATAGTGATGCTTCATATAAATGATTAGGTTGTGTGTTGATGCAACAAGGAAAAGTGATCGCATATGCATCCCAATAGTTGAAGTGCTATGAACTAAATTATCCTACTCATGACTTAGAATTGATTTTTGTAGTATTTGCATTAAAAATTTGGAGGCACTATTTATATGGTAAGAAGTGTGAAATCTACACGGATCACAAAATCTGAAATATCTATTTACTCAAAAAGAATTAAATATGAGGCAACGTAGGTGATTAGAGTTAATTAAGGATTATGATTGTACGATCACCTACCACCCTAGTAAGGCCAATGTAGTGGCAGACGCACTTAGCAAGAAATCCTTTGGTGCTACAGCTGCTTTAATGACCACTCAGAGGCAAATCATGTTGGATTTAGAGAGATATGAGGTTGAGGTTTTAGTGGAGAATTCTTGATCTTACCTAGCTAGATTAAGTGTACAACCCACTTTGATTGAGAAAATTAAAGAAAGCCAAGGCAAGGATGCAAAATTGTTAAAGAACATGGAGGAAGTATGAAATAAAAAGAAGTCTGAATTCAACATGTCAGATAATGGTATTTTGAGAGTTAGAGATAGACTATGTGTGCCAAATGATCTAGAAATAAAAGGAGAAATTTTAGAAGAGGCCCATAATTCTTGTTATACCATACATTCATGGAGTACAAAATGTACAAAGATATTCAGAGCACATATTGGTGGAATAACATGAAACGAGAAATAGCCAGATTTGTAGAGCAATGCTTAACGTGTCAACAAGTGAAAGTGGAACGCCAACGACCTTCGGGTTTATTGCAACCACTTCCTATTCTAGAATGGAAGTGGGAGCATATATTTTCTACATTGTGAACAAGGTCTTCCACTCATTTGCTTGCAAGGTTGTCCCTTTTGATCACCCCTATTAAAATTTCTCCTTTTAAAGCCTTGACCTTGGTCCTTTCCTGGTTGGGCTCTAGGTTGCAAGTATATCTTCTTGTATACATTAGAAGCATCTCTCAATCTAAAATCTTCCTCTAACGCCTTGGCACTCCTAGCTAGTTCAATATATGTGTTAACACTTGAAGTCAGTATGAGGTGACATATGCTATCACTCAAACCCTTCTGAAATTTTCAAACTCTTTTCTTTTTATTCGGAATCAAGTGAGGGGTAAAATGGGAGAGTTCAGTAAACTTAGCAGCATATTGCTCTATGGTCATGGGCCCTTGAACTAAGTTTGCAAACCCACTGTCCTTTTGATCCTTTACCACTTCAAGATAGTAGTTATCATGAAAGCTTCTTTGAATTTATCCCAAGTAATGTCAATGTCTTTGCCAAGTTTTTCTTTTAATAGAAATTTTGTACTATCCCACCACCTCTCAGCAGCGTCCTTGAAGGTGAAAGTAGCATATCGAACCTTTTGTGTGTTAGTGCAATTTAACACTTTTAACAGTTTCTCCATTCTCAAAAACAATTTTTCTACTACCATTGGATCTGGCTCCCCAGAGAAGGTAAGAGGGTTGTGTCTTTTAAACTTTCCAAAAGAGCAACCCTCTCTCAAATTTTCATGTCTCCTAGTACTCTATGCAATTCTAGAATATATTCTATCAGCCACTTCATCAATTTCATCTGTCTCAGTCTCAATAGACATTTCCTCCTCTAAATTACATTCTGAGGCTGAAATTTCAACAACAGACTTCTTCTTTTGCTTTGGCGGCATATTTACCTATTTTATCAACTCAAGTTGGTTATATAAATAAGAGCACAATAATAGGTCCAGCAAATAATACTATACTAGAATTTACCAAAAATCAATAAACCTCAAATCAGCTTTAGGATGAGAGGCCTCCTTGACCACCACAAGTTGAGCTGCTTTTTAGCGGCTTGAAAGTTGAAATACGACTACCCATACAAATGTTAAATCCCATCAACTTGAATGTAGTATTTGACCTGACAAAGATTCAAGAAGAATACTTAAGAAGTGCAAAGAAGGCTGTAAAAATGGGGGGGATAAAGGAAGCTCAACTGTTGCAGGTAACTTGGTCTCAAACCACCCTGCATCTCATGGAGAAGGGTCAAACAATAGATGGCAGAAGCCTTCCCCCACCAGCTAGAAGAATTTCGTCTACACAAAAGGATGAGAAAAGGAAAAGAGGTTTATATTACATTTGCAATGAGAAATGGAACCAAACTCATATATGAGAGTTTACTTGTTACAAGAAATGGAAGAAGTGGAGGAAGAAAATTCTATAGAAGTGTGCCAATTTCAAGAATATTGGGGACAGTGGTGGGCTTGTTGTTAGTGAAGGTGAACCTGAGATTTCCATTCATGCAATGGCAGAAACTCCTGCCCCAAACACCATGAGGCTATTGGGCAGAATTGGTGGTGAGATGGTGGTAATCTTGGTGGATTCTGGAAACACCCACAACTTCCTAGATCCTTCAGTGGCTAAAAGAGCTCGGATGTGTATAGAGACAGGCCCAAAATTGGCAGTTAAGGTAGTAAATAAGGACACAATTCAAAGTGAAGGTGAAAGGTGTTGCAAGGACATCACTATTAAAATACAAGGTAATCAGTTTGCTTCTTCATTTTATATGCTCAAACTCGGGGTTGTGATGTAGTACTAAGAACCAAATGGTTGAAAACATTGGGCCCTGTTATTTGGGATTTCGCTAATTTGTATATGCAGTTCGATAAGGAGTAGGATAGGGTTGAAGGGGTTAAAAAAAGGGAGTTGTCCTTTGACTATTCTAAGAAGGTGATGAGAAGTTCTATGAGTAAGGGAATGGGCTTGTTATTGCAATTTATAAAATTTATAAACATAGAAGACAGTGAGACAGAACACACCCAGAATTATGTAGTGGTTGACCTCCTTAAGGAGTTAAAAGGGGTATTTGATGAACGAGAAGGTCTATCTCCCCCTAGACCCCAAGACCACAAAATTACTCTTAAAGATGGCACCAACCTATTTCTACCAGACCCAGATACATTTTCCACCAAAAGTCAGATGGAAAAAATAGTCACTAAGCTGCTCTAATTGGGGCAATAAGACCCAATTCCAGTCCATTTTCCTCACCAGTGTTGCTGGTCCACGAGGCGGCTGGGAGTTGGAGAATATGTTTCAATTATAGGGCATTAAACCTAGTGACCATCAAGGATAAATTCCCTATTTCAGTCATTGAGGAGTTATTGGATTAGTTATATGGGGGCAACGATGTTCTTTAAGTTGGATTTGAGGCTAGGGTACCCCAAATAAGGATAGTTCTTGAGGATGTGCATAGGAAGATGAGCTTGAAAATCCATGTAGATTGAAGATTAACGGATGATGAGCTTGAAAATCCACTTGGTCGAACAGTAGGAGTAGACGATTAGAACAGAGATGAGGCCAAGATAGAAAATGGCGACCCTGCATGGGCCCTGTGTGGCCGAAGGAGGGTGACACCTGCTGTTATTATGAAGCCACACACAAGAGAAGAAGTCAGAAGAATAAATGGCCAAGTGCTGAGAAGTAGAGGAAAACGATGTCGCAAACGGTGAGGGCTATACACTACAGTTTGTCATATGACATCATGATCAAAACGCCGCGTTTAATTTATTATGTCTGTTAGTATTTTCCTTTTGTCTATAGTGCTACTAGTTGTAAATTTCCACCTAGGGGCATAAAGGTGGTTACTAAGATATATAAGAAATGTAAGAGAGAGAGAGTAGGTGTCAAATTTGCTTGTAAGAAGATATTTCTGGAGGTTGGGATATGCCTCGATCAGTCTCGATATGTTCTTCATTCCATGAATATAATTTCTACTATATTTCCACCGATTGCTTCTTATTATAATTTATTCCATTACAAGGGTTTATAATAGGTGAGTTGCAACCCTAATCAAAATGAAAGTAATTTGAAAATACAAGAAAGAAAATGTTTATTTTTAAAAGTCGATGAGCAATATCTCTAAAACTCAAATTGCAATGACTATTTAGTACTTACCTGTTTTACATAATTGTTCTTTTCAATAAAAATAATATTTTTCAAAGAGGGTTGTTAGAGACAAACAGATTCCACAAACTAACATGATACCTGTGCCCCTCCCCTCCTTCCCCTTCCCCTTCCCCACTCCCTTTCCCAAACCCTCGAGCCCAGCACTGCCACAACTCTTCACTAACGTCGCCATCGTCACACCTCTCTTGCTCTTCACCGATGTCGTTGTCATGCCCCTCACCTTTGTTGCCCCTCACTGCAGCCCAGTCATCTTCCTTGCCCTGTAATCGATGTCGGAACGTCGTCATTATCGCCCCTAACGGGGCATATACGTGATCTCTCTCTCTCTCTCTCTCTCTCTCTCTCTCTATCTAGGCAGGGGAAGTGAAAGGAAAAAAAAAAAACTTAACTGGCGTAACACGCTGATAGTGTGTCACGTTAGTTTAAGGGACCCCTTTGTGTTTATAGTATTTTCATTTTTCAATTAGTTCTCTTTTTACTTCAAGATGAAAAACGTCCTATTTGTCTACTTTTTTGTTAAGATTATTTAATTTTTCTAAACAATATCTATGTCGTACTTTTTATGGCTTAGACTAGAAATAGATAGATACATTTTGCAACATTTATAAATATTCATATTATTCTTCCTAATAATCATTTTAATAGTTTCAAAAACTTAATGAGTATTGTTATACAGTCAACAGACTCGTTTACCAACACAGAAAATTGAGTTTTCAGTACGTCTCTAAAACAATCTACAAAAGTGCAGTCACTAAAGTCGCAGTACGACATTGCAATAAATAAATTAAAACTATCAGCATTGTTGAATCATTTGTCCTTATAGAGATCAATTTCTTGGCAAATGATTTGGGATTACCTATATTGAGTAATGATGAGTATAGATAGTGTATAAGATCACATATTATTTAAGAAAAAAAAGTTATTTATCTTTATTAGGGGTGTAACCGGTTTGGTTTTATACATTTTTTAGAACCGAACCGGTATATACCGGTTTTGAAAATTAAAAAATCGATATCAAACCAATTCACTATTGAAATCGAAACTTTCGGTTTTTTCGATTTTGGTCTGGTCCGATTTCTTCAATTTTACGGATTATCTATATTAGTAATAATATGATATTACATGTACTAAACTATTAATCTATTTATATTATAGATTAATACATTATATATATAATGTATATATATATATAAATACATTATCTATACATTATATATATTATATACTTTATGTACATTGGAATTTCTTAGGAAACGAAGTTAAAAGAATACAGAACCATTTAAGTATCATTGCTTTAAAAAAAAAAAAAAAAAAAAAGGTGAAAATTCACTCATAGTGGTTTTTAACAAGGATAGACTATAGAAAAGAAAATGAAGTATATTGTGGAGTACTGTATTGATAAGCCATGAAACATCTATTGGTCAACACATTTATGCTAAAAGGCTTTAATGGTGGTCCCGGTGGTGTTCCCACAAAATCTTAATCTACTTATTCTCTTAGAATATAGGAAATCCTTATTTAAAAATTATGTCTCAATAAATTCTTTATTCAGATCTGATTTATCCAGATCCTCTTCTAATATACCTATAGAACATGATAACATCAATCAAGAAGATTATAATATATTAAACATAGAAATAAATTTAAAAGATTGAACAATTCCTAATGTCCCAAAAAATCAAATCTATAAGCATTTCACTTTTTTTTCAAAATTATCATTTCTTATTAATTATACTATTAAAACTATAGAAAAAACTACTAGTTTAAACAATGATTATAAATCACTACAACTATTAATAAAGATGCTATTAAACATTATAAGAAACATAAATATTCTTTCATACATATTGGATTAATACAAGTTGTTATAAAATCACTCACTAAAAGTTGATTAAATGTCTCAGTATTACTATATCTATGAGATGGAAGATATCATAAATTTCTTGACTCATTATTTGGAATGGTAGAATCTAGCATGTTCCAAGACCTAGTTTATTTCAATTGTCATTCTAATTATTCCCTTTCATTATTTAATACTAATATCCTACATTATTTAACACTAAATATTAAAATAAGTGGTTATCATATGATGAAAGAATTAAATCATTTAACTATAGTATAAATTATCCATTATAAACTTACGAAAACAACACTTGAGCCACAAATCTGTATTGCCAATCTAAAAGGCTATACATTATTATTACAATCTAGTACACCAAATTCTAGTATACAAATTATTAAACAGATTTATTGGAATCAAATTACACTTCCTAATGAATGGAAGTTAAATGATAAAACTCCATTATCTAAAATAGAAAACAATGTTATAGAAGATTTAGAATACATAGATAAAAAGACGGACGTATCAGTTCAAATAACTTTTCAACCTTTTAAAAGATCGTTTTCACATTATTTTTTACCAGCACCCTTTAGTTATCACACACTTAGATCTGTTCTTACTTTAGTTTCTCATAATAGATCCAAGAACTTGAACATTCTGATTAGTAGAGTTATTCCTGAAAATATTATTGACACACATGTATATATTGCTAATCCTAGTATATCATCTACCTCTCATAATCCTAAACAATTAAAAAAAACCCTCTTCTCCAACATATTCACAAGTAATTAGAGATGATGCTCAAATATACACCCTTAGTAAGGAAGAATTTAAGATTAATAAAAAATATCTTAAACAAGATTATATGAAAAAAAATAATCAAAAGAGATTATTATTCTTTTCAACTTTTATAAAGATGGGACAAGATTATATTCAAGAGAAATATTATAAGTACTTAGAAGAAATACAAGTTAATATATCTTTCTTCACAAATCAAACCAATTACCAATCATAAATAGAACTACTAATCAATGGATTAAGCAAGAGAGTGATCAAATTGTTTATGAAAAATATCTCCCCTTTGAAGCCATGAAGTATAGCCAAAGAGACACTCAAGTCTTAGCATCACCAATAAATAAATATAATTCTATATCAGAAATTAAAAACACAGATAATATAATCCAACAAAACAATTATACTAATTTATATTTACAAACTATGAGTAAATAATTAGAAAGAATTGAGACCCAATTATCTCCCATTAATCATACTATTAAAGAAGGAAAAGAAACTCTTTTATTTGTTACCCATGAAATTCTATCTCATTTAAAAACTATTTTTTCTAAAAGCAAAAATGATTTATTAGAACAAATCTCTAGTAAATTAGAAAATTTAAATATTACTAAGACTACCTCTACTTCAAAATAACATCATATTAATGTATTAAGTAAAATAGACTCACCTATTTTATCTGATTCTGAAATTAATAATATCGAAAATCAGGTTAAAAATATAGATCTACAAATAAACAAGATTAGAGCAAATCATGCTAATGAATATTCTATTAGAGATTCTAAACGTCATGTATCAATTACTCGTAATTGGTATCCACAGTCAACCCCATCAAATATGCAATTCGAGAAAAGATAACATATAGTAAGATTTGTTTTTCACCAGATGTACTATATGAATAGAACATAGATGGATTATCTAAATATTCAATATTCAATTATTTTCAAGAAATGATTATGGGTGCTAATGTTTATAAAGGAAATGGAAAGACAGATCATCAGGTGGCTCACATTATTGTTACAGGTTTTACTGGTCAATTAAAAGGCTAGTGAGATCATTCTCTTTCAAGTGAATAAATAAATATAATATTAAACCAATATAAACATTACGAAATAATACAAATAATCAAAACAGAACATGACCAACCATTAGAAGATGTTATTAATACTTAATATTCATATTAACTAAGCATTTTGTTGTGATCCTATTCAATTTAAAGAAAAAACCTGTAATTTGTTAATTAACTTAGTATGCCCTCAATTATCTAATTTTTGTTGATATAAAGATGTATTTCTGACTAAAGTTATGATCAGAAATGACTGTCAATAATCATACTGGAAGAAAAAGTTTATAACCCGACTTTTTTATTACTTCGCCCAAAAGGTATGAGAATCATTAGTAAAATCAGATAGTATTATTGATTTAATAAAACTGGTTTAACTATATGTAATGATTAAAGATTAAAAAATCAAATGAATAAAGAAAAGAAATTTTATAAGAAAGAACTAGGTACCTTTTGTAAATAGTTTGGTTATGCTTTATTATTACCTCATTCTAGAAGACATAAAAAATGGAAAAAGAATTTATAAAAATTACTCTAATAAGAAACGAAAATATAAAGTACCTTACAAAGTGATAAAGATAAACAAATTTATAATAAAGCAATAAGAGGTACAAAGAAGTATAATAAAAACAAAAAACAAATTGTTCATTATAAATGTGGAAAAATTAGTCTCTACAAGTCAAATTGTATGGTCAAACAACAAATTAATTAATTAGATATACTTGAGACATTAAAATAAAAATTATTAAATATCTTTATAACACCGTCAAGTGAAGAAGAAGAAAGTTCTTCGGAAGAAATTTATCAATTAAAAGAATCAAGCCTTTCAGAACAATTTTCTGATAGTGAATCAGAAGAAGATGAGGCTCATATTTGTTATTGCCTAAATAAAAATAATTGTATTTATAAAAAAAAATCATTAATGTTCATTCAAAACAAAAATATATTATCTTATAATTAGTTGATAAAATTAATGATCCACAAGAAAGAAAAAATTACTTAATAAAACTAAAAGATACTTTTGATACAAAAACTAATCATACTACTTTAGTATAAGCACCTTATAATGTTTTAGAAATATGAAGTAAGTTTAAAACTGAAAAGAAAAAGTTACATTACAAGACCTACAATAAGAGATTAATGAAATGAAACAAGCAATTAAAAATATGAAAACATCTAATTTTAAATTAGAGATTTCAAATGAACAATTATTATAAGAAATTATTTTATTAAAAATTGATAAAAATATTAATACCCCTAATAAAGAACAAGGAGAATGCTGAACAATAGTTATTGAAGATGACACAGATAATTTCATTGAAGATGACACAGATAATTTCATTAACATCCTTGATAGAATAAACTTTCAGAAATGGTATACTGAAATAATAGTTTTTATTAATCAAGAATTTTCTTTTACAACAATTGTCCTATCAAACACAAGATCAGATTTAAATTGTATCCAAGAAAGATTAATACCTTCTAAATATTTTGAAAAAAGAAAAATTATCTCAAGCTAATAGAAAAAAATTAAATATAAATTATAAATTATTTAATGCAAATATATGTAATAATAGAATTTGATTTAAAACAACATTTATTTTAGTAAAAAATAATAATACTCAAATAATAATGGGAAACCTATTTTCTTTACTGTACACTTTCTCTGTAACAAAAAAAGGAATTTCTACAAAACTACTCGGATAATAAATTCAATTTAAATTTTTATTCATTCCTCTTTCAAAAGAAATCAATTCCCTAAAAGAAGTCTCATTAAGTAAAGAACTTACTTTTTTTAACAAAAGATAAGATTAAAAGAAAAGAAAAATAAATAAATAAATTTTTAAAACCAGAATTAAAATACAAAATAATTGAAGAACAATTAAAAGATTCATTATTAATCCAAAAAATTAACAATTTTAAAATTATAGTTGAAAATATGCTCCAGTATGACAAATGCTTTTTGGAGTAGAAAACAACATATAATTGAATTACCTTATAATTAAAAAATTTCTGAAAAAAATATTCCTACTCAAGCTAGAGCAATTTAAATAAACAATGAATTATTAGAATTTTGTAAAAAAAAATTAATGATTTATTAACAAAATTATTAATAAGGAAAATCTAATCACCATGGAGTTGTGCTGTATATTATGTTAAAAAAATGCATAATTAGAACGGTGAGTTCCTCAATTAGTTATCAATTATAAACCATTAAATAAAGTATTATAATAGATTAGGTATCCAATTCCTAATAAAAAATATTTATTATCTCGTCTTTATAATGCTATTATATTTTCAAAATTTGATATGAAGATTGGATTTTGGCAAATTCAAATTTTTGAAAAAGATCGGTATAAAACAGCATTCACAGTCTCATTCGGACATTATGAATAGAATGTTATGTCATTTGGAGTAAAAAACGCTCATAGTGAATTTCAAAATATTATGAATGAAATATTTACTCATTTCACTCACTTTTAAATAGTTTATATAGATGATGTATTAATTTTTTTTTCATCTATCAAGTAGCATTGGAAACATTTAAATACATTTGTTCAAATTATTAAACAAAATATATTACTTGTTTCATCACTAAAAATAAAATTATTCCGAAATAAAATTAGATTTTTTGGACATAATATCCATCAAGGAATTATTATCCCAATCAATAGAGCAATAGAATTTGCTAATAAATTGTTTGATGAAATAAAAGATAAGCAACAATTACAAAGATTATTGAGAAGCCTTAATTATGTTGCAGATTTTTATCAATCTCTCAAGGCTATTATGTAAATCATTATTTAAGAGATTAAAAAAGAATCCACATCCATGGACAAAAAATATACAAATATTATAAAAAAAAAATTAATCACTTGTTAAGAAATTGTCATGCTTAGGACTTTCATCTGCTCATAATTTTAAAATCATTTAAACTGATGCCTCTGATCTTGGTTATGGAGGAATTATGAAGCAAAAATTATCAACTGATTTGAAACAAATTATTCGATTCCATTCAGGATGTTGGAATCCTATCCAAAAGAATTACAGTACTATTAAAGAAGAAATTTTAGCTATTGTATTATGTATTTCTAAATTTTATGATGATTTATTAAATCAAATTTTTTTTTACTAAGAATAGATTGTAAATCAGCTAAGGAAGTTTTGAACAAAAATATAAAAAAACTTGGCTGCTAATAAATATTTACTGGATGGTAAGCCATATTAAGTATTTTTTTTTTTTTTATATCAAACATATTAAGGGAGAATCTAATTATCTTCCTGACTTTTTATCCTGAGAATTCTTATGGGGAAAATCATGCCATCCTTAAAGTCAAAAGTAAAGTTTAAGTCTTCTTACGCTTGGCCACCATCTTCTCACAATCCTTCACCTTTCTCTTTTACAACTCCACAACCATACAAGGTATTGGGAACATTATCACAACCGAGTAGGCCATCCTACAACTCATTCTCACCACTAGTTTTTCCAAACTTACCAACATATTCAAAAACTATTCTCCTTCTCCTTCTACTCATTCTCAAGTTTTAGTCCTCAACTTTTATCTTAACCTTCTGCATCCTCTATTATTATTAAGACTCACTGGCATCTAGTTTTTTCTATTGAGTCTGAAATCCAGCACCTATCTGATTCTCAAAACTTACTTGATGTCTTTCTCTTACTAGATTGACATTACGTTTCACAAAATATTAAGAAAATTCAACATTTTTATGAGTTTATATTAGTTGACACATATTCAATTATTCTTTCTGAAATTTCTTGTTCTCTTCAAATCCAACATTCTCCACATGCATCTCCAATTATTGTCTTTTATGAAGTTACCATTAAATAAGTCTTCACTTTAGAACAATGGGAAAAAAATCCATATTTGACAAGGAAATTTTCTCATCCTTATAACCCGATATATATGATTATTACGATTACCAGCAAGCATTGACAAAAATATTTTTAAAACAAAAAAAAATTTGCGTCATTCCTGATTCTTCCACTTTGACAAATTACAAGAGATCAAGACACTCCTGCGATGAGTTTTACTATGATGGGATTATTATGAACTTGAACCTCTTCTTCTTCTTATCATTCTTCAAGAAAGTTTTAAAATTTTCTCATTACAAAATGATTATCTACTTGCATTAAAACATTGTCCATCTTTTCTTATTTTCTTCCTCAAGACAAAATTAAACTGGATTATGATGTTAGAATATGTTATCAAACCTCATCCCTCTTTCAATACCATTATGTTCTTAGCCCGCCAAGTCTCCGTCAAATGGTGGGGAAAATATAATCATGATCATATCATAAAAATGTTTTCAAAGATTACCAAAGTCCATGGAATTCTAGTCCAGCAAGGTGGATTTCAAGCTCAATTAGCATCCATTACTAGTAAGAAGGACTTGAGGAAATTAGTTGAGGTAATGTCACAAGTCTTAGACAGCGATGATGAAGAAGACTCACTGTTACATCAAGTCAGATTATCTCTATCACAAGAAGCCACATCATTACTAGTGCAACATGCCTCTCCTTCTCAAACTCAATAGGCCTCTCATTGTCATGCTAACTCTTCTTTCCATCTAACACAGCTCATGGATTCTCAAGATCTGCTTGATCTGGAACTTGTAGATTATGACCCTCAGATTATGATGTGATTTTAGAAAATTATTACTTTTTCAATTATTCAACATAACAATCACTTTAAGACAAAAGTAAAAGTATTATTGATTAATGTCAGAAGCATTATCTCTTCAGAACCACTAATGGATAAAGATAAGCAACTTTAAGTGCTCATTATCAGATTACTGTTCAATTCCTTTCAGAAGCATTATTGGTGCCACTCATCCATTATCCGCCGATGCATGAAGACAAAACCTTAGGCGTCCATTATTGAATTACTATGTATAAAGTTACCGTTTTAGTGTCTATAAAGGAAGCCTGTAAACAAATGAAAGCATTCAGAAAAATCTCATATGTAGCCCTTCTTTTCTCTCAATCCTCACTTCCGAAATAATCTCTCTGTGTAAAACTTCATTCATGTCTTTTGCTTTAAATCTTTTTGAGAATTAATCTCGTTGTAAGTATTATGTTTTTAATGAAGTCAAATTTATCAACTATGATTTCTATCTTTTATGTTTACATAATTAATAATTCATAGATATGATCGGTTATACCGCCTGTATATATTGTTTCATGCATATGGCTGGTTATACCATATATTATTATATTATAAATTAATTATAAATTATAATTATTACCTATGATACGTTATTTAACTTAATATTAATGTTTATATTTAAAATTAAAATTTTATGTTATATTAATTTTATATTATAAGATTAAAATTTATATGTTATATTAAATGTTATATTAAAAATTATAAGATTAATTTTATATTATATGGCAAGTTAATATATAATATATATTAATATATATTATATATATATAATCCACACCGTTTTAGGACCAGTTTCGATTTTTAAGAATTGCTACCGCACCAAACCACTTACAAACCGGTTTCTAGGTTTTTTTTACACCTCTAATTTTTATAATGATTTCGATGAAACTCCAATTATAATATAGACTAGTTATTTTGAAATACAGCCTATATGTGCTTAGGCCACCATTGAGCCATTGCATGATTGGCCAAGAAAAATTGGGATTCAACTATTTTAGCTCCATTTTCCAACTTATTTTCTTTGCACCTTTATAAATCTGTTATGGAATTTTTGTTAGTTTACCCGACCCTCTTTTGCCATTATTAATATATATCATTTGCATAGGAATTAACAACTAACTTTTTTAATCTTTTCAATAGACTTAGGTTGCATTTGAATGTTGAGCTGATTTGAGTTCTTTATGAATAATAGTAAGTTGAGATGGTGAAGTGAGTTATGTGAGGTCCACCTAAGATGAGTTTAAATACATTTGGATGTTACGATGAATTTAGATATATTTATGGAAAGTTAAAAAAATGTTGTGGGTCCCACGTGTAAAAAAGTTTTGAGTTAAAATGAGTTTTATGATTTGAAAGTTGGGTGTTTAGATATTAGAAGAAGTCTAAATTTGAATCAAACTCAGCTAAGTACAGTTAAGAAACCAAACGAGCCCTTAAACTCCATCAAAAGAAGACAATATCAATAATCTAACAAGGAGAAAAATGCAGTTGCCACAAATAAGAAAATCATTACCGACTATTTTTCTCATTTTTCCCTTGCCAGATTCATAATATTTTCTTACAAAGAAGAAAGAATACTAGAGCTTGGAGTTGAGTTCCGATTATAGACATCACACAAAAAACAATTTGATCTCCTATGAATATTGGATGCTGATTTAATTTGTATTTAAAAATAAAGAGATTTCAAGTTGTTCTTTATATCTCGTGTATCCAAATTAAAAGTTATATTTGTGTACAAAATGCTGTTTGTATATTACATTCACATCCTTTTGATTTAACATTATCTATCAAATCTTGAATTTATTATTTATAAAAATAAAATTTAATTAATAATTGGTAGAAAATATCATATCAATATCATGGATGATAAGTAGGAGGGACTTTTTTTTTTCCTCTTTCCATTGGTTTTGTGAGAGAGCATTTGGGTCCCAGACAGTAAAAGCGTTTCATTTTATTTCATCCTATAATTACAACTTTTTAAAATTCTCGTATAAAATATAATAAATAATTTAATTTTTTCAAATTTTAAAATAATAATAATATTAAAAAATAATATCTTATTCAACTTTTATCTAAAATTATCTTATTTTTCCTTACTTTCCAAACTACACCAAACCATTTTGTACCATATTATTGATGTTTTGTTTTAAGTTTCCCTAGGTATGTCAATACACCACCTGTTGGAAAACTCATTACAACTAATAAAAAAGTCAAAAATCACTATTTTATTTTATTCCAATTGGTGTGGTAGGCAATGTGTCAATTACCGACTTTGTAAATAGGTTTTTTTAGAATAAATTTATATGCAAACGTCTTTATTGACACATCAAATAGACTATTATGCTTAATTTGGATAGAAAGATGCTTCTATCTCATTTTATTTTATTTCATTTTACTTTATCTTAATATTTAAACACTACAAACATAAATATTTTTTAATTTTAAATATTCAAAATTTTTATCTAATCATTACCTAATTATTAAAATTTTTAAATAAAACATAAAAAAATAATTCAATTTTTTCAAATTTTAAAATAAAAATAATATTCTAACAATATTTTAATTTTATAATATTTTTATTCAACTTTTTCTTTCTTTTTTTCTCAAAAATCAATAAAACATTTTAATTTAATCATTTTATCTCAATTCAAATATCTTATTATTATTTAAAAACTATCTCAATTCATTTTATCTGAACTTACTATCCAAACCAGCTCTATTGTAAAAACTTGCCGTATTAATATAAAAAAGAATTAGGTAATTTGAATATTTTGTGAATATAATAAATTCGTATTACACACCTAAATGACACGTCTTTTTTCTGAATTTATTTATTTATTTATTATTATTTTTTTTTTTCTAAATCACACACCTAAGGCTAAAGAATTAAGATTGTCTCTAAAAGTTAAAAACGGAAGGAAAAGAGTGGAAATACACGTACGCTGAAGAGTGAAAAAAGTTGTTAAGCCATTGGTTTTCTCTGCGGTTGACCCTGTGGAGTGTGGATTGGTGAAGATGGTGAGCAAGACGGAGGAGACTCAGTTGAGCAATCTGGAGAACCAGGTGGACAATGGAGGAGGAGGAGCTTGGGAGTTCCTCTGCCTGGTCAGGAAGCTCAAGGTCCGGCGTTCCGAGAAGGTTTTGAAGCATGGGTTGTCGATCCTCAGGGATCCCAAAAAGCGATCCAGCCTCGGCCCGGAAGGTGAGTTCTAAGCTTGTTTTCTGGTGATTCGAAATGGGTTCTGTGGTTTTAGTGCTAAGAATGATTTGAATTGGGAATAGAACAGAATTGTGTTGGATTGTGAAATTTTTTGGATTCTTTATTCTTCTTAGTTTTGTGTTTATTCATTTGGGTTATGTTTATTCTGCAGTATTTTCAAATGATATTGATGCGAGGTTTTTGTTATGGGTTCCTTGAGTTTTTTATTTTTTATTTTTTTACCCTTTTCAACTGATTACAATTGCGAGGTATTGTTTTGGGTGGAACATTTTGGTGAACTTGGATGTGCATAATAATGATAGCACCCTCCTATTTTAGATAGTAAAACAGAACCTTTTTTCCTTTAATAGGAGTACCTTGTGAGTTCCAATTGTGTCAAAATAGGACTTCAAAGAGATGATTTTAGCTTAATTATCAATGAGTCACCATTGACTGAAGTCGTGGAAATTGTTTAAAAGCTGCCATTCTTTTTTAAATAGCTCACGGTAGGAAAAAACTTACTCAGTATAAACCTGTTCAGGGCACATCAGTGAAGAGAGAGAATTACAGTTAGCCAATTGTGGATATCTGGTAGTGTCTATAATTAAAATTTACGGTATTCATTGCCAAAAATATGGAAATATTTTCATCACTTCGTTCACAAAGTGTCTTAAGGGCTATAAAGAAGAAGAAACATGGGACTGCGGTGCCCAAGACTGTATGAATTTGGATCAAAACCCATTCTAATGTATTGACTGTGTTACTGCATATTAAAATACCTGCCAATGTGTCATCTGCGAGGCTACAAATCATCTGTCTAAGGTAAGAAATGTAAAACTGGCATGCACCTCGCATTTTGAATGTTCATCAAGGATCCAGGAGTACGACCCTCTCTTTACAACTATGGGAGGAAAATTTTAATTAATATTTTCATATGCCTATGCAAGTGTGTAACACCCCCTTCCCGTAGGTTAGGAGTGTTACGAAACTTTCGTAACTGTGCCTGCTAAAGAGACCCAACTTGATAAAAATACCTAGTTTATTGAAAAATAAATTCCCAAAAAAAAAAAAAAAAAAACATGACATGAAAATATAATCTCATAGCAAGAAAATTCAAACTGATAATATTTTTGTGACAAAAACACTTATTAACTAATGCCTCGTTTGTCTTCGAAGGTGAGATGGGATGAGTTGAGATTAAAATTAAAAAGTTGAACAAAATATTGTTAGAATATATTTTTTAATATTATTTTTGTTTTGGGATTTGAAAAAATTGAATTGTTTATTTTATTTTATGTAGAAATTTGAAAAAGTTGTAATGATTAGATGAGATGAATTGAGATGAGTTATGGAAAACAAATGAGGCCTAAGTCTGAAAATCCCATGACACATGATCTATGCTTGGCTGTCAGCTCATCAACACTATCTTCTTTACCTGGACATTTTATAAACATAAAACAACATACAAACAATCAAAATGAGCTGAATGCTCAATAAATAGTACATCATACAGTAAACATAATAAACATAGGGTTTTCTTGAAAGTGTGCATACTCAATACTTCTACTAACATAAACAAGTAACATGTATTGTGCATAACTCGTTAAACTTGTCTTTTCCTTCCTTTAGTGGCCAACACACCTTAACCCCTGTGTGTAGGGTTGTGCACCGGTTCTACTACCTATGACCACAAGGGGAACTGCTTAACTTATTATAACATACTATGGTGGATCACGCTTAAGTCTGTGGCTTGCACATCCACCCATAACTGCATTGGTACCCTGCATCTCTTATGACCATTCTTAAAGCTTCTTTCTTAACTTGTTGTTTATCTTTCTTACCATGATGCATGCAAAACACATAATAGCATAGCTCATTGTAATCATAAATGAAAACATATCATGATGCATGTAAAACACATAATAACATGACATTCAAAAATCACTTTCATCATAACTTGATATGTAAAAAGGGGCTTTCAATAAAGGGCCATACATACATAATACTTAAAAAAACATTTTTTACCATACATGTAAGGGTAAGATCTGCTACTTACCTTTTTGCTTCTATTGATAACAAACATGCCAATAACCACCTACTTGTAGTTGCTGGAAAATGGTTGGACTTGATAGGGTGAGGCTGGTTCCTTTTTTCAATATCCTGAAATTGCAGCAGTTATCTAGGGTTAGGGATTGATTTTCTTGAAGAACGTCACATGGGATTGCTATAAAAAACTTTCCAAACTCACAGCAACCTCTATTTTTCTATTTTTTAGGCCATACAGTCCCTTTAGTGAGACCTAAAAAATCTAATAATAGGGCTGTACGAATTTAACTCAGTTTATTTTGAAACTGGGTTCTAAGAATCCTAATGGCTAGGAGTTCTAGGGTAAATATATTGCTATTCTTTGGATCCACTTAGGAGTCATAAATGGGGCTGGTTTCCAATTATCAGGAATTTAACAGCCAAGAATCAAATGGGTTTTGGCTAGAAAATACTTGGGCTTATCCATCCAATATGGGCTTAATGGGCCAAACCTACTCCATTTTGAATCTAGGTCCATAATTTCATATCCAATCCTATCTCCTCAATACTAGATCTTCAAATAATACTTACGGGCTAATAGGCCCAATACAATAATCTTCCTTCCAGCCTTAACAAAATTGTGCCCGTGGTCCAAACTTATAAAGCCTGTAAAATTTGGGTCTGGATGTTACAAAGTGTAATTTGCATTGGGTTATAATATTAGGCTCTCATTGTCAAGCATGGTCTTAGATCTCTTGACCATGCTAAAAGGCATAAGGGATAGATGTATACTAATGCAGAACTAAATGTTTGATAGTGTAATCTAGTTCTTTGAATCAATCATGTACACACTAAGCAATCTACTAATCACTAGATCTGTGATAAGGGAGTTCCTCTTTTGAACTTGGGCTCTAATTAAATCCTGTTTTGTTTTTCTGAAGTCTTATTCTGATCCCTCTGTATCATCTCTACTAAAACTCTGATGTGAAATATTGGGGTCCTGGGCATTTTTCCTTTGAAGTGGTATGCCAAGCTCTCATTTTGCACTGTATCGAATAAAATGTAAAGTTAACTCTTGGGTCTGAGGCTCTCTCCATTGGATTTGTGCACCAATTTCTCTTTAAGAATGTAATTTTTGTGTTAGTAATTCATCTGAATCCGAAATGATGTTTTGATTTATATAAGCATATACAAGGTTGAAATTATAAAACATACAAGGCCTTAGGGCGTCTGTGGCAATCTAGTTATTTTGGCACCAGCACCCACGTATCTTATTTAATCTGGCAAATAGACTTTGAAAATTGTTACTAAATTTCATAGCCCATGACGGGCAATTTTAATTTGCAATCCAACGCATCTTTCTTTTCTAATAATATTTTATAGTGGTAGATTTTTTAATTGCTCCCCATACCTTTGACTCTTGTGGCTATGTATAATTGTTAGACCCATTTAATCTACGACCCTTCTTTTGCTGAACTGAACTTCTGACTGACCAGTATGTATTTTTGGATGAAGAATGGACTCTTTATGAGCAAGTAGCAATTGCAGCTATGGATTGCCAATGTCTTAATGTTGCAAAGGTACAATGCTTCTCATATAATTTTACTTGTACAGATTGTGTTTAAGTTCCCCGTATAGATAGCACAATAAATTTCTCAGATCATATTGAATAGGTAGACTATCAAATATATTTAAAATACCATTTTTATATAGAGTTGTTGCTTGCAAAGAATGCAAAGTGATGCTGTTTTATGCTTGCATCACTGATTTGACTGTGTCACTGTTATTTTTGTGAAACCCAGCCAGAGTTCTTACAGAAGCTCTATGGTCCATGTTTGTCATATTTCCAATAAGCTCAGAGGCATATTAAACAATGTTTTGAATACCGTACCCGTACCGGCCGGTATGTACCGTATTGGATAGTAACCGATATGGGTGAGATAGGGGTTTCACACCAGGTCAAATACCGGCTATTTCGGTGTGTTTCGGTCAATACCAGCTAGGGGTGTAACGGGTCCGGTTTTGGACAAAATTTAGGACCGAACCGGTATGTACCGGTTTTGTATTTTCCAAAACCGATTACGCACCGGTTACCCTCCTAAACTGGTATCTACGGTTTTACCGGTTTCCGGTCCGGTCCAGTCCGGTTTTCCGGTTTTCTAAAATGTAAGTTTATCATTAAAAAATAAAAATCTGTTAATAAAAAAAAAAAAACTGCTTCAAAAAATCTGTTCTAAAAATCTGTTCCTATTACAAAATCTGCACTACTAAAAAAATCTGTTTTAGTAAAAAAATTAGTATTAGTTATAAACTTATATATTAGTATAGCTATATAATATATTAGACTATATAATAGTATTATGAAATAATTTCATATTATAATTTATAAATTATAACATAAAATGTTAATCTTAAATATGAACATTTGTAATTTGTTTGATTGTATGTTATTAATATAATTATATATAAGATGATATTATTATAATTTATAATCTTGAAGATGAAAATTTAATTGATCATATGCTTTAAACATAAAATATATATATTAAATTATATTATATATAGTCTATATATTATATAGCTATACTAATATGTAAGTTTATAACTAATACTAATATATAACTATACTAATAGTTATTATATAGTCTAATATATAGTCTATAATTCTCACATCTAAATACTATTTTCTTAACTTTTTTTAATTCTATTTTCTCAAGGATTGAAAATCAAATCCCTACTCTCATTTTCGTGATGAATGAGTAATTATTTTTTTTAATAGTTGGATTGAGAACTTACAAGTATTATTGAGTTTTACAAATATGTATTTTAATTTTTAATACTTGTATTGATGTTATTTTGAAATATAATTTATACATATATAATTAATTTATCTATATATAGACTATCCCGAAATGCTACCTGTACCGAAATATTTCGTTCTAATGTCTTAACCAAAACGGTATTCAAAACTTTGATATTAAATCTATTTTGTGTGCGACCTCTTCATTTAGTTAAGCTAGCCCCTCCCTTATTTCATTCGGCATAATTCTTGCATCATATTGACCGACAAAGCATATTGTCTCAAGACAATAACTTCTCAGCCATACACATAATTTCTTGGCATGTCTTTTGGGTTTTTGGGTTTTTGTTTTTAGGGAGGAGGGGGAAGGAGTTGTAAGAATGCGCAAGTTCTTTGGTAAGATGTCAAATAATTTCGGTAAAGTTTTTATGAGGTGCACTGCATTTTTATCTCTCTTTCCTACATGTGCACCACCCATATGACTTTCTCGTCTTTGTATACACAATTTATGCAATTTGAAGGTACAATTGCAGGTACTTTTTCTTGTCAATCATTGTTGGTGTAGAGAAGCATATGTTAATAGGGCATGAATATAGACACGTTTATTGTTCGAAGCTAACTTCATTGAGTCTTTCTAATTTATCATAATATGGTAACTATCAAAGAATGATGTTTTATTTATTTTTTTATTTTTTATTTTTTGATGTTGTTGAACCTCTCCATGGCAGGGTCCTTCGGACCCACCCCTGCGGAGTAAACTCCAGTCCCGTGCACCGCACCCTCGGAAGTTTTCCTACACGGAACTGGTTAAATCGCTAGCTTTTCACCAGTGGGGTGTGGCCCCTAGAGATTGTTTGCACTCAAGGAGATTTGAACCTTGGACCTGGGGGGAGCATACCCCCAAGTCCAAGGCCTATACTACTTGAGCCAACCCCTAGGGGTTAAAAGAATGACGTTTTATTATTACTTATTGTATATAATTTTTCAATTTGAAAAATCTGTGAACTACACTTTCCTCACAAATCTATGTGCTCGTCCACTTTGCTTGGAACAAGAGCCTTTTGCATTGATAGATTTTTCTTCTAGTCTATTTGTACTTGTATTTATACATTGATACATTCTTTAATCATTACTTGAACCATGTATCAACTCGTTTAATAATGTGCATTTGGTATTCGGATTGCTTTATTGACTTGTCTCAAAGTTGAATTTCTTCCCTTGGAAGAAATTTGGAGAAATAGACCTTAGAGTGAATTTCTTCATTTGGACAGCAGCTTTGAGGAAGATTCTTACCTCAAATAACGTGATCAATCGAGGTTGTAGTGATCATTAGTGTGTAAGAAGAGTGGGGAAAAAGTGGATACCTTCTATTGCATTGCGAGGTTGCTAGCATTTTACAGAACAGATCTTTGGCCTTTTTGGGATAGATTGCATTATGCCTTCTTGAGTGGTGGATCTCCTAGCATTTGGGAAAGGGCAGTTTGATATTAATGAATGTGCACTATTATGGAGGATGATTCTGTCTTGTTTATTGTGGTGTTTTTGGAGAGAACAAAATGAGCATAATTTCGAGGATCGTGAAAAGTCATGTTGGGGCTCACTTTATTCTTTCTTAATACGCTTCATGATTGGATAGTGGTCCAAAATAGTGTTGCTTTTTCTATTTCTTCTTTTCTAGAATTTCTGTTGCTCTTTCCTTTTGCTAATTAGGTGGATCTCTTGTATACTTTATGTGTATTAGGGTAGCTACCTTTTTTCATTTCAATAGAACACATCTTACTATAAAATAGAGTTAATTGTACTTTGCATATGAATATTTACAGGACTGCATAAAGGTTCTACACAAAAAATTTCCAGAGAGCAAAAGAGTTGGTAAGTTGAAATAACCTATTGCAAACCTTAACTGTGTGTGTGCCTGAACTTTTATCAGAAAAGGTTGCGATGTATATTGTTAATTATCCTAAGTACCTATGTATCAATATCTCATATGCAAAAGGAAAACTTCTTATGTGATGAGTTTATTGCCTTTCTGAAAGTGATGGGCTCCTAATTTTCAGTCATATGTCAATAAGGGCATGGATAGGCAAGCTTGCAGGTATATTTTGTCTTTATAAATTGTATTGTTGCTAGGGTTGGGCTTCGACTCCAACGGAGTCGGAAAACCCAATTCTGAACTCCGACTTGTCGGAGTCGAAGTTGGCCTCTGACTCCAATCAGGAGCAGATTCTGACTCTGATCGGAGTTGTCGGAGTCGGAGTTCGAGAGGCAGAGCATCGGAATATTGTTTATAACTAAAATAGATGGTGTCAGGGTATTTTTATTTTTTATAACTAAAATTATTTCAGTTGAACGAGAATACAAGGATTAGAAACAATAAATGAAGCAAATAAAGTAAAGTATTTGAAAGTCGAACTACAAGAGTGAAAAAAGTGAAAAAAAAAAAGGAAAAAGGAAAAACATTCATAGGAAAATGAGTACTTTTATTTCTTTATTAGGAGAATGGTAAACATTAAGGTAGTGGAGGAAATATAGCGAACAAAGAGTAGATATATCAGTTGGAGTTCATCGGATCCGACTCCGACAATATTTTTTAAAATAACTCCGACTCTGACTCCGAATTTCAATTACTTCAACTCTGTTCAAATCGGAATCAGAGCGGGTGTCAGCTGGAGTCGGAGTCGCTGGAGTTTTTGCCCACCCCTAATTGTTGCTTTCAATGGGAGATGAATAAATATGGCTTGTACTCTTCACCATTGGTTGGATTTTTTTTTTTTTTTGTTGGGGGTGGGGGTGCTGGGGCAGAGGATATCATGGTTAGAAGCATTCTTCGTTGTAATAAGTTAATTAGAAAACCTGAAGAGAGAATCATATGATAAATGAATGTCTTAAATTAGTGACATATAGATGATGTGTTGAATTAGTGAAATATAGATGATGTGTTGAGAAACTTGGCTATGAGTATGTGGGTATCTGAGAAGTCCACGACAGGAGTAGAGTTTGTGGAAGGCTTGGATCATTGTGGGAAGACACAGATAACAACGATGTGTCCCTTGGCTCTGGTTCCGTCCTGTGATCATGGTGTAACACCGACGTCTAAAGGGTCCGTTGAAGTTGCACACACAAGGTCTCCAGAGGTGAAGGGCTTGCTACCAACACAAAATCTCCATTGGAGAGTACCATTGGTGTTGTTGAGGAGGCACAGGATCTAAACAAGGTTTTATTGTTGGTACCATTTGGATCTACGTCGGGCGCTACATCGGGGGAAGACGTTGTCCCCTTGGTATCTTTTCCTCCATTAAACAATATAGATGAATCATCTTCGGATTGGGTTTTGCAAAAAGTTAATGAGATTCAGCATATTGTGGGAATCTCACATGGAGGATGTGAAGACCAGTTTAAAGCTCTAATCACTGCGATTGAGGCAAGCCACTCACGTGATACGAAATCAAGCTTCAAGAAAAGCAGGGAGTTGAAGCGTCTTTTTAGTGCAATCAACTATGACGCTAAGGGTGGTAGCTCATGTCAAGGGCATAGAGGTTGATGTATGTTGGGAAGTCTTTCGCATAGAGGGTATTTTGGGAGGTGTGATTTATGTTGGGCTATGGGAAACAAGGGGTTGGGGTTGGAGAGGGGTGAGTTATTCTATCTCGGGCTTGATGTATGTTGGGTAGTTTTTCGTGGGCTTTTGGGGCAATAGGAGCTCTCTAGTATGGGTTAGGGATTTTCTTGTATACATCCAGTGTACTTGGTTCCTCCTATTGATATATATATATATATAATATTTTTACTTATAAAAAAAAAACTTGGCTATGATACCGATTGATGCACATATCTAGGAAATCTTTAAGAAACCATAAAAGATATGAAATAAAAAATGAATTGAAAATTTCTTTAATTGGTGTGATTTGAAGCAGCATGTAAATAGGTCTTCAAGTAGAAACCATCTATGAAGTTTTACATTTGTTTCGGCAGAAAGTTCCAACGAAAGCCATCCAAATAGTTATGTGCCAAAAGGAAGCGCTTCAGAGCACTCCAAAGATGTGTTCAAACAAGCCTTTGAATGGGCTCACTCAGAGTGTGTATTTGAAGCTGAGTTTGAATCGAATTTGAATGGATATGGACAAGCTTTTATTTTAACTTCCCTGTGTATACATTATGATGTCAAACAATCTGTTGTGTGTTTTGAATCAGCGACTTTACTCAATCCCAGGATAAAGCTTTCTTGAACTTATTATAGCTTGCCTCTCACACTCTCTCCATTCACTCCCCCGCCCCTTGTGGTAGTTCTACCAAATCACCCCAAGAAAAGGCATAAACATCATAAAATTATTTTTACTTATGAAAAACTATTAAGTTACCCACTCACCCAGTGGATCTTGAACCCACAACTTTCTCCCCAACTCAGTTTTATGAGTAAAGGAAATGTCATTTGAGTCAGAACTCAGTTTTATGACGTGTAACATTGCGTTAAATCCCAATAATAAAAGTGCATTGAATATATGGTGGAATTAAGTCTCCCTCAAATGTGACCTTTTTTTGTTTTGATGATGGCTTTGGGGAAGATCTTAATGATGAATAATCTGAGGAGGTGCATAATGGTGATAGATTGGTGTTGTATGTGCAAGAAGTGTGTAGAAACTATTAATCATTTGTTGCTTCGTTTTGAAGTGGCTGTTACCTTGTGGTTTTCAATTTTCCACCTTCTTGGAATTGAGTGAAACTATTAGTCATTAGTTGCTTCATTTTGAAGTGGCTGGGACCTTGTGGTTTTCAATCTTTCACCTTCCTGGGAGTTGGTATTTAGTGGGTGATGGCCCCCCAATGGCTGGTGGAGTTCTTGTCAGCTTGGGGACGTAACTGGGAGGCAACTTGTGCATATAGTAATTGAGGACTGTTCCTTTGTCTTTAATGTGGAGTATTTGGAAGGAACTCAATGCCCATAATTTTGAAAACTGAGAGAGAATGTTGCCAGAATTTAAACCCTCTCAAATCTCTTTGTGAGTGGACAAATGCTCACAACAATACCCATGGTTTTTTATTTGGAGTTTACTCCCTAGGGTTGCATTCGAAGGGACCTGCCGTGGTGGGTTCCATGCCATCAGAAAAATATCCGCTTTTTCCTCATATGTAGATTTTCTGAAATTTTACTCATCTTCCTTTCCTTAACTAGGTGTTCTCCTATTTATACCCTAATGTACTTGGGTTGCGTCCCTAGTGCTTTTATTAAAATTTGGTATACTTTGTAGAAAAAGTCCTATGCTGGTTCCTTATTAGGTGAAGCTTTCATTTACATTGCTTCCATGGAGCTCTAATTGCAACCTTGACTAGTCCTTTTAGAGTATGCTTTTAGATGTGACTTAAGCTTTTTTGTTGCCGTTACAAATGATATCAGAGCTGACCTAGTAATTTGTAGTGCTTGGGCACTGTCTTCAGCTTGGACGCTGACGAGGATATTGTAGTGCCATGCCAAATCTCAAATTGGGTGGGTTAGAAATTGTAAAGGCAAATTAGTATGATGAATGTACATATTAGTTCCTTATTTAAGTGGAATAAGGCTTTATAGTAATTCGAAGGAGCTATAATTGTAATATTGACTAATTATTTTGGAGATAAGCTTATTATATCTAGCTTGAGATTTCCTCAATTTCAAATTTAGAATCTTCTTCTACACTTTATGCAACGCTTGCTAAATCCTACATTGAGCAGGTGGACTATGATAGAACTGAATAAGTGCAATAAAGGTGCATTGGGTGTAAGTCCTACATTGGTTCCTTACCAGTTGGAATTGATATTTATAATAATTCCAAGGAACTCCAATTGTAATGACCCAAGAAAAGTCCAAACCACACTTGAGCTTATATTACAAAAGGAGTAACTAAGGTTACTATTGGGACTCTTTGTAATCATTATAAAGCTCAGATCCATCTAATAAAGAACCTATGCGGGACTTGATAATCAATGCACCTTTATTGCCCTTATTCATCTTTATCATACTTCACCATTGAATGCGTTTTGCGGTGTTACATGAAGGGTTGATGAAGTTTTGAAGTTTCTATATTTGAAATTGCAAGATATTTAGAAGTGGAAAGAGTCGGTTTTAGAATTAGTTTGACCCCATGGTGGTTTCAAAAGTATTGGATAAATCAGAGAAGATTGTATTTTCACAAGCTGTTGATATTTGATGATTTTTTTTTTTTATTATTTGTGATAAATGTATTTGACAGCTTGGTATATATCCTGTCACAAATCGCAGGCAGGCTGGAGGCGTTGTTGCTTGAAGCAAATGGGTCCTGGGAAGAGGCAGAAAAAGCTTACTCAAGCCTTTTAGAAGACAATCCACTAGATCAAGTAATTTATATAACTGATCATTCATTAAGCGAAACATCTTTTTTTGTAAGAATAGGTCATATTGTTATTTCTGAAAATAAAAAATAAGAATGGACTGTATTATAATTTTATCTTTCCTCTCTAAGAAGGTTTCCTGATCTCTCAGATAATAAATAATATGATTTTAAGTGTCGGAGTGTAAAATTTCATTTTAGAAAAATTCTTCTAGTGTAAAGTTGCTTTGCTCTTTCCACATGCAGGCAATACATAAGAGGAGGGTAGCTATGGCAAAGGCCCAAGGAAATATGTCTGGGGCCATCGAATTTCTCAATAAATATCTTGAAATGTGAGATGGATCCGAAAAGCTTCTCTGTCTTGCTCCAACGCACACACACAGCCATTAAAAGAAAGAGAAATGTTTCATTCAGATAGAGATCTCATAAAAGTAAATCCACAAATTGGAGTGGCTTCATGTGGTACGTCAGAGTTTAAAGTTCTTTTTATTCTGAAGTAGATTTGATGTATCACATCAAGCCACATCAGTTTGTGAGTGCACTTTTTGAGAAATCTCTTTGTGGATCTAGCAGTTCTCAGAAAGAAAAGTTCTCATTTGAACATCTTGCTAAGGTTATCTTTCTTGCATTTAACAGATTTATGGCTGATCATGATGCCTGGAGAGAGCTGGCTGATATATATGTTTCCTTACAAATGTGAGGCTTTTGTAAAGAAATTAGTGGCTATCAAATTTTCCTCTCTTGGTGTTTCATAATCTCTTTCGTTTATATCGTAGGTACAAGCAAGCAGCATTTTGCTATGAGGAGCTAATATTATCTCAACCCATGGTTCCCCAATACCACTTAGCATATGCTGATGTAAGTTGATTCTTTTACTAGTCATTAGCATTTGCTTGTTTTAATGTTGTATTCCGGTTTTGCCCCTCCATTTCATGGGATATATAAACAATTATGCGCTCCTTCTGGAAACTACAAAGCCTGAGGTAGGGCATATAGTTTCATAGATTTTAAACTTTGAACGCCTTATGTTTCAAATCTATCCGTCAGACAGGAAACAAATTTAACCAGTGCCATGATAATTTCCATTCTCTGTATGGAATGGTGCCTTCCCTATTGAAATTGTCTAATACCTTTAGATCTTGGGTTGGACAATGTATGTTGGACTGGGCTGACTAACATTCAAACATTGTCTTCCCGAGTTTCTAAGAGGTTGTTTGGATTGAGAGAGCCTCTCAACTCATCTCATCTCATACTTATCTAATCATTACAACTTTTCCAAACTCTCATACAAAATACAATAAATAATTCAATTTTTTCAAATCCCAAAGCAAAAATAATATTCTAATAATATTTTATTCAACTTTCATCTTATCTCAACTCACTATTCAAACCTCCCCTGAGACAAATTAGAGAAATTTGATGTTCTTTGATACAAAATTAGTTCTTGGGTAGACTAGGGGAAAAGAAGAAAGAAGGTGCTGAGTTGGAATCCCATTCTAACTAAGAATTCTTGTGGTTTCAAAGGAGAGTTCTGCTTTGGAGCGGTACTGTCCGTTCTGGAGTTTAAAGCAGCACCCAATAGCCAATTGACACCTCAGCGTTGTAGGAAATAAATCCATGAAGATGAATACATCCGATTGTTGCCCAAAAATCTATTTCCTTTCCATTACATGCATGCTACCCAGACCATATATTCACTATAATTGAAGGTAGAGTTCGCCTTCCAAACTCAAAGAACAGAAGATGATGCACTAAACTATATATCCACATATATTCATAATTGTTGTTGAATTATGAAAGTTGTTGCACCAAAAAATATAGCTACTGATACTCTGTTTTGGTGCATAGCTCATAGAATGGCTGGAGTTGAAGGTGTTGGTGGAGGGACCCAAAGACCTTTAAAGTACATAAACCCACATCTCTCTTCCAAGTGGGGGAAAAACAGAAAGAAAAAGAAAAACCTACATCTCTCTCTCTCTCTCTCACAGTCCACTATGTCTGTTTCATCGGAGCACTCTTCTGATGTGGCTTCAAGAACTTTGAGAATAGGCATAGTAGGCTTCGGACCGTTCGGGCAATTTCTGGGAAAGACCATGATTAGACAAGGCCACCTTCTACTGGCAACTTCTCGGACTGATTACTCTCAGCTTTGTGTCCATATGGGTATCTCCTTCTTCAGGTAAATACTTTGAAGCAGAAAACGACGTAGTCCTAATATGCACCTTGATCCTCTCTCTAACAGAGGTTGTCCGGTCAATGCCATTGGATCGTCTGAAACGGCCAACACTCTTTGCCGATGTACTCTCCGTCAAAGAGCACCCAAGAAATGAGGGTGAGGGATGTGGGTTTTGTAGCTTGAGGGGCAAGGGATTTGATGAGAGGGAGACGAGGATGAGGGAGGGATTGGGTTTCGTCGTCCTCCAAGGATGTGGGTTTCGGTGCTTGAGGGGCGAGGAAGGGATTGGGTTTTGAGGGGGTGAGGGATGTGGGTTTCAGTGCGGTGCGTCCCATTCTTAGTCTAATGGGTGGGCTACGTGGCAACATAGCATTGGATGCTGTTCTCAGCCTTTTAATAGAACAATCATTCAGAAGATTTTCTCTTCAAAGGATCCAGCTACAAGAAAAACTTGGGATTCTATATACTTCTTGAATAAAGGCTTGAAGCTATCAGGACACTTCTTGCTCTCTATCGTACTTTCTTTAGTTCTTAGTTCTCATCACGTGTGCTTGAATAAAGGCCTGAAGCTATCATGAAACTTCTTGCTTTCCTCCCCTCCCCTAGCCTCAAGCTCTCCCCCTCTCTGCCCCTTTCTGTAATGTTGGGCTTTGGAATAAGGGTATGCTTGAAAAATGTTTATCAGGACTCAATTTTATGGACCTACTATCATACGTTAGCTTTATTAGTTCTCTAACTTTTATTTTTCCATCTGTTATTCAAGATGCTCATACAAAATGGCAGTTCCCTGATCCTATAGTTTCTTTTATGAAAGAGATGAGTTCCACATTGGTTTGGTGTGGTCCTTCTTGTGGGTTTATATACTAGGTGGACACTCCACTTACTTGCTTAAGCCTTCGGTTGGAGTCTTTTAGATGATATTAGAGTCCAATAGGGTTATTCTTTAGCTCTGTTTGCATGGATTGCTTGGTTATGTGTCTATCTTCGGTTCTGTTTGGTTACTTGAGCTCAAGCCAATCCTTAGAGGGGATGTGAAAGAAATAAGTTTCACACTACTGGATATGTACTTGGTTGTGGGTTATGTACTAATTGGTGTTGGGTTTTTTGTGTGGAGCCTGGTTCTGTTTTTGTGGCAGTCTGGTTGGATGATCCGAACCGACCCGCTAATTAGGGTTTACACTATATATATGTTATATATATATATATATATTGTATTATTTCTGTATGGTTGCCGTACTGCCGCATTGTGTATTCGACTATCATCTTAAATAAAGACTTTTGCAGCTTTGTGGACGTAGGCATATTGCTGAACTGAGTAAATCTTGTGTGTCGTGTGTGATTGATTCCAATTTTGCTTTACTTTCTCTCTTATCGTTTCTAACAGTTGGCTTCTTTATTTAACTACTAGCTTAGGCTTATGAATTAAATATTTCGTCATCTTGGTAGAAGGTTGAAGATAATGTTGAATAAAACATTAAATAGTGAATATGAGTGTGTAGTTTTTAAGAGAAATTCTATTTGCAGTCTCCAAATGGGGCCACCACAGAGCTTGTGGGTGGGTTACCACCTGTCGTGGTGTCACAGACCTTGTCGCCAGCGGTGTCTGGGCCACCACCCGTCATCACGGCGGCGAATACTGCAACAATTAGTATGATGAGAACAATGGGATCAAAGCACAATGAGAACAACTCTGTACAAGCCACATCGAAGCAAGTGGCTAGGCCACCACCTGTCAGGGCGTCACAGACTTTGTCGCCGGCGGTGTCTAGGCCACCACCTGTCATCATGGTGGCGATTGTTGTAGCAAATAGTACGATGTTGTCTACGGCGTGGTTGTCTACAAAGGAACATAACTATTCGCACGTGTCGGAGCAAGTGGCTGGGCCACAACTCCACTATGTGCCGCCTACTCTTCCGATGCTGGAAAAAATTTCTTCAGCCAAGGTACAGTTTTCTGTTCCTCCCATTACAGAATCAGTGGAAAGAGGGGGGGAGGATGATTTGGATGGTACACTGGTTATTTATGAGGCTAATAGGGATAGGGAGGAAGAACCTGTCCCTCTTCAACTCATTTCATCCAAAGATGTCTGATTGGGTTATCTAGACAGCATTGGATATTAGGTGTTGTAGGGATTTCTTGCGAGGGTTTGAAACTGAATTTATGGTGTTTCTTACAGCCATTGAGGCCGGGCATGCTCATAAATCCGAGCAATCCCTTAACTTGGCTAAGAGAAAGGAACGAGAACTCAAGAAACTTGAGTGGGCAATGAAAGATGATGGTGGAGAGATGTGCTCCAGTCGGGGAGCATGGCAAAGGAGGGGTAAAATGGTTGTTCCATGAAGTCAAAAATAATATCATGGAAGGGGGTTGCATGAATTTAATAAGCGGCTCCAAGTGAGAAATTTACTTTGTCAATGGAAGGGAGATATTATTTGTTTGCAAGAGACCAAGTTGGAAACTATTACAAGCTGACTAGTTCGCAGCTTATGGAGAGGGCAACATGTCGGGTGGTCTTACCTGCCTTCAAAAGGTGCATCTGGGGGAGTTTTAATTATGTTCGATAAAAGGGTAGTGGAGAGAGTGGAGGATTGTGTGGGTGAATTTATCGTAGGTTGCTCCTTTGTAAATCTAGAAGACAACTTTAAATGGGCATTTGCTGGAGTTTATGGCCCAAATGCTGATTTGGAGAGAAGACGATTGTGGGAAGAATTAGCGGGACTTCTTAATTGGTGGGAGTTACCAAGCTATATTGGGGGTGACTTTAACATAACCCGATATCCAAGCAAACGGTTGGGTGTATCCCACATCACTCCTTCTATGAGAGATTTTCTGATTTCATCTCAAAATAGAATCTTATGGATATTCCACTATCAGGAGGCACGTTCACTTGGTCGAACAACCAAGAATTCCCATCTTGGTCAAGGATTGACAGATTTTTGTTAACTTCCTAATGGTAGTCATACTACCTGGATGTTGCTCACAGACGATTATCCCATATTTGTTCTGATCACTTCCCTATTATACTAGATTGCGGAGGCTTCCAAGGGGGCAGAAGGTATTTCAAATTTGAGAATATGTGGCTTAAAACGGATGGTTTTGTAGACAAGGTTAGACTATGGTGGAATGCTTACAACTTTCAAGGCTCTCCAAGTTTCATAATGGCAAAAAAGTTGAAAGCGTTGAAACAGGACCTAAAGCAATGGAATGAACAAGTTTTTGATAATATATTTCAACAGAGGTACTCTTTTTTTGAGGAGCTACAGGGTTTGGAGGGAGAGGAGGAAGCTAGAATACTCTCTAAACATGAAAAATTCTGCAAGGGTGGTCGTCACGGAACTTGAAAGAGTTACTCTGATGGAGAAAATTTCATGGAGACAAAAATCAAGGACACTATGGCTTAAAGAGGGGGATAGGTGTACAAAATTCTTTCATAGGGTGGCTAACTCTCACAGGAGGAACAACGCTATTGATACATTGATGGTAGATGGGGCAGTTTCTTTGAATCAAACAATAATAAAAAACCATATATTGAGCAGTTTTATCAGTTTTATCTACATTTGTTATCTGAAGAGCACAATTGGCGACTAAAAGTGGACGGTCTAACTTTTTCAGCAATAGATCAGCATAGTGCAGGATGGCTAGAGAGGCCGTTTACAGAAGAGGAAGTCTGCAAAGTAATAAGAGGTATGGTTAGTGATAAGGCTTCGGGTCCGAATGGTTTTACTATAAGATTCTTTCAAGCTTGTTGGGAGGTGATCAAGGAAGACCTTATGCAAGTCTTTCATGAGTTTCATACTAATGCTAGATTTGAAAAGTGCCTTAATTCTACCTTTTTAGCACTTATTCCCAAAAAGATGGGGTCTACGGATATTAGAGATTATCGCCCCATTAGTCTTGTGAATGGGGTGTATAAGATTCTCTCCAAAGTGCTTGCGAATAGATTGAGCTCGGTGATGGAAAAGCTAATTTCGAGGCCGTAAAATGCATTTGTAAAAGGTAGACAAATCCTTGATCATATCCTCATTGCAAATGAAGTTTTGGATGGTCGTTTAAAATCTAGAGAACCCGGGCTGATTTGTAAACTAGACATGGAGAAAGCTTATGACCACGTCAACTAGCAGTTCTTACTCTATCTTCTTGGTAGATGTGGCTTTGGGGATAAATGGCAAAAATGGGTAGAATTTTGCATCTCTTCAGTAAGATTCTCAATCTTGGTGAATGGATCACCAGTGGGTTTTTTCAACTCCTCTCGTGGCTTGAGACAGGGAGATCCTCTTTCCCCTCTACTTTTTTTGTTCATCACGGAAGCCTTAAGTAAGATGATCGAGGGCCTGGTGGAAGGGGAGTTTCTCTATGGTTTCCGGTGGGGAATGGAACCTTAACATCTACCATCTATTATTTGCTGATGACACTCTTATTTTTTGCGGTGCACATCTTGGACACATTCAAGCCTTAAGGGTGCTACTCCTTTGCTTTGAAGCTGTTTCAGGTTTGAGAATTAACCTTTCGAAGTCTGAGTTAGTGCCAGTGGGGGTGGTCCATGAAGTGTGGAGTCTTTAGCTACACTCTTGGGATGTGTGGTATCTTCACTGCCTTTAAAGTATCTTGATTTACCATTGGGTGCCTCGTTTAAATCTAAAAGGATATGGAATGGCGTGGTCGAAAAGGTGGAGCGCAGATTGGCTTCTTGGAAAAGATTATATTTGTCAAAGGGTGGCAGATTGACTTTGATCAAAAGCACTCTTTCGAATTTACCCACTTATTTTTTGTCTTTGTTCCCGCTTCCTATGAAGGTAGCTAATTGCATTGAGAAGTTACAAAGAGATTTCCTTTGGAGTGGATTGGGAGATGAGTTCAAGTTTCATCTAGTTAATTGGTCAACAGTTTGTACCCCTACTTCTGGGGGAGGTCTAAGGTTTCGACACTTGACGAAATTTAATCAAGCTCTATTGGGTAAAATGATTGTGGAGGTACCAAACCGAAAGGGACACTCTATGGAAGTTGGTTATAGACTCCAAATTTGGAGAGGCTTGGGGAGGTTGGGGCTCGAATGAGGTATGAAGCACATATGGAGTGGAGTTATGAAAATATATAAGGGGCATTGGGAGACCTTTCTAGGAAATGAACATATTGTGGTGGGTGATGGTTCTCGCTTAAGATTTTGTTATGACCATTGGTGTGGAGATCATAGCCTTCAAGATACATTTCCTGCTATTTTCGAGCTTGCAAGAGAAAAGGATGCTGTGATTGCTAATCTTTTGGTTCTTTCAAATGGACCCCCTCAATGGAATATTGAGTTCAGTAGAGCAGCCCAAGATTGGGAGATGGAGATTATCTTAGAGTTCTTTACGACATTGTATTCAGTAAGTATGCCAGGGAGCACTGGGGATAAGATGCACTGGAGTCACTCTAAGAAAGGAAACTTCTCTGTTAGATCCTTTTACCAAGCTTTAACGAATCCTGGATTGACCATGTTCCCACGGAAGAGTATATGGCAGACAAAAGCTCCTTCAAAAGCGGCTTTCTTTTTTTGGACAGCTTCATTGTGACTACAGATAATCTAAGGAAATGTCGGATAATTGTGCTGGATTGGTGTTGTATGTGTAAGAAGAAGGGGGAATCAGTAGATCATCTGCTTCTACATTGCGAGGTGGCCAGGGGAATGTGGGATGATTTTTTCATGAGAGTAGGTTTGTCATGGGTAATGCCCCTTGGATTGGTGGACTTTCTTGCAAGTTGGCGAGGCATTCAAGGTAACTCATAGGTGGCGGCCATTTGGTGTATGGTGCCTATTTGTGTTGGTGTATTTGGAGGGAAAGAAACGCAAGAAGCTTTGAAGATTGTGAGAGAACAATGGAGGAACTAAAAATTTTCTTTTTTAAGTCATTGCTTTTATGGGCGGGAACCATTGTTTGTAACGGTCTCAATGTTCTTGACCTTCTTCTTTCGATTGTAAACCCTAACTAGATTCTTTCGCACATATACTACTTGTGTACTTGAGCTTTTCTATTAATAAAATTTCTATGATTACCTATCAAAAAAAAAAAAAATGACCATTGAACAAACACCTCTTCTTTTCTTATATGAAAAAACAGGTGCTTTATACACTTGGTGGACTGGAGCACCTTCAAACTGCAAAGAAATATTATGCATCCACCATAGACTTAACAGGAGGCAAAAATACCAGAGCGCTTTTTGGAATCTGCTTGGTGAGCTTTCTCTGTCTCTTTTTATCCTCATACATTCATATCCTTGTGTGCGTGCACACCTGAAAATTTTCATCTAGTTTCTATCTGAGGTAATTTCTTGGTGGATTGTTGATCTTTAGTTCTAGTTGTCTATGTTGCTGTTTCTTCCTTTTGCCCTTGTTTTGCAGTAACAAATTTCTGACTGGATAACCTTTTCCTCCCATTATGCAGTGTTCTTCTGCCATTGGACAGCTTTCTAAAGGACGGAACAAGGACGACAAGGAAAGCCCAGAGCTACAATCTCTGGCAGCAACAGCCTTGGAGAGAGAATACAAGCAGATAGCACCTGACAAGCTTACTCTGCTTACCACTGCCCTTAAAAGCTTGAAAGTTTCAGCATAACTCACCCAATTATTGAAGATTTTCATTACTCTTGCCCAATCCCTCCAAAACTGAAAGAATTCGTCAGCAATTAGCTGCTCAACTTGCTTAGGATTTGCTAATATTTCAGACTCCATTCCATGAGATGTGAGCTGGGATATTTGTTTTTGTTTCCCCCTCCCAAGCTTTAAATACACTGATGTGATGTATTTCTTAGGATGCCCCTTTTGTGTGCTAGGAATAACTGGATAGCTTTTATCTTTCTTAATAAGTTGAGATCTCATTTTCTTTCTAATTTCTTCACGATCCTGCATTTATGTGGATTTTATTGTTCCATGTTCGTTGATGCGAGGGGAATGAGTTGGCAGCAAAGTTTTAAAGCTCCATGTGAAGATTTTGTGTGAGAATCTCATGTCATGATATTTAGGTATATGATTCTTATTTCTTCTTTTGCAATTGGGCATTTTAATATCTTCCTCTCCTTCCTTATATAGTAGTCCATGTTCTATAATTTATGAGGATTGTTCAAGTTCATGCGAGCTGGCAATCATAAGTCCTCAAGTCTCTCCTTTAGAAGGCACTGCTTTACAAGTTTGTATTTCTATAATTTATGAGGGTTGTTCAAGTTCATGTGAGCTGGCAATCATAACTCCTCAAGTCTCTCCTTCAGAAGGCACTGCTTTACAAGTTTGTATTGGGAGAGGCATAATTCATTCACATGTAAGAGGATCTCTAGAAAGTGATTTCAGCGAGGCTGAATATTTTTTTTTATTTTTTTTACTATAAGATAGAGATTCGGCCCGTTTGGATGTTGGAAAATATTGAAAATAATTCAGTTCAGTCTAATTTTAAATTGAGTCTAACATCCAAACACTCAATTTCTAAATCAATAAATATTACTCAACTTAAAACCTTTTTACACGAGACTTATAACCTTTTTCAACTCAACACCTCTTTACACGAGGGACTTTACAACCTTTTTCAACTTTCCATAAATACATATAAACTCATATTAATATCCAAACTCATCTTAGGTGGACCCTACAAATCTCACTCTACCATCTTAACTCACTACTATTCATAAAGAATTCAACTCAGATTAACATCCAAACGAGACTTGGAGAACACATCTCAATTGTTTTCTAAGCAGAGCTATGAATTGATTTTTTTTTTTTTCTTTTTATTATCATTCTAATTGATCACATCCCAAACATTGCCACGCAATTCCAAGTGTTGCCCATCAATCCATCATTGCGGAAGCTAATAAAACCTAGGGTTGCACAAGAGTTTTATTTATGGGAATTTAATAATTTTGTTTGCTTTATACAACCAACCTCAATGATCATCCCCTTCTAATTTGGGAAAATCAAGCTTCTGCTTTAGATGCATCCCGGTTCTTGAACCAAAGGTTCAATTCTTCTAACAGGTGTTATTCCATCATTGGTGGTTTCGTAACATCAAATTGAAAGTAAGAAGTTGAAAATTAGAGTTTAAGAACCAATTCTATCCAAAAGGCAAACCTCAAGAGGACTAGAGATACATCTAGTAGGGAGGTAGTAGCAAGGGCATGCCAATCAAATTGCAATGGCCAAAGGGTCCCAAGCCTATATAGATTGTGCTGGAAAATAAAGGAAATAAAGAAAGCTCTTTAGAAAGTACTGGAACAAAAAGAAGTGATGAGGAACAAAAAAAAAAAGTGGTCTAACAGAGACTCAGGAAGATAACAAAGAACTTGGATGATCTTCAAAGAGATGACAAAGTGGCTGAAACAAGTGATGAGGAAAGAAAACTGAGAATGAACTTCTTGGAAGAGCTGAGATTGGAAACAAGCATGTCCCACACTTTATGCATGTTTTCAGTTCATCCAACCCTAAGGATCTAGAGGAGCTGTCCGAGCTAATACACCCCAATCATTAGTGGGTTGAGTTTGGGACTTGGGATGATCTCCAAAATATTGGATTTTTGAAAGCCCTCGGGCCTAAGTGGATGTGAGCATGGTCATAGCCTTCTTCATTTTTGACTTCTCGCTTGGAGAAGTAAACCGTACTACACATAAATAAGCCTATGAGCTTATAAAATAATTGCAAAGATCCCAACAGTGAGACTAGGGGATGTTTAGGGAATGAGATGAGATAAGATTTTGTAAATAGTAGTAAGATGATTTGTGAATAGTAGTAAAATAGGTTGGGTTCGAGGATCTTCATTTGTGTACACCGAAAATGATATTAACAGGAACCGACGTTGTTGTATCTTGGGAGAAAACTATCAAGAAGTCTAGTGCATGTTAAGATTTGAAGGAGGCAGAATCTACTCTAAGAAAGCATTACATCACAACGTGCAACATTGGCTTTTCTCTTTCTAAATTATTCTCGTTATTTTACTTATTCTCTAGTTTATAAATCGTACGTTACAACAAAAAAGACTTTTTGGAACGATTTTCTTTTGGAATGAAATGAAAATCATCCCAAAAAGTAAAATTTAGGGATGAATTTCAAATTTTGTCCCAAAAAAATGACGGAAGAACAAAACCGTTCGAACGCGTATGAACGGGATAATTAGGGATGAAATATTTTATCCTTAATAATGAAACCGTTCGAATGTAATGTTTTAACGTTCGGACGGTCAAATTTAACCATTCGAACATACATTTTGGCGCGTTAACTATAATTATTATAGCGGGAAACTGTTTTACGTTCGAATGTGCAATTTGGTACGTTAAGTAACATTATAATAGTGGGAAATTGATCTACCGTTCGACTGTACAATATTCACTGTTCGAATCATGAATCAATATTGTTCGAATGTAATTTATTTTCGTAGAGTTCGAACGATCACACAACGTTCGAACGTCATTTATTTCCGCAGTGTTCGAACATAACTTATACCGTTCGATCTGACCCTTTAATGTTCGAACGCAAAGCTAAATCCATACAGTTCGAACGAATTTATTTTTGTTCGAACATAAAATTGTTTCCGTTCGAACGATATTATGAGATGAATTTCAACCGTAACAAAAGATTTGAATGGTTTCCTTCAATTTCGTCCCAAAAGGTATTTTTTGGGACGAAATGGTGATTTTCATCCCAATATACCTTTTGGCATAGTGTTGTTGGAATGAGCTCGGGGTGACTTTTTTTCGTCCCAAAAAGTTTTTTGGGACAAAATGGCTATCTTTTGGGATGAAACTTTTCGTCCCAAAAGAGCTTTTTTGTTGTAGTGGTATGCACATATATTTTATGATTCATATTTTCCCAACAAACATTACAACGAACAAACGAGATGGCGACGCATTTTTTATTGGACTAATATCAACAAACTCTTGCTCACCATCAACATATCTAGATTCTTCATGGAATCATGAGCATTATTTGAATCTGAGTTTTATTACTACATGAAACCAATTCATTTTTCAAAGTGTTTAGAGTCAAGATCACTTTATTTATATGATTCTAACTATGTTTCAAAGAGATTTGCTAGACTCCATGAGTTCAATCGGCAAGATTATTTGTTGCTTTTTGAGAAATTCAACTTTCAAGCAAATGAATACCAGGTTACAAGAATGATGAACAACTACTCCCGGTATTTATTTCAACCAATTGCTTTTCATTATAAGAAGATCCCTTACAATCAAATATTAATTTTTATATAAGAGGTATATCACTCATATATAATAATATTAAAAGAAACACATAAATTATAATTGAAAATGTGAAAAAAAGATCAACATCTTCATCAACTTGAAAATGCTTAAAATACATCATGTTGTAATAGATTATGAATTACAACTTGTTATTTTCATTAAAAACAAATTCAATATTTTCATTTGAAATTATGATCATGGAGAAGAATATGAAAGAGGCTTAAGGGAATAACAAACAATAGAGAAAAATCATACTTTGGCTGATAGGTTTAGAGAATAACATTTTGTTTTTAATTTTAGAAGATTTTTTTGGACAATGAGTTAGAAAGATTGAGGATAAAATTTTTTATTTTTACAAAAAAAAAAAAAAAAAAAAAATCTATACTTTTTAACTAGATTTTTCGAAGGGACACGTGAGTGTTTTTCAAATTAGCTTATGATAATAAGGTTATTTTTTAATTTTTATAGATTAAACAGCTTTTTAAATATTCTCCAATGATAGAAGATGGATTTTTGGGTTTTTGTAAGATTGTTAGGGTTAAATTTATTTTAAACTTATAAGAGACAATTTTTAAAATTTAAGGATAAAAAATTATTTTTAAATTTTTAAAAAGGAAAAAAATATTTCTTAATATTAATTCCACAACATTGCTCAAACAACCCATTTGCACCTTATGCAATGTGCATCTTGTGTGGAATTCCATGATCATTTATTTTTCTATTTCGTTTCGAAGAGGGTTAGTCTAATATGTGTCGTATGTGTGATATTCATTGTGAACAAAAAAGCTGATAAAACACCATCAAGCGTGTCAATTCTTTGTAATTAAATACAAAACACTAGGAACCTATTTATCCAAATAAACAATAGTAGCAAAAGTTTATGCATAATGGAATATATGGTACGGTTAAGGGAACCCAAAGTGAGGTAATATTTCATATTAAACCCAAATTGAGCTCTTTGAGAGATTTTCCCTTGACCATTCAAAATAGAGACATCCTTGTATTGGAGTATTTCAAATGGAGAAGAGATTAGATGAATACAGAAATATTATTGTAGTTCAATAAAAATGTACAAAGATATTATATAAATATATATATATATATATATATATATTGTCGTTTCCAGCTCAACATGTTAGTTATATTCCAAATACTAGTTAGATTAAGTACAAAATATATCAGTTATTTAATACTCCTCCAAGATAGAGAGTAAATAGAATGTTTTATACTCTCATCTTGCTTATCATGGGGTAAATTGTTGATTGCCTAAAGTCTTAATAAGAACATCAACAAGCTAATGTTGAGAGGCAATATGAAAAGTCTTGATAATTCTAGCTTGAAGTTTGTCTAGTATAAAATGGCAATCAAGTTCAATGTGTTTTGTGCGCTCATGAAATACAGGGTAGAGGCAATGTATAAAGTAATTGTATTGTCACAAAACAAGTGAACATTGTTAGTATGAGAAACTAGAAAATCTAACAGTAAAGTGAGAAGCCAAAAAATTTTACAAATGCTGGATGCCATCGAAAGATATTCTATCTCAACTAAAGAACATCAAACAGTTTATTGTTTCTTAGATTTCCAAAAACTAAGGAATTGCAAAAAAAATAAAAAATAAAAAACACAATATCCACTTGTGGCTACAAGTATCTCTAATTTGTAAAAGGTTGTTAGCTAGAAAGAACAAACCATGAGCAGGGATAGATTTACATATTGTAAAATTTGATATGCTACTTACAAGTGAGGCTATCAATACTTGTTCATTTATTGGCTAAACCTATGTATAAACAATGGGTCAGATCTTATAATTGTGAGATACAAAAACCTTCTAATAAGTCTTTAAAATACTATAAGATCTTGTAACAATTCACTATCTTCTCGGTTAAGTTTTACATTTTGTTTCATGGGAAAAGAAGCTGGCTTAGCATTAAGAAAACCAACATCTTGAAATATCTCAAGAGCAGACTTTCATCGGCTTAAAGAAATGCCCAGAGGAGACCGAGCAACTTCTAGACCAAGGAAATATTTAAGCTGTACAAGATCCTTTAGTTTGAATTCTTCATCCATCAAATGTTTCAACTGATCAATAGATTGGAAATCATTGTTGGCTAGCAAAATATCATCAACATTTACAAGTAAAGCAATAAAGCAATCACAATTAGTCTGACTAAAAATGGAATAATTTGCTTTGGACTAAACAAAACCCAATTCAAGAAGAGTGTTAGAGAACTTGGAAAACCATTGGTGTAGTGCTTGCTTCAAAACATAAAGAGACTTGTTTAATTTGCAAACTTTAGACTCCCCTTTAGTGTGAAAACCAAGAGGTAACTTCACATAAACTTCATCCAAAAAATCATCATGTACAAGAATATTATTTGCATAAAATTATACTACAAACTATTTTTTATCAGCAGCCATAGCATGAAAGGTTCAAGCAGTAACCATCTAAACCACATGTGAGAAGGGTTAAGAATAATCTAAACCTTCACGTTGGGTATAACCCCTAGCAACCAATCGCACCTTATATCGTTCAATAGAACAATTAGCTCTATATTTGATTTTATACACTCATTTACAACCAATGAGTCATTTTCCTGAGAGTAAAGTGGTAACAGTCTAAGTATTATTTGTTTTCAAATCTATAATTTAAGCAGCCATGGGATCTCTCAAATGAGTGTTGGACTGCTTGTTGATAAAATTTAGGCTCAATGTAAACAATAATTGCCGGGGTAAATGATTTATGTTGAGGAGATAAATGAGCATATGAAAGGAATTTAAATATATCATATTGACTACCTGCTGGAAGAGAGGGAGAAATTATTGTAGAAGAATTGAAATCTGATGTAGAATGTGTAGTAGAAGAATTACAATAATAATTATACAAAAAACTAGGAACTCCTCGAATTCAAGATGATTTTTGAAATGGTAAAGAATCTGTATTTGAAGTTGTAGGTAAAGAACGTTATGTAAAAGAGGTGTCTCCATATAAGGATTGAGTTGACAAGAGAGCAGTTGAAGGCACAACAACATATCCAACTGTTGATGATTGATTTGGTGATGGTATGGGAATATGAAATGATTAGACTGAAATAGATTTTGAGGGAGACACAAGAGGCAAAGAGACAAAGATTTTATAAGGGAAAATATACTCATGAAAAACATGTCTAGAAACAAAAGATTCATTTATAACATGATCTAAGAGTTATAACTTTTTATACCAAAAGGAAAACTAAAAAATAGATTTGCATACTCTATAGTCAGATTTGGACATTAATCTAGTTAAGGTTGAGACAAAGCAGAGGCATCCTAAGGTTATGAGATGATCATAATTGGGAGGAGAATGAAAAAGTAATTCAGAAGGAGATATGTAATCTAGAATAGGTGTTGGTAGTCGATTGATGATATGAGTGGCTGTCAAAATGATATTACCCCAAAAAGGAAAATGTAAGTGAGGTTGAAACATAAGAGCTCGAGTTATGTTTAGAATATGTTGGTTTTTGGACTCTAGAATAGAATTTTACTGTGGAGTTTCAACACAACTAAACTGATGTGAGACACCTTTAGACTTTAGAAAATGTGATAAAGAAGAGTCTATACCTTAATCAGTACAAGTTTTGTTAATTTTGGTATTGAACTGTGTTATAATCATTTTGAGAAAGTTCGGAATGATGATCGAGATTTTAGATTTGTATTTTAGAAGACACATCCATATAACATGTGTACAATCATCAACAATAGTTAAAAAATATTTGTGACCTTCAACAATGGGGTGGAGAAAAACCCTCAAACATCACAATGAATAAGATCAAAAGGACAGCAAGAAAAGTGAGTATTAGGGAATGCTAATTTCTTTTGTTTTGCCAATGGGCAGATAGAGCATGGAAAATAAGACACAACTAACTCAAGAACAAATTTATTCAAGAATTTCATCCTTGAAATAAAGGGATGACCTAACCTAAGATGTCAAAATTCAGACAAAGTGCATTTTGAGAATACAAAAGAAATAGGCAGCTGTTAAATTATGTTGGAATTAGAAGATACATGTAAATGTTGCAATGTATGAGAATCAAGAAGGAGAGAGCCTGATTATTACAGTATTCCTTTTTGCCTACTCACTCCAATTAGCTTCTAGTGAAATAGCTCTTGGATGAAAACATTGTTAGAAAAGGAAAAAAACAGATTAGGGATGTAGTTAGCTTGCTAATAGATATTAATTTAAAGGAGAATGTAAGAATGCAAAGGACATCTCAAAAAATAAGAGTGTCAGAGATTGGAATAATGCCAATGACCACTTGAAGCTTAACGGTAGTATTAACAACTAAAATAAACAAAGAGAAACTTGATATTGAGGACATCATATTATCTGTTACTCCCGAATCAATAATTTAGAAAAAAATAATCAAGATTCGAAAACTTTAATCTAGTAGATGAAAAAATATTGGAAATATGATAGATTTGTGAGAAGAAGAAAATATACCATATACTGGAAAGGAAGTAGAGGAACTGCTTTGGTAGTAAGATGCAAAATATCTGCAGCAATATTGAGACTGATTCAAAAATAAAGGAGACAACCAATGAATTGTTGTCAGAAACAACTTGATTAACTATAGACTGTTGCCTTGACTTGAACTTATACCCTAGTGGAAAACAACAGAGCTTAAATTATTTTCCAATGACAGGACTAGTGGCTCCATGATGCCAAATTGGTTGCTCTTTCTTAAACACATGCCAGGCAGGATGGTCATTATCAGTCTTGATAGTAAAAGTATGAATTTAAAAAAAAAAAAAAACAGAAAGAATGAATATTTCACGTTGCTTCTCTTCTTGTAAGATTAGGCTAAAAACCTTGTTAAGAGAGGCAAAGGGTTTGAGCCCTAACAGATGAGAAAGATTCATTGAGTCCAACAAAAAATCAGATAATGCACCTCGAACATAAGTATTGAGAGTATGAATAGCACCACAAGAACAATACGGAATTGGCTTGTAATTAACTAATTCAACCCAAAGAGCCTCCAGACATGTAAAATAAGGCACTAACAGAAAGTTATCTTTGAGAAAGAACAGAATTCGACTTCTGTAACTGAAATATTTTGGTACCATTCTTCTGAAAGAATCTTTCCTTTAAATTGTTCCAAATCTTATAAGTGATGTTGATGTAAAAGACACTAGCAGAAATTTACGTGGAAACAAAGTTAAGAATTCAAGAAATTATTAACATGTTATTGCAATGCATGTATGAAGCAATGAGTGGATCATTTGGATTTGCAGGTTTGAGAACAGTTCCATCAACAAACCCTAACTTATTCTTAACAGATAAAGTCATAGTCATGGACCTTGACTAGGTATGAAAGTTGTCATCGATGATAGGCTATGTGATGAGAGCAGTGTCTGGGCTATCACCTCAATGAAGAAAGAAGGGACTTGCAGATTCTTTAGCCTAGACAAAGGTGTTCATTGGCACTATGGAAGTAGAGAGAAGCAAAGTGTTTTGAGTTTTAGAAAAAAAAAAAAAATATATATATATATATATATGATACTATAACAAAGAAGGAATAGGACGAATACGAAAATATTATTGTAGTTCGATATAAATGTACATATATATATATATATATATATATATTAGTTTTAGCTCAACACGTTAGTTACATTCCAAATACTAGTAAGACTAAGTACAAATTAATAATTTCTGATGATCTTTTTATTTATATACATTTCAAATTTTTATTTTACATTTTAAGGACTTTAATATCTATATTGGATACACATAAATATTGTGGTTTATGTGCCTAAATACTGCTTCTTGAATATGTTCATGTTTGACTGATGTAGTGTTGTGTGGAACCAATACTGGTGTGGATTAAAGTTGATTTTTTCTCATAAAAGGAGTCATTACTATTGCGAGTGATTCATCAAATAACTATTGTTAGTTGTCTATATTTATGTGGGATTATTGTTGCTACTATATTACTAAGAAAGTGATGCCAAATGTTTGCTGCACATGTGATGCCAAAATGTGATGTTGTCCGAATGTCAAAGTAATGTTGTTGTTATATATCTCTTAGCATTAAGTGGTATAATCATTTTTTATGCGTAGTTTGTGATGTTTGTAGCATTTTGTAGTGCTAATGTGTATGTGCAAAGACTTATTATTTTAGTTTATAAAACTTCAATTATCCAAACACAAATTTTGAGTCAATTGATTTGCTTCTCTTCTCACAAATTTTGATTGCCATGAAGACAACCTAAATAATGCCATTTTTGTATCTTTCACTAGATTAGTATATCAAGCAAAACATCTCTCCCCATCATTTAGAGCTATGTCAACTTTTCAAAAAGTACTAATTAATAAAGAAGATTCCACATCTTTACCAACCGACACTACTCAAAAGTAGATAAGGCTAAGTGAAACGAAGATAAACTCTATAGTTAATATCAAATATTTTGGCCAATCTCATATAGCATGCATGCTAGCATCCTTCCATTTTGAATTCAAACCAAATGTAATCTAGTTTATTATGTATATTGTAAATATTACTTATATAATACAACACATCTCATCACGAGTATTGTGTGGAAAAACATCATTATAAAAAACATCAATTTATTTCTCTTTGATGGTATCAAGCGTCATCACAACTTGCGTCTTTCTTCATTGTTTTGTTCTAATGGCCATTATGTCCTCTACATCCTCTAATGTTTCCAATTCATCATATATTTCTTTGGTCTATCCCACCATGTGCTCTCCACCAAATTGACTAGAGAAAACTCTCTTCTCTAAAAGGCTCAGATGGTTCCATACCTTTGTGGACAATGACTATATGGTTCGGTTGATGGTATGAATACTTAGAACTGTCACATTTACTTTTGAAATGGTTCGTCCACGACTACCAACCTAACTTACTTTGCATGGCTACAATATGATCAAGTGATCCTATTTCCTATTATCTCATTTCTATCTAAGTCCATTGTCATTCAAGTTGTTGGCTTACCTACTTCTCACAGCGGTTTAGTTGTTTTTGAACAAATGTTTACTCCCAACTCTCAAACTCAGATTATGAATTTTTTTTATTAACTTTCTACTGTAAAAAATGCAATCTTTATTACTAACCATTTCCACAAATTCAAACAATCGACTAACACACTTCTTGTTATTTATTAACCTCTTCAAAACTTTGAGATAATCTCTTACCTTTTGGCCAATTTAAATACAAATGATGACACACTTATTACATCGGTTATGGAGGTGGTCCCATGCTACTCTATGATCTATATGGACATTTGCTTTCTCACGAAACCTATCTAAAACAACATCACTCCATCGATCTTTGTTGCTGTCTGCAAATGTTGTTATAAAGAATTATAGCACTTCCTTTCGTGGATGTAACAACCTCAACTCTATACTCTATCATATCTAACAACAACAATTGTTAACATAATTTCTTAGGAAACTAGTCTCGTGGGAAAAGCTTTGGTCGCGATATACTCGACCCCTCTCTTCACTCAACTGGTAGAACATATCTTATTTGTCAAGTCCACCACTCGGCTCTACAATGTCACCATCATTTTGGTTATGCATTCTAGGGATCTACAAACCTACCATCCAAATACATGGGTAACTAATCATATCACTATGAATATGGCTAATCACTCTGGGTGTAGAGAACTATAATGGTTCTTTCCAAGTTCATGTAGACAAGGCCCAAGGTTTACCTATTCTTCATATTGGGTCTTCAGAACTTTGGTCTTCTCACTATAGTTTCTCTCTAAATAATATTCTTTTTGTTGCTTCTATTTAAAAGCATTTAATTTCTATTAGTAAATTTACTTGTGATAATCAAGTTTCTATTTATTTTTTAACATTTTTTTATGTGAAGGATCTCATGACAAAGAATATTTTACTCAAAGCACACACAAAAAGTGGTCTTTATCCTCGACCAAATTCTCTCACCTTTCTATCTGTCTTTCATAGTGAACGTGCAACTCTCTCATTGGCATGATGGTCTAGGCCATCCAACACTTCAAACTGTTTGCTTGATTCGCATCAATTCATGAGAAAACTTCTATAATAAGAGATAAATCCAATCGTTTGTAATCATTTCAACGAACATGAAAATTTACCTTATATCTCTATTCGTAATCTTTGCTGAAGATTGAATAACATAGATTTTAAAAGATAAAAGACACTTGTCTTTTCAAACTTAGTTGGCACAATCTCGCAACCTTCATATGAATCTATCATCCATCAAATTAATAGCATTCCAAAATACTTCTCCAAATATAAAACCTACTTGAATCCTAGTTTGTTTTTAGTAAAGTATTTCATGGAAAGCACATTTTCTTGAAATTCTTGCCACTAGCATCTCCAACGTTTGTAAAAAATCTCCCTCATTAGTTTTGTAAATATAAACTCGTAAAAACTCCCTATGTACCACTACAACAAATAGTGATTTTTGGGACAGAATTTTTTCTCGCAAGTTTTATTTGGTAGCAAATAATGACTTTTTGCAACGAATTATTTACACCGAAAGAAATTATCTCAAAAAGTTAATTTTTATGATTCATTTATGACTAATAAGAAAGTGCCGCTAATTCTTACTTTTTGAGGCGAAAATGATATTGCCGCAAATAGTTTCGCCAATAATAGTGCTTTTTGGGACATAATTTTTTCTCACGAGTTTTATTTGGTAGCAAATAGTGATCTTTCGTGACAAATTATTTGCACCGAAAGAAATTTTATTGCAAAAATTTAATTCTTATGATTCATTTCCGATTACTAAGAAAGTGCCACTAATTCTTACTTTTTGTGGCAAAAATAATATCGCCGCAAATAGTTTTGCAACAAAGATAGGCTAAATATTTTGAGGATATTTGATTATTTGCGGTGACTATTGAATTATTAGCGGCAAGAATACATCGCCGCTAAAGGTCATTGAAACAAAAATAGGGAAAAAATTCAAAATGTACTAAATAATTTCTCCTTTTTACTTTCTTCTCCCCCGATACCTAGATGCCCTAAACCCCCCATCTCTCTCTCTCTCTCTCTCTCTCTCTCTCTCTCTCCAGATCTTCTCTTTGTTCTCTCTCTCTGCCTTTAAGTCACCGTAGTCCCTGCCGTCACCAATAGCAGTCTCATCATGTTAGTAAATCTCTAACCACCCATCGCACGGTAGCAGACTCTATCTCTCTCAATTTCTCCATCTATTTTTCTCATCTCTCAGTCGTTACCCACGCCATCAGCCACAGTGAACATGCCAGCCACGACCAATCGCTACCACACAACACCACAACCAAGCCCCTTTGTGTTGAACACCACCCGCAAGCCACCATCGCACACCCCTTTCCTCACTAAAGCTTTCATCTCCTTCGTAAGCAGCCGCTGTCTATCGCACAAAACCACCTAGCTGCGCCTAGCCCCAACATCTCCTTCATCCATAAACCATGAAGCCATGATCCCTCGTGGAGATGCCCCAAGGCAAAGCCCCTCCCTTCTGTAACTCGAACCCATCAGTGGAAGCCACCACCAGCTGCCTTGTGCCACGTCATTTCACTCCCTCTCTTCCACAGATGAGAGGCCTTCTTGTTTCAATAGCAACGTTTTCTTTCTTCACCCATGTAGCCTCTGGTTCCACCTCTAGCCAACCCCTAAATTTTGGTATAACCCCAATTTCCATATCTCTTAGATTAATAATTACACTTGATTAAATGATATTGTATTTGAATGCTTGGACATAAACAAGTTGTATTATACTTGGTTGGAATTGTATTGAGCCATGAATAAAGCTTATAAATCTTCATGATTGTGTTTAGGATTAGTATATAAATGATATGAGCATATTTATATATTGAATGTTTTAGTTTCAATGAACTAAGAATAGTGATGTGAAGGTTGGAATATTTTGGAGCTATATGATTGTGTTGGTTTAGCTTATGTCAAGTGATAAAGGGGTATGGTGTATATGTATGCTTGGTTGGGATTGTGGAGGTTTTGAAATTGTGAATCATGATTATAGTATCGATTTGAAATTTGTGAAGCTATGTGATTAGTTGGCTTTGTTGTACATTGAGTTTAATTGGATGATGGATTGAATATGTGTGTTCTATTCATTGTTGATAAGCTTATTGATTGTGAATAGTGTTTGTGAAGTGATAGGGATTAAGTGTGTAGTTGTGTTATGGTGTTGGACTTCATGGATCAAGGGAGGCCATGGTTGAGATTGTGAAACTATGTGATTGTGTTAGTTTGTTGAATGTTGAGTTTAAGCGTTAGTTTGTTGTATGCTGAGTTTAAGTGGATTGTGGATTTAGTAATAGTATGTTTATGGGTTTCAAGAGTAATTTCAAATTTGTATCATAGTTATGTAATTGACAGATTCAATATTTACTCCTTGGTTACACTAGTATTTGTCCAATGAATGTAGAAATGGTTTGTAATTGCATAATTATGTTTTCATAAATTATATAATTGTGAATCATGTTTATAATAATGGTATATTCACTACTTAATGTTATATTTACTGCCTTGTCAATAAATCCAGCCAACCATCACTACGGGATCGGTAAGACACTCTTTCTTTACGCATTTATTTGTTAAGATAGTGGTTAACTTGTATTGTGCAATGATTGGAAAATTAATCAGATTTTGTGGAGTCTAATTTGTGTTGTTGGATGGAATCTGGTTGTTAACTTTGAGATGGAAGTGATTGGCTATGAGTCTTGTGTTTCTTGACCAAGTGATTGTTGGGTTCTTAATGGTTTTTGCTATTTGGTTTCAAGCACATGGTTTTCTGATTAGAAGACTTTTTCAAAATACTTTTTGAAATGCCCTGGAATTCATTATTTATTGAGGCTGGAAATAAAGACATATACATAAAATTTGATCGGAGAAATCAGAAGGAAAGTACACGATAACCCAGAATTGGATTTTGAGGAGTTTGAGACTAGTAAAATATTTCTCATGCTACACAAGTCTTTTTTTGAGAGAATACACGTATGATTGCTGGAACTACCACGTATGCAATAGGTATTTGGAGCTTGGGGAGTTCCAAACTATCATTTGGCTTCATTTGGTTCAGTTGTTTTATTTTAAGTCCTATAATATTTGTAATTCGGTGCTCTAACAATGATTTGCATTCTAGGTGGTGTTCATATTGATCAAGTACGGTTCCTGCACTAATAAAATCATTTCTTTCTATTTTCTAGGACATAATCCGCAATCGGAGGGCTTAACACAAATATAGTACTTTTTGATTGACCATTAGGGTAGATCTTATTTACACTCAGTGGTTATGCTAAAAAGGTTCAATTGCTTTTAAGTTTTAATCATTTGCTCGTATTTTCTGGTCATTAAGATCTATTGGTTGATTAGATAACAATTGGCGCACACTTCCCTGCATTTTTCCATGTTTAGTATTTGTGCTTATTTTTTTCCCTTTCTTTTAAAACTACCTACTAATTGTTATTTGTATTCCAATATTTTTTTTATGTAATATATTGTTCACATTCTTTATGTATTTTAGGTATAAGGCTGTGAGCCTATGATACTATTTGCTAGTATTTTTTTATTTCATAAAAGACTATTTCCGATGAGAACAAATTGTCGAAAATATTTTTTCATGCGGGAAAAAAGCATTTCCTGCCATATTTATTGTCTGAAATAGGCATTTTCAACAACATCATTCGCCACAATAAACTTTTCTAGCGAGCAAGCTCCACTCGTCTATGACATTTCCCACGAAAATTCTATATTTTCAACGACTATCATATGCCAGAAATAATAGTATTTGGGACAGCAATTAAATTCGTGGCTACTGACAGCATCTATTGCCAGTTATTTGTAGGGAGTCTCATACAAGTCGAAATGGCAGGAAAAAGTCATTTCTAGTAATAATGCTAACTATTTCAGACAAAACATTTCGCAGGAAAAATGCATTTTTGTTGTATGACGTATCATCAAATTTATTCTTCATTTTGCCTTTGACTTACCCATCTTCCACCAACACATCCATGTTGTTTTGAGTCATCTTCTTTGATGCCGAAGCCAGAAATTTATATTTAATGGGGCAAACTTGAGTTATCATAATTTTTATATATGATTTATTTATTTCATATATTATTATATAAAAAGGAACAAAAAACATAATAGAAGATAGTAAAAAATACCAACATGTTTATTAAGCTGAATATGTTTAAGGCACATTATGATTGTAATATATTTCAAATTACAAACTATAATTTTCTCAATATTTTTTATTCAAAATTATGATAATGGAAAAGAGTAAGAAAAAGGATTGAAGGGACATATATGAAAATTCATATATTAATTGTGGCTTTTAGAAAAATACATCTTCTGGTTTTTAGAAACTTTTTACGGTCACATTTTTCAGCTTGAATGATCCAGACTTTATTAAAAATTTAGGTTAATTTGTAGTTTCGTAAAAAAAAATCTCTAGATCTTTTTTTAATTTAATTTTTTAAAAGGACTTTTGAGGTTTTTCAAACCTATTAGAATTAAGAAGTTATTTTGAATTCTTTAAAGACTAAAGGATTTTTTAGACACCTTTTTTTTTAAGATAGGGGAAGGATTTTTGGGTTTTAGTAAAATTTTGAGGGGCAACAGTTATTTTAAAATTATAGGGAAGAACTTGCATTAAAAAAAAAATAGGGATAGAAAAGGATTTTTTGGGCTTTTATTTATACTTGAAGAATAAAAGGATATATATATATATATATATATATATATATTAGTTTTGTGGGAATATTTTTTAATAATTCTCTGTGTAAGTGTAGTATCACACCTTTATCACAGCCTTGATGAGAACATCATTCCCTGTTTTACAAATAGATATCCCTATAAGCTTCCCTTCCCTTTCCACTTTGTTGAACCTTGGTGCATAGAATGAATAATTATAGTGACAATAGATCCCCTGGTCATATAATCCTCTTAAGTTACAGACCTGATGCAAGCCAAGATCATATGGGTTCACCTCTTCATAGCCCATCTTTCTCATCAACACCTTTATAAAACCCTTTACCAATCATAAGCTTTACTCATATCAAGTTTTAAGCCAATATTATAACTATCTTTTCTTTTTATTATAGCATGTATCAAGTGGAGTACTAGTACTTGCTAGGTGTAAACGATGGATACTAGGTGTTGTACTTATCAACCCTCATAGTGTTGTAGCTAACACGTTAAGTATCCTACTTGGGGAGTATGTTCGCAAGAATGAAATTCAAAGGAATTGATGTGGGCCTGCACAAGCGGTGGAGCATATGGTTTAATTTGATACAAAGCAAAGAACCATTTTAGGGCTTGACATGCCGCGAATCCTCTTGAAAGAGGGGTGCCTTAGGTATAAGCTAGCAAGACATTGCCAATGATACCCCTTCCTAAAATAAAAGCATTAGGATTTTGTGAGATTATTTTGAGACAATCTTCAGTCGATTTGCTAATACCTTGAAAATGATTTTGTTCATAACATTGCATACAGTAGTTTTATAGGCTGTAACTTGAAACCTTGGTAGGATTTTTTAACTTAGGCAATAATAACAATGTGGGTATAATTTCTTTTGATGACAAAAACCCCTACATTAAGAAACATTAAGTACAGCTTGGCTTTACTTCCCACCCACGGTAGCCAATTTGCAATGGCATGAAATGAGTATCCTTGAGGCACCATTATTTCATAAATGAACACATGCATGGTTTTGCACAGAATAAAGCACAAAGTGAGTCAAAATTCGTTTAACCTTTAAGTTTAAAGCTCACAGTAGAGCTACAACAGCTCTGCTTAAAACTATATGAATATTAAAAAAAGACTATAATGAATAATATAAATAAAATAATTCATGAAAGAAAGATTAAAAATTTAAAATCACAAGCAAATACTCAGAAAAGCCATTTCATGAATAAGGAGCCACATATATAAATAGTACCCTTCCAGTTCAGTCAAAATAATGACCATGAATTAGATACAGTGGAATAACAAAAGTATGTATATTACAGACACTTAAGTCATGGTCACCAATTTCCTAACCCAAAAGAATAATTCCATCTTCCATCTTAGATCAGATCCCCTTAAGTTATCTACAACCAAGTTTGAAAAATTCTCATAGTCATGATCACCAATTTCCTAACCCAACTAACAGAATCAAAGAATACACTATCCTGAAGGAAGAAATTACAAATCTGTGATGGCTGTATATGTCTGAAGATAGAGACAGCACGGCCCCCATTTACATTGCTTCGCAGGAGACGTGAGTAATGAATACATACTTCAAATAGTCATCTGCATCAAATTTCAATATCTACTCGGGTTTTGATCGGTTTAAGTTTGATCCCAAGACTCTCTGGAGAGAAAAGCTCCGGTGCTATGCATGAATGGCAAGAAGGGCTAGTTGGGTTCGAGCCATTACTTGATGTGGAGGCAAAATGTTGTTGTCTGTAGTAACCGAACCCCATCAAGAAGAATTCAATAGGAATTAGCATAGCATATGGATGCTCTTCCGTCACCAGTGAGCCACAAGCTTGAACCTATCATGCACAAGAATAGAACTGTCATATTATAACTCAGTGCACCTGACTGAAAGTGAAAAGTAGAATAATAATGTGCCATACACACATGGGGTCCTCTAGTTATAAGTACAACATTATTCAAAAGCAAGAATCTGAATCATGTATATAAAAATAAACATGAGTTCTTAAAACTACCGATTCTAAAATGCCAGCCTTTTTTTCTTGGCTTGCTTTCCAAAATCAGAGGCCACAAAATCATAAAGTTGCAGATCATCAACAATGATTTATGATTTGATAAGAATTTACACTTGAATGACCCAGTTGATCATCTCATAGCAGCAGAAACTGTACTAGATGCCAATGTTAAATTCTTTTTTCCTTTTTCTTTCTTCTTCCATGCGTGCTATTATCCTTCTCATGTTAGACTGTAAAAGCACGTTAATCATCTTTTTCAGAGCCAATTATCCCATTACTACAATTGAAAGCTGAATGAGGAAAACATATGGAGGAAGAGGAAAATGGTGTGAAAAGTATGCTACCTCAACAAGAGCACAGCTTTTTCTTCCCATTTTGGCACTCATATACACAGATTCTGCGTGGAATTCACTACTTTCTCCTACAAAAATAAGTGTCTTACACTGCAACTTCTTCAAGCCCTCTGTAAGGTCATGCCTCCTGTAGATAGACCATCTGATCAATATACCCAGGCGTTGTTGACACAATATGTAATTTTGTTGAATTTGTAAATGCGGCAACAACAAACCAGCATGATTAAAACTCAATTTGGCTTTCTTTTTTTTTTCAGTTTGCCTTACTGATCTACAGAACCATACTATCACCATCCCTTGGACATAAGCTGCCTTGTTTACTATGCAGTTTGTTTCAAGACAGATACCAACTTCGGGTAAATTTTTGTAATGTGAAATGCATAAGTACCAGCTATGTGGCTTCTCGTTTCAACTGTAAACATATAAAGTTCAAATGGGCACCACAAGAAGATTTCAACTATAATAACAGGTTGAAGCCTTCGTGGTGGGGGCAGTTCAAATTACATGGAACCAGAAGCTGGCAAAAATAAAATGTGTATGGAATGGACAAGACTTACGCATTAATTGCTTGAAGGTACCGCATGACATTCAAACTCTGCCTTTCATCCAGTACCTTTAAGCACATCACAGGGAAAAAAAAAAGTAGTTCAGATGAGGTAAGAGTTATCACTTTGTTCATTTTATTATCTAAATCAAATACATTGGCAAGAAATTATCGAAACTGAGATTTCCCTACCCTTCTGAAAGTGTGTATTATGTCCGACTCTGCACCATGCATGCCACACCTAAGTTCCTACAAGAAATATATGAAAATTAAAACATATCTTAAGAGCAGAGTGCCTGAAATATAAGGTTATTTGGTGTACCTTACTAAAGTAACGCTGGAGGAGGCATTCCTTCAGTACACCACACATGCCATAGAAGTATAACAAATTCAACAATACCTGCAAAAGTGGAATTCATGCAATTTTATACAAAAATATCCCAAGCATTGATTCTCTAGTTTTACTTCTCAAAGAGGAAAAAAAAAACAAAAATGTTAAAAAAAAAGGCTGTATTGCAGGTCTAAGCTTGATCTTTCTTGTGTAATGCTTAAGAAGTCTGTTATCCTACGATTCCCCAGACAGAACCCCACAAGTAGGGTTCACTGCTAGGGAGTGTTCAGACTTTGAACAGTGAGTGCAGCCCATTGAAGGTATCAAATAGCACAGTTACACACAAAAGAACCCCTCCTGCCCTTTTGCAACGGCAGGTTACTAAATTACCCACTAGGACTGTACAAAAGTTCATTGGTACTCATCTCAGCCTCCACTCTGGACGCTGATATCTAATGGTGCCTTCATTGCATCAATTGCACATATTCCAATTAGCCATGTACCGTGACTGCTGCCACATAATATTTTTTCACATTCACAAGCACATTTGATAGAGTCCTGGTGATTAGAACCTTATTGTAGAGCCACTCAGTCCATGATGGTGCTTTACAGATAGGGGACACCAGAATCAACCCAAGCACCCGCTCTGTATATTTCATCTGCGATATGGTAACAAAAAACAAAAACAAAAAAGCACATGATTTACAGAATAAGAACATCATGACAAATACAGTGCAGCTGTGTTTGGCCAACTTACTGCAAAGAGGGTAAGGATATAAGCTCCAGCTGTTACACCTAAGCACAGAACCTCTTTCAGCCTGAAGTGGAAAAAATTAATAATTCCTTAAAAAACTACAAGTGGTGAGAATGGGTGAAGAGATATCTAGCTTAAAATAGCTGGATTAATTTGTATTATAGGGTGACATTCAAACCCCATTACAGGACCTCATGCAAAGCAAATATGCATGTGCCTTTACTTCAGCAAATAACGAAAGCTAAATTAAACATGAAAACCCTAAACCTTGATTAATAAATGCTGTAGCAAATTTTAATCAGTAAACGCCAAACAAGGCTGGATTGCTTTAACACTCATATGCTAGTTCTTCATTTCTACATGAACTAAAGAACCTAATACAGTAATAAATGAGACGAGAAAAATTAGCAACCAAAATATTGGATGTTATTGGGGCTGTATTAGGTCACAATATTAAATCGTTAATAGTGCAACATATATCAGAAAAAATATTCTCAAAACTATGGCTTCACAAACCAAGCATCAATCTCATTAACAAATTAACCTTCCTAAGCCTTCCGCATTACATGTAGCAGCATCTATCATCCAAATGCAGCATTAGCTACCTACTCTAAAATTTCAAACTTGTACACAGATCAAGCCAAGAGGAAGTTGTGGTAGCCAGGGTGTCTATCATAAATTGCAAACCTTGAGACAATTAACTACTGGGTTTGAAGTTAACCAGTTAATTGGAGCCAAGGCAACAGGGGTGTGCATTAATTTTTGTTTACCATGCAACATAATTGAGAAAAAAGGGGGGCAAAATGCAAGGGCATAAGAAGTAACGGAGATAACCACTTTAGCTAGGTTGTGGAATCACTTCTTTGAACCATGTTGGGGATTTTGAAAAACTATAACCCTCCAACCTTATGTGGCAAATGCTGCCCTTGAAAGGTTGATTGTATATATGCATCACTTTTGGGTCATCTCTTCATTGCAACAAGCATCAATCTCATTTGAAGCATCTTGGCCCCCTCACCAACAAATCTAGCAACATACCCTGCCTTCCAGTAGACCATGTTGGTAGCCTAGTATAAGGTCTAAATCCCATGGGCTTAGACAACTAAAAGTGTTATTAAAACATCATATAGTCAGGAAGAAGGGAGAAGAAAGAATAAGCAGTATTTTTCTTTTCGATAACGAAGTCAGTTTTGTTAAGAGCACAGAGAAACGCAACCCAAGTAGGAGAAGAAGAAACAGTACGTAAAACATTCATGACAGAGCGGACCAAAACAGTCTAAAATGACAATATTAATGCACATATTAAATATACAACAAAACAGTCTAATTGAATGTCAAGCAAATAAAATTAGTAAAAGAAAAAACTGAATTATAGCCAGAATTGAATAATAGTGTGATCTGCTACACTCATTTCAAAGCTTCACGTTTGCTCTTATTCAGAATAAGAATGAAATAGAATATAATGAGATATCATCATTTGATGAATGAAATCAAATGTAACATCACGTTTTTCAAAGTGTTTCATTAGAATAAAAAAATGAAGAAAAACAAGCATATGTTTTACTAAATCAATTAGCCCGTGTATAATTGAAAAAATAAGCATCCAAGTAAATCTGATTATTTTAAAACACTACAATATCCTCTTTTTAAACTATCAGATTTCAAGCTAGGAGATTCCAAGTAAGCTTTTCTCATAAAACATCCAAGTACATCTGATGATTTTGAAAACAGTACACAAATATTCAACAAAACAATTGGAAAAATTCAAAACTCCCCTAGCTTCAATATATTATCCTGAAAACCTAGTTCTAAATTTTAGGCCATCTGTGCAGTCTGGTCTAGCTATAAATTCATTCAACATTTTACCCTGCTAAACTGAGCTGCCTGCCCTTTTCTTATATTCCAGCTAACTTATTATGAAAATATCTAGATTCCAAAGTAGGCCATGTCGAAACTGAAAAACCAAAGGCACTTCCTCTTATTCATTCACTAGAGCTCTTTCTTTTTAAGGAAAGGGGTGTTAGAGTAAGACCCACACTTCCAGTTGTCCAGTTAAAACAAGATTGGAAACTCATCAACTTCATCAAGATAACACATTTTGAATGGTACTGATGTCTTTTCCAACATTGACCACAATAACTCTTTATTTGGAACTCTATAATATCCTGACACATTTTTGGATAAGAATGAAAAAAAAAAAGTAGGATTCATAAGTGGAAAATTAGTATGTCACACACCAAAACAAATTGAAATCAAGGGGCCCATAGATTGAACAAAAATAACTAAACAACAAACCCCATAAGGAAAAGAAGTTGAGTGATAGAAAAAAATTACAATTCAATGTAATGAACATTCATTTCCTGAAATCATTAGTATTCAATATGATGAGTCTTAGAGCCCCCATCATTCCCTTAGATAAAATCAAAATCATTCCCCCATTCCTGCCATATAAGGTAAAATAGCAAAACAATAGTTAAAACTGGTAAAAGAGAACAACATCAACATACCCAAAGAAATCGAGCACTTCAGCTACCTGGTCTGCAAGGTCGTCCACGCTAGGCAATGGAGCATCTGAAGAAATAACATCAGCTCCTACCTGCAACAACTCTTAAACAAATGGAAGACAGAAACGACATTAACATCAACAAAAGAACGAATTTTCAGTGCCGCACTTATGTCCAAATAAATGCATGGCCGATACTGACCTCATGGCCTGGGGCATCAATGTGGTAAATACAGAAGTTATGAAGCAGCAAAGAAGTTGCATCTGGGCAGAAGAAGAGGCCTTGGAAACAAGACATGTCTGTAAAAGTCCAGAAAACAAGTAAACGCCTAGAAACTGAAAAAATATTTTCAGTTCTAGAAAATTAGGACCAAGCAAAAACGTAGTTAAAAACCCCTAAAATCAAATAACACTACCCAGTCATCGAAAACTCGAATTTTTGCATGAAACTTGAAGTGAAACACAAAGATCCATTACAGAAACTTCAAGATGGATTAATAAAGCACAGACTGCACAGTTTCTCAGTGAATCAAAGCTTCATTCATCCTGAACATATTTTGAATAGAAATGCAAGTACCCATCAAAACTATACGCCAAGAAATCCACGAAAATTAGCATTAACCCCATTAAATGAGTGCAACAAATGAAGCGTACAATTGAGAGCAACATCTGGGTATGTTATCAAAGCAGGCTTTTCTTGGTCCCCGCATATAAACACAGAGACTGAACCTTTGCTTGTCTTCACCACACACTCCTGCAAAATCACATTAAGCAAAAAACAGGGAAAAAAGGGATAAATAAACAAATATATAAACTCACAGAAAATAGAATAAGAAAGAGAACATAATAGAAGTCGGAATAAAGTACTCTGCATTGAAGAAAAGAAAAGGAGATGAAAAAAAAAATCAGACATTCTTGGTGGCTATGGTCGCTTACCTTCCCTCCAAAAGATAGGATATCAATGTCAACGGAAACCGAGTCACTTGACTCGCCCATGATTCACAACCTCAAACCCACAGCAAACAACCAATAGAGAGAATCAAACCAACTCACTGCGTCAGAGTTTTCGAATAGCAAAATGCAAGAAACAAAACTTTCTCCCGCAAATGCTGCTACTGCTAGTACTACTGCTAACTTTCTTCTCCGTGGCTTTTCTTTTTAACTTTCATTCTCCAAGTTTGAAGATTTGACAAAATTACATAAACACCCAAAACCTAATACCGGTACCACGACAGCTGAGGTTACTGCGGCTGGGCATAATGACGATTCCATCCTCCAATCAACGCTTTGACTCCGTTGTCGCTTAGTCGGTTTTGTGTCGCAGAAGTTACCGTTGGAGTGGCTCAAGCGGTCAGCTTCTTTATACGGACAGGCAACTGAAAATGACTCCGTGAACTGTGAAGTAGTAGATGAAACGCCGTCGTTTCTGGTGGTAATAGGGAGGAGGAAAGCGGATGGTAGATTTGTAATAAAATTCTGTAGAATGAGCTTTCTAGTAAATCTAAGAGAGGCATCATACAGCTGTATGACACCTGGAAGCACCTAAAAGGAATACTCCAGAGTTAAATCTATAAGAGTGCGCCAGCTCATCACTAGCCAGGCTAATATTTATGCCCATTATTTATTTATTTTTATTCCTTTTCAGTCTAGGGAAGATGTAAATAAGATAAAGATTTTCAGTATCATATATTTTTTTATAGAATATTCTGAAATTCTAATTTGAAATTTGAACCCGAATCAAATCTTCTTCTTTTTTTTTTCAAGCCCCTTGTTATATTTAGAATTACAAAAATTAAGTCAAAAATAAATCTAACTAGTGGTTGTAGATATTTGACTTTGCTAATGTTTAGAAATTAATATTCGACATATATCCATATATAAATTAGTATGGTTGTAGTTAGGCAATTGTTGATATTGATGTAAACGAAATTATTTAAAAGAATTAATATATATATATATATATATATATATATATATACTTCAAAAGTTTAAGTTATATTTTAAGAAAGAATAAGGTTGGTTTGGTTACACAAAACTATCTCATCTTATCATTGTAACTTTTATACAAAATATAATAAAGAATTTAACTTTTTCAAACACAAAACAAAAAATCATATTAAATAATTATATTGTAATAATTTGATCTCATCTTAATTGTATAACCAAACGAGACCTGATTATTCTCAAATTTATTATTTTTTTCTTTCTTTGTTAGAATTTGAGAATAAGTTATATTACTTGCAAGTCTGGTGTGTCAAACACACCATTTGTTGTGGGATCCCTTTCAGTTATAATAAAAATTAAAACTATCTTTATTAGTTGATGTGATTATTATGAGAAATGATATTTGCAGTCGTAGAGTGCACAAGTGTTGTGCAATCCCTTTAAAAAATTAAGTAAATACGATATCTAAAAGAATTATTTTTTTAATAGCGGAACTCACTCTTTTTCAAAATGATTGCATAGTACTTATGTACTCCACATCTGTATGCAGCATTACTCGATTATGATATATCTCTATCTTTTGCGCATTACTAATATGTTTTTCTCTGTCAAAACATAGACAAGGTTGAACTACCCAAAAACAAGGCAAGAAAGAGTGATATTAGATTAATCTATAGCTAATAGCTAAGAGAGAACAAGGGTGGGAAAGAAAGAAAAAAAAAAAAAAAAAAAAAAAAAAAAAAAAGGAAAAGAAAAAGTGAGAGATAACAATAAAATGTAATTTTGCAAAGATGCAAAAACTTTACAAAACAAACCTATATTTCAATGGTGTAATGAAGTATTTCATAATTCATTTTCTATGAAGTAACCTCTTTATATACTGTTTAAGGGTTTAATCGGTCCGGTCGGCCTATGAGAAATTTTTTAGACTAGACTAAAAATTCCAATCCATCCATTTTCCACCCTGAGACCGAATCAATTTAACCTATAGACCAGGCCAAACCGTTATCTATCGGTTTGGGTTAGTACAAAATGGGCCAACATACCAAAAAAGCCCAAAACTATCTTTTAATGTTTATTTCGGCCCAACATATAAAAAAGCCCAACATTTTGCTTCCATTTTATTTTCTTTCCAAATAAATTAAATGATAAAAATGATATAAAATAATAAAATTAAAATTAAGTAAGCTGTTTAACGTGGGTTATCTAATTAACTCATTAATAAATTTTTAATTATAATTATATTAATGATGTTACTAACTTAATACTCAATAATCAACAATATGTGTATGAATTATGATAGTTAATACATAATAGTCTATATTAAAATTTTAAAATTTTATATGTGGTTAATGAATAATTGGTCCATGGGTATTTCATACTTGTAATTTAGGCATCTCACAAAAAATGTACCTAACTATTTTAATTAGGTGTAAATACTAGGTAACTAACTCTATCATATAATATATTAGTTAATTTTCAATAACATATTAGTTAATATTTAATATTATATTTAACATATATGGCCAATGATCATAGTTTAGATGAAAAATATATAATTAAATTATACAATTACTATCAAAATACTATATAAAAATAATTAAAATATATATATGTATTTCAATCGGTTTGGTCCAAAAAAACTATAACCCAGGACCGAATCAAAAACTGAACTTTTGCAAACTAAGGGATCGAGACCAGGCCATTAGTGTTATAGGTCCGGTCGAATTTCCGATTCAAACCGGTTAGCTTACACCCCTAGGTGTAGATACTAGGTAGCTAGAGTATGTACCATATGATATATTAATTAATTTTCAATAGCATATTAGTTAATATTTAATACTATATTTAACATATATGGTCAATAATAAAAATTACATAATTAAGTTATACAACTACTGTATAAAAAATAATTAAAAATAAATAAACATATATGTATTCCAGTCGGGCCAGTCCAAAAAAATCATAACCTAAGACCGGACCATAAACTGAATTTTTGCAAACTAATAGATCGAGATCAAACCATTAGTGTTATTGGTCTAGTTCCATTCGGTCTTATCAGTTTTTCGGTCTAGACCGATTAACTTACACCCCTAGTACTGTTAGGTGACGTTATAGAAGATCCTTTACGACTATATTATTAAAGCAATAAAAGGTTACCGATTATTATATCAAAAAGAAAAAAATATTGTAAACTTACAAGAGAAAGAACAGATAGGAGAAAAAAAAAATACACTATTAATATAGGGATCAAGCTTCAAAGTGTATATATATATATATATATATATATATATATATATATATATATATATTACTGCTTATAGTGTGAGAGATAAATAAATGAGATAGATCTTACCATATTTATTGAGTATTTGATGTTGCCTAAAATTTTTAAACAAGTAACAATAAAGGATATAAGACTGATTTTCTGTCTATCTCTCTTCCTTTAGAGCATAAAATTATGGCATAAGATATAAGGTTTCTAATTATTATTTATTTGAATTGAACTATCAAGTTTAGATAAGAGACATTGCATTTGGAGTCCAAAGTATAAGTATTTTTTCATAACTATTCTGATCTCATCACATCTCATCTCATCTAATCAATTTTTTCAAATTTAAAAATAAAAATAATATTAAAAAAATATTTTAACAATATTTTATTCAACTTTCAATTCATCTCATCTCATTTCATTTTATCTACAAAAGTAAACGCGTAAATGATATAGGGTTTGGATGCTTCTTTCTCAAAAACTGTAAAGAGAATCGCATTCCATTAAAGATAAATAGAACTTTTGGTAGTTTCATTATAACAGAGTAAATACACCTATTAATATTTCCTTTAAAAGTTAGCACTAAAAGTATATGGGTAAATGAATGATAATTTTTGTCTCATTTGTTTTTTCCAACTAAGTTGAAAAAAAACTATGAAAATAACCTCTCCCACTTTGTTAGTGGAAGTCCAAGATTATGATAGGTTTTAGCTAGCAATCTTATTTTTGGCTGTATATATTGTCAAATCAAATGATAATAAACTTACTCCACTATGCATTGGATGGGAGTCACTTCATTTCACGTTATTAAAATTTTAAGATTTTTTTTTTTTTAATTCTTAGTTCTTACCCATTTTTTATCCATTTCATTGTACCGCTCAATACAATCACTAATCATAAAAGAAAATATGTTATTCTATTTTCAATTCAATGTAAAGAACGCACCATCCACGTTATTTTAATTGTAAGATTTGATTTATAATATTTAAATTTTAAAATTAAATTATATCATATAAATACTTTATTAAGTATACTTTACATACTAACTTAATAGTAGAATTTAAAAAAAAAAAATTGGTCAACTCATGGAGTTTGTATAAACGGACCTCCTATTGCTTGCTGAACTCAATTATAAAAAAATAATTTTTTTCATCATTTACTATTTACTGCATACATCTCACACTTCATAAAAAAATATAAAAAAAATTATCAAGTATAAAATATAGAGGTAAATAATGACTAATACATTGCAAAATACATTATAAAAATATGTAAAACTCCTGAGAAACTTGGTGCAGAATTCAACTGATGGAAATGAAAACAGAAGCAATTATAACATGTCTTTTATTATTATTATTATTTTATTTTTTATGAGGTTGGGACATGATTGGTCTGTCACTCGGTGAGCCAAACGCGTTTTCAAACGATAATCACGGCCAGGTTGCCATTGGATTCAACCGCAAGTCACCAAAATCAAGAAACAGTTGGTGGTTTCAGTTATTTATTTATTTATTTTTGGTGCTAAAGGATTTCAATCCATTTTTTTAAAGTATTTTCTCACGAAAACACGTGTGTTTTTCAAATGACACGTAGATTAACAATTTTAATTTTATATTAAAATATATTAAAAATTTACTCTTATATTTTTAAATTTGGAAGAAAACTATATTTATTCAAAAAAGAAAATAGAAATATTTCCATTAAGCATAGGGATATTTTATATGTTTGATGATAAAAGTAGGCATAGAAAGTGTATCCTCATTCATGACCATTTGCTTCCTTAGCTCATAATTGATTGATGCCTAGAAATCTTCACCAAAATGTTTGACATCTTTTTGGCTCATAATTTTGCCAGTTGAGATCAGGTCCCCCATCTTGATGCTTTGATCATTTCTTTGATTTAGATGTTTCAATATTGGGTGCATAAAGAGATAACTCATAAGTGATAAAAAGGGTAGAGGACAACAACTTTCATTTTGGTCAATTTTTCTTAGATCCTTTTTTCTAAAACAAGATTAGTTTCTTCTTGTTTTTAATTTTTTTTTAATAGAATCACCTATCTCTATGTTTTCTTGAAATTAACTTCACCTAATGTAGTGCTATATTTACATTCATTTATATATATACGAGTAGTGTTATTTGAAATTTTGAAAGCTTTTACATCATACACCATCCCTCTGATATTTTGATTTGTAAGATTTAAATTTTAAAATTTATCTTTAAAATTAAATTATGACAAGTGAATAGTATGTGACGTAAAGACTTTTGAATAGAATATATATATATATATATATATATATATATATATGTAGACTTTATATTTTTGCATGTAGGACTCGGCTCCCTAGGATTCTTATAAACATTTTTGGGCTCAAGGTATAAGAGATAAATACAAAACGTTGATTCTTATAAACATTCTTGTAAGGCTTCGTTTTCTCTTGTAAAAAATGAGGGATTTTAGATCTGATTTTTAACGTAGGGGAAGGAGGCCTTAGCTTCCTCCACCTCCTCCCTCTCCTTCCTTCATTTCTCTATTCATCCACCTTGTCTATCAAGGTTTCTTTTGCTTAGTTTTCTTTTACTTTTTTCAAGTTTGTAAAAGGTAAATCTACAATTTTTCCGGTAACTCCCTAGAGATACGCGCGGCACAAACAAATTTACAGGTCGAAAATCGTTCGGAAGACAATGGTGGTTTTGCAAAAATCACTGCGTGCAATCCTCAAGCACCACCCCTTCCAGCAGCTCTTCTCGACACACGCACCAAATCACTGAATTCGCCACCACCAGATCTTTCATATATGACATTTGTGGCTGAAAAGAGACAAGTGTGTTATTTTCACGAGCCGTCACAGATTTTGAAGTCTAGCAGAGTTAGTCCAAATTGTAATCTGTTTTTTTTTTTTTCGCATTTATTTTACTGCTTTCATTTTTGGTTTTCTTTTTGTTAATTAAAAAAAAAAGTTCACCTTTCAGACGTTTGTCTGTAGAGGTTGAGTCCTCCATTTCTATGAAGGGTGAGGTTGAGTCTTTATTTAGGCAGTGAATGTTGTCTCTTGAATATTTTTCTATAGAGAGTATTATCAATACTGAAGACCATGTCAGTCACAAAAGGAAATAGTGTATTAGTGGAGTTCAAAATGCATTATTTTGGTTTATGTTGTTATGTTTGATATGGAGGCATCCCAAAATGTATCCGGTTATGGATGTAAGTTTATTTGATAAATGAATAATGACAATTTTTCTTACAAAAAAATACTATATTTATTAAGTATTTAATGTTACTGAAATTTATAACTTCACAATAACTATATTTTGCAATTACTAATCATAATTAATATATTTGAGAAGCGAAAAAAGAATAAGGCTAGATACAGTTCTAGAATGTACAACGTCCACGTGCTCCAATTGAAAAAAAAAGTAAGGTACAGCATTAAAAAAATATTTTTTTTATGTGGATTTCAGATTTATCTATTTTTTTAAAGAGAATGCACGGAAATTACATACTCTAAGGCTGTGTTTGGATGTTGAGTTTAGTTAAGTTGACTTAAGTTGAGTTGAGTTCTTTATGAATAGTAGTGAGTTGAAATGGTAGAGTGAGTTTTGTGGGATCCACTTAAAATAAGTTTAAATGTGTTTGGATGTTAAGATGAGTTTAATTTTCACGTATAAAGAGGTTTTGAGTTGAGATGAGTTTAGTAATTTGAGAGTTAGGTATTTAGATGTTAAACTTAATTTAAAATTAGACTGAATTGAGTTGAACTCAGATGAGATTATCAACCAAACGGGACCAGACTACAAATATGATTTCTCTAAAAAGAAATAAGATAAATTCTTAAAATGAAAATTTACTTATTAACAAATCTTATGTATACTATAATAATCTTGGTTTTTTTAAAATTTCAAGTCAACCAAAACGGCGTTGAATTACAAGAATGCCACTCTGGCAACTCAATTCACGGGAGTGATAAACCGGAATGTCGGTGACAGAACAGACACAAAAGAAAATGTACGTTAACTACCGTTAAGAAATAGGAATATAATATATATTACACGCGTGGCATGGAACAGTGGGTTAAGATGGCGATGTTAACGCGAATTTGTCAGGCACGCTGGTGCCACGCGGGTGGTCTTTATTTATTTTTCAATATATTTTTGTAAAGAGCAAAAATGTACATACAAACATCCTCGTATGTTGAATTAATATTCTACTATTAATTTTTTACGTATATTTTTAGTAATACATTTGTTAAGAGATTACTATACATCAGTTATTATTCATTTTCATATTTTGCATTTATATATTTTTTATAGAGTATAGAATGTAAGATGATGAATAGTAACTGATGAGAAGAATTTCATTTGTTAAATATTATAAAAATAAATTTTAATATAAATTTGTTATAAAAATGCTATTAAGGTGACTTGAAGGAAATAGAAAAATGATTTTCTTATATACGTATATATAGATATATTCATGGTATTTTACTTTTAAAAGAAGTTAGGGTCAGTTTTTTACTGATATGCGCATCCAATTATATGATGTCGATAAATGGCATTTTTGATACATAAAGGGTTGATAAGACAAATATGATAACTTGAAAACTCATGCTCTTGCACGTAGAGTGTACAAACGATTAAATAGTGATTTTAGAATATTCTATAAAACCCTAATTTCTTATGAGCAAATACTTGAATTAATAACCAAAAAAAAAAAAAAAAAAATACATTCCGAGGGGATAAGATTCCCCAACAATCACGCAAAAAGTAGATATAGTTCAAGAAATTAAAACGAAATGAATTGTAATGAAAATATATCAAATGATGGCTTGATTCCATAATTATGACGGTTGTTTGACCAATCCAACAAGTCCATTAATGCGAGAGGTTCTTGCAACGAAAGGGTGAGTAGGTATTGAGTCTTCCTATATCGGGGCAGTAGTTGACGGTCTTGATCAATCCTACATTCGAGCTAAATAAATATATCAAATACAAAAACAACTTAAATTTGGTGCCATGGAATGTGAGATTGGAGTTTTTTGGGAGAGTAGATCATTCTGATTAATATTATGTGGTGATTAATATACATGGGTTTGAATGGCGGTGCATGCATGCATGGGGTGGGAGGCGACAAAGAGGGGAAGGAAGTTTTGGGGGTGGGTACATGGGAAGTGGTAAGTGTGGATGAGTGACAAAAATGGGATTTTTTTTTTGGAGAGAAATGATAGTTGCAGTTGTGAGTGTGTACGTGCTGCGCAATCATTTTAAAAAAATTGAATGAATACGTGACCTATATGAAAAAAAATTAATTTTTTAATAGTGAACTTCATTTTTTTTCAAAGCGATTGCACAATATTTGTATACTCTATGACTGTATGCAGCATTACTCTTTTTTGGAGGAGAGGTGATGGCGCATAAGATCCACGCACACCGAAAGCCAGTACTTGTGGATCATCACGTTCACATTGATTTGGGAACGAGGATGAGGAGAGAAGTATGAAGCGCCGGCATGTGGTGGTTATTCGTGTCGTAGGGCAGCAGGTGAGAGCTCAAAATATCAAAGTATAGAAGCAAAAAGGTATATAGCCTAATCAGATTGTTGATACTGAGATTAATTTAGTTCAGTTTAATTTTAAGTTGAATCTAACATTCAAACACCCAACTTTCAAATCACTAAATATCACTCAACTTAAAAACTTCTTTACACGCGTATTTTTTTGATCAATTCAAAACTTCTTTACATACGGGATCTACAATTTTTTTAACTTTCCATAAATATATCTAAAATCATCTTAACATCCAACAACACCTAAACTCATTTTAGACGAGTCCCATAAAACTCACTCTATTATTTTAACTTATTACTATTCATAAAAAATTCAATTTAACTCAACATCCAAACAGAACATTAGGTAAACATGAGCTCACCGCTCTTAAACCTCCATCAAGTGGGTTAATTTGTAAGATAAACGAAAAGCCTTTTTTACTAGGCTTTTGGGCCATCACAGTCGCACCAGATAATCTTCGAGTCTTCTAGTGTTGTGTGGCTTTGGGTCCACGTACTCGCATTCTTGCATGGTTTTTCAAGCACTGAAGCAAAATCGTTAACGTTGGGTTGGGTTGAATATATAGGCTGTTAATTACATGTTTGCATTACAACAACAAAAGACAACGTGGGAATCCCCATGGCAGGCCAATATGGACCACACATTACTGCAACAGGATAGCGCGACGGCCGACAATGTTATGGCAATGGCATGGCATGGCATCATGACAGCGCGGCATGCAAGCTTACGACGTTGACACCATTATAGAATCGCCAGAGTGGTCCTCCAAACCAGGATGAAAAACATCTTTTTTAAGTTTTGTGTCAGCTTTAAATTGTGTTAATTGCAAAATAGTATTTTAGTTTTTAATTTTTTGCAAATTAAGATAAGTTTTTTTTAACTTTTACATTATTGATATCAAGAATAAAAATACTTGTAATTAAATACCACCAACAATCTTGCATTTTCTAACCAACACGAGGATTGTCACGTAGCATACTAATGCCATGTGTCAATCTTCAATTGATTGATATATTGTGATGTGGCATGTTGATGTTGTGACAGTCCTTGATTAGCTGATGCCACATGATAACCAATCGATGACTAATACTATGTCACGTATTAGTCCTTTCGTTAGTTTTCTAAGAAGAGATTGATAGAGGTGCCTAGTTTTGCATTTTTTTTTTTTTTTAATTATCATGTATTAATGTTGCGAAAGTTAGAAATTGTGACCTCAGTTTATAGAAACAGAAAAATTCAGATACTGATTTTGCAATTAACCCTCTTAAATAGGAGAATGATACATACATGAAATAGGTCATATATTCATTGTGGTTGTATTGATTTTTTGAACATTTTTCTATGACTCATTTAACATATTAATATGAACTTAGAAACCCTTGATCAACCTGAATAAGTAATGGGCAGTACTATATCCATCGATAATCCTCACCGAGACGTGTATTTCTTTTTTATTTTATTTTATATATTTTTTTAACTCTCTCAAACTTAAAAAGTCACAATATCGTTAAAAAATAATTTCTTAATCACTAAGTTAAAAACAATGAAACTCACAATCGGGACCCATCATGTAAGCATTTCTGTCTCCATCTCGACAAAAACTTGTAAGCAATTTCTATTTAGGTCGTAGATAGTACATGCATGTACAGCAAAAGTTTCGAGGGTAAATGCTTCCACTAGCCTTTCTTTGATCTTGCAAGCATACCTTTTGCGTGGATGTCCTCTGAGGAGGACTGTAAAGGATAGCATTTTTGGTCACGGGAAAAGGAAAAGAAAAGAAAAAAAAAAAGAAAAGAAAAAAGAAAGAGATAGCAATTTCCTTTTTTCTTTGTCATTTCCTTTAAAGATCCCATATTTTGTGCGGAACCCAAGGGAATGGAAAACAACATCAAGTGATTTCTTTTTGAAACTTTTTACCCTTTGAAAACAAAAACTCTCAGCTTTTTATAAAATGGTAGTATAACAGTAGAGTATTGTCGTAATCAGATTCATTCCCATTCCTTCTTCAATACTTCCAAACAAGATATGCTAGTTTTTCCTTTTAACTTTTCCTAGCTAACAAACAGAGAAACTTAATATACAAGAATGAAATGTTATATGTAATTATGGAATACATAGTGCCGTGCAGTCGTTTTAAAAAATAGTGAAGTCTATTATTAAAAATTTAATTTTTTTTTATGTAAATCCTGTACTTTTTTACTTTTTTTTAAAGTGATTGTACGGCACTTGCGCACTCACGACTCCGATTGTCATTTCTTTTTAATCCTTTCCTCTCAAACACAAAATCAAAGCCACATGCGCGTACGAATTTTGGACAGAGAGAGAGAGACACAGAGAGAAGATGGCATTTAGAGGCACGCACGAAGATTTCATGCACAATATTTATGGTCGTCACGTACACTGGCTCTCACAAAATGTGGTTAGAGGCTCATAAAAGAAGACAGTACTGAAGTAAATGGAGAATGCTATTTATTTTTTACTCCATGTTAGTACATATGTTTCTATCTAATAAATCAATGGTAATGTTTTATACCAACGAATACAAAGCCACAAGCTATTGCCAATATGACAGCTAACACATACTTTTTACTTTTGGTTTGTACCCTTAAATAGTAAAGAAAAAATTGTATTGATTGTATTGATTTATTACGTTTGGATAATTAGGTATTCTGAAATATTTTGTGAAAAGTAATAATAAAATAATGAATAATAATCTAACTTTCTCTCGACACCCAAACTAGGCAGAGCTCAAAGTTTTTAACTATATACTTAAAAAATATTTTCGGTATTTAAAAATATTAAAAAAAATATTTCCCTAATGTTGATATATATGTCACATTAATATAAACAAGAGAATATGCTTTCTTCTACTTCTTCTTCTTTTTTTTTTTCTTCCCCATAAAAATCATGTGATTTTCTGCAAAGGAAAATGATAGACACAACCATGTTTTATAACCATTTATATAACTATGTTTTAAATAATGGGCGTATTTGTAGAATAACATTATTTTACATAAATATTCTCATTTTAAAATATGGTCGTAAAAAGTATCGTGCGTATATCGTTACTCTTCTGCAAATACAATGTTGACGAATTTAATTTTAATATAGATTACCAATTTTGAACTAAAATTTAGAATGAATTTAGCTTGAACATCGGTTATAAACTTGAGTTTAACTTGAACTCAAAACAGAGCAAACCAACTTGCAAAGAAGAGGTATCTCCACATTCTGACCCACCAAGATATGACAATATACAAAAATAACACTAATACAAGACCAGCAAGATCATTACCTTAATTAGTCCGAGATGGGTTCAAACGGTTCGTGAACAAGCTCAAGTTTGAAATCAACTAAACGAACCAATCGTACATACCAAAGATTTGCACCCACAAAGAAACAAGGTAACAACAAGCACAGTCAGGCTTTCTAGGGAAATAATATAGCAAGAAATGTTGAGACAAAACTAGCAAGGTCATGACTCGATTGTGAGGCGGTTTCAAGTAGTACGAGAAGAAGTTCGTACTAGTTTGAAATATAATCTACTTTGATCATAAACTTGAATTCAGCTCGGACTCGAAACAATTAATGTATTGAGCTTAAACTTTCAATACTCAGTTCGCCTCGACTCGACTCGAGTATAACCCTAATTTGTACATTAACTTCTCATTGTGAGCATACTTAGGTGCGAAGGAGAACGGTATCCTCGCATATTCTGACCTATTAAGAAGCAAAAATACAGAGTTGAGATTACAATACCAACCATATATCAGTGATTTGCATCCACAAGGAAAAGAGAAACAGGGAAGTAATGAGCACTGTCTGGCTCTTTAGGGCATTATTCTACTGGGAAATGTTAGACAGTAACAAGAAAACGGCATTATTCTGCCATGAAATGCTGATAACAAGACTAGCAGTGTCATTACCTGAGTCTGAGATGGCTTCCTGCTGGCACACAGACTCTTCCAATTGTATTAGAACAAAAGATCACATTTCGTAAACAGTAAACTACTTAAATTTGATGGACCATCTTAACCTCTATGCATAATAAGAAGACCCATAAGGGAACCAATCAAGTGGATACTTCTTTTATTCCTCAATTATAAAATCTCACAATGCTTAGATATAGGATTGCCACTTTCCAAAGATTCTTCTGGAGTCACAGAAGAAGGGACAATTATAACCACTAAAATAGGCTTTTTACCAAGAAAAAAACCCTGTAAGATGTGGAAAACAAGGAACATTGATGATCAAATCTCCAGATTACTCTAAATTCTTTTTGAGTATAAAAAGGAATAAAAACTGTGTAGACAATTTTTTTTTTTTTTAAAAAAAATAGATGCATTCTAAGGAGGATAATAGTACAATCTAGAGCTTTAAAATCTAAATCATAGATCTGCGTTCTGATTAATAATTATCCTCACAATAAGCTGAATGGTGGATCAGTAAACAAGTCACAACCTAAAGTAAATATGTATATATATCTCATCAAATGTGAATGTTTCTTACTACCTTGTGCCAGGCTCTAGTGCTAAGAAAAGTAGCAGAAGAATCCCCTTCAACATAGGGATCACTTAATCCCAACCATAAATTGGGAGACAGAATTTGAATGATTCTTCAATTGTGATCATAATATCGGTGTAACACTCGCACAACACTGGTGATGTGGTAGAATTTTCCTCTGCCCCGTGCCGCCCCCCCAAGCAAAATGAAAATGAAACTTCAAATATGGGACCCGATGTCATGCTTAATTTATACAAGTAAACCATTAGAAGTCTGAATCTTAACGTGTATGTCAAGGTTGCATTCACGTATCAATAGGCCAAGACAATTTAGGATCACATAAGGTGCAAATCAGTTCATTAGCTATGATATCCTTTTTTTTTTTTTTTTTCCTTCTTCTTTCAAGAAATGACTAAAATAAGAAGAAATTTGGAACATCATACCAGCATCAATGGATTTTTTGGAATAAAAATGTTGAAATTCACATATAGAAGTATCCCCAAGTTAAACCAAGGCAATGGAAGGCAAAATTTTGGATTGGGCACCGGTTATATGGCACCAAACATGTAAGCTCCTGCAACATCCAAACCCAAGCAATCGTTATTTGGCATGGAAGGGAAAATGTTGGAACTGGTCTACGTCTTTCTATTGGTTCTGAATTGAAACGAAGGTTGCACTCACAGTTAAGGCAGAGCAGGCTCAGACATTGCAGATGAGAGGAGCCCCAATGCCACAAATTAGAAAGATACACCATATTAGTCCTGCTTGCCACCCAAACATACTTGAAGGGTAATGGAAAGGACCCTTACATGATCATTATATTGAGATATGGAATTCACAAAAACCAATGAATTTAACATTGTAAGAAGGATATACAGCCAAGCAATAACATAGTTGTCTACGAGCTATTAATAATGGCTAAAGTTACTCAGGAGGAAAAAGGATAAGAAGAAAACAAACGGATCATTTAATAAAATTCAGTGTAATATGATCACAGAGTTGATAAAAATCAACACTCGCTAAAAGCTTTTGTTAGCACTCCATGAATAGTTTATCAAATCTCTCTATTCATTCTTCCAAGCATACAAAATCAGTGAGAAGCCAAGACATTGTGTTTTGGAGTCTGAAAATCCTTGCGAGAACGACCACGGAAATGGATTTGGATTGGAAAGTGGTTGGCTAGCCCACAGCTTCTCAGCTGATAGGCATGTTCTGAACATAAAAACAGCACTTCCAAGTGATGCGCCGAAGAGCCAATTATGAACATCCCAGAAAACTTCTACCGCAAGCCCATCAACCAAGATGGGAAGATTCCCCCGGAACTTCCATTGAAGCCGCTTCACCTGCATTACAGGCTTGCTATCTATGCGGATCACCAAGCATGGATCCTCAACGCTGATGGTGTCACATTCTATCACAAGATCATGAATTTGACCATTGTCACAAAATTGAGCCTTGGTACTAAACACTTTCTTGCCAAAAATATGCTCTCTCTTGGCAATGCAAACAGCATTAGAATTTACAGGGTTGGCATTAGTTTTCTTGAAAGCTTCTTTTCTCAAATCCCCCATAATCAGAACCATTTTCCGATCAACAACAACTGCAACATAAAATCCCTCCAACGGCTCAGGCCCGGGACCGAATTTAGCCGCAGAAAGGTCCCAATATATATCGATTTTACAAGAATATGCTTCTAAACTCTTCGACCCTCTCCTCTTGGAGAACAGCCAGGGTTTAATATCAACCTTACAGAGACACTGATTAGATGAATCGTCGATCCCAATTCCAAGGCCTTGACCCATCAGGTTCTTACTCCACGTGACAGTAATCAAGCAAGACCGGCCACGTAAACGGCATTGATAGACACAAGTAACTAAATTCTGGGCAGCCCTGCTGGCGCTTGACGAGGAAGAATCAGCAACTTGAACCCCATTTTCACCGAAACAAGATGGGAAATCTCTCATCTTCACACCAAGAACTTGCATTACTAATCTTAAACTTGCTTCCCGGTTGTTTTGACAAGTAGTTGTCACTCACTTTTGCAGACCCCAAAAAAAACAATAGCTGAAAGGACTCAGAAAATAAGCAACACATAAACGAAACACAACATTGAAAGAGCCAAGAGGAACGCTTACCTCAAACTTATTCGAGGAAAGAAAAGCCGTGTCAGAAATGCTCCCAAGTCTGCTTCTCAAGCCCTGATTTGATCTGTGTATGGGCTCTTTGATGCATCTCTACACAAGCCAATAAGCCATGAACCAAAACGTTCATGGAAAGCAGAAGAGGGTGTACATCTAAATTGAAGACAAATTTGGGGGAACTATAGGGAGAAAAATAACTCAAAACAGAGAAGCAGACAAAAAAAGTAGACCAGTTTCACTGTCAATTCCTCATCCCAAACCATTAGAAAAGGGGAGGGGGAAAAAAGAACAAGACCCACCAGGTATAGTAGGAAAGACACCAATAGAGGCACAAGAGAAGAGATAAAATGCGCAAAATACCTCAAGATGTTGACAAACTCATAATAGTACCAATGGAGATGATGGAGAAAAAAAGGGTAGACAGCAACTGTATATTGCTGGAAAGGCTGGGTTTTGAAGAATACTCTAACCGAAAGGATAAAAAATCAAGTCTTTCCAATACCCTCTCCCTCTCTCCTCCTCCTCCTCCTCCCACTCTCTCAGAGTCTCTCAGGATTTTGCTTTTAGCTGACAATGCCCACATGAAAAAGGGAAACCAAAAATTCACTTACAAAAACAGAGACCCAACTCAGAGTTTAGTCTCTCTCGCATCTGATAGGAACTAGGCTTCTGTATGTATGTACGTACGTACAGAAACAAAAACAAAGCAGTGTCCAGTGTCCTTTTGTTACGAGTTTTGACTGTGTATTTGTGATTCGCCCTTTTGCGCGTATTTAAAGAGAAAAGAACCCGAGGCCGAGGAGGAAAAAAAAAAAAAAAAAAAAAGAAAAAGAAAAAAGAGGGACGGTTGGAGAATTGGGTCTTCATTAGCCTCATGTAAAATGCAAGCACGATGTCACGCATAACTAATTTCTTGTTCATACTTTCACAGGTCAGTCCAGTCAAAAAAACATTAATAAAATCTCAGATTTGTCTGACCCAAACACCCAGAATCTTTGCTAAACCAAAGACTAATAAAACATCCAAACTTCAATTTCTTTGGACATCGATTGTTCCATAACTCTTTCTTATCTCATCTCATCTTATTATTATAATTTTTTTAAAATTTTATATAAAATAAAATAAAAAATTTAACTTTTTCAAATTTTAAAATAAAAATAATATTAAAAAAATATATTCTAACAATATTTTATTTAACTTTCAACTTTAATTTCAATTTTATTCGTTATATTCGTAAGTTACTTTCATTAATATTTTGATCATTCTTGCAGCTCATAAACAGCTTGACATGTATTCTTTGAGGTGGCCACTCTATTTCTTTTTTAATAGATAAGATTTGATTCCAACCAAAACATCATATTACAACAAAATTCAGAAGTCTTAAAGAAGAATAAAAACCAGAATTGTCTGCTCTCTTGACCTGAAGACCCATTCTTAATCTTGGTTCCACGAGAGACTAAAAAAACACTTGAACTCCGATCTTCAATTTATTTCATTCCTTTATTATTCTTCTTTCCTTTTGAAAGTTTGATTCTTTTAGCCGTAATTGAAGAACCTAGACATATAAACTTTAATAGTGAATAGAAAAAAACAAATAGAAAAAAACCCGGAAGTGGTATGACAAAAATACCTAATTTTTGGCTCCACCAAACAGCTTCACTGCCAACCTATAATGTCTGTGTCTCTCCTTTTACCATGTTTTCTCTCAAAATGTAAATATATGGGTAATTTTTTTGATTAGTATATATACTTACAGTTTTATTTATACTTTTACTTATAAAATTTATTTTATTATTTATTATTTTAAATTTAAATTTTGAATTTTAAATTTTAAAATCTTCAACATATCAATAACTGATATGTAGAGAAATAATTTTTTTTAAAATATATTTAATATTTTATTATTTTTTTTCTCTCTCTTTCTTTATTATGACTTTAGAATATGTGTGAGCTGGAATTGAATGGGTAAGATTTTATTTTTATTCCAAAAGAGTGGTGGAGCAAAATATCTCTCTCATCTCTGTCCTCGACTCCCCTCCAAACCCCCTTTGTTTATGACTTTATTTTCCCCTTCACACTTCACATTTTTATTCCCCTATGGAATGCTAGATCACGGCGCGTGAATTTAAAGCGCTATTTGCCAGGACACATTCCCTTGAGTGGGGCTCACACTCCCACTTTCCCTATCTACCCCGTTCGAAGGAATCTACGCTTTTTGTGCACGCTCTGGATAAGCGCGTGGAGTGGAGTCGTTGATATATTCGGACAACAATTAATTATGAGAAGGGAGATTTGTTGGGTGCGAAATTCCTTTCACTTTACGCCTTACGGGGAGATTAGACGATAGACAGTGGTGTTCACGTGTGCACTTCTCAATGTTCCGTTACAGCCCAAAACGATTAGACAGTGGCGTTCACGTGTACATTTCTCCATGTTCCGTTACAGCCCAAAACTTGGCCCAATTATTGCAAGTCTACACTTATTGAGGCCTGCAAAGCCCAAAGAGTCTTTTCACTTTGATGACAAACAAGAGTAGAACCTCACCAAATTAAAACTTTGTATTTATTTATTTTTTTTAAGAAATTACTTCTACAGTCGTGGGACGAGTAAATCTCGTGCAGTATTTTAAAAAAAGTAAATAAATATAAAACTTATATGAGATAGTCCACTTTTTAATAGTAAACTCTATTCCTTTTCAAAAAGAGTACGTAAGACTTGTACATTCTAAAACTAAATCTAACATTACTTTTTTATAATTTTTTCATTTTGATGACAAGCAAGAGTTTATACTCACCAAATTAGAACTTTGTATTCTTTTTCTAAAACATCTAACATTTATGCATTAAAATAATCTTAATAGAGAAATATCAATATTACAACTCAACAATAATAATATTGTAATTTTGAAATAAAATTTAAATGAGTTATTGCAGGTTGACCCGTTTGTTAAAAGTGTTTTAACGGGTCAACTTGTTTTTATCCGAATCCATTTATATCAAACCCGAACTCGCTAATTACGTATTTTGTTCGTGTTGAATTCATATGAGGTCATGTTATATATTGTCACTTCTAATGCAGTCCCATTTCCTCTTCCTCTTCCTTTTACTTCTCTTTTCCCTTTCTTTAGTTTCCCTATACTCAAACCAATGTACCTATTAATTTATTTAAAAAAAAAAAAATACTCTATTGGATACGTACGTACCAAAAATAATATACATTAGCTTTAAACATCAATTGTTAATGTATACCCAACTAATAGGCCCATAAATCATATACCCTATGATTATACACCTTGCTTAATTACCTCAAATGTAAATTGTAATGGAAATTCTACAAACTTATCCTCCACGCCAAGAACCATAATTTAGCCGACATGGGTGCAATCATGGGCCAAAAAGTAACATGGAAACAATTAACTTATATTGTTTTCATGTCATTGCATACATTACTAAATTCATAAAGCAACCGAAGCTATCTCTTTGCTAAGATCTTTGGACCCATCTCTAACATGCTTTGCCCTCTACAACAAGCAATGTCATGTACATCTTGTTAATTAGATCAGTAATCATGAATCTTTTTTTTTTATTACAATTAATTAATGCCACATTATTCCAAGCAAAAGAAATAATGCATTTTTTTATTCCATGCTAAGTACTACTCTTTCGATCCCCTTCAAACGACAATGCTATCACCCTTCTCAAGTTCTCTTTCTTTATCGTTTTCTCGATCACCTCGGTAGCCTCGATCGAAGACTAGGCCGGCCATTATTGGAAACATTTCAAAACCCTAGTCAATAAGCTAATGGAGTACTCGTGTTATGTATGTTCAGTGCATGTATGTAATATGCATGCAATTATACCCTTTGAGATTCACAATATATATTTATTATGTGTGATATCTAGCTTACTAAAATTTAATTATTATTTTTATTTATTATTGTATACCCATTCAAAAAAATATATAAGATGGCTTTCGAGAATATTTTTATAATTGCATCAAGAAAAAAACTTAATTGGGTTTACTAGTGTGTGATAATTGAAAAAAGCTTAATTAGAAAAAGATTTTATTTTATTTTTTAGACTTTGTTTAGGAGTTCATAAATAAATAAATGTGAACGAATTTAATGGAATGCGTATGATAAATGAAATGGAATGGATAAAGTCTATTTTGTTCGAACGTATTAATTAAATAGGAGAATGAAAATAATTGAAACGTACATAATCTTGTTTGAGAGTATAATAAGGATTAATAAAAGTGATTTATACCATTTTATAACAATTTTGAAAGAAATAAAAACTTGACATTTTGAAGAAAATAAAAGGACTATAAGGGTTTGTTAAGATAGATGAATAATCTCATCTCATTTCATCTCATCATTATAATTTTATCAAATTTCCATATAAGATATCATAAACAATTCATTTTTTTTTAAATCTCAAAATAATAATAATATTCTAATAATATTTTATTAAACTCATCTAAAATTATCTCATCTCACTATCCAAACGAGCTTTAAGTGTTACTCTGCAAGGTAGGAACGAACCAATATGGGAATGCCTTTTTTTTTTTTTCCCTCATAGTCACTCTCAAACGAGGGAGGGACATGCAGACATATTTCATGATTTTTTTTCCTTTTTGATAATTTGACTCCATTCAATTCCATCTCCTAAGCTAAAAAAAATTAACGCAATGAAGCCTAAACAAAAAAAAAAAAACAAAGAAAAAAAAAAGAAGCATACTTTAATACTACAAATAGTTAAAAAAACAAAAGCTTTCTTCCCAACAAAAGTGAATTAAGCCACTACTCCCATCACGGGAGATCAGGTAATTTACCTTAAATTACGGACCATTCTCACCAATATTTATTTTTCTCCTAATTTATTATCTCTCGTACAGTTTTACTTAAGAGAAATACTTTTAACTATAAAGAAATTATATAAAAATAATTCTATAAACTAATGTGGTTTGATGTGCATGGTTCGTCAGATTATAAAGTTATTTTTATTATAAAATAGATTTAATGGATTAAATGAAGTCACATTAATATGTGAGATTTTTTTTATGTAATTGTTTTATGAATATAGCAGTATTTTTTACTTAAATTCGTTGAGGATAATTATAAGAGTAATATTGGTAAATATAGTTCTAGAATGTTCATGCTCACACACAAATTTTGGAAAAATTAGTGGGATCCATTGTTAAAAACGGAATTTTTATATAGATTTTAGATTTGTCTATTTTTTAAAGGGAGTATGCGAAACTTGTTCATCTTAAAATTACTGTGCAAATTAATTACGCACCTACTAAAATAGACAATGGGTGGTGGTTGGATTGGTGGGTGGAAATTAATGATGGAGGTTGTGAGCAATGGAGGATGTTGATCAGACGATGACGACTTGGTAGCATATATAATAATGACCACCTTCTTGACCCTAGAGATCAGAGACGTTTTTGGGTAATTACATCCTTCAACCTCAAACTACAATATATATATTTTTCATTATGCACTAAAATATCACCCAAAAAAAAAAAAAAATCAGTTTCGATCTTAAACTACCTGTATTTTTGAGATTGAGGAACATTACATGATCATGTGAAAGGTTTAAGTTACAGCAATATCTTGAGACAAATCTGCATGCAGTGGTTCCGAAAATTTATATATAGCCACCCTTGTACCCAACAACAATTGGGATTTTAATGGAGTTTAACTCTAAAATCTTATCGTAATCAACTTCTTGATGATAGGGATATGTATGATCGAGTTTCTCTATTGTTTTGTGGTTAATTAGTTCCATTTTTATAGTCATTATCAATGCATTGACAAAAGTTGTCATGAATATTAATGCAATATCAAGACCATGCTGCATATATATATATATATATAGTACTCACTCATGAAGATCACTCACATCATGAGAAAATTCGTAAGTCAGTACAACAAACAAATTAAGATAAAACAAATAAAGATACGAGTTCGATCGTGACTTCTTCCTCTTGGAAAATGATCATGTCTTATATTATATATCATTGACAAATATATATATATATATATATATATATAAGTTTATAAAAAAGTATAATCATGTTGCTAATTAACTAAAAACAATATATGATAGTAGTTAAGAAATGGTTTGATAAGTCAAACATGATGGTACGAAAGTACTGCCCATTGAGTTAGGCTATAGCTAGGCAACATGGATATATATATATATATATATATATATATAGCAGAAAGATTGATGTTCTACACAAAATATATATATATATATATATGTATATATATATATATATATATAATAATGCTGAAAGTAGCTAGGAAGCATATATAAACTTGAATACCTATATATCTAGCTAGTGTAATGGTTAATTATTGGTGGATATGTATATATATTAGTTGGTCAACTTGGTGGAGATCGAATTAGCTGATGCCAGAGATGAGTTGAATATATCTACAAGCTAGAGCTAGCTAGCTAGCTAGGCACTTTCAAAGCATGCAACTAGATCTCTCTTAATTAGCTAGCTCGGGTCACTTGATCATCTGCTGAATGACGTAATTGTAAGTTTTATAGATAGATACTGTAATGAGCTACTATATACTGCTATTGATGAATTATTCTTTTTAAGCTCCTGAATGTTCCTTTATCATGATCACTCATTTTCCTTTTCTCGACGTTAAATCCAAATGATGCAACTCAAAATCAGCCACAGACCTTATGTACTCCTAATTAATGTGCCCATATCTTTGTTTCTTTGGATTGGCAGATGAAACAATATTATATATGCATGGTTCCTAGCTATATGCATGCCATTGAAAATCTTGCTAGCGCGCGCTAGATCATCTCGATCGGTGCTTACTGCATGCATGGATCGGAGTGGCAACAATATTAATGCTGTTTTTCTTGGTTATCCTTCATGCAGATTTATGACCATGTATATGAATATATGTACTAAATAACTTATAAATTATGATTTGGTTGGGATGGTTTCTCATAATTCTAAGTTCAAAAAGGCAGACTTCAGTTTCATTGTTGCCTCCAGCATATAATAGATATACAGCTTATTTTGAGCCTTTGGCTCGTACTAGAAAACCCTAATTATATTGAGAAATCAAGACAACTGGACTATATTGGATAGTTATTATATCTTGGCCGGAATCACTATCAAATTAGAAGTAGCAATTACCTTTAGCATTTTCCTTTAACTACAAAAAAAATAGGGATATGCTGGTGTTTGAAGATTACCGGCATTTATTTATCGGTGCAACCAAACGCCGGTATGGGGGGTCGCTATTTACGCGTTCTGGCATTTGCCCAAACGCCAGGAATGGAAAAATCCATTACCGGCATTTTGAACAAATTAACAGCGTTTATTTAAACGCCACCACTAGTACTATGCCATTGTATTGTATAAATTAATAACGTTCATCCAAACGCCGTCACTAGTACGTTGATGGCGCATTGTATAAATTAATATCGTTTATCTAAACGCCAACATTAGTACGTTGCCGACGCATTATATAAATGCCACTAGCTATTTTTTCCCAGCATTTTGTAAGCTCCACCAAATAATAATCACTTACACTTTTGAGCACATGTTGAACTTTAAATGAACATCACAATATTTACGTTATCTGCATTTTTGAAATGCCTCAATATTCAGATAAAAATTCATAGCAAGTTATTTTATATCGATGTTTACAAACCCACAGGATATAATAAGATACACCATGATGAAAAATCTATATAATACATAAATTAATGATAAATATAATATAATTGGTCATTATTGATGCAATAGATAAAGAATTACAATTCAAATCACATGAAACTGATTTAAGAACAACTACTATATATAATATTATTACATGTTATAAAGTAGACTTTATTTCTATTGATTTCTTGAATCCCTTGATTTTTCCCTAGCAACTTCAATAACTCCAAAATCGCAACAGAAACGGTTTCTAGAATCCCTTGATTCTACTCTTCTCCTTGTTCTGCTTTATTATCTACATTTCAATACACATAACTGAAACCCATTATTCAAATTTTTATAGTAATCAATCTTCAATCCATAGTAAAAAAAGATTCAAACCCAATATTACTCAAAGTTACAGAATTATCAAAATGCAATATTCAAATTTGCATGAAAATGAAAGAAAGAATAAGAACCTCAATGTCCTTCACAGTTCCGCACTGGCCAAACAGGTTCTTCATGTCCTCTCATGGAACAAACAATAATTTTGTTAAAATTCGACCACTTTACACTTCTAACCAATCGGGTTAAAAAACTTAAAGGAAAAAATAACAATACCTCATATCAGATTGGAGAGAGAAGGCTAAGCACGACATGGCCGGGAAGGTCAAGAACTTAAAATTCAAAGATTGATTTGGAGAAGGTTTCTTGCTTTGGCCCCATGGATTCCTCTCTCTCTTTCTCTCTCTCTCTCCTTATTAGTGAATGAAAACAAGAAGCTCTGCCTCTCTCATGCCAAGTTTAAAACTTTACTGAAAAATTTAAGAGGGAGGAGGGTGCAAGTTATAATTTTGAGCCTCAATAATTTTTTACAATTTTACCCATCTCATTATTAACCTATTATTTTTTACAAGTTAATATTATTGCTGGCAAGTTGGACTAATTTGAAAGAGAAAAAGTGAGACTGACATGAGAGAAATATAAGAGAAAATAAATTCATATATATTTTTTATTTTTTAAAATATAAATAAAATAATTTTGAAATAAAAATAGAAATTTACGTTAATATCTTTTATCAGTACAAAAATAGTCAGAACAATTATATGTTATTGCTGACGTAATAATGTAAGTGCAGGCAACACTTCTTATTTATCGACGTGTAATTGATAAATTTCCAGTGTTTTTATAAACGTTCACATAATTATATGTTATGGCTGGCGTAACTAGATAAATGCCGACAAAACTTCTTATTTATCAGCACATAATTGATAAGTTTTCGGAGTTTTTATAATCACTGGCATAATTATATGTTATTGCCGACGTAACCGGGTAAACACTGGCAAGACTTCTTATTTACCGACACATACATAAACGTCGGGAATGTAAACACCGGCATATCCCTATTTCTTTCTAGTATATTTAACAAGTCCTTTGAGAGAAATTTCCCTTGATGCTGATCTCTTACCACCTATTCAAAGTTTAGGATAGCGTTGTATCCATAAGAATGATTGTCGCTTTTTATGAAGCCTCTAACCAAAAGATCTAAATTAAAATGGTTTAAAGATTTTATTGTATGTTTTGGATTTAAAAAACTGTCATAAGGCTTTAAAAGTTAAAATTTAAAAATCATGGTCTATGAGGGTGTTGGTTGAGGAAGTCTCTAGAGATACAACCTTTTGACTCTTGTCAACGGTTGTGCCTCTTGTCAACCGGTGCTTGAGGTTTATAAATAGGGATCAAATGTGCAAATTTGGGCTCACACAATTCCTCTGTCATATACCAACCTGTGGGACAAACACCTGCATGAGATTGTCACCATTTTCGATACAAATACCAATAGTGGTATCAAGAGTCTTGTCAATGACAAAAGGATTGTATTCTCGCATAGTGAAGACCATCAATAGGCTAGTGATTGGTTTGACAATCACATTTTTATATTACAACCATTTATGGAGGCTTTCAGACCAACTCAAAAAAATTTTCAAATCACAGTAAAAGGGCTTGAATACATTGGTAATCTATATAACTTGGTTACCAGTTACTACTTTAAGAAAACTTATTGGAGAATTTTCACTCTAAGGGGCAATTGCCGGAGTGCTTCACTACAGCTGGGGTTTGAGAGCATCGGGGACACATCATTTGTTCCATCATCGATGTCCTGTATGTGGGAAGAGGGAGAAAATTTGAGATTTTCAGTCACATACTGCATTAAACAAGTGGAAGAAGACGACATTGTTGGACCAAGGGTCACAAGAATTCAAAAGCTCTTGTGCTAAATGACATTGTCGTTCATTCGGTTGAAAGGAATCCTGATCAAAATGACAATTTCGTTTTAGCTACATGTGTGGATCCTACTTCAGCATCTGACGATGCCATCCCACACAAGGCCAAACACGGCATTGTTTCAAGGATCTTAGAGGCTGCATGGAAGAAGCAACATGACAATGTTTTGAACCATGCCTATACATTACCAAACAATGTTGTTTGTTTTGGACCCAAGTGGCACCAAACAACCCTCAAACAAATCCTTGTTTCATGAGCTTGTAATGGACCCAAGCCCAAGCCCAGAAGGAAGTGGACTAAGCCTCTGACCTGCAACCCGTCTATGACCTAGATTCTAAAGTCGCGTGCTGAGCGGTCAACCAAGCAGCTGACCGCATTAGAAACCGTTTTGAATTGCCCAACCCAGTTTTCTGACCAGTTTCAGATTGGTTTTGGTATTTTTGACAGTTTTAAGTTGTTTCAAGCCCAATTTGGTCTGTTCAAAAGCTGTTACGCCCTAGTTCAGTGATGAATTTCAATAAAGCACCTGTTATTCGAAATAATCTTCAGAAATTCCTTGAAAGAGGAGAGATTTCAAAGGGAGTTCGAGGAAAATTCGATCAAGGCACCACTTCCAATATTCTCCATATTTAAAGTACAATAGGATCAACTACCTTGGGTCAAATTCAAGGGTCACTATTATTATATTATTTAATTTATAATTATTTAATTTTCACAGTTTTAACTACTACATTTCTATATTTGTAATAGTACACATATAATAGTTCTACATTTTTTGTTATTGATATTAAAGTTTGTTATTTATGGCATCGAAGAAAAGTATTGATCTATTGGGGATTGAACAACTAAATGGAAGAATTTTCCTGGTTTCGAAAAGCATATAACTTTTATTCTACCCATGTAATGCCCTAGATATATTAATAACATCAAAGCCATCTAAAAATGTGAAAAATGACCAAATTGAAAATGGAAGCGGCATAAGAATCAAACTCTAAGAGACAAAAGGGAAGAAAAAAAATTGTATGAATGAAAAAATTGTAAGAGACATAAGAATCAAAAAAATGTTTACATTGTATGAATGATGAAATCATTCATCTTTTCAAAAACTATGAAACTGCTAAGGAAATCTTGAAATGCAGTTGTTGAATGCAAGTATGGATTAAAATCTGATACTTACATTCAATTATTATTGGATAAGTATAACAGAACTTGCACGAAAGTGGAGCGATCATGTACTTAAAAAAAATTGATTGGAAAGGAATTATTTGATTCTGATCATCCTCTTACTGATCAAATGTAAGTTATAATTATATTGCATAGTTTTCCTTTATCTTGGGAATACATTGTTACTTCCTTAACATATAGTGGAAAAGAAATAATAACGACTTCACTCTTAGTACTTTTAGTCTTGAAGAAGAAATGATGAAAATGAGGAACAAAGAGAATTGATCATCCAACCTAATGATGGCTCAATACACACGTTCTCTATATAACAAGATGAAACAAAAACAGTTCAAGAAAAAGAAATAGTTAAAAAATGAAAGCGTAAGAAAATAATGATGATAGTCTAGTGGAAACTGTTTTAAATATGAGAAGAATGATTATTGCAAATCACAGTGTCCTAATAAGGAAAAAAACGAAAGAGTAAGGAAATAGTGATGACAGTTTGAAAAGTAGTGCTCTTGAAACCAACGTCAAATTATTGGTGGGTTGACTCTGCAGCAACAAGACATATTTGCAAGAATAAAGAATTGTTTGTCAAACTCGAAGAGAAACAAATAGATAAATACAGAGTGTATATATTGATGTCTTGGGGGCAAGGTACTTGCAAATGTTATGTAAATTGTTCCGTTATTTTACTTAATGATGTATTATATGTACCTTGTTTATAAGAATTTAAGATTTGTGCCTATACTAGATCAAAAGGACTACACAGTCTGAAACTGTTATTATTAGTAAGGGGATGTATTAGTGAAATGTGTGAAAAGTCACAATATGTATCTACTGAATATTAATATTAATAATAAAGCATCTATTTCTGATTATTTGAATGCATCTACTAATTTTACATATTTATGACATTTAAGATTGAGTCATGTAAATAAAAATAAGAAATGTATAAAAGAGGATTAATACCACAAATAGATTCAGATGATTTTGGTATGTATAAACTGAGTAGTAAATCATTTTCAAAAGTTAAAATCGACATATTTACTTGAAATAACACATTCTTATGTTTGTGGATCTTTTAAAACAAAAACACAAGAGATTATAGTACTTTATTACTTTCATTGATGATTATTCAACATATTGGTATATCTACTTATTTAGATACAAATATGAGGCAAGAGAAAAACTTAAATAATATAAAGTAGAAGTAGAAACCTAATTGGGTAAGCCCATTAAAAATCTGAATACTGATAGAGGAGTTGAATTTAAAGATTTGGATAACTTCTGCAAATTAAATGGTATAAACCATATTTATACTATGTCATACAAGCCTGATATAAAATAAAATTACAGAAAGACAAAATAGAACTCTATTAGATATGACAAGATTAATTATGACAAGTTTTGATCTACCAACACATTGGGGGAAGCATTGTCAACTACAGTATACATAGAAAATAAGGATGCCGTTTTCCTAAAAAATATAGACCTAATTACTTCAGTTGATCAGATAGATTTATTGAATGATCTAAGATATCAATAAATCTCTACATAATTTGACAATGAAAATGCTGATATTACTTAGACATGGAGTAACATAAGTAAAAGAAAGTCTGATCAAAGTCAATTTTCAAGAGCCGATGTTGAAGATAGTGTGAGTAAAAGAACCAGACGACCATCAATATTGTTTCAAAATCATTATGCTTTTAATACTAACATCGAAAATTTAGAAAATGATCCTAAAATTTTTTTTGAGGAAATTAATAGCGTCAATTCAGATAAATGGCATGAAGACATGGAAGATGAATTAGAATTAATGAAAATAGTATTTGGGAGTTAACGAAACTTCCAAAGGGTAGAAGTACTATTGATTGCAAGTGGGTTCTTAGAATGAAATTTAATGCTGATGGAGGTTAAGAAAGTTATAAAGCAAGATTAGTAGCCAAATGATTCACTCAACAACTAGGTGTAGACTCTGTGGATACATATTTGCCTATGGCAAAATTTACATCCATGAGGTGAATTAACATTTTTTTAAGAAATGGGTAAAGACAATACCTCAATTTTATTGATAAGCTCTCAAATGACATATGAGATAAGCCATCACTTATGGCATCTGAATATTTTACACATAGAGGAACAAGGGGTTACATAAAGAAATCTCAAAACTAGGTTCCTATAAAAATATTATAATCTATTTAAAATTAAGAACATTCAGACCAAGGTGATAAAAAGTTTGAATTAATGTCAGAATGATGGAATACTTGCACGATCCATTGAGAAAGACCAACCATATGGTTAGATAATTCAAACATAGAAGAAAAGCTAACTGTAGTGCCCATAGAATCAAAGGAAGAGCAAGGTTGTCTACTCCCTCACAATCCATAAGCTTGGGCAGCCTTTAGAATCATTGTCAATATTCAACTCAAGAAAGCCACGAGGGAGGGGGATTCATTTAATCAAGAAAGGCCTTTTGAACCTAATGGTGATTCATTTAATCAAGAGTCTTAGGCTTGAAAACGGGATTAAGGTCTCTCAAGCAAGTTTTAACCTTGTGAATAATAGAAAAAGCATTAACCTGTCCGTCCTCAAATCAGGCTTTGTTCCTACTCAGCCAAATGGCCCAAAAAATGAGAGCATGCAAAAGAGACGTAGTCAAATAGAGTTGATCAAAGCCCCAAAAAGTATACCACCAATGAGCAGCTCCATTTTTTAAATTATAAGAGGTACTGGGAATGTAGTAAAAAGTGAAGTAAAAGTAGCACCAAACCACATCACCAAGGGCACAATCAGAAAAAAATATGACTAGCACAAGCCACCAACAAACCAATCGCACTTAGAAGCGATAGAGATGTCACACTTTTGAATCATATCAGCAACAAGGACACCATTATGCCCAAGTTTCCAAACAAAAACAGAGATGTTCGAAGGTAAAACTTTATTCCAATCATAAGATGCAAAAGTAAAAGTGGGCAAATGGTCTCTTATAACTAAGTTCCAAGCCGATTTAATAGAGAGATCATTCAAAGAGTGCTTCCATATTCTGAAATCAAAACCAAATTTGAGAGTAATAGGAAATTCTCTAAGCTCCTAGAAGAGAGAGTCATCACCATGACTAAAAATCTTATCTTGTAATCCAACTAGAGTAAGAACAGACATCCTTGACTTGCAAGATGGGAATAGAGACACCGTTCTGAGGCAGATAACCATTGTCACACCAGTTATACCAAAAACTAAAAACACCTTCATGAACTTTTCATTGGCTTTCACGATGGATGACTGATAGGAATTTATAGGTAACTTTCCTAGAACTAGAGTGATAAGGTTTGATCACAATGTGGAAGGGCTTTAATACCACCATAAGGGCTCGTGAGGTGCCGCCCTGGGCTTGGGTCATGAGGGCCCAACAAGTCACTCAAGGCTCAAACCCCATTGATCCAATAGGGCTCATGTCAATTTGTTAAGAGGAACGCTAGCCCGTTTATCCCATGGCCGTTAGAATATTCACTCATTCAAAACAAGTGGATAGCTCAAAGGTACCGAGATTCAAATTTCAATAGTGGGCAATACAGTTAATCTAGGTGATCTTAAGAAGACAAGCCATCTATTCAAAGGACCCAGGTACGCTAATGAAGACCTTGGAACAATTGGCTCTAAGAATACTCATATCATTATTGACTTAGGCATCGGATGGGTCTCCTTCAACCTCCCAAGCCCTCTTACTCTTTGGTTGCAGGAGATCGAGAGTGCGTAACAGTGAAACATGTCTTCAACAGTTGGCGCGTCTGTGGGATATTCAACTATCTTGCAATCAGCGTGCCTTTCACATTCCCACCACCACTCGATCTCAAGCAACTAGAGATTAGGAAGAGACGTTGCGGAACAGGAAAGGAAAGCTTGCAGAAATGGAAGTAGTGAGAAGGCTCACCACCAAGGTTGAGTCGTTACAAAAGGAGAATGAGGTTCTCAAGGTAAAGAACAGGCCATCAGGAGAAGACACGATACCTAGTCAGGCTGACAGGATGGAGATGGAGGCTCACAGCACAGGCATAGGAGACAAAGAAGATGTATCATGATCTGCGCAACCTGATGGATAAATACAAGGAAATAGCGAAGAAGATAGGAACCTCGTCTTCAGTTGATCAGCTGCTGACCAACACCAACTTACCATGCACCTTGGAGATCATAGCGGTACTGCTACCATCGAAATTCAAGGTCCCATCGATAGACATGTACGACGGTTCCATGGACCTAGTGGAGCACTGGAGCACTTGGAGACTTTTAATGCCCATATGACTCTCCATGGATTCCTAAGAGAGATTGCATGTAGGGTTTTTCCTTTGACGTTAAAGGAAGTCGCCCGGGGTTGGTTCGGAACACTGGAGCTAGACCCCATTGAGAATTCTAAGGAACTGGGCAAGCAGTTCATTACTCAGTTTATGGCCAGTTGACGGTGGAGGCGGCCAGCAACGTACTTGTTAACGGTAAAGCAAAGGGAGGATGAGGGTTCGAAGGCATATTTGGCACAATTCCATAGGGAAAGAATGACCGCTAATGATCAAGACAAGAAAATCATGTTGGTGGCACTACTCAAAGGAATTTGGCCAAGGAGTCCTTTCATGACCGAATTGGCCAAGGAAAACTTCATCCACTTTCCGGAAATTTATGGATTTTATGGATCTGGTGAATGAATTTGTAAATGCTAAGGATACGTTGATCATCCTCACTGTCAAGCCAGGGCAAAAGGAGGAGAGTACGTTGAAGGAAGGCCCTAGGAAGGCTCGAGAAAACAATCTAAGGCCAAGAAAGAATCAGCACGAGGGAAAACGAGAAACACATACAGGGTGATACAATTGTAACCATGTACACTATTCTAGTATGCAAGACTATGACAAGGAGAAGGGAACTAGGACTAGGCGTGATGAAGACCGCGGGCTGCAGACTCAAAGGTACTGTACGTACCAGAGGGTGAATGGTCACTAACCGAGGATTTCACACACTCAAACAAAAAATTGAAGAGATGAAGGGTAGTGGAGAAATAGAACGTATTGTCGCCAAAAATGCCTCTCCACCACGACGTTTAGACGACAAGAGTCAGGAGCGTAAACCTAGACGAAGCAAGAGCCGAGGAGGAGAGAATCACCTGAGAGGACGAGGAGATCGCAGGAACCAAAAAATACCGACCCAAGCAAGATACAAATCGGTGAAATATGCCATTGGGGGAGATCGATACCATAGCTGGGGGTTATGCAGGAGGTGCTCCAACCTCGTCGGGAAGAAAGGCCTATGCAAGATGGGCAAGGTATGAGCAAATATATATTGTGGAGAGGCCTGTCAAGCAGGCGCGAGTGCATACCTCACCCTCAATTTCTTTTGGCTATGAGGACTCTCAAGGGGTAGAATACCCACATGATGATACGTTGGTCGTAGCAAATTTCACTACGCGGAGGACATTGATAGATAATGGAAGTTCGACAGACATTTTATTTTGGGATGCTTTCACGAAGATAGGGTTGAGTATGAGTAAGCTTCGCCCAACACCAACCACATTGAAGAGGTTCATGGGAGATGTAGTTCAACTCATGGGATCTATTACACTACCTGTGTCGGTAGGAATTGACCCTCACCTCACCACCACCCAGATTGAATTCTTAGTAGTAAGAACGCAATCGGCATATAATGCCATTATAGGTTGACCAACATTGAACACCTTGAGATTACATCCACCTACCATATGAAAATGAAGCTTCCCACAAAAGCGGGAATTGGCGAGGTGCGTCGCGAATAGGTGCTTGCCCGAGAGTGTTATGTGCAGGAATTGAGGAAAGGAAAGCGGGATGTAAAAATAGTAGAGTCGCAAAATAAGACGATGGTACCCTCCCGCCGCCTCCACTTGAAGTCATCATGACGGAGGCAGAAACAAGAGACGAGGAAACTCTGAGACAAGGAGAATTCGATGAGCCATTGGAGCTTGTTCCCTTTGATCCAACCCAGCCGGATAACTATGTGAGGATCAGAACTACAATAGCGAAGGAGGAAAGGACCCAGCCAATCCACTCCTCTTAGAGCACAAAAACATCTTTGCATGGAATCATCAAGATATGCCAAGAATAAGCAAAGAGGTGATAGAGCACCGATTGAACGTCAACCTGGAAACTATGCCTGTTAAGCAAAAGAAGAGGAATTTCAGCATTGAGAAGTACAAAGTGATAGTTGAAGAAGTGGATCGTTGTTGGCAGCAAGATTTATCAGGGAAACTCAGTGCCTTGACTAGTTGTCGAACGTTGTGTTGGTGAAGAAGTCCAATGCAAGTGGTGAATGTGAGTAGACTTCACGGAGCTCAACAAAGCCTGCCCAAAAGATAGCTTCCCCCTCCCCCAGATAGATCTAATAGTCGATGCCACGACGAGTCACAAGGTGTTGAGTTTCATGGATGCCTACTTCAAGTATAACCAAATCAAAATAGGCCGTGCTGACCAGGATAAGACGACCTTCATAATCGATTGGGGCCTGTACTGTTATACGATCATGCCCTTTGGACTGAATAATGTAGGAGCGACCTACCAAAGGCTAGCCAACAAAATGTTCAAGAATCATATAGGCCGAAATATGGAAGTTTATGTAAATGAACTGTGAAGAACATGGAGTTTGGACAACACATGGAAGACCTCCTGCAGGAAGCTTTCGGTGTGCTGCGACAATACATGATGAAGCTCACCCATTGCTTAATTTAATGAGATAGATCTAAATTAAATATGAAAAGTGAAAAAAATAATGCTACATCCAGTTCTCTAAATTAGCTTTTAATTTTAGGATTGCTACAATTGCTCTCTAAATTTAGGGAGCAACTGTAGCAAGTCCAAATCATTGTTTTCATTTTTTTTTACTCCGCATTTATATATATTTAGATATATTTGTTATTCTAATTCTTTCTTCCAAACTATAAACCACATCATAAAAATCAAATTTTCTTATTTCTGTTAATGTGAGGTAGATAATATTTTTATATGTTTCAATAATATTAAATAAAGTCATTTTTACTAAAAATTTAACTAATTTCTATTAACAATTAAACACACATTTTCATAGTATTATGTATGATTTCAATTCCTTAATAATTATATATTTCTAGATTTTTCTATTCCAAATTTAATTATATATTTCAATTGGTTGCCAATTCTTTAAATTTAACCATTACAAAATATTACCGTTGGAAAAGACAAATTTTGACAAAAAATTATATTATTGTTAAAAACATAATAATTTTGAAAATATTATCATACCCGCAAATTTAAGTTTTTTTTTTTTTTTCAATATTTGCTACAGAGTAATAGTTTAAAATATAAGAAAAAGGATAAAATAGTGAGTAGTTAAAATTGTAAAGGGAAGTGGGAGAAAAAATAATAAAAAAAGAATAGAGAAATATTATTTTAATAGAATAGAAAAAAGATAAAGAGTAGAATGTAGGAGGTTTTAGAAAGATGAATAAAATTTAAGAAAAAAGTTAAGAAAATATGACTTTTAGCTAAAATTTAAGGAAGATTTTGCGCATCCTGATGTGGATGCCCTTATATATCCCAACTACTCCTCGTTATGTATTATATAGATTATTAAATGAGCACGCAACAGCTGATCGCCAATGATCGATCTTCTTATGAGTGAAATTCCTAATCTTCCGTGTGTGTATCAAATCTCACACACATGTATATATATATAGATGATATTGTCATTATTTTAACACAAGGATTTTCTGGAGTACTTCGTCATTGGTGGAATAAGCACTTCACTGATAAATTTAAAGAAACCATTCAGAACGTTGTTAAGCGTAATGATGAAGGGTTATCTATTTTTTATGACACTATAGAGATGGTACATTCTGATGGTGTTAATATTTTGATCTACACTATTCTTAAACATTTTGTTAGAACTCCCTCCAACATTACTAGTCGTATTAGTGATCAGTTGAATAATTTTTTATGTTATCAATTGTCTGATTACAGATGGTATCAAAATGTTTTTATTTCTAGAGTAATGCTTAGAGATGATAGTCAAAAGCCTTACTGGAAGGAAAAGTTTATTGATGGTCTACCAGTTCATTTTGATTGTTTTCCGGATTTAACTCTTGCTTTGGATGATAATAACATTGTCAAAGTTTTAACTTTGAATATTTTAACCTCTGGCTATGACATGCTAGAAGGAAGCAAACCACTTGCTCTTGTTTATCAGATTTACTATCGTCTTTTAAAAATGAATTTAAATTTAAAATTTATTTCAAAACCAACTGCGGGAAAGACTCTCTTGATCCAGAGTTCTACCCCGAATGTGAACATTCAAGTTCCAAATATGGTTTATTGAAAAGATATTTCTCTTCCAAATGAATGGACTTTAGAACATGAAGTTCTTCCTATTAAAACTGTTTCGGATGATTGTACTTTGGACTACATCCAACAATATTTGGATGGAAGTGTTAAAATTAGTTTTGGTCAAGCTCCCAGTTTAAGAAGAAATTCTTTTGCCGGATCTAGATCTTCTTTTGTTGGTTCTGTTTCTGTCAATCCAGTAAGAAGAGATCAAAATTTCAAACAATTTCTGGAAGATTAAGTCAAAACAGCCCAACCGGTTAATCCTGATTTAAAACTGAAAGGAATTTCAACATCCTCTCAGGTTACTTCTGCTTATTATTCTACCAAGGATGCCGAAATATCCAAGGATAAGTCTGTAAATGAAGAAGCAGATAGAGAAGAAGATACTTCATCTTTATCTCCTACAACTTCGGATATGGCTGCTTCTGTTGCACCTATTCATCACAGCCTTACTTTGATAAATAGGCTTTTTGAGTTTAATTTAGTTGCTCTTGTTAACGAATACAATTAAAAAGAAAATCATGATAAGCGAAAGGCCTATCATGCTACTTTTTCTGCTTCTGAAAAATTACGAGTTAAAAGAAAATGGAAAGAGAAGATGAATGATTGCAAAGGCACATACTATCTGATACCACAAAGGAATGATCAAATAATGCTTCGTAAACAGATAAAAAATAGCAAGAAAGCCAAATACCAAATGGAAACTTTTTGTTAACAATTTGGCCTTCCTCCTATTGCTCCATCTAGAAGAAAGTACAAACATTTTACAAAATATTCCAAACCTCATGATAGGACAAAGAGAAAATCCCGTGATGTATTTTACAAAAAATCTTCTAAAAAACCTTTTTCTAAAATTTTTTTTAAGAAAAAGAATTTTTTAAAAGGAAAATGTTATAATTGTGGCAAATTTGGGCATTTTGCTGATAAATGTTCTCAAAATCTCAACAAACTTAAAAAGAAGCTTAATCAGTTGAATATTGATGCCAATGATCAAGAAGAATTGTTTCGACTCCTACAGACGCGATCTTCTTCATCATCGGACATTCATGAGTTCAGTTCTAGTGATTTAGAATATCCCTCAGAAACTGAGTCTCTTGATTCTCTTGATATCAAACTTGGTTGCAATTGTGATAAATCTTGTTGCAAATCCTTAAGTAAAACAATCAATGTTTTAACCAAGGCTGAAGAACAAGAAAATCTATTATTAACCTTGATTTCTCAAATCATAAATCCTGAGTTTAAAGAAGAATATCTTCTTAAACTCAAGAAGATCATGGTTCGCCAAGAACCAGAAACTTCTAAGCAAATGATTAGTTTTCAAGACACTTTAGAGAGATTTTAAAATAAAAAATCTAAAGATGTTTCTACTAGTGAACTCAAATATGAAATTAGTAATCTTAAATTTGAAAATGATGTTTCAAAACAAGAATTTTTATGTTTTAAAATTGACAAACAACTTGATCAAGATATTCCTTCTGATAATGAGCAAATGAATGGCTCTGATTCAAACCAAAAAGAAAAGGCTGTTGATAATCAGATATGTTTGATTCGTCAAACTATTCCTCTCAAATGGTTTTCAAGAGTTACTATTATTGTTTGCCATAAATTTCAATTTTCAGTTGTTGCTATGATTGATTTCGGATCGAATATGAATTGTATCCAAGAAGGATTAATACTTAGTAAATATTTTGTAAAATCTACTGAACGATTATTCTTGGCAAATGGATCTCAGATGAAGATCAATTATGAGCTTAATACTGCTCATATTTGCCAAGATAATGTATATTTTAAAATTCCCTCTGTTTTAGTCAGAAATATGTCTGATAAAGTAATTTTGGAAATCCCTTTTATTTCTTCTTTATATCCTTTTTTTGACTGAGAAGAACGGTATCACTACTGATCCTTTTGGACAAAAAGTCAATTTTAAATTTGGTTCACGATTTGAAACTGATACAGATAAAAGTCTGAAATCTCTACTTTCTGCAAAAACTAAACATTTGAATTTCCTTCAACAGAAAATCAAATATAAGAAGGTTTCAGAACAATTATTTAGTGCTTTACTTCAATCCAAAATTGATGATTTTAACAAATGTTTAATTTCTGATGTTTGTTCTAATTTACTAAATACTTTTTGGAATAGGTAGGAAGAAATATGTTGTTACTCTTATTTATATATGAAAAGGATATTCCAACTAAACCTTGACCTATTCAAATGAATAGTGAGACTTCAAAATTTTGCAAAAAAGAAATTATTGATCTGCTTAATAAAAATATAATTAGGCATAGTAAGTCTCATTGGTCATGTGCAGCTTTTTATGTTCAGAAAAATGCTAAGATTGAAAGAGGCACCCCTTGCTTGATTATTAATTACAAACCTTTGAGCAAAGTCTTTGAGTGGATTAGGTACCCTATCTCTAACAAAAATGACTTGATTCATCGGTTAAGTGATGCAGTTGTCTTTTCAAAATTTGACCTAAAGTCAGGATTTTGGCGAATCCAGATAGAAGAGTCAGACCGGTATAAGACTGCTTTTAATACTCCTTTTGGACATTACGAGTGAAATGTGATGCCTTTTAATCTAAAAGATGCCCCTAGTGAATTCCAAAACATCATGAATGATATCTTTAACTCATTCACCCATTTCACCATTGTCTATATTGATGATGTACGCATATTCTCCAAGTCTATTGATGAACACTGGACTCATTTGAATTCGTTTCTAGATATCATTAAACTAAATGGTCTTGTTGTTTCAGCCAAGAAAATCAAATTGTTTCAGACCAAGATTCAATTCCTTAGTTATGACATCTCTGAAAGCAAAATCAGGCCCATTGATCGGGCCATTGAATTTGCTGACAAATTTTCAGATGTCATTCTTGACAAAAATTAGTTACAAAAGTTTCTTGGTTCTCTTAATTATGTTGTTGAATTCTACTAAGATATGAAAAAACAATGTCGCCCTTTATTTCAACGACTATAGAAAAATTCTCCTGCTTGGTCAGAAGTTCATACTAACATTGTTAAACAGATCAAGGCACATGTCAAAACTCTTTCGTGTGTTGGCATTTCTACTACTGATTCTTTTAAAATTGTTGAAACAGACGCCTCTAACATTGGTTATGGTGGCATTTTAAAACAAATTGTTTAGCCAGACTCTTCCGAACAAATAGTTCGCTTCCATTCTGGAGTCTGGAACCCTACACATAGTAATTATAATATTATTAAGAAAGAAATTTTATCCATAGTACTATGTATCTCTAATTTCAAAGTGATTTACTTAATAAGAAATTCTTATTAAGAATTGATTGCAAAAGTGCTAAGTATGTATTAGAAAAAGATGTTGAAAACATTGTATCAAAACATATTTTTGCATGATGGCAAGCTATTTTAAGTATTTTTTATTTTGATATTGAATATATTAAAGGATCCAATAATTCTATTCCTGATTTTCTTACCTATGAATTATTGCAGACACCCAACCATGAGCAAGAAAAAAGGAAAAGAAAAATAAACAACTGTTCCATCCCTCATTCCTGATAGAAAACTCATCAAGAATGAACCCGTTTCACTTGTTGAAATTGCCAATAGGTTCACTATCCTTGGCAAAGTAATTCAACCTGCTTCTTTTGCTTCAACTGTTTCAACCCCATATGATCCATATGCCAAAACCATTGCTTCAAAATCTACTACTCAGTATTTGCTTCCAAAATCCAAAATTGAGTATATCAGAAAACTCTATCCTTTCAAATTGTTTTACATAGAGCCTAACCGGTCTGTGTATACAGATCTTTTCAAAATTGCTTCATCCTATTTTCCCCTTGGTTTTCATTGGATCCCAGAGAATTCTACAAAAACACTCCAATTTTACTCCAGTGTTCTAGTCCAAACTGGTTCCATTGTCATAAAGCCTATTTATGACAAGACTGATAAATCAAAATTGATCTACCATAGTGCTTATATTCTTCGAGTCATTTCAGAAGAAGAATGGGACATCAACCCTTTTACTTCAAAAAGACTCACTGATTCTGATATATCTTATAATTATTATGACTACATTGATGCTTGGTCCAGATTTATGCTGTTCCAGGTACCTGATATAAGTCATTCATGGTTTTTTAATTTTGATAAGAAGTTTAAAAGAAAACTCCCCATTTGGTTTCTCAAATGGTGGGACCAATTTGGCCCTATTCTTGAAAACTTCCCTGACATGCTCTTACGAGCATTCAAGTGATTCACCAATGTTGTTGTCTCAAAATTGGATAGACATATGGCTAAGTTTCCTTACTACCTCCATTTCTGTAAATGGTACAAAATCTCTTGGATTATAAAATAGAATTATGAAAGGAATGGCGATATTCTAGTTTGATATTGTTTTACAAAATGGTGGGATAAGTTCCCCTATACCCAAGATATTGTTGATTATGTGATAAGGGACTTCCTGCAGACTGCTCCAGATCTGCAGAATAAAGAAGAATTCCCAGCAATCACTTATGGTTCTCTGACTTCAACTGGATATCCCCAAATCTAGGCCATTGCTTCACCATCTGCCTCACAAAAGGGAAAGGCTACTGTTTCCTCTAAGACTAATAAATCCTAAAAGACTAAAAAGAAAAGTGATACTCTAGATAGTCTTACTAAAAAGGATTTAGTTCACTTGTTAATGAAGTCTTTGGAAAAAGATAATTCTGAAGACGAAAAATCAGAAGCATCATCCGAAACTTCAATAGTTGATCCGTACAACAATATTTTCGGACATGATTCTGAAGATACTCCCAAGTTATCTGATGATATGATCCACCGATGTACAAGACAGAAAGAAGACTGTCGTCTCTCAAACTAACTAGTACCTTCTATCAAAGATGCCCATTGCTTTATGTCAAAACAGATGCTCCTGCAAGACACGCTGAGAAAGCAGTCTAAAGACATCATGATTTTACTTTCACGTGAATGAACAGTCTCAATTACTATTCACTCACGGGCTTTATTTTACTATTTCAATTATTGTAAATTTTCACGTGAATGAACAGTCCCAATTACTATTCACTCACGAGCTCTATTTTATTGTTTCAATTATTGTAAAAGGCGACCCCTTCATCTATAAAAGGGGCACCTCTAGTTCAAGGAAGGTAGACTTAATTCTTCTCCTTTCAGAATTCACCTTCCTTCTCTTTTTCCACATACCTTTCTCCACATGTTCTTCTGTAAGTTTAAACTTGTAATTTTAATTTTACTAAACTTATATTTCAATGCAAATTGTTATTTTTGCATCTATTTATTTTCTGTATTTCGCATACATGCATATGGTCGGTTCTACTACCTGCTCTTAATTATGCATACCCTTATCTATTATTTCTTTCATTTCCTGTTTCATCCATATTCTGTTATTTCCAGTTATTCGGTCCTGCTTCCAGTTATCTGGTCCTATTTACTTGATCTATCTTTGACCTCTTTCTTCTTTGTGTTTCATTACACATACTAATACTAAGTTTTTTAATTACACTAAAAATATCATAATATGTGTAATTTTCGTAATTAAGAAATCCTGAGATATCAGTAAGTTCTTCCTTAACTTTATGAGCAAATAAACGGGGTAAACCATCAATAAACTTTTCCTTCTAATAAGGCTTTTGACTATCATCTCTAAGCATTACTCTAGATATAAAAACATCTTGAAATCATTTGTAATCAGACATTTGATGAAATCGTAAATTATTCAACTGATCACTAATACGATTAGTAATGTTGGAGGGAGTTTCAACAAAATGTTTAAGAATAGTGTAGATCAAAGTATTAACACTATCAGGATGTGCCATCCATATAGTGTCATAAAAAATAGGTAACCCTTCATTATTAATTTTAACAGCGTTCTGAATGGTTTTTTAGCTTCATCAGTGAGATGCTTATCCCACCAATGACGAAGTGCTCCAGAAAATCCTTATGTTAAAATAATAACAATATCAGGTTGTCTGATATTAATGTTAATATAAGCATTTGCAACTCAAGACATTTTACTCATGGTATTTGTGACACCTCGACTCCCATGTATGGAAACATGGGAATTGTGACGTCGGGATGATGACAACACAGGTTACGCATCCTAACGATAAGTGCTTAAGTGTGTGCAACATGCAAAAGTGCACAACAAAAGTCGCAGCGGTTAATTAAAAGTTCGCCAACTAATTAACAAAAATTTAAATACAGAGTTACCAAAATAAAAGTAGTACAGAAATGAGTTATACAATTATCCCAAAAATATAATACAAAGGGTAAAATTCATAATAAGTGGGAAAATGAATCTCGACACACGAGAGCAACCCTAGATCACTCCTCCAGCAAAGCCAAAGACTAAGGCTCGCCGTCTTCATCTGCATCAAAATCTACGATACCATAAAACGGTAGCGCAGGGTATCGAATACCGTAAGATTATGAATCTCAACAAGTAATCCACCAAGCAACACAAGAGATAAAAATGCATTAATGCAGCCAACAAACATGAATATATGACAAAACACAAATGTGACCCAAAAACCTCATTTTTTCCGAAAACGATTATTTTTCAATGCACGCCAAAAATCTCATTTGACCCAAAACACATCATAAATAATATCCGCCATTTTTCCCAGAAAATGGCTCAACATAGTCATTTATCGGACACTGTAGGCAGGAATCACAGGTGGGACACTACCATCATCCATGCTTATCACCATCCCTACAGTCTCTTTTCCTTTCTCTCAACCAGTCAATCCAATCATTTCAAACATACTAAAAATCATTTCTCACATGAAAACCCAATATTTTAAGTATACACATGAACATGTATGCAATTATGCGAAAACTCAGTTTTCATTTACAGACACGAACATGCGTGTAAATGCATTGTATATGACACAACACAAATATTCATTAGTCAACAAAATCCAACATAATCAAATCACAGAACAGATCCATCCACCAATCCAATTGACCCCTTACTCTTCGGACTCAGTCCAGCACAACCAACCAGTTCACAATAAATCTGAGTTAGTGCAAAAATACATTTAAATCTCAAAAGTTCTTTGGAAAAATACTTACAGTGTTATAATATAATTTTTGAAGGATCACAGAGGTGCTAGAAGTGGCGACACAACAATATAACAGTGCGAAAACGCACAAGGCCGTGGGTCTCAAAATGCTAGATTTTGAACGGAGACAAACGAAGACTTGAGATTACTAGGGAAGGGCTTAGGGATGTTGGTGAAGCTAATGGTGGTGGTGGTTGACCGTGGGTGGAGACGCAGAGGGCAGTTGAAGTCTAAAAAGCTCAAATTGAAAATGAAGATGGATGGACTTCACCGATGGCGGATCGGGGTTAAGGATGGGTGGGTTAGGTAGTTGGGGAGTGGCCGATGATGTGGTGAAGAGGTTGTGGCCAATGGTGATACGACAACGGCGCATTAGATCAATGGGTGCTGCAGCTTGACGCCATGCGTAGGGCTTGATGACGGCGCGAGAGGGCTGGAAACGAAGGGGTGAGGTCGCCGGTCAGTGGGAAAATGGTTGGGAGGGGCGGTGACGGAAATGGGTGGTGCATGACGGAGCTGTGGAGGACGACGCACGGACCGGGGGGGGGGGATAGAGGGAGGGTGTCGCGCGGGAAGAGAGAGAGAGAGAGAGAAGAAAAAGAAATGAAGGAAAAAGAAAAATAAGAGAAGAAGAAAAGAAAAAGAGGAAAAAGAAAAAAGAAAAAAGAAAAAGTGTGGGAAAGAAATGAGTTCCAATTCTCGCATCTTGGATTACAAAGATGATCCAACGAAAAAAATTTCAAAACAGCAAGTTAAATAAAATAATTTAAACTTAGTGATTAAATAAAAATAAAATAATTAAATCCAACAATAAACTAATTTAAAATAAAGAACAATTTATATAATAAATAATAATAAATAATAAGAAAACACATTGAATTAATAATTAAAAATCTTAAAATAATATCACGTAAATCATCTAAAATTTAAAACAAGAAAGCTCATAATCTTAATAAATGCAATAATTAATTAGTCAAAATACACGTAAATACGGAGTATCACATCCTCTCCCCTTAAAATAAAATTTTGTCCCCGAAATTTGTAAGGTTAAACATTAACGCGAAGGCTGTTACAAGATACATCCCAGAACACGCTTGAGAAAAACATACCATCAGTAACGCCCAAACAACTATGGGTATAGTTCTCTCAAGTCTACTCCCAAAGGCGATTCCATCATACTCGCATTAGTCTCCCAATGGCACCTCATGTCTAGTACTCCAAGGGCGGCCATGTAATCCAAAATCTCCATTTCCACAAAAACATTAATACAACACTCAGCAAAATCCAATGATTATTATTTTCATAACACAAACTGTGCTAACCTCAATCGACTCCTATGTTAAAACTTACAAACCTTCATTGTATTCTACAAGTTGGTAACCTATTAGCCACTTCTCAATTTATCCATCAGTAAGCATAATTTGCAGCACCAAATGATTAATCTCTAATTACAAGTATCATCTCAAATTTTCAATTCATCACTAATTCCTTAAGATCAACACAAGGTTTGAATCCTTAATTATATCACAAAATAACACCATTGAGTACAAGGTAGCCCAACACCTACTAACCAAAAAACTCTTACCACATTTTGGTAGAAAATTCTTGATCTTCCAAAACCATGAATTATTACACACTTTCCTCAATATCACCAAGAATTCCTTCCTGAATCTGCACCAACTATTATCCTTAAATTTGACATGGATCAAATCCCAAAACCTGCCACTATAACCTCGAACTAATAACAATCATTATCCAAACTGGATCAATCCTTCATTCTCCAAAGAAATAATCCCCTTGAAAAAATCCCTATATCAATAACTCAACTCTGATCAACCTTATTTTAATGGTCACAGACTAACCAATCTCCAAAATAAATCAAACTAGCACAAAGCCTGCAGAATTAAAAACTCAGATCTTATTACAAATCAATCCTTCAAATCTGCAATCCTAAAACCTAAAATTATATAAGAATCATTTTTCAGAATCTGTAAGATTGATGAACTTATATCCAATAATAAAACAATTGACTCCCAAAGCTTTCAAAATCTAAAACATTAAATGATAACAAATCATTTTCTAAAGTCTGCAAAACCTTAAACCTTTGGAAAAATTCTCGTAAATCTATCCTTAAAGTTTGTTGAACTTACAACCTCCTATTCTAAAGCCTTATGTCGAATCTCCACAAAATCTAAAACCTCAATTATCCTACTCCCCAAAGAGATCACCCAGACCATGCCATTCCTTTCAAACCCCGATATTATAAAAGCAAACCAAGTCGATAAAAGTTCAAGCCTACTACACTAAATATTTATACCTAACAATGACATTCTCGATCGTACCATCTTCCTGCCATGATGTAACCCTTAACCCCACTTTCAGCTCAAAACAATTTAAAATATAATTATAGTAAAATAAATTAAAATACAACAATATAACATAAAATAAAATAGAATAAAACCAACAAAATAAAATATCATATGACAAAATAAATAAAACAAATGAAGTAGTACACAATAAAATAATTAAAACAAATAAAATAACCTACGATAAAAAAATAATAACTAAATAAAATAAAATAACATACAATAAAATAAATAAACAAACAAAGTAGCGTACAATAAACTAAATAAAACAATTAAAATAACATACTTCAAACAAAATAATTTCAAATCTCAACTTTAAAATTTTCTGGTACTGCACCCATAGGACATGTGGTTTTACCCAGAGTCGAACTGCTTTGATACCACCTGTGACACCTCAACTCCCACGTACAAAAACATGAAAATTGTGACGTCAGGTGACGAAAACACAGGTCATGTATCCCAATGATAAGTGCTCAAGAGTGTGCAACATGTAAAAATGCACAACAAAAGTCGTAGCGGCTAATTAAAAGTTCACCAACTAAGTACCTGAAATCTAAATACAGAGTTACCAAAATAAAAGCAGTACAGATAGGAGTTATACAGTTATCCCAAAAATATAATACAAAGGGTAAAATTCATAATAAGTGGGAAAATGAATCTCGACACAAGAGAGCAACCCTAGATCACTCCTCTAACGGACAAAAGCCTAAGGCTCGTCGTCCTCATCTACATCAAAATCTACGATATTATAAAACGGTACCACAGGGTATTGAATACCGTGAAATTATGAATCTCAGCAAATAATCAACCAAGCAACCCAAGAGATAAAAATGCATTAATGCAGCCAACAAACATGAGTACATGACAAAACACAAATGTGACCCAAAAACCCTCATTGTCCCCGAAAATGATTATTTTCCAATGCATGCCAAAAATCTTATTTGACCCAAAACACATCATAAATAATATCTGTCATTTTTTCAGAAAATGGCCCAACGTAGTCATCTATCGGATACTGTAGGCGGGAATTACAGGCGGGACTCTACCACCATCCCTACCGTGTGCACTGTAGGTGAGAATCACAAGCAGGACTACCACTATCCCTGCTTACCACTATCCCTACAGCTCGCGCTGTAGGCGGGAATCGCAAGCGGGACTACCACCATTCCTACAGTTCATTTCCACACAAGGGGTACCTATCAAAGCACTGTAGGTGGGAATCACAAGCGAGACTCTACCATCATCGCTACTTACCACCATCCCTACCGCATGCATCGTAGGTGAGAATCACAGACAGGACTATACCACCATCCCTACAGTCACTTTTCCTTTCTCACAAACCAGTCAATCCAATCATTTCAAACATACTCAAAATCATTTCTCATATGAAAACCTAGTTTTTCAAGTATACATATGAACATGTATGCAATTATGTGAAAACCCAGTTTTCATTTACAGACATAAACATGCGTGTAAATGCATTGTATATGATACAACACAAATATTCATTAGTTAACAAACCCCAACATAATCAAATCACACAACAACTCAATCCACAAATCCAACCGACCTCCTTACTCTTCGGACTCAGTCCGACACAACCAACCAGTTCACAATAAATATGAGTTAGTGTAAAATACATTTAAATCTCAAAAGTTCTTTGGAAAAATACTTACAGTGCTATAATATAATTTTTGAAGCATCACAGAGGTGCTAGAAGTGGCAACACAACAATGTAACAGTGAGAAAACGCACAAGGCCTTGGGTCTCAAAATGCTAGATTTTGAATAGAGACAAGCGAAGACTTAAGATTACTAGGGAAGGGCTTAGGGATGTTAGTGAAGCTAATGGTAGAGGGCGGTTGGCCGTGGGTGGCGACGTAGAGGGCGGTTGAAGTCCGAAAAGCTCAAATTGAAAATGAAGATGGATTGATTTCGCCGGTGGTAGATAGGGGTTGAGGATGAGTTGGTTAGGTAGCTGAGGGGTCACCGGTGATGTGGTGAAGAGGTGGTGGCCAATGGTGATGCGACAGCGGCGCTGTGGAGGACAACGCATGGACTGGGGGGGATAGAGGGAGGGTGTCACGCGGGAAGAAAGATAGAGAAGAAAAAGAAATGAAGGAAAAATAAAAAGAAAAGAAGAAGAAAAGAAAAAGAGGAAAAAGAAAAAGTGAGGGTAAGAAATGAGGTCTAATCCTCACATCTTGGTTCACAAAAATGATCCAATGAAAATGATTTCAAAACAACAAGTTAAATAAAATAATTTAAATGTAGTGATTAAATAAAATTAAAATAATTAAATCCAACAATAAACTAATTTAAAATAACAAGCAATTTATATAATGAACAATAATTAATAACAAGAAAATACATTGAATTGACAATTAAAAATTTTAAAATAATATCACGTAAATCATCTAAAATTTAAAATTTGAAAGTCCATAATCATAATAAATGCAATAATTAATTAGTCAAAATACACGTAAATACATATTATCACAGTATTGAGAATTTCTTGTTAAGATAATCTATCAATATTCCATTCGTAAATTTTGTCAGCAGAGTAAGAAGAATGAATTTGAAAAACTTTTTCTTCAAATTGTAAATCAGGAGGAGTAGGTCTGAAATACTAGTTCTTTGTCAACTCATTGGTTTGGGTCATTTTGAAGAATATCTGGCTATCTCAGGTTTTAAATCAAAATCTTGAAAATTCTTTTGAAGAAGATCAATATCCTTAGTAACAGATGAATCACTATCAGATGAATCTTTTGTAGTTTCAACAAGAGCGACTTCTTTTTCGTTGCTGGTCAGAGCACTAGTGGAATGTTGTTCTTTCTTAAGATCAGTAAGCATTTGATCAATTTTATCAAGGGTCTTGGCCTGTGGGTTTTTGAAATCAATTTTAGGCCGACTCTGTGGTAAAATAATCAAAGGTTTTTCAATAATTTTGGAATTTTTCTTTGGTTGATCTTTAGGAAAAACCAAAGGATTTTCAATAGTTGTTGAAATAGGGCCTAAAGCAAAAATAGGTTTTTATGCTTTTTCTTCGATCCTATCCAACTGTTGTCTGATAGTATGAAGAGCAAGATTTAGAAAATTATTTTGGTGAATAATCTTTCTTGTTTCTTTCAAAATCTTGTCTTCTTTTGGATCTTTGGACACAGTTTCTGGGTTCTTAAAAGGAGCAGCAGTTACTTCAGATCTTTTGTGCGAAACAAGGATTGCCTCCAAAGGCTGGTGACTGGATTGAATCACCATTTTGCTTTATTCCTTGACGAAATCATTTTTAAGAACATTTAAACTATTTTTTGAAACATAATAGTTTTTAACAAAATCGAAGAAAAGTATGTGCCTTTGCAGGTGATTCATATTCTCTTTTCATTTTCTTTTAACATATAATTTTTCAAAAGTAGAAAAAGGAGCATGATAGGCCTTTCGCTTATCATGGTTTTCTTTTGAATTGTATTCGTTAAAGAGAGCAACTAAATCCAACTCAAAATGCCTATTTATCACAGTAAGGCTGTGATGAATAGGTGCAACAGGAGTAGCCATATTCAAAGCTGTAGGAGATAAAGATGAAGTATCTTCTTCTCTATCAGCTTCTTCCTTTACGAACTTATCCTTGAATATTTCGGCATCAATATTGGTAGAATAATAAGCAGAAGTAACCTGAGAGGATATTGAAATTCCTTTCAGTTTTAAATCAGGATTAACCGGTTGGGCTGTTTTGACTGAATTTTCCAAAAATTGTTTGAGATTTTGATCTCTTCTTACTGGATTGTCAGAAACAGAATCAACAAAAGAAGATTTAGATCCGGCAAAAGAATTTTTTCTTAAGCTGGGAGCTTGATCAAAACTAAGCACTATGGCAGATCAATAGTGCTTAGTTTTTACAAAAGAAGATATATATATATATATATATATATATATATGAGAACTAATATACATATAACCATTTTTACAAACTTTTTTTACAACTATATTTTAAATAAGAGACATTTTATAAAATAACATATAAAAATAACCTGACTTTATATAAATATCCTAATGTTAAAACATGATTTTATTAACAAATGTAATACACATGACTTTAGTTATGATTGTGTGTGTATTATTACTCTTTGATATATATATATATATATATATATATATATAATATAGCTTGGAGTACATCATACTGTACGTATTTAGTTTGAGATATTTCAAAATTTATTTATTTATTTTTTCTAAGCAAGCTCAATATATTAATTAAGGGTTACAAAAATACATGAGAAAGGTGTAGGGAGACCCCGACAAACCCAATTTCTTAACTAATGCAGCACTATATAAGAAGAAAAAGAAATGGACCTGAAAACAAATAAATGTTTCATGTCTTTCCTTGGTAAGAGAGAGCTGCACAAAGTGGCGATTCTTATACAATCCGAGAGAGGGATTGTAGTTCCATGACCGTAGGCCATGGTGATTGTAGTGACTGCATTTTTTCTTGAAATGGCTATTGGAGAAGTCCACTGCCTTATCTTCATGATCATGTGGCCAAATAGGACAACTCTTATAATAAAAAGCCAATTAAAAAAGCCAAACTTCATCACATTATATGTCGTCCCAAAACTCCACACTCTCCCAAAGGAGTATATGTGATTCTTAGGCCGGGAACAAATGTAAAAAAAGTGGGGCTCATGAGTTGTGGCGGAGAAAGATTGACAAGGATAGAGGCGAAAATTGACGGATTATAGTTTAGACCAATTCTAGTAGACTTCAGAATCTGTAATGGTGCTTGAGGCCCTTGCACCTGTCTTTTTGCAGCTATAACCGTTAGATCAGAAGGATCTGATGGTGGCGAATTCGTTGGTCCGACACGTTTGGTGAGAAAAGCTCTCGGAATGGGTGGAGCGTGAGGCCCACGCACGGTTGTTGGCGGCATATGTGGCCCACACTCAGTGATTCTTCCAAAACAACCACTTCTATTCTAACTATTGGTGGCCTCGAAGTCTTCTCATACTGCACGTGGCTTTCGGATGTTGTCAAAAAACTGCAAATATGTCTTTTCAACCTTGGAGGAAACGAAACAACTAAGAAAAGAGAACTAACTTTATAGACAAAGTGAATAGATTAAGAAAGAAGAGAAAGATAGGGAGAATGAGGCCGAGAAAGCCAAGGCCTCCCCCTCATCTCTGGTGAAAAATTCAGATGTATTTAGATGTTCTTTTAAGAGAAAGAGAGAGAGAAGTGTGAGTTTTATTTCGAAACTCCTTTCTAGTTATTACATTCATAAAAAAAGAAACGACACTGATCTAGGATTTCTTTCGATCCTCTGAACCATCCTTGCTCTCATGCATAGGAATTGCATGCATGTACACACTTTGTTGTAGTACTACTTTTGCTCCGCTCAAAGTAGATGCACAAGGGGAAAAAACATCTATTGAAAAACATTGACCCACCGCCTCCTTTGTTAACGAAACGTTTACTGGTCCCAACTGTGACAATACGTGCACGAGTCACGACGATTGAGTCACGACGATTGAGTCACTATATTCTCTGCATTGATTTCAAGGTTAAAGGCTCGAAGCACCCCTTCCAACCAAAAAAAAAAAAAAAAATCATTAATTATGGACAAGCCACAAGTGGCAAGAAGTTCCTGTACCCTAGCTAGCTAATGAATTCCTTAAGTTTAATTAAAAGAAAATGATTAATCTAAAATAAATTCATAAAAGATATGACTTAATATGGTATGTCAAATTCTTATAAAAAAAAATCTATGGTATGTCAAATAATTATAGAATTTTTTTATTATAAAATAAATTTGACATATCATATCAAAATATGTCAGTTTGCAATTAGTTTATTTTTTTCAATATTTTTCCAAATAAGTATCTCATATAAGTAATTCTACATATAATCATGAAGTGTGTAAACCCTATGTAATCATTTTGAAAAAAATGTGAGATCTATTATTAAAAAATTATTTTTTTTTTATATAGGTTCCATATTTTATTTTTTTTTTAAAATAATTACACGACAGTTACACAATTTACTATTGTAAATATTTTTTTTATATATATATTATAAGTACCGAACGGTAGCTGGTGCCCTGATGATGATCATGATATTAAATACTAGCAACTATATATACTACTATTGAAAAAAAGTTTTATTGTATACTTAAGATATATGCCTTTTGGCTAAATAGGTAAACCTAGAATTAATGTTCCATATATGGACACCGGAAAGTCAAATTAGTCAAGCTAAAAAAAAAACAGAAAGTAAAGGGATCTATATATATATATACACACACATACACACTCATTATTGAGCAGTAACTAAACGACAGTTGATTATTCATTGCTGATTTGCTTCATGATGTTACGATAAATCTAATCTCTTCCTACCAAATCAAGACTTTGACAAACGCATCCCGCGGATGGCTATATATCTAGCTGCCTCCCTCTAATTGGCTTTTTTTACTTTTTTTTCTTAAAAAAACCTATATTCTTATCAAAATAAGAAATGTTACCGTATTATATAAAAGTAAAATTTATAAATTGACGTAACGTGATAAAATTATTTATTAAATAAGCCACATCAATTAATTTGTGGTTTAATTTTGTGACCAGAATATTTTTCAAAAAAAAAAAAAAAAAAACATCCAATATCCCTATCTAGCTCGCTCCATCAAATTAATTACTAGTTTTGTACGTACGTAGCTCCCTAGCTGCATAATATATAACATGTAACATACATATAAGATTCCAAAGATTTCATGAGATCGATCATCTTATCAAGCAGATTATCGTACGTGTAGCCAAAAAGCTTCTGCGTCTTGCCGTTTAATTTGTTAACTTCCACAAAACAAACGAGGCAAAAGTCCTCAGTTCCCATCCGATTATAAGTACTTTTCCTAGCTGCAGCATGCGTACGTTTAGCTAAAAAGTGTTATAATTTGTACTTATCATGAGCAGCATCCATCTTCAGTACTGCATGGAAACTGGAAAGTCAAACAGAAATATATTAAAAGTGCATGAGAGATTAAGATCAATAAAGCAGGCCAGCCACAGCATATATTTATTAGGAAAATAAAACAAAGTTACCGCGCGCGCAAAAGGCTTCCTGATCATGATCATCATCTGATCGGTGATCTTCTCGGTTGGTCTGAAAGAAATGAAAGAGCACTGAGATATTGGCACGGCTCAATCAGAAATAAAAAAAAGATGATCAGCAGCACCCTTATGAGGTTTCACAAAATGCATCTTTTTCGTCTGAGTGAACCAGGCCAATATCAGAGTAACTATTTCACATGATGATGAGATACTCCAGCTTGATCTTCAAACATATGAAAACTAAAGTTCTAGTTCGAGGATCAAACTGAAAAGATCTAGTAATTATATAGAGAAGAAAAATAGAAGCAAGCAGGCCGCAAGCTTGCTAGCTAGGTTCAAGAAGAAGAACACCAAATAAAAATACAAGAAAGCTAGAGAGGGAAACTCATGGGTATAGATCAAGGCTAGCAGCTAGCTTTGAATTTGGTGTGTGTGAGAAAGGTTGGAATGTCTGGGGTGGGATTTAAAGGGGGGAAATATTGAAGGGTGGGGGGTCTGCATGAGCATTAAAAGCTGCGACTACCAAAGCAGAAAGCTGGGCCAGAGCATTTAAATCCATAATTCCCCCGGCCACCATTTATTTCACTCTTCTTTTTTTCTAAACCATAATGCCAGAGGTATCAAGTTTCATGCATGATCGTCAGCCAACTTGTTGGAGGCGCCCAATCAAGCCAGTAGAAAGTCAACATAACCTAAACCTAGAACAAAAAATGCGACTACTCTACCTGGGTAAAACAGACTTTCTGGGATAAAAATGGGGTGCTCTTGTTCAAAGGGCAGAGGGGAGGGGGCCCCAGAAATCAAGATCTCTGCTTCCAACAAAGGGATCGCGCACCCACGATGGTGATGCTCTCTCACTCATGTCTTACCGAACCCGGAAGACCAACCGCCATTAATGAGGGAATCTCTCTCTAGGAGGGACAGGCTGCGACATTAAGAGGTAATTAGGTACCGATGAGACTGGTTTTAGAACTGTTTAAAATCCTTTTGGATCCATCTGTATATTGAGAGAGAGAGAGAGAGAGAGAGAGAGAGAGAGAGAGGCTGGTTGACTTGCAAGTTGCAAGGGAAGGGAATAGCATTTTTATGGGCACTAGATCTCATGTAATATTGGTTTGCAGCTAATTGCTTAGAGTTCCTTACTAAAGCAAGCCAAGTTTCATGATTAATTTGCAGTTTGCACTCTATATCTTTGTTTTGCTCACGCAAAAGATCGATGAGCCATCTTTAGACAAACTAATCCGCATGCGTTGCACGCGTTTACGTTATGTACTATACTTAGGGTAACTTAATCATATATATATATATATAGCCTAAAAACGACAGCTAGCCTTCGATCGAGTGAACTTTTAGTTATTTCACTTCTGCATGATGTAATTTTTTTTTTAATCGAATTTCCAATAATATACATATTTATGTATATATCATTTGGACAAAAAGTGGATCATTGATTTTCCTCTCATACTGTTGCTGCATTGGGACATTAATGTAGGACCTTTGACAAGTTCCTATCCAAGGTCTTGCATATATTGTAAATGATCTCTCTCTCTCTCTCCCCACACTCCCTTAGCATCCGAGGAAAAGCATATATATATATATATATATATATCCATGTAATGCCAAAATGCAAAGTCTAAAGTACTTAGGTTTTGAGCTGAAACAGTGTAATATTTTATTATTTTACAAAAATAAATCCATAAAATAATAATGTAATTTGATATCGTACGTTAGATTATAAAATTATTTTTATTTTAAAATAAATATAACGTATCATATAATAATAAATCAAAACAAATTTGTAACTGTAACATTAATTCTCATATGCGATGGATCAGAAATGATATGCTATATATATATATATAGAATAATTCTACATACAACCGTAAATTATATAAATATCGTGTAATCGTTTTGAAAAAGAGTGAGGTCTACTATTAAAAAATTAATTTTTTTCATATAAGTTCTAAGTTTTATCATTTTTTTAAATCGATTATGCGGCGGTTGTGCAATTCATGATTGTAAATATATTTTCTCTATAAAAAAAAATCCTGTGCAAACAGGGTAGGAATTATTAATCCTCCAACACCTATATATATTTTTTTTTTTATCGTATCCGGATTCTCAAAAAGTCCAAAACGAACGATCCAAATCTAATAAAACCTCAATTATGGTGATTAGACAAAGAAAAAACATCTTAATTATAATTAATATCAATTCTGAATTAATTACTACCAAATATGAAAGGATATACATAGAAGCTGTGATGCACCACCGTCTAATTAATAATTAGTTGGGCCCCGACCCCACTATACACAGAAAATTCAATTTCTCTTTATTTGTAAGAGGATTAAAATCTTCCAGACTTCTATAAAAATTCATGAAAATTCTTCTTGGTTTAGTTTGTAATGATTAAGTGCAACGATAAATATGGAAAATGGTTTGTATAGTAGTCTTAAATGTGTAATTTCAATGCATTCTTTAAAACTGGAGAAAAATTTAAGACTTATATGAAAAAATTTATTTTTTAATAGTATACCTCTAAAAGAGTACGCGTGACTTGCATATCCTATATTGCAGCCTACAACAGCTCATGTATTGCAGCCTACAGCTCATGCTACAAGTCGTGCATCTACTACAAAATACACAGTGCACACGGGATAAAGGCTGAAATACTAGAAGATTCTACAATATCTTTTTTCCTCTCTTTTTGTTTTGCTATTTTGTTTTTATTAGTGAGCTGTATAGTTAGTTATTTCAATTTTTATAGTTAAGGTCAAGGTAGCAGGCTGTATTTAATTTTCCTAATATGTACAAATTTGATTTATTCAATTCAATATACGAGAACAAAAGTTTCTTCTCATTTCCTTCCTGGCTTGAATCCTATTCTCTCTGCCTTCATTTTTCATTTTGTGTTATGGTATCAAACAAGAAGGTTTTCTGCTAAACTTCTGTTGTTGATTTCTTTATCTTTCATCTAAGCCATGGAAGAACCATACCAAGTCTCTCCTTACCTCAATTTCACAGACCCAAACAACCCTTATCGAGTTGAGAATGGTGACAATATAGCTTTTATTCTTGTCACTGTTCTTCTCACCATTGATAACTATGCTACTTGGTCTCGAGCAATGCGTTGAGCACTTAGAGCATAGAACAAGTTGGTGTTTATTAATGGAAGCATTTCAAAACCTACTAATGAAGATGATCCTCTGTTTGATGCATGGGACATATGTAATGATATGGTAGTGTCTGGAATACAAAATTCCATCAGCATGGATATCAGGTCTAGCGTGGCTTTTGTGGATGATGCACAAATGGTATGGACATAACTCAAAGACCGTTGCACAAAGTAAAATGGTCCTCGTATCTTCCAACTCAAAAGAAATTTGGCTAGTCTTTGACAGGAAGGGGACTCTGTGAGTACTTATTTTGGTAATCTTAAAACTCTTTGGATGAAATAGCAATCAATGACCCTATTTCTATCTGCACCTGTGGTCAGTTGAACATTTTGAATGATAGACACCAAAGAGACAGTTATACAATTTCTTATGGGATTGAATGACCAGTATTCTGCTACTAGGGACCAAATCATGCTTATTGAACCATTCCCTATTGTCAACAAGGTTTTTTCTCTAATACAGTAGCAAGAATAATACCATCAGCTCACTAATTTTTCCCCATCTCCTGACATTATGGCATTAGCTACCAAAACATTTCAACATTCTTTGGAAACCAAAAACTCCATTGCTCAGAAAAAGGAGAGACCCTATTGTAAACATTGCGGTATTCAAGGACACACTCTGGAAAATTGTTTTAAAGTGGGTAATGCTCAAGCCCTTGTGTATACTCACTGTAACATAATGGTCATGTTATTGAAAAATGTTACAAACTTCATGGATATCACTTAGGACACAAGCTGTACAAGGACAAGGGAGTGGACCCTTTTGCAAATCAGACCATTTTGTCCACAGATTCTTCTCAAGGGGAGGTGCATGAGGACAAGCTCAGTTTCACCAAGGCACAATATCAGCAACTCATGAGTCTGCTCCAGCATAAAGATTTTTCTAATTCCCTTCCCTCTGTGAACCAGGAACAAACTCTTCTCAAACTGAATCCCACAACACCAAAAGCTTCCAAAATGTCTGGTATAAACCCCACTTGCTGCAGTTCTTTTTCTTACGATTATTTTAATTCAATCATAGTTCCTTGGATCATTGATTCTGAAGCTATAGATCACATGATCTGTAGTCCCTCATTTTTCACTTTTGTTACTGCAGAAGTATCATATACTATCAAATTTCCTAATGGCACTTGTATGCTAGTCACTCACTCGGACATTGTTAAGCTTACTGACAGTATTACCCATACCAATGTTTTGTGTGCGCCTTCTTTCTTCTTTAATCTTGTTTCAGTCAAAAGATTTACTGAAAACTAGACTTGTTGCATGATTTTTCTGTCTAATGCCTGTTTTATATAAGACCTTTCCACTTGGACCACGATTGGGACGGGTGGAGTGAAATGTAGCCTGTATCAACTCCTGCCTATTGCTATTTCTCCCACTGCCTTGGCTGACACTTTGTCTCAGTTGTCATCTTGTGTTCCTTCTTATGCTTCTATGACTTTTAAAAATAGTGTTGATATCAGTAACCTTTGGCATTGTCGCCTAGGTCACATTTATGATTCTAGGCATAGTTTAATCAAGGATCTTGCTGTAAAAGATAGCTACATTTTAAATAAAAATGCTCCTTGTTACATTTGTCCTCTTGCTAAGCAGTATAAGCTTTTCTTTCCTGTTAGTTCTCATAAATCCTCTGCTGTTTTTGAATTGATTCATTGTGATATCTGGGGCCTTTACTCTACTGTTGTTTATGATGGTTCAACATATTTTTTAACCATAGTTCATGAATTCTCTAGGACAACTTCGATTTATCTGCTCCAAACCAAGTCAGAAACAAGAATTGAATCCTTTAATAACATGGTGGAAACTCAGTTTGAAACCAAGGTTAAAATTCTTCGTAGTGATAATCAGATGGAGTTTAAGATGATTGATTTCTTTAATCAAAAAGGGATTATCTACCAAAGGTTTTGTGTAGAGACACCTCAACAAAATGACATTGTTGAGAGAAAACATTAACATTTGTTGAATGTGGCCCGTGCCTTATTTTTTCAATCTTGTCTACCCTTGTCTTTTTAGAATGACTGCATTTTAATAGCAGTTTACGTCATAAATAGAACACCTACTCCCTTAGATGAGAATCAAACCCCTTATAAAATCTTCTTTGCCACCAAACCGAATTATTCACATCTTAAGGTCTTTGGTTGCCTTTGTTTTGCATCAATACTCTCACATGGGAGAAAGAAATTTGATCCAAGGGGCAAAAAGTGTGTTTTCCTGGGTTACCCCTTTGGGGTAAAGGGTTATAAGTTGTTGGGCCTTAACACTCATACTACTTTCATTTCTAGAGATGTCATCTTCCATGAAACCATTTTTCCTTTTCAATCACCTTCCTCTATTGAATCTTCAAAACACACTTAACATGATTTTCTTTTCACCTCACTAGAACCAATGACCTATCCATCTCCATTTTTCAGAAACTGCTCATGATAGTTCACCATCATCTTCTGAGTCTATACATGTTGATCCTCTTCCTACCAATCTTGAACCTGAAATTACCCCATCTCTTAACTCATTTGATAATAATAGCCTATTGCTTGCAACTCAACCACCTCTTCGTAGGCTATCTAGGACTAGAACAACCCTTAGTTACCTTCAAGATTTTCACTGTCAATAGGCTGCCATCAATTCAGCCTCTCAAGAACTGGTTCAGGTATCTACCCCTCACATTAATTCTATTTTTCCTTTGCAGAATTATGTTTCTTATCATTTATTCTCACCCCCTTTACAAGCCTTTTCCACTAGCCTTTCCACTGATTTTGAACCAACCTCATACTCTCAATCTACTAAAAATCCTGGTTGGTGCAAGGCCATGAATGCTGAATTGTCAGCCTTAGAAGAGAATGAGACTTGGATTCTTATTGGCCTACCTCCTGAGAAGGAAGCCATAGGCTGTAAGTATATTTACAAGATTAAGAGAAATTCATATGAGAGTATAGAAAGGCTGAAAGCCAGACTAGTTGCAAAGGAGTATACCCAGCAGGGGGGAGCTGGTTATCATAAGACTTTCTCCCTAGTAGCCAAGATGGTTATTATGAGATGTCTCCTTTCAATTACAGCTGTCCAAGGTTGGCATTTGCATCAATTTGATGTAAATAATATCTTCCTACATGGTGACTTAGAAGAGGATATAAACATGCACAAGCCACCAGGCTACACAAAAGGAGGTCCTCAACAGGTTTGCAAACTTCTCAAAATTTTATAGGGTTTGAAACAAGCTTCGCAGTAGTGGTATGCCAAACTTACTTCATCCTTTCTAGATTTTGGTTTCACTCAATCAAAGACTGATTACAGTACTTTTTACCATGACTAGTGGCACTTGTTTTACATGTTTACTTGTTTATGTTGATGACACGTTAGTTGCTAGTAACTCAATGGATTCTATAACTGCCATCAAGAATTGTTTGCATGACAAGTTTAAAATCAAAGATCGCGGGATTTTGAGATACTTCCTTGGAATTGAAGTTGCTCGATCACCAAAAGGGATTCATATCTGCCAAAGAAAGTATGAACTAGATATTCTTGCTGACTCTGGTGTTTTAGGGTCAAAACCTACCAAGATTTCCATGGAACAAAATTTAAAGTTCAGCAAGGATGATGGTATGCTTCTCACTGATCCCTCTGTGTATCAAAGACTTATTGGCAGATTGTTATATTTGACCATTACTCACCCAAGCATTAGCTATCCAATCCAAACTCTTATTCAGTTTATGGATAAGCCTACTACAATTCATTCAGCTGCTGCTGCTCATAAAGTCTTAAAATACATCAAAGGTGCACCTGGTCAAGGCCTCTTGTTATGTTATTTGCTTCCTCTGGATTACAATTAAATGCATATTGTGATTCTGATTGGGCAACATACCCTGACATCGGCAAGCCAGTTACTGGATATTGTGTATTTTTAGGTCACTCTTTAAACTATTGGAAGTCCAAAAAGCAGACTGTTGTGCCTCGTTCTTCAACTGAAGCTGAGTATAAAGTAATGGCTACCATATCTTCTAAACTCACCTAGATTCGATTCATTCTTGCTGATATGCATGTGTCACATCCTCAAGCAGCCACACTCTACTGTGATAACCAAGCTACGCTCTATATTGTAGCAAACCCTATCTTCCACGAACGCACCAAACACATTAAATTAGACTACCATGTGATTAGAGACAAAATTCTTGAAGGCTCCATTTCCACAGCCCATGTTCCTAGCCACCTCCAATGAGCTGATCTGCATACTATGATCACTTCTCCATTCTCAATTGCTCAAGATGGGAATTGTCAATCTCCATTCTCCATCTTGTGGGAGGGTATTGCAGCCTACAACAGCTCAAGTATTGTAGCCTACAGCTCTACAAGCCGTGCATCCACTACAACATACACACAGGAGAAAGGCTGAAATACCAAAAGATTCTACAATATTCTTTTTTCCTCTCTTGCTGTTTTGCTATTTTGTCTTTATTAGTGAGCTGTATAATCAGTTATTTCAGATTTTACAGTTTAGGTCAAGGTAGCAGGCTGTATTTAACTTTTTCAATATCTACAGATTTGATTTATTCAATTTAATACACGAAAACAAAAGTTTCTTCTCATTTCCTTCCTGGCTTGAGTCATATTCTCTCTGCCTTCATTTTTCATTTTGTGTTATCCTAAGATTATATCAACTTTAGTCATTTTCAAATCCATTTATAATCTTATCACATTGGTATTTATTACTTTCATCAACCAAAATATTTACTTCCTAACAATACTTTAGCATGCACATGATGATCAGCATCATAAATTATTTCTCCTAATTAATCATTATATATTTCTTGTTTTAGCAATCATAATATAGAAAATAGTTTTTTTCTTAAATAATAAATGTTAAATTTTAAACATTAATCAGTTAAACATAAAGTTTTGATCTTGAAAATATTGATCTGATCTAAAGGATTCTACATGCACTACAACATAAGAGGTTTTTTGGGACAAAACTTTTTGTTCCAAAAAACTGTTTGGGATGAAAAACAATCATCCCAAGGTCGTCCCAATGTTAGTGTCCCAAAAGATTTTTTAGTACGAAAATTTCAATCTCATCCCAAAATATATTTTTTGAGATGGAATTGAGCAAAACCGTTTGAGGAACGGAATTTTTTTTTTTTGGGATAATTAAGGTTCGTCCCAGATTTTCGGTTGAACGGTAAAATATTAAGTTCGACCGTGAATTATGTTCAAGTGCATACTTCGTGAGTGTTCGATCGAATTAAATTCGTTCAAATGTATTGACATGGAAAAATGTTCGAACAGTAATTTTATTGGTCGAACAGACAACTATGTTTGAACGCATTGAGTAGAATGTTCGATCGGATTATGATACGATCGAACGATTTGTTTGGAGATGACATTCGAATGTTGATGTCATATTTGATGTCGTAAGCATTCGAATGATTTTTACGTTCGAATGGTTTTCGAGTGTTGTTCGAATATCTATTATAGATTACATTCGAATGTTTTTATCCATGTTCAAATGGTTTGACTGCTTTTGTTCGAACAATTTTTGGTTGTTCGAATAGTACGTATTTGATTTGACCCAATAATGAAAAACCAAATACACATACGTACATAACATTTTAAAAAAATACATTATAATTTGTCCAATACACATAAAAATAGTCTCATATGTGCGAACTAAATAAATAAAATAGTACTAGTCTTCATCGTACAGAAACAGATATAAAATCTATATGTATAATGTAAATCAGTTGTTTGGAGGTATGAATTGTTGCATAAGCATCTGAATTTGGAGTTGCATCTTTCTCCTGAACTTCTTTTGTTGTTGTTCTTGTTGTTTCATTTGCATCTCCATCTCTGCTTGCTGTATTAATTGAGCCTCTAACTCATGTTGACTTGTCCTCAATTCATTGATCTTAGATCTCGCTTCCTTTAATACTCTAGAAGTGATGGAGGCATTGTTGGACGATGAGGAAGAGCTAGATGATGACCCCCCTCAAATATTTTGAACGTGGACCAAGAACTTTTGTAAAATTTTTAACATTACTTATTGAGAAATTTTGATTTGAGACAAACTTAGCACGCTAGACAACAATTGTCACAAATATTCAAATATGCTTAATTAAAACGGACAATAATACTTACACAATTTTCACAAGCGTTATGATGAGTCCACTTTCCATTACGATCAGTATGTGATGCAATATATAATTTTGTCAGATCGTAATTTATATCTAACTCTTGCTATAAGACACATGTTTTCTAGATGTAAAGTGATTATAATACATCCAAATAATAAAATATATACAATCAAATATATAAAATAGCATTACCAATTTCTTAGAGAGGCAATGGAAAGATCTTGAACCTGCATGATAATAAATGTTCAACTTCGATTTATTTGTTTTGTTTATAGAGTTTTGCTTCTGCATAGAAGTTGTGAATATTAGCAAGAGAAAATTATAAACCATGATACGTAAACCAATTCGTTTACCTTATATGTTGGATCCTCAAACTTATTACAAAGTTTTTCCCATTCGAAAGGTCAGATTTCCTGAAAAGGATGTTGGTGTGCCTTGTCCTTGTTTCCGAACTTATTATAATGCTCATGACACATCACCTTATATTTGTGAAATGCACCGTACATAACTTCATCAAAAGGCTTACGTTCCTCTCTCCAACTAAAATTTAGTTCGAAGTTATCATTGAAAAAATATATACACAAAGAAATTATCATTTGCATATTCTATATTTTGCATACATATTAAATAATTTTAAAAATGAGTTAAATATTACCAAAAAATGCTTCTTGAAGAGCTATTTCACATCTTGGGAGACTTTATGCCATGAACTCGTAGCCAAATGTGTATAAGCTCATGTAAGAACACCCACATGTGATGCAAGCCAAGCTACTGGTTGTTCTTCACCTCCTGTATATTCGTCAGGAATGTTAACATTAATCTTACTCACTTTATGATATTTTATGAAAGTTCATGTATCATATTTTATAACCAATTTTCTTAGTTTATATTTTAAATTTGTAGGTTGACAATATCTTATAGGGGAAGTAAGCATGGCAGATCTGGGCAACCCTCCAGTGAAGTAGTTCTAGATAGGACTGTTTTATAGGAGCGTAAGGTGAAGAACCCTGACTTTCAAGATCTTCTCTGGGAGGGTCGTACCTTAGCAGCCATCTTCGTCGAGTGTGGTTGGACACCAATCCTTGACCAAAAGGATGAAGGGAGGGACATTATTTCCTATATCGACATCGTCTCTGAGTTTTATAGAGAGATTGGTGGTGCCAGCCGAGATGAGGAGGCAGACACGATATCGGTTCGGGGAGCCTCAGTTACATTTTCAGTGGACACACTCGCTGATTTTATTTGTATCCTTCGATTGCCCACTGCATATTTGAACGTGGTGCCTAGGGAAACTACAAATGCGGGTGATGGGGAGATGACTTGAGGATGATGGCTCTTATGTAGATGGACTTGATGGCCTCGTTGATTATGATATTCGATAATTAGTTGTTGGTCCAGATGCTCCTCCCTATGATGGGACAAAGAGCATCAACTAGGCCAATTTATCTGGTTTCTTTACAATTATAAATTTATTCATATCCAACAATATTGATTCTTGCCAGCACAAGATTGAGGTTGGCATGGATTGGCCGAGGTTTATGATACGTGTCTCTCGTGGGATGCTTATCAACCTAGTAAGTTATATATTCACTAAGATTCGATAAGAGGTCCACTACATTACGCTTGATATATTGCCATTTGGGATCCTGATCACACCATTTTTGCTACCTGCAAGGATCCTACTAGATATTGATGAGCGTATTTTGATTCTATTAGACCGATCAACGCCTCGACCTTGTCATGCAACATGGGACACTCAAGATTTCATCTTCTTGCTCCCATTACAAAGTCAATCAAGACTCAGGGAGATGCACACTCGAGAAATCATGGTGTATCGGCCGATGAGACATCTACATAGAAGACATCACGCACTCCTATTCATGAGGAGATTGCAGATATAGTGCGTGCCAAGATCTGCGTATAGACATCAAAAGTGATTGATGCAGTGAGTATAGTGTCTTATCTGGTTTACGTATAGAGATTGCTAGCATCACTGCGCCTCAGGTGACGATCAATACTCGAATAACATAGTTAGTGGCACACCTAGCTAGAGTTGAGGAGTTTGTGAAAGATTTGGGCATGTAGTAGTGTGTATCTTTTATTTGCATTTTTTTTTTGTATGGACAATATTTTGTGTTTTGTAAAATTAATTTAATTATGAATCGTCTTTTTCCTTTTTCTTTTTTAAATTAATTATTTATTTACACTATATATTTTCTTTAACTGCTATTTTTTTATATAAACTAATATTTCTCTATAATTAAGTAATGTAATGTGTTTCCATAAAAAATAAAATAAATATTGTCACTGTTCGAACATAATTTATAAGCCTTCTAACGTATTTACATTCCTGCCAAAGAATTATGCAATTCATTTCCATTTGAACCCTCTATATTGCGTTCGAACAACGATTAACTTGGACGTTCGAATCGTTTATTAGGTTGTTCGACCGGTAGGTCAATTTCCTGCTAAATCTAGTCACTTAACTCGCCAATTTGTCGTTCGGTCCTATATAATATCCGTTCGAAAGTTTATTTTATGTAGTTCAAACGGTTTAATAAATGTTCAAACGGATATTTTATTGTGGATGAAATTTTCCGTCCCTACATATACCGCTTGAATGGAAGATTTACTGTTCAAATGATTAACGACTTCCATTGGTTTTTAAATTTCGTCCTTAAAACTCATTTTTTAGAACGATTCTTTTTTCATTCAAAAAATAAATCGTCTCAAAATCTAATTTTTGTTGTAGTGATGAATGATCACGAGGCCTGATATAACTAACATCATTGAAGAATAATGTCCAGGTATGATCAAATCTGGTACATCAACCAGAAAAGAAAATTTTTACTCAGCAGTCCTACACCACATGCCTACTAAGGGAAAAAAATAAAAAAGATACAGAATAAAAAAAAAAAAAATCTACTCATCATCCCTACTTCACACACCACACATGATTTTTTTTCTTTAGCAAAAGTATGTGGTGTAGGGATAATAAATATAAAAGCTCAATTACTTTATAGGAATAAAACAAAAATAAATAAATAAAAAATAAAAATAATTGGCTTAAAATTTCTAAAACACCCCTCCCCCTCCTTCCAAAAAAAAAAAAAAAAAACCAAATTCATGAAAGGTGGACGTCATAAACACAAGGAATGGTCACGATCTGATCAGAACCGTACGTGGGATGGTGGACCAAGCGTTTGCCACGAAGACAATGGAGCTGTTTATGGGGAATAGGCTAGCAAGCAAAACTTACAGCAAACAAAGACAAACGAGAAGGAATCTCACAGATACAGGCAAGCAATACCGCTTTGGTCATCTATGGAAACAAAAACCCATGCCAGCTGAGACACAAACAGCTAGGCCGGTGGATCTTGACCTTATCATTAATTAATATCAGGGAATCATCAATATTTCTGGGTTAATCTTGTATTGGTCTCTCATTGGTTTCCGAAATCATGTAAACTCAACATCAGACTCGTCTGCAGGAATTATATCATTCTATTCTTTAATCTTTATGGTTTTCTCTTCTTCTTCTATATTTAATTATACATATATATATATATATATATATATATATCCATTGATGTAAATGGGTCAGTGCATATCTGGGCAAGCTGGGAAGCAAAGATCATCAGATCAATTTGGTGGTGGGGGTGAAGAAGATCATACAGAGAGGCTGCAGGCCGGGTGTTTGGCTACTGTGAAAGAGAAACGGTCCAGGCTTTACATCGCTAGGAAATGTGCGGCGATGCTTCTTTGTTGGCACAAATACGGCAAGCAATAAATTCTCTTCTTCTTGGCTCTTCTTTATTCAGTACTGTATTTTTTCCCCTCTGATCGGTCCTGAATATATATATTTATTTCCCATGCATCATATATATATATATGCATGCTGTAATTAATATGCCTGCAGGAGATCGAGACTTTTCTGTGTTGCTCCTAATTTCTTTTCTGCATCTTCAGATATTTTCTGATCTCCTCTCATGCAATATTCTTAATTTCTGAGAAATCAATCAAGTCAAAAATTTAATTGAATAAGCTGCCAGATCATCATATATACATGGTAGTGATCACTGATATGCATGCACGTACCTGAAAGATCGAGATGGAATTTTGGGAATATATACTATATATATATATATATATATATATATTCATGTGTTATGGTTTTTGGTGCAATTTGATGGTAATGCTGCTGCTTAATTTATAAAAGAAACTAAAACAGGCTTATCATGATAATCTTTATCTTTTAGAGATCGAGGGTGTTTGCTCATTAATGGAGGGTCGGAATAATGGATTTGGACGTCATGCTTTCCATTCTTTCGTACTTGCGCATCATTCATGATCAGCTTTCCTCTTTTCTGATGACAATATTAATAATTTTTTTTTATTAAGGAATAATTATTGGATTGGTCATTAATTATTATAAGGATCATTTGGAAAAATCCTAAGATAATCCAGGCATCAAACATTCAAATTAAAGTGCATGCTGCGGGTCACTTCATCGGATACATTAATTATATATCAGTTAGTTGATAATTTGCTCACCATGGCTAATGACAAACAAACAGGAATCATGATCACAATGAAATCATCGACTTAAAAAAAATAAAAAATAAAAAATGCACATTCAACGTGCCATGACAATATATATATAAGAAAAAAAATATTCAAGGAGGATGTGGAATTGCTATATGTATGTATGTATGTATGATACAAATTCTCATTATAATAAACAACCTGCTGATAGTGGCAATTACCAAGAATAGAGGACCTAGCTTTAGGCTGGTTTGGTTACACAAAATCAAATTATCTCATCACATCTCATCTAATATAATCATTACAACTTTCAACAAAATATAATAAATAATTCAAAATTTTAAAATTTTAAAATAAAAATAATATTAAAAATTTTTATTATAATAATATTTTATTCAACCTTCACCAAAACATCACATCTCATCTCATCTGAATTGTTTAACCAAACGAGACCTCAGGAGGTGTTTAATAATTAATGCTTATGCCATCACGCCCATAATGGATCAAGATCTAGCACCTCATGAGAATCTATATATAGATTTGAGATTGAAATTAACCAAATATACCTGTATTGTAACACAATGTTCTACTAATTTACTCAACAAATTGATTAGTCGTTAATCATGCAATTATACGATAAGAAAATATTAATATAAAATAAATAAATTGCATAACACCAAGATTGGTAACGAATGAAAACCCTTTAAAAAACTCTTTAAAGGAAAAATCCTACGAGGCAGTCAAACTCAGAAAAATCAATTTTATTATTTGAAAATCAAGTACAAATAAGTCTCAATTATAAAACTTTTATCAATTGACTCTCTTGACACGACAAACGACCCGTTTGTCTCCATTTTAATAGCAATCAGAACCTTTAACGATCTTCAAATATTTGCTTTTCTCCTAGAATTCTAGTGGCTGAATCATGATCACACTATCTCAATCTTGGATTAATGATCACACTCTTTGAGAGATAATATGAAAATTCTTTAAGAAATTTTTTCATCAAAATATGCACTAGAAAGTACTTTAAAAAATATCCACAATTGAATCTCAGCATATCCTAACCAGTACAATTTAAATAGATTTATGGAAGTAGTTTCCAAGTCACAGTGAAACTCTACTGACGCATTTTGCTGACAACTTGCTGGCACCTGATACTTATCTTTTCAGTATTGGCAGTTTCACATTCAAACTCTTCTCTAGATAAGATCATTGGCAGTTTCACATTCAAACTCTTCTCTAGATAAGATCTATCTCTTGGAACATGACTTCTACACTTTTGACTTATCTAAAATATTTCCTAACAACTTCTAGATAAGATCAAAACAACTTTAGATAAAATCAAAATATTTTACATTCATTCAAATTACAGAACCCAACATAAGATGAAGTCTATCATCTTAGTCACTTAATTCAATCTTCATCTTAATCACCTAGTCTTAGCCAAACTCTTGCATAAACAATCTCCCCTTTTAGCAGATTGGTGACAAAATCAATTTTGATGAATGTAATATAAACCTATCAAAATACAACCAGAAGATCAAGAAACCAAGTAGAAGATCTAAGACAATAATCATGAAACAAAAATACTGACATATAGCATTGACTAAGATTAGTTTTATCAGCATCTTAAGTTTAAAATTATCTAAGTCAAACAATGTTCTAGTCCACCATTAAAACATGTTCAGCAAAAATAAACTTAAATGAAATCAACCACAGAGTAAAAGTTTCTAAAGTAATCTTTGCAAACCAGATTAAAATTAAAAATTTAGTTCTTAGTTCTCCACTCAATATTAAACTATCTTAAACATAACAACAAAATATTCATTCAACTCCCCCTCAGCAACACACTTACTCCAACTCCCCCAAAATTTCACAATACCGAAAAATCAATATGCTTCCCCTCAATCTGCTCCTCCAATGCATATCTAACTCCCCGTTTTTGTTATTAATCTGATGAGGCTTAAACCTCCTCATCATCAGAATCAGACCCAAGCTGACTACCGTGTGAGAATATGAAAATAAAACTCTTGAGAAGACCCTCCCACAACCACGAAAAATCTCAACTTTACAATGTAATGTGATTAGAATGGGAAATGTGCATGCATGTAAAGTAATTGAAAAACTACTGAAAAACTTTAGTTGAGGCAAAACATCAAACACTTGGTGGGCATTCCTTAAAACCGAATGACAAAGGCCAAAAACCCACCCAAAAACCATCCTCAATTCATGATATTTTGAGACAAACTCATAGTCCAATCACTATGCATTTCAATTTACATCCCAACACACCAAATCCAAATCGAACTCGAACCATCCACTAGGTACTGAAACTTAATCCCATTGAGGAAGATATTTGAACCCTAGAAAAGGGAATAGATGAGAATCGGACACTTACTGTGGTTGAGGGACTAGAAGATGAAAATCGACACTCGATTCAATGAGTCTGGTAAACCTTAGGGCATGAGAGGCGCGTTGCGTGGATATGGATTTGGCTCGAGAGACTTGAGGGACATGTGAGACGTGAGAGCATAGGAAAAATAACAAGTGTGGGAGGTCATATATCGGTCGTGAATGAGCCAATGTGCCTGGGTGTGGGGCTGGGTAAAAGACTTAGTAAAATAACGGGATTGAGTCATTTACCACAGTAACCCTTAGAGTTCCACTAATACTTAAGTTACCTCTGCAAAAAGACTCCCAGACCCCATATGAAACATGCCTTCATGAAAAAAATGCCCATATAACAACCAAAAAAAGAAGAAGCTGTGCATGTTTATCAGGGCTCAAAAACAAAATAAATTGGTACTAACCTTGTACAAAATTAATGCCCATATGCTAGAAAATCTAACCCAACATTCTGTTTTGCAATGAGCAGTAAATATTTTTTTAAGCAACTTAATTATTTTGAAGTCAAATCACTTGCCTAAATGCACCAAGTGTCCAAACACAATGTACCAATCATAGAATCAACCTTGAACGAAGTTCATACTCTCTTATTTGAAATAAAGAACCAAAAAAAAAAAAAAAGTGATGACACACTACAAATTCATCATGGCCAAAGTCTATGTGGGTGTGTGAGTGAGGCAACTTACCAGAATGATCAATTTTGCATATGTATATGTTATATTTTCAGCCTATCACAAACAAGTACTCAAACAAAAACAAAATTAACGAGTGGTTGTAATATGCAATTTAATATTGAATATCAAACAACCAAATTCAAGAAAATATATGATTAACGTGATCGGTTTAGTTTTCTATTTAAATTAAATAGAAAAACCCAAAATCACAGTATATACTCATGCAAGATCAAAATAAAAACAAGAATAATAAAAGAAATACAAAATCAACACAAGAAATTACGTGGTTTGACCCTAATGGTCTACATCCACAGCAGGAACAGTCTAGGAGTCTTTATTATTAAAGAATGCATCAAAGAACTTGAGTTTTTAATCACTTACAACCATTGATCACCTCACAAGATATGGATTGGCTTCCTTGTATTAACCTCTAACGAAACCATACCATAAAATACATTTGATCATCTCCTCAAGCTCCAAATTGACCTTGAAAACTAGGGTTTGAAAAATCCCTTCGATTCTCTCCAGAATCGCGTGCGGCATCGAAAAGTAAAGTTTTTTTTTTTTCTTTCTGCTGCTTCTGCTTTTGACCGACTCCGGTAGCTAGACTTTAATAGTAAACTCAAATATTACAAGTTTTCCATCACTCAATATTACAAGTTTGCCATCACTCAATATTATAGCTTTGCCATCACTCAAATATTACAAGTTTACCATTAATCTATTTACAAAAAATGCCATTAATGATAATACAAACTTAAAAGCTTGACACATCTTCAACAAATTTCCACCTCGACAATTCTTTTATCCTTGCAAAGTGAACTTCTTCTTCCTCTAGACTGTTCCTGCAAAGTAATCCGAGCTCTAATAGCTCCCCATATTAATCAAATTTAGGCAATGCCTAAACTTGGTAGTTGGTAGGGATTTTGTCATCATATCAGAAGGGTTTTCCTCAACTGAAACATTTTCTACTTTAACCTCTCCAGATGCTATTACATCTCTCACAAAATGAAGTCGAATGTCTATATGCTTAGATCTTTCGTGATATACTGAATTCTTGGCAAGATGTATAGTGTTTTGGTTATCACAGTGAACTGTGATAACCCCTTTAAATATGTCTAACTCATATGAAAAACCCTTTAACCACATAGCCTCATTTATTGCTTTTGTCATAGCAATATATTCAGCTTCAGTTGTTGATAAAGCAACTACAAATTGTAAATTAGCTTTCCAACTAATAGCCCCCAAATGCTGTAGATACTTTTTGGTATCCAAATTAGCAGCATAATTAGAATCCACAAATCCCTCTAACTCACTCCCCTGTTGCACATCCCCTCCAAAGCTCAAACCTAGACACTGAGTTCCAATTAAATATAGTAATACCCACTTCATAGCATGCCAATGTGGCTTCCCAGGATTACACATAAACCTACTTACCATGCTAACTGCATAGGTTAAGTCAGGTTTAGAGTACACCATAGCATACATGATGCTTCCCACCATGCTTGCATAGGGTATATCTTGCATAAATCTAATGTCTTCCTCGGTTTTAAAGGCTTGATTTATGGACAGTTTTAAATGTTGTCCTATTGGTGTGCTAACAGATTTTAAATTAGACATGCCAAACCTGTTGAGGATCTTGGTGATATAGTTTTTTTGAGATAGATAGAGAAGTCTTCTTTTCCTATCTCTAACTATTTCCATACCTAATATCATCTTAGCTGGCCCAAGTTCCTTCATTTCAAATTCTGTTTTCAGTATACCCTTGACTTCCTCAATTAGATCGGCATCTCTAAATGCTATAAGCATGTCATCTACATACAAGAGTAAGTAGATAATGTGGTCTTTGGAATGCCTAAAGTACACACAACTATCATAATGACTTCTTTTAAATCCATTGTCCAACATATGAGAGTCAAATCTTTTGTACCATTGCCTTGGGGGCTGTTTAAGTCCATACAATGATTTTTTAAAGTAAATAGACATAATTAATGTTGGACTCATTTACATAACTTTCAGGGGGTTGCATGTAAATAGTCTCATCTAGTTCACTGTGCAAGAAAACTATTTTTACATATAATTGCTCTAAGTGTAAATCTTCATAAGTAGTATATGATAGAATTAACCTTATTGAACTTTGTTTAACAACAGGTGAAAAAATTTCATTAAAATATATCCCTTCCATTTGAGTGAATCCCTTTGCTACCAGCCTAGCCTTATACCTAGGACCCTCAACTCCTGGTATGCCTTATTTCCTTTTGTAGATCCATTTAGACCCTACCAGCTTAGCCTTTTCAGGCTTAACAACCATTTCCCAAGTATGATTCTTTTTCAAAGAATCCATTTCCTCATCCATGGCCTGTACTCATTTATGAGACTCAATACTTTCTATGGCTTCCTTGTAGGATCTAGGATTCATTTCTATAACTTTATCTACTACGGTCAAAGCATAAACAATGATTTCAGCTTGACCATACCTCTTGGGGGGTTTTATAACCCTCCTTTTTCTATACCTGACCAAGTTGTATGAACTAACTCCACCTTGGTCCTCATCACCTAAAGTGGAAGTTTGAGTCTCAACATCCTGGCCTTCTAATTTTCTCAAATTATTGTCAGGTTGCTCCACCTCAAGATCTATCTTCTCAGGGCTAGTATCCTGAGTGGGTTCAAGTCTTTTAGTTTTAACTTGAGCCATTTCATGTTCATTAAAGACCACATCTCTACTAATGATACACTTTTATATCCCTGTCTCATCAATCCATAACTTGTACCCTTTTACTCTCTCTAGGTACCCTACAAAGATACATTTCATAACTCTTGGTTCCAGTTTGTCAGTTCGGGTGTGAGTATACGCAACACACCCAAACACCCTCAGGTAGTCATAGTTAGAAGGTTTTCCAGTCCACATTTCTTGAGGAGTCTTAAACCCTATGGCTGAAGAAGGACTCCTATTAATTAAATGGACTACAGTTGTGGCAGCTTCAACCCAAAAAGACTTAGGAAGTCCTGAGTTTGATAGTAAGCATCTAACCCTTTCCAATATGGTCCTATTCATCCTCTCGGCTACACCATTATGTTGAGGGGTTTCCCTTACTGTTTTATGCCTAGCCATACCCTCCTTACAAAACTGATTGAATTCACTTGAGAGATACTCAAGCCTATTATCAGTTCTTAATTTTTTAACCTTCATTCCTACTTGAGTTTCTACCAATTTCTTCCATTCCTTGAACTTTTCAAAAGTGTCACTCTTATTTTTAAGAATGTACAGCCACACTTTTTTGGAGTAGTCATCAATTATAGAGAGGAAATAACTTCCCCCTACATGTGATTTGACCCTAGCTGGAACCCAAAGGTCTGAGTGCACATAGTCTAGGGTTTGTTTTGTAGTGTGAGTGTCTGTTTTAAAGCTTACGCCTTTTGCTTTCCCAAGGATGCAATCCTCACAAAAAGGTAAATTTTTCAGCTTTTTCTCACCTAGCAACCCCTGTTTATGGAGTTCTAAAAGTCCCTTGTGACTCACGTGACCTAACCTTTTGTGCCATAGAACAACTCTATCATCACCCTTCTCTAGGATAGAAGAAACCTCACCTATAACAGTTTTCCCAATAAGGGTATACAAGCCATTTTTAATGACTCATTTCATCACGATAAGTGAACCTTTAGCAACTCTCAAAGATCCAGATTCTGATCTAAAGGTGTAACCAGATGGGTCTAACACACCTAGTGAGATTAGGTTCCTTTTTAATTCAGGTATGTATCTAACCTCAGTTAAGAGTCTTTTAATACCATCATGGAGCCTTAGTCTCACCGACCCTATACCCTGGATTTACAAGACTTATTGTTTCCAAGCATCACAAACCCCCCATCTAAACTAGTAAAAGTTTCAAACCATGTTTTATTAGGACACATGTGAAAAGAACATCCTGAATCAAGGATCCATTCTTTTCCTGAATCAATCTCGGACACGTTTAGAACTTCGGCACTCTCATACCCATCACTCACAACCGAGGCATCCCCTCCTCCTTAGACCCATTTCCTGTGTAAGGTCTCTTATTAGGGCAATCTTTTTTTAAATGTCCCTCTTTGTGACATAGGAAACATTTTAATTGCTTCTGTTTAGACTTAGACCTACCCCTCACATTTTTTTTTACTATTCTTTCCCTTTTGACCTCTTTTTTCAGCTCTCCCTCTCACAGTCAAGCCCTCTCTAGCTTCAAATTTTATTTCAGACATGGCTTGTAATTCCCTGGAGTGTAATATGGCCTAAACCTCATCTAAGGTCAGTGTTTCCCTCCCATACATCATGGTCTCTTTCAAACTAGCATAAGAATTATCTAGAGAACTCAACAATAAAATTGCTTGATTTTCATCGTCAATTTTAATATCAATATTAGCCAAATCTAAAATAATTTTATTGAAAGCATCGAGATGGTCAGAAATCGATATACTTGCGGACATCTTGAATGTGTAGAGTTTTGTTTTCTTGTATAGTCGGTTGGCCAGAGATTTTGTTATATAGAGGCTCTCTAATTTTAGCCAGATTCTAGCAGCGGTGTCTTCGTTGGCTACCTCTCTTAGAACTTTGTCTCTGAGAGAAAGAATGAGTGTGTTGTGAGCCTTCCCCAAGATTTCTCTCTTATTCCTCTCTTCAACAAATTCCATTTTCTTTTCTTCAAGAAGAGCTTTTTAGAGACTCTGTTGAGTGAGAATGGCTTTCATCTTGATCCTCCACAGCCCAAAGTCATTTTTTTCATCGAACTGTTCGATATCAAACATTGCAGTCCCCATCGAACCAAAGCTCTTGATACCACTTGTTATATTTTCAGCCTCTCACAAACAAGTACTCAAACAAAAACAAAATTAACGAGGGGTTGTAATATGCAATTTAATATTGAATATCAGACAACCAAATTCAAAAAAATATATGATTAACGTGATCGATTTAGTTTTATATTTAAATTAAATAGAAAAACCTGAAATCACAGTATATACTCATGCAAGATCAAAATAAAAACAAAAATAATAAAAGAATGCGAAATCAACACAAGAAATTACGTGGTTCAACCCTAATGGTCTACATCCACTGCAGGAACAATCTAGGAGTCATTATTATTGAAGAATGCATCAAAGAACTTGAGTTTTCAATCACTTACAACCATTGATCACCTCACAAGATATGGATTGGCTTCCTCATATTAACCTCTAACGAAACCATACCATAAAATACATTTGATCATCTCCTCAAGCTCCAATTTGATCTTTAAAACTAGGGTTTGAAAAACCCCTTCGTTTCTCTCCAAAATCGCGTGCGGCGTCGAAAAGTAAAGTTTTTTTTTTCTTTCTGCTGCTTTTGCTTTTGACCGATTCCCGTAGCTAGACTTTAATAATAAACTCAAATATTACAAGTTTGCCATCACTCAATATTACAAGTTTGCCATCACTCAATATTACAACTTTGCTATTAATCTATTTACAAAAAAATGCTATTAATGATAATACAAACTTAAAAGCTTGACACATCTTCAACAGTATAGATAGCCCCAATTTTTCTTATTTATATTTTTTCCCTTTTTGACACATAGATACCCCCAAATGAGTTATCTTTTACCTCAAAAGGCATACTTTATGACAAGGTCTAGATAATTGACAAGGGTATCTCCTCCGAACACAAGTTTGCTCAAACCTTTGTATGTCCATTTTATTGCTCATATTTTTTTGCAATGAATAAAACAATGATTTTTTCCATAAGGACTTAAGGAACATGATCCGTGTAGAGTGTTTGTCTTTTTCCGCAATGAATAAACACTGACTTTTTTTATATAGATCGAAACTTTATGTCCTGTAAGAGGACACAACTTGACTTTTAGTATTAGGTTCAACTATTATTAGTTAATTTGAGGTTTAGACTCCCCCTTAGGATAGTGTCCATGAATCTTTATTCAACATACTTCATGACTAAAAAATTATAAATAAGTTCCTCACATTGCATTAGAATGTGACTTTGGGAAAATATGAATCATGGGGTCTATACTCACATTGTAGACTATATAAATAAATAGAGAGATGTTCCAACTCCAAGTATGGAAAGTGTGAGTGTCCGAGTACTCTCGACTTGGTAAGACAAAAATGGTCTATTCTTTTTTATTTTAATTTTTTTTAATTTTATGAACAAACCAGAAAAATAGAAGACAATTCAACCAAACCAAAGAAAAAGAGATGCAAACAAATAAAAGAATGTGAAATACATGTCCTAAACTAATGATATGTAAGGAATGCAAGAACATAAAAGTGGTCCTATCAATTAATGTCACACCGCATCTTCTTTGACCACCCGCTTTGCTTTAAATTTTGAGGCGAGCTTTACATCATTACAACTTTTTGTGGTTTTATCCTTGTTGTCAAGACAAAATTCAGACAACTTACATACCTTGGCATTTATGGCATTTATTTGTTGGCTTGACTCTTGGATTTGGTTTCCAAGTGTCTTTACCTTTTTCTTTTATTTTGTTTCACCTCTATTTTTATGCACTTTTCTCAAATTAAAGCAATATAGCCTTATATGACCAGAAGTACCACAATAATGACAAATAGACACAAACTTACCTCCAACCTTACCTCGATTCAGCTTCTTTAAGGTTGATGTTTTATGTGGCTTTTCAAAATGATTTGACTTTGAAACAACTTCTTTTAGAGCATCCAAAACTTGACTTCCTTTAATAAAGATGATACTCTTAAAGGTAGTGGTAGCGAAATATGAGGCTTGAGTATCTTTGTTTTGGAATGTTGTATACCCCAAACTAGTACGATCATAGCTAGACTTTTGACTACTTAACATCTCATCCAATTTCTGAGTTGCTGATTTTTGTTGACACTTTTGAGAACTCTTCAATTTTTTATCTAGTGCATCATTTTGAGCCTTCAATCTCGAGATATCAAATTCAAAAATTTTCAGTACCTCCGAAAAATTGTTCTTTTCATTCTCCATTGTTGTGAGTTTGTTATACAACTTTTTGTTAAGCTTTTTAGCTAGAAGACTTATTCACATAAATCATTATATGTCTTTTGTATGCTTAGCTCATGTTCAGAATCAACAAGAGCTACATCTGAGTCACTTTCAACAAATTCAATTTCAGATTTTGTTAGCACAATTTCAAAAAAATCATCAACAATAGAAGTAAAAGTCATAAAGGAATTTTCATCATTAGAAGATGAAATACAAGTTTCATATTCTGAACTGTTTCTAAGTGTGAAATCCAGTGATTTTCCCTTATTTTTCTTAAACTTTGGGCACTCCATTCTAATATGACCATAGCCAGAGCACTCATGACATTGTACTTTGTCATTTTTCTTAGATTTTTCTTTATTCCATTTTCAAAATTGCTTTTCTTTGTAGAAAATTCCTTACCTCATTTTTTTTCCATTAGCTTTCTTGTTAAACAATAATTTTCTAAATTTCCTTGCAATGAGATCTATATCCTCATCGTTCAGATTTTCTTCATCAAAAAAATTATCTTGATCTTCTTTCATAGTCTTTAATACAATGGACATACCTTTTGTTGTTTGAGGAAGTGAGGATTCATATGTTTGCAAAGAGCCAACCATTTTTCCAATCTTAATAGCATACAAATTCTTGCTTTCTTCAATGGCTGTAACTTTTGGACAAAATCTTTTAGGCAACGACTTTAAAATCTTTTTCACGACTTTTGAATCTTCCACCTTCTCGCTGAGATTAAACTTGGAATTCACAATATCATTAAGTTTAATATAAAAATCATTAAAACTCTCATCTTCCAGCATTTTAATCTCTTCAAATTTTGAGGTTAGTATTTACAATTTCAAATTTTTACTATTCTTGTACCTTCATGTGTAACCTCCAAAACATCCCAAACTTTTTTGGCAATCTCACACATGGAGATTATTTTAAACTTTTCATAAGATACATCCATGAAAATAGTGTTAAGTCATTTGTTATTCCAGTTGCAGTTGTTGATCTCATCTCTAGTCCAAGCATCCAGAGTTTTCTCGAGCTTAGTCCATCCTCGTTCAACTGCATGTCACACAAGTTCATCTAAAGGCTTGAGGAAAGTCATCATACGAACTTTTCAATAAACATAGTTTTTCCCCATAAAAGTGTGGTAGGGCATATAACGACAACGACATGATCTATAGGGACGCGGATCACACTCAGATGTATGAACCACGTTCTGATGCCAATTGAAATTACCCAACTATCCATGTATTGTAACACAACGTTCTATCAATTCACTCAATAACTTGGTAAGTCATCAATTATGCAATTATACGATAAAAAAGCATTAACATAAAATAAACAAATTGCATACCACCAAAATTGGTAACGAAGGGAAACCATTTAAAGAAATTTTTAAAAGAAAAACCCTACGAAATAACCAAATCTAGAAAAGTCAATTTTATTATTTAAAAATCAGTACAAGTTAGTCTTAATTACAAAATTTTTGTCAATTGACTATCTTACTTAACATGACAAATGATTTGTTTGTCTTTACTGCAGTAGCAGCCACAACTTCTGACGATCTTCAAATATTGGCTTTTCTCCTAGAACTCATGTCGCTGAATCACGATCATACTATCTCAATCTTGGATCAATGATCACACTCTTTGAAAGAAATAATTTGAAAATTCTCTAATGAATTTTCTCACTAAAACATTTACTGGAAAATGTCTAAAAAATATTTAGACCTGAATCTCTGTAGATCCTAACTAATATGATAGTTTAAATATATTTCTTTAAGTAGTTTCCAAGTCACATTGAAACTTTACTGACGGATTGTGCTGACGACTTGCTAGTGCCTTATTAATATCGTGTTTTGTACGCCTTTGGGTCAGAATCCAACAACTCAAGTCTTCAAAGCTTGGTCTGCAAAAACGAAGAAGAAAGAATCTGGAAGAGGGTGGCCTTGGAGCCGAAGAGTCTCCGATGCTAAAATTAGTAGAGTATTTTAGAAGTTTGTAAATAATGAGAGAGTTTAGAGAGCTTTCTTGTACCTGAAAATTTCTATTTATACCGAAAATCTGGGAGGACATATCATCCCTACCCCCGTAGAGCCTATATCCTTTTTATTGTTCCTTTTGTCAGAGTCATTTAAATGCGGCGTGCCTTTGGGATGAGACCATTAATGCAATGTGGCTTCCTGATCGCTTTATTCTGCAGGCCTTGTTGGCCCTCCATCGATGTTTCCTTGTCAAAAAATCAAAAGTTATCTGTCTTTCTCGCTCTACCCTGTACAAGTACTCATGAGCGGGATATGGCCGAGCGGCGTTGAGCCTGTCCATCCCATCAACCATCATTGCTTACTTTTGCTTACAGGCAAATTGCTTCGTGAGTAAGTTTAGGCCGGGGGGCCGGGTATCGGGGCGAAGCCCATTACTCTCAGTCGAGCGCCTAGTAGGCTTATGAGTGAGAGGGAAATCTCTTTACACACTCGACACTTATCTTTTCAACATTAACAATTTCACATTCAAACTTTCCTCTGGATAAGATCTATCTCTTGGAACTCGATTTCTACACTTTTGGCTTATCTAAAACACTTCCTAACAACCTCTAAATAAGATCAAAATAACTTTAGATAAAGTCAAAGTGTTTTACATTCATGTAAATTACAAAACCCAACATAAAATGAAGTTTATCATCTTAGTCACTTAGTCCTATCTAAACTTATCATTTTAGTTACCTAGTTCTAATCAAACTCTTGCATCTACAGAGATGAGGAGACTAAATCAAAGATGTCTCAATAAGCACAAGTTGCAGTACCCAAGGATCATTAGGATAAACGTGGCATGCATGTCTACAAATAATTAGTTGGATAACATGAATTAATAACATTGTCATAGTAGTAGAAGGAGAAGTTCTTAATGTTGCATGAATGCCACTAACAGAAAAAGGAATCGATGGAGAAATGGTACAAGATTTACACGGCGTGATAAAATCATCACCTATGATAAAGAACTTGAGGCAGAAAAAACTTAGCATTCTAAAGGTCAAGCTTTAATTGGGTGCCTTAGTTCATTGCTAAAAGCTAGATCGTGGAGGAGCATCACTCTTGCAGTTGTGCTGGTAGACATACGAAGAAGATAAAGTTATGGAGTAATGAGAACCATTGATTAGAGGTTGGGATTAAAGCTAGGGTTAAGTGGAGTATGAGAATAGTCTGGAAGACCACGTGGAGACTAAAGAAGCAACCTTTATTTTACTCTTTCAATAATGTAGTAAAAGTACTATTAGTTACAGTTGTTGTTTCCTTTATTTGAAATTACTCTTATGTCCAATTTTGTTAGAATCTCCTGCATATGGAGGAGAAACTCGATGTAGAACATATGCAAAATCATCTATCAAATTCACTCTTCTCCTTCTTTAGCTCCTGGAGGTTTTCTCACCCTCGAAGTGAGAAGTTTATCATTTTCTTTCTACTATACTGTTACAAAGTGGTATCTAGAGTCATCCTTCCTGCCTTCTCATCATGGATGACAACACTAAGCTCACTCAGTTACAAGAAGGATTGAATACACTAAAAAAAACTTCCGAAACTCAATTTAAATCCATAGAAGTTGAGATGCAGGGTCTCAGATAGCAATGCTTCTAGAACTGCAAAAGAACAACAATAGTCAGGATAATGGAGACTCATCAGCGGGCAATCAGTTTAAGCATGAATAACCACTAATTGGAGGTGAGGTCCAGAAAAGATCCATCAAGTTAGCCTTTCTAGCCTTTGATGGTACCGATCCCAATGGGTGGATCTATAAGGTGAATCGATTTTTTCGATTCCACAATACTTTACCCTAACATAGGCTACGCCTAGTTTCCTTCCATATGGAAGGAAAATCACTCACCTATTTCCAGGATCTTGATGAATCTGGAGTGTTGGCTAATTGGGAGACCTTTATTAAAGCACTACTTATTCGATTTGGTTCTAAATGCTATGATGACCCTATGAAGGCTCTTACTAGGCTTAAACAAACTAAATCTATAGAAGAGTATAAAACACAGTTTGAGACTCAATCTAATCGGCTTAGGGGTCTTTCGGATCATTATAAGTTAAGTTGCTTTTTAAGTGGCCTTAAAGATGAAATCCGACTCATTGTTCGAATGTTTCACCCTCACAACTTGATCACAACCTATAGCCTACAAAAATTCAAGAAGAAAACATAGCCCTGAACAAAAAAACCAACTGATGGAACCTTCCCAACCCTCCCTATTATACTAAATCCAGGTTGTTAAAACTGCTCAACATAAACCTAGAAATGGCCAAGCAGTCCAAAAACACTCTACCAGTCCAGCGCATTAACCAACTCCAAATGAAAGACCATCGGAAAAAGGGTTTGTGTTATTATTGTGAGGCTAAATGGCAAAAGGGCCATCGTTGTCAAAACCCAAACTCTATTTGATTGAGGAGATTTGTGACAATCCAAAGGAGCAAAAAGGGGAGTAAAAACTTAAGGAAGTTGTGGATTACATAGCCACCTTAGAACCTTTTAATTCCAACCCTAAAATTTCACTACATGCTATAATGAGGGCTACTAACCCGAGAACCATGAGGGTCATGGCCACTATAGGTGCTTGTGTTTTGGTTGTTTTGATTGACACAGGAAGCACGCATAATTTCCTAGACCCGAGAGCCTTATGCAAGAAAAAATTGCATTGTGACAATAAAGCCAAAGTGGTAGTGAAAGTGGCTAATGGGGCTGTGGTGGAGAGTGAGGGCATGATTTCTAACGAGTCTCTATCTATACAGGGCAATCAATTTGATACAGGGGCTTACATTCTTAGCCTTGCTGGCTGTGACATGGTTTTGGAAGTCTCTTGGCTCTAGACATTGGGTACTATTCATTAAAATTTTCAACACTTACACATGCAGGGAAGGAAGTCATACTTAAGGGTCTTGACAACCTAAAAGTCATGAAGGAGGGTACATTACCTGGCAATTCCAACATGGAAAATAGAGGGATTTTGCTATAGTTCATGGAAGAAACCATACCCAAGCCGAACCAGCCCACTTGCACAGAAATTCAGAACCTTCTCCAGTACTTCCAAGATATCTTCTCCAAGCCAAAAACACTTCCTCCATGCAGATCCCACGACCATTCCATCATCCTACACCCAAACACTAAACCCATTTCAGTAAGACCATACAAATATCCATTTTTTTAGAAAGATGAAATAGAGAAAATTATAAAAGAGCTCCCATCATCCGGAGTGATACAACCTAGCCAAAGTCTATTCTTCACCTGTTTTGCTTGTCCGGAAGACGGATGGGTCCTGGAGGCTATGTGTGGATTATCGGGCCCTAAATAGTATCACGGTTAAGGATAAATATCCTATACCAGTTGTGGACGAGATTCTAGATGAGCTAAATGGCTCGACAGTGTTTTTCAAACTAGATCTCAGTTCTGAATACCATCAAATCAGGGTCAATCCTGTAGATATTCCTAAGACGGTCTTTCGTACTCACGAATGCCACTATGAATTTTTGGTGATGCCGTTTGGCTTGACCAATGCCCTCAACACTTTTCAAATTTTGATGAACACCATTTTTAAGCCTTACTTACGAGAGTTTATTTTGATGTTTTTCGATGACATTTTAGTTTATAGCAGGGATATGGAGCAACACCTACAGCATCTCAGGATTACTCTTGAGACACTAAGGCAGCACGAGTTATTTGCCAAGTTGTCTTAATGCAGTTTTGGCAACCCTGAGATCTTATACTTGGGACATTTCATTTCAACCTAAAGAGTTAAGGCTGACCCGGAAAAGCTTAAAGCCATGGAAGATTGGCCAATGCCTACCTCTCTTAAAGCTCTCCGAGGCTTTCTTGGCCTGACTGGCTATTACAGATGTTTTATGAGGGGGTATGGACGAGTAGCTGCTACCTTGACTTGTTTACTGAAGAAAGATGGCTTCAAATGGAACCCGGAGGCTGAGGAGGTATTTCTTAAGCTCAAACAAGCTGTTATGAACTCATTGATATTAGCCCTCTCAGATTTTTCCCAACCATTTACATAGAGTGTGACACCTCAGGGAAGGCTGTGGGGGTTGTTCTTCAACTTCTTCTACAAAAAGGGCATCCTATTGCTTTTTACAGTCAAGCTCTAAAGGGGAGGGCCTTGAATATGTCTACGTATGAGAAGGTGCTACTAGCTTTGGTTTCAACTGTGCAAAAATGGCGACATTACCTACTGGGGTCTCGGTTCACAGTTAAAACAAACCATCAAAGTCTGAAGTTCTTACTAGATTAGAAGGTGGGTACTCCAATGCAACAAAGATGGATGTCCAAGCTTCTAGGCTACGATTTCCTAGTAGAACACAAGCAAGGCAAAGACAATAAAGTTGCAGATGTGCTATCTCGAATGCATGAGGATGAAGGTCCTGTCACTCTAATGCTTACTATGATTTCAGTACCAAAGCTGGAGTTATTGGATGAATTGAGGAAGTTGTATGTTGAAGACATAGCAGTACAAGCATTGGTACAAAAGTGTAAAAACTAGGAGTTAGGGCCTAAATACAACTATCGAGATGGGTTACTTCACTATAAACAGAGGCTCTATATTACTAATCATAAATCTTTCAAGTTGCAGCTACTGGAATTACTACACTGCAGCCCCACTGGGGGTCACTCTGGGTTTGATAAAACTCTCCATTGCGTGCGAAGAGAGTTCTTTTGGCCTAGGTTAAAAGTTGAGGTGAAGGAGTACATTAGGAGTTGTGATGTGTGCCAACGTGTCAAGAATGAGAATACACTTCCAATGGGTCTTTTACAGCCAGTATCGATACCTTCCAGACCATGGGTTAGCATCACTATGGATTTTATTGAAGGTCTTCCACCTTCTAAGGGGTTTGCTTGTCTATAGGTGATTGTGGACAGATTGACAAAGTTCAGCCATTTTATTCCCCTCAACCATCCTTATACAGCCATAACCTTAGCCCAACTTTTTATGAAACATGTCTTTAAGCTTCATGGTATGCCCAATACCATCATCTCGGATTGGGATTGGTCTTTCACTAGTAAATTTTGGGGGAGTTATTTCGACAACAAGGGGTACAACTGGGTTTATCCACGGCTTACCACCCCTAGAGTGATGGTCAATCCGAAGCCATAAATAAGACCCTAGAGAACTATCTGCGCTGTTTTACAGGCAATAGACCTAAGGATTGGGCCGTATGGTTACCACTGGTCGAGTGGTGGTACAACACTTCCACCAATGCATCAACACACTTAACCCCCTTCGAAGCCTTCTACGGCTACCCCCACCCCCAAGTTGATCAGTTACCTGCCTGGTGGGTCTGATGTGGAAGCCATTGACTCGAGCCTTCGTTCCCGAGAGAAAATCTCTCAGTTGTTGTGCCAAAACCTGCAAAAGGCATATGCAAGGATGAAGCATTACGCAATCTAAGGCGAAAGGAGCGATCTTTCGAGGTCGGAGAATGGGTTTATGTTTGGTTACAGCCTTACCAATAGCAAAGGTTGGCCCAACGGAAGAATGTAAAGTTGTCTCCTTGCTTTTATGGCCCCTTCTAGATCCTCAACCGTGTTGGTACTATAGCGTACCGCTTGGAGTTGCCCATAAATTGCCAAATACACCCGGTGTTTCATGTCTCTTTGCTAAAAAAAAAAGATAGGCAGCAACTTGACCCCGATCCCCACCCTTCCACCAGTCAATGCTCAAGGGGTGTTGAAACTGGAGCCTGAAATCGTGTTCGATAGGCGTATTCGAAAGAAAGGATCCTGAGGTGTTGGTTCGTTGGCACAGATAGAGTGATGCAGATGCCGCTTGGGAGAGTTTCCATTAGTTGAAACATATTTACCCACACCTTGTGGGCTAGGTGTTTTGAAACAGGAGGGTTTTGTTACAAGCCAGATTGTGGAGGAGCATCACTTGTGCAGTTGTGCTGGTAGACGTACGAAGATGAGAAAGTTATGGAGTAATGAGAACCATCGATTAGAGGGACGGTTGGGATTAAAGCTAGGGTTAAGTGGAGTATGAGAATAGTCTGGAAGACCACGTGGAGACTAAAGACGCAGCCTTTATTTTACTCTTTCAATAATTTAGTAAAAGTACTATTAGTTACTGTTGTTATTCCTTTTATTTGAAATTATTCTTATGTCCAAGTTTGTTAGAATCTCCTGCATATGGAGGAGAAACCCGATGTAGAACGTATGCAAAATCATTTATCAAATTCAGTCTTCTTCTTCTTCTTTAGCTCCTGGAGGTTTTCCACCCTCGAAGTGAAAAGTTTATCATTTTCTTTTTACTATACTATTACAGTCATGTACCAGTAAACCTCATGCAAGGAATATATATATATATATATATATATATATATATATATATAATGTTGGGCATGAACCGTATAATTAAGGAGATTGCTTCTAGATCTATTTGATCAAGCAGACCTCCTTGTTAAAGATTGTACGTCCTAGGCCGGCAGCTAGAACCATTATATTGTTGAAAGATCAGGAAATCGGAGTTTGGGTCCACAGCAACGACGACAGTGCCAACCTGCCCAAGCTTGAGTTTACGCACTCACATAAAGCAGGCGATCGAAGACGATAAAGTAGCAGGTGTCTTACTTGCTCTAACCAAGCCTAATAATGTTTAGCTTATATCGTAATATGCTTTATCATCTATACGTGTACAATGGAATACTAACTGTATTTTTATGAAACTTTTTAATTAAATAGCTTGCTCTCATACCTTGGGATTACTAATTAAGATCAACTAGCTACCAGAGGTATGGACATTTACAGCATTAAACTTTATGGATGAAGTTTTTATAATAATAAGGTAGCTAGGGTGTAGTACTGATCAACGCGCGCAACTGTAGATATAATTTGATTAATGAATAACTGATATCGATATTTAACACTGAAGATTTTGAGTACTTAGAACGAAATTATATTAGGATAAGAGAAATCATGTGCATGAGACACTAGACTCTGATCACTATTTATTTGCCAAACCTCTGCCCATTGCCATTGGTGTTTTGAGTGCCAATTTCTTGAGATCGATCTTGTAACACACTTGATGGTGAGTGTTTGGATGACTAAAAAATACGAGAGAAAGTACAAGAAAATACGTTAAATTCGAAGTTGACCTAACCTCCAAGAGAAAGAGAGAATAATAGAAAATGTTTGTATTAAACTTTGAATGAATTTTCAAGTGAGTCTACACTACTACAAATACTGACCTGGCTCCTACTAACTAATGAGACCGAGACCAACTTAACCAAACAGTAAAATAAAAACAGTTCATATAATTCTAACACTAAAAATGGACCATGGCCCACACATCAACACTAACTTGTGAGTAAAATAAATGGACTCCCGCCAACCTGCCAAATAACTGAGTCCATCAAGTCCAAATGTCGTTGGTCTGTTACTGTGCCTGTACAGAATCGTGGCAGATCCATATCATAGGGAAGGAGCTCTTGCCCTCAAAGTCCAAATGACGGCCAAACTCACAGAGAAACATAGAGTTTCTAGCTACATTGACCGCACAACATGAGATCACTCGGAACGCGAAGAAAAGCTAGATAGATTGAATTGATGTAGATGATCGAGAACCAGGAGATGTCAAATCGAGACTAGAGTATATAAAGAGTCCTGCTGACGTGACCCGGCCATTTGGACGCCCATCAATGCATGTTTGTCTAAACGTGCTCTGCAAAATTTATGAGCTAGGATTGGTCCGAGCAGAGTGGTACAAAAGTATATATCATTAAATATTATATCATATATATGACTTGCATATTTTACCTGCATGCGGTGAAATACATATATATATATATATATATATTAATGCTAGCTAGCTACGATCCACCAGCTTATACTTTTCTTGAATAGATCGAATATTACTACTCGGTCTTTCGTACGTATTAACATTAATTAAGCTAGACATCATATATATTATCATAATAACATGACACGACATGTAGTTTCAAAGCTTTCAAAGCTAGGCAGGGCACGTGTTCCCATTTCCTATATATATTTACTGTTAGAAAATAAAAATATTTTTTAAAATTAATATTCGTAATTGGATCTGTTCAATTTCTAAATAATAATATAATCTTTTAAAGAGTAAAAACTAATAGATATAAAAAATGATATTAATTTTTAAATTTCTAATAACAATTTAAAAAATAGAGACTTCACATAAGAAAAAATTTATTTAGAGATTTAACATTGTTGATGTGAAAGCCTCCCACTTCGCATAACATGAAAAACGTTAATAATTTAAGCTTTTTCATTACTAGCTATAATTGACATCCTAGCTAGCAAGTAGTCATGTGCATGTACACATCAACTTACCAATAACAAAACTCTTTGCATAATTTGCCACCCTTCATTTCATTATCGCTAGGTTCTATAATCATTATCAATTGTGATTTAATTTCTGATGTTGGGTCTTGACCATACAACTAACATTTTTTAAACTCCGCTATACCAACCACATATTATTTACCCAAAAAGCTATGCATTTGAGTCTCGGGGTAATTACAATTTACAAGAGAGTTTTAGTGATATTGATCAAGATAGTTAAACTATCTTAAAACTGAGGTGATTTTAATTGATTTGTGAATAATAATAAAAAAAATAGTAAAAAAGTAGTGAATAGTTTGTAAATATAGTGAAGTAGTTTTAGATTCACTTACCAAACACAACCTAATCATAGTAATATTAGATACAATCCAAGAATATATAAGTCTGACATATTCCTTTCAAAAATAAAAATGGAGTTTATTATTAAAAAAATAATCTTTTCATGTGGGTTCCAGATTTATACATTTTGGAGCACATGAAGTTTGCACATATTAAAACTGCAGATATCATTTCTTTTTCAATAAATAATACCTAAATTTGGATTGAAGATCTCATGAGCGAAGGGCAAAAATTCGGAATAAGAGCTATTTTTTTAATCCAGTTTTATGAAGATGGAAACAAAGCATATCCAAGAGTCTTGTTTCATGTAAAACAAAACATAAGTACAAGTGAGTGAGCAAGATGCATGCAAATTGCTTATAGAAATTAGAACAGACTGTTGCCCATCAAGTAAAATACATTGTTCCCAAAGACAACGGAAATGACCCAGAAACCCAACCAAATGGCACCCAAAAACATACACACCCATCCAGGTGAAAAACGACAAAATTGTAAATATAAGCATCAAACAAAAAATACTGTTCACGGGCAACAGAAAAGACACAAAAGCATCCAAAAAGGCTCCCAACAAAGAGAAGTAAAGAAGGACAATAGTGTAAATATGAGCATGGAAAAAAAAAAAACACGATTCATGAGCTATACAGCTACTAAGAGCATTACTAATGGACTTAACAAAGTTATATTTTGATCAAAATTTAATTAAATTGTATAAAAATTTACTGTAGTAGACTTAACAAAATTATTATATTTTAACTTTGATCATTTTCACTGGCTAAATCTGTTGAGTCCAAGTTACTGGCTAAATATTATTTTGGCATAAAAAATTCCTCTCATGCATGCTATTCATTTCACGCGAGCTTATAACTCCAAAAAATCCCTCTTCGTCTCAAAAGTACGAGGCACCCAAATTTCAAACTTAGCCACAAAAGGCAGTTAGTGTCAATCAGTCATCATTTCAATGACGTGACATCATCTTATTGGAGTGCTTCAAGTTCTAGTTCTGCAATTTGATTAGTTGATGTCAATTTTTTCTTTTAAAATTTAATATGAACGTTAGAAAATTAATGTGTACTTTTTTACTAACGAATAAATATTTAAATTACAATTAGAATTAAAATAAATGAAAATATTAAAATCAATATTTTAATATAATAGTGATAGATTTAGAGAGTTTATTATTTGGTATTGTTAAAAAGTGGCTAGTTAAATTTATAAAGGTTAAATCTTTTATCAAATTTTGGTTAAAATTTGTTAAGTCCACGACTAATGCTCTAATATTATAGTTCTAGACAATGCTCTTTTAAACTGATTTGTTGATCATGAAGATACATATTTATTTTCTACATACTTCAATTAATAGATCAATTAAACGAGCTTGTGTTGAGCTCGAATTAATGAGTAAATTAAGGTTAAGCTAAAATTTGTATTAAAATTTTCATTTATAGATTTTAAATGATGATTAATTTGGTTAAATTAATTACGAGCAATAATTTATACAAACTCAAAATATACAAAATTTGTGCAGGCCGTTGTTTGTAAAAGAGTAAACCTACTATGAAAAAATATAAAATTAATTATTTTTTTAATAAAAAATTTATACGAAACTTACTAAAAATTTATATATAACATTACTCATAATTGGCGATAGTTTTTAAATCCTTATATTTTAATCTTCCTCTTGTGAGCCAAAGTATGGCTTCATCACTGATATGACATGTCAATTATAAAAAGGGATGAGGAATATAAATTTCTCCAAAGTTCGATTCTTCTACGCACTAAATCCAAGAGAATCTGCATGGTTTACTGGCTCCAGCTTTTAAATTCAGTTGAAAAAAAAAAAAAAAAAAGTGAGAATGGGTGAAGCTGACAAACTTAAAATAACTAAAAAACATTGTGTTGGAATAATTTTATTATTTAATACAATAAAATATGCGGAGACATGGTTTTGATATCGTGCATAACTAAGCTCATTCTAAGACCTTTAGTATTGGATTAATCATTGTATTCTTTAAATTTTGATTAATATATAACTTTTTTACTTTTAGCTAATCATTCAAAATTTAAAGTCTACATTAGATTAGTCATCGCACTTTCTATAATAATAAAATATTATTATTTTTTATTATTTTTATTTTTTTAATTAATTTATATTTTATTTTCATAATCTTCAATACCTCTAACAATTATATTCATTTTTATTTTCACAATCCAACAATCTATAATTTAATAATCTCATATGTATATAGATGGTAAAATTTCATATGAATAAAAATCTCATATTTATAATATAATAATCTCAAAAAATACTTTTAGACTTGCTATAATTCTTTTCATATTTGAAAAGAAGAATGAATTTACTGTAACTTATATTTTGGATGAAAATAATTTAGTCAATTCAATGTAGAGTAAATATGGATGATATTTACTAAATTTGAAAATGAAAATATATTTGACTAATCCAATACCAATGCTCTAATATCTTTCGACATTTGCCCAAAATGTTAAAGGAGTTTAATTTGCTGGTTTGTGAAAGTGGCTTGCTGCCACCCACAAGGACCCACTATAAAAGGACAAGGGTTTAATCTCCCCCATTTTCAATTTGAAAAATGTTACTTATCATTTCCATACCATACATTAACATGTAATTTATCATTTTTATACTTTTATTTAAACATACATATTTAGAAAGGTAAAAATGACAAATCACATATTAATGTGTGGTTTAGGGGATTCTTAATGCCTTAATTTGCACAATAGACTAAAAGGGAGGAAAGAATTACCCCTACCCATGATGATGGTTCGGGCTTCAATACGATACTCTTCGCATTCGTCCATATAATAAATAACAAATAAGCGAATAAAAGTAAATAAAGAGAGACACAAAGATTTACGTAATTCAGCACAATGTCTACGTCTACGGGTTGTTGGGGGGCAAAATATACTATAATATGTGTTTTTATAATCTCTCATGACCTAACATATCTCACAATACAATAGGAGAATTTAGGAAAAATCATATGGAGTTGTAGTGGAGTTTGGCGTATGGAGGTTCTGTAGAGAGAGTTTGTGTGTAGAGAGCTTGTTGAGAGTCCTTGTGGATAGTTCTTCTCATATATAGTGAGATTTATTTTGAAGTGATTGCCTTATGAAACATTTTTCTTTTTAGTAGTCTGGGTCCTTTTTTTTTTAGAAGTCTGTGTGTCTTTTCTCTTAGAAGCCTATGTCATTTTAGAAGTCTGTGTGTCTTTTCTTTTAGAAATCTATGTCAATTTATCATATCTCTTTTTGGTTTTATTTTTTAATTTGATCTTCGGCATTATCTTGGAACTAAATTATAGGCTACTGATTTGACTCCTACAATGATGATAAGTAGAATTCTTCTTTCAGTCATTCATTTATTTGTAACTAAATTGTTTCTTTTTTTTTTAATCTATTTTTGGCAAATAAACTAAGGATTTAATATTATTTTTCCTTTGAAGTTTGTAAAAGTTATATTGATTTATGTGTATAAATTTTGATTAGATAATAATTAAATGAAAAATGTTAAAAATTTGAAATTAGAGAATGAAATTATGAAAAATTTTAAAAATTTTAAGAATTCTCATAGTGTCCAAACATTTAAATTTAACAGAAAAATGGACACATAAATTAAGTTCCGCAATATCTATTGAACGTGTATTATCCGAAAAAGTTAGAAAAATGGTAATGAATTTTGTGAGGTGCATTGTATATGCATATCAAACCAAAATTTTGAAAAAAGAAAATCTAAAAGATTTGGTTCCGATTGATATTTTTATTTTTAAATTGAAATAAATAATAAAAAGCAATGTTGGGTGTTTGGTGAACTGCTTCTTAAGAGGAAGGAAAATGTTAGTGAAATTCCTTAAATTTGTCGCTTAATTTTATTGTTTATGTATTTTAATTTTTTAATTTATTTATTTTTACTTAATAGTTAAGAAAATGATTATTAATAAAATTGTGTATTTTTTTTATTTTTTTCTTAATAATTAAAAATATTAAAAAAATATTTTTAAAAAAAATTAGCGGTACGCCATGATCCTAGGAGGAAACAGCCTGTCTGGTTCTGAATATTCAGTACAAAAAAGGTCACTTTAAGAACGCTAGCTGGCTGCCCTTATTTTGTTTTTTTGACAGCAAGCTGGCTGCCCATATTGATTCATAGATAGATATTATATAACGCGCGCCATATGCCTCATTTCTACACTCCTCTGGCGACTATAATGGTTTAAAACAACCAAATCTTACTAATATTTCCATTAATAAACTCACAAATTAGTAATATGATTGGTAATATGACCCAAAAGGTAATTTAAGTTTCCATCAAATAAATGCGGGGTCTCTCTCTCTCTAGACCTCTAAAACCTTCAGATCAAATGAAAGGGGTGGGAGCTTCGGCTCCTCCCCCCTTTTTCTCCTTCCCCTCCCCCCTTTTCGTCTATTCTTGGTATTTTTTGTGTAGTATTTTTTTTTTGTTTTCTTTTTTTTTTCAAGCCGAAGAAGGGAGGATCGTTGTTCGGGTCTTTGCAGCCGTCGCTATCCTACACGCGCCCCACCGGGATGAAGCCCAGCTGCCGATCTTCAAGACCACCAAATATGGTGTTCATCGGAGTGGAGCGTAGCCCGCACGAGCAGGACGAAGCTCCGAATCTCGTCGACGCGTGCCCATCACGCGCCACAACGGAGCCCTCTGTCGATGCCACGCTCGGCTTCTCTGAACTCCTTGACTCCGAGGCTTCTAAGATTGACCGTCGATTTTTCCTTCTCGAGTGAATAGGACCTTGCACGCGCCACTGCCATCGCGTCTTGTACTGTTCATTCGCTTTGGTTTTCTGTTTCTTTGTTATTCTCTTCCAGTATTTTGTTGCGTTTGTTTTTATGTTCTTCTGTTCTTTTGTTGACCCAAGTGAGGTGTTATGCATTTGGATCATACGCAATCTGGGGCAAGAGCTATTCGAGAGTGGGGGGCGATGTTATGGCCGGTGATATCGTACGATCAGTGCTCACGCGTAGGTGCTACCTACATAGTGGAGGCTATTGTGTCCATGCGTGAGCTAGGTGCTCGTGCCGTCAGGGTTCAAGATGTCGATGCTTGCGGTGGGCGTGACGTCCGGGTCACACCGAGGCTTGTGGTTTTGTAGTTTAGTTGTTAGTTAGTAGTTGTTAGGTAGTAGTTGTTATTTTAGTTTTTAATAAAATAGAAATAGGCTATTAGATTTAGTGTCCATTGCAGTGTCCTGTACTCTTCCTCCCTAGGAGGATAGAGGGGCCTTCAAGTTCTGTCTACTGAACACTTTCTCTGTTAGGAGAGAGTTTATTAAGAAGTTAAGATAATGTTTATAACAAAGAAATTTGTGTGTGGGGAAGCCCCAGAGCTTATGCGTAGTTGGCTTATAGTCTGGATTTTTTCATGTATTGATAAGTCACAGTTGTAACTTCGGTTCATTAATGAATTGAGACTATTTCCATCAAAAAAGTTTCCATCAAATAAAAACATAGGAGTTATGTTTTTTTATGGGAAATAATTTGTGTAATTTTAGGTAACTTTAAGTCATTTTGATTGAGAAATACTTTCAACTCATCTCATCTCATCTCATTATTACAATTTTTTTAAATTTTCACACAAAATATAATAAACAATTCAATTTTTTCAAATATCAAAATAATATTAATATTAAAACATAATATTTTAATAATATTTTATTCAACGTAATTTTATCTAAAATATCTCATCTTCTCTCATCTTATCTAACTATCTAAGAAGCTACTTAATAGAATGCGATAATATAGGAATTTTAATAAGTAATTAATGATGGGTTAACTCCATGGGTGTTATTCAAAATAATGTGATTCTTATGCGTTTAAAGGACAAGTAAAATAATTTGAAAAGTAAATAGTTAGAGCAACTTTCACAAAAAATAATATTAAAAAAAGGAAAAAAAAAAAAAAAAAAAGCCAGGTACTTTAACGATAAATACAACATCCCCTTGTTAAAAGTTGGATGAGATTAGATTTAAAGAAGAGTTGAAATGATTTATAAATAGTAAAATAAAAATTGAATTATTTATTATATTTTGTATAAAAATTTAAAAAATTTGTTTTGAGATTTGAAAAAATTAAATTGTTTATTATATTTTATATATGAATTTAAAAAAATTATAATAACGAGATGAGTTGATATAGATTTTAATTAGTTGCAGGCACAGTTGAATCGCGTAAGAGTTTTATAACTTTTATTCCCTTTACTATGTTAAATGGGAATCTGCAGGACCAACCAAAAGGGACAGCAAAGAATATGGAGTATCATCGATGCAGAAAATGCATTAGGAGATCATCCCAAAGCCAACATTTCGGCAAAACTCCAAAACTAGTTACTCTTTATATTGTAATCCCCTCTATGCTAGCCCAAAATTTCCAGATAAGATTCTTCCTCTCCTTTCTCTTTTTCCTAATCTTCAATGGTTTATAACAATTCCCAGTATATTAATTTTAATATTACTGATCTGCCTGTGGCACTACTTCCTGATGAGTCTTCTCCACCATGGAACAACAAAGGAGACAGTGGTTGGCAGCTAACAGCAGCAAGTTTGGTGTGCTTGCAAAGCGTTCCTGGGCTGGTTATCCTTTATGGCGGCATGGTGAAGAAGAAATGGGCTGTGAATTCTGCATTCATGGCGCTTTATGCGTTTGCAGCAGTTCTCCTCTGCTGGGTTTTGTGGGCACATCACATGTCCTTTGGCACCAAGCTCTGCTCAATCGTGGGAATGCCCGATTTCGCGCTGACCCAGAACTTTCTCTTAATCCCGTCTAGAGATGGGTATATGCCAATGGCTAACTATGTGTATTATCAATTTGGTTTTGCTGCCATTACTGTCATATTGCTTGCCGGGTCTCTGCTGGGGAGGATGAACTTCTTCGCATGGATGATGTTTGTTCCTTTGTGGCTCACCTTGTGTTACACAATTGGAGCTTTCACTATTTGGGGTGGTGGGTTTCTTGAACCAGCCATCATTGACTATGCAGGCGGTTTTGTTATTCATCTTTCTTCTGGGGTGGCTGGTTTCACTGCTGCTTACTGGGTAAGCGACATGAAAACCTAATCTTTTTTATACAATAATGCATGCTTTCAAATAGAATCAACAAAAAACTAAAACAAAAAACATTACACTTCGACAATTTGAAGGAAGAATATTTGATTTTAGAATCAAAAGAATCGTGTTGCACTCACAACACGTGTTCTCATTCCATGATTGTTATATATGATGAGTGTAGGTCGGACCTAGACACACGCATGACAGGCAAAACTTCCCACCAAACAACATAATTCACATGTTGGCAGGTGCAGGGTTTCTGTGGATGGGATGGACAGGCTTCAATGGTGGAGCTCCCTTTTCAGTAAACGAGATAGCATCTCTGGCCGTTGTCAACACCCATATCTGCACTGCCACCAGCCTCTTGGTCTGGGTTTCTCTGGACATGTTCTTTTACAAGAAAAGCTCTGTAATTGGTGCAATCCAGGGGATGATCACTGGCCTCGTTTGCATCACTCCTGGAGCAGGTTAGCTCTTAAACTTGCTCTACGCTAAGTGGCAGCCAACCCTGGGATGATATATTCACTTAAAGAAGACTTGGTTTCATTTCTAAGGACATATCAACGGCTGCAAAGCATCAATTTAACATGATTTCTAAATAAAGAAAACATTATATTTTTTCATTTTCGATGGAACACTGTGTAAACAGAATAAAGTAATCTATTTGTAAGTCTAATTCGCTTGTAAATAGCACACAACTTACTAAGTTTTGATTAGATTTCGAGCCAACAAGCAAAAAGTTAACATCAACGTAATGATTTATAAGAAAAATGAACTTTTGTGGTCATTTAATTGCGGCAAAAAGATCATTTGTGATCAAAACAGATTCATTTTAATTATAAATAGTCATTTCGTTGAAATTAATTGGCACAAACAAGCAGTATTCTTGTAGTACTGATATTTTTCTTGGTTGTTTAAAGATGAGAAACCACAACAGAATGTAATTGTTTTCATCAATTATATATAAAAATGGACAGGAGTGGTGTGTCCTTGGGCAGCAATAATTATGGGAACACTGTCCGGTTCGCTTCCATGGTACACCATGATGGTTTTGCACCGGAAATCGGCCTTCTTCCAAAGCGTGGATGACACATTGGGGGTCTTCCACACGCATGCCGTCGCCGGTATCTTGGGGGGACTTCTCTCTGGCATCTTCGCCAAACCCAGCCTTTTGAAGCTGATGTACGGAGAAGGAACCAGCTATGGTCCCGGCTTAGTATACGTGATCTTCAACGGATCAGACTTCCGAGACGGCCTCAAGCAAATGGGGATCCAGGTTGCCGGGGCTGCTTTTATCACAGTGTGGAACGCTGTGGTGACGAGCTTAATCTGCATATTGATTGGCCGCATTGTTAATCTTAGGATGAATGAGGAAGACCTTGAGATTGGTGATGCTGCTGCGCATGGAGAGAAAGCATATGCACTTTGGGGAGATGGTGATCAGAAACTGCCAACCTCCCTTCGTTTGCACATATCTCCTAGACTACCTTCTATCTGCGGGAGACAATACCTCTGACTTTGCACCAACAAAAATTGGTTTCACATTTCCAACAATTTTCTGATTTAAACATTTTCTACAATCCGAAGAAATCAGATAAATACAAGATGTGGACTCCACTGTTTAAATGTTGTCCGTGAGCAAAGTCAAGCGTGACATTTAATATAGTGGAGTTCATGTGCATGCTGCTGTGTTATCTCTCTCCGAATGGTAAAAAGTATTAAGTCAGAAAATTGAAGGAAATCTCGATCTTAAAAATAAGCTCCCAACACCATAACCTTTGAGTAACAATCGTTGCTAGGAAAATGCGATAAATGTATTGTATATTATGTTTGTTTTATTATGATCAGTAAATGGTCATGTTGTTATGGAGCATATATAGTCGTAGGAAGTTGTTAATATTGTTCAAAAAGTTCTTCATTTTATTGAGTGTTTGTAAATTAAGCCATGGGATCAGTAATCAGAAAGAGGTGCAGTGATGCTGGTTCGGCTCTGTTGACTGATTAAAGACTAGCTTATCTTTAAGCTAAGCTTTGGATCATGAACTATAAATTTCTTTGATTAATGTTTAAGATTATCATACATATATGTGTGTGTGTGTGTGAATTCAGCTTTATTATCTACTGCATCCAACCAGAAATTCATATTTTCTTTTTTCCTTTTTCTTTTTATGTTGAATTATTTATTTTATTTTATATGAAAATTTGAAAAAATTGTAATGATTAGATGAGATGAGTTGAGATGAGTTGTAAAAACAAACAAGGACACAAGTTTTTCTTAAATGGTCCATTTAGGGGGATGTTTTCTACTTTTCTATGTTCCAAGTTTTACAAGAAAATTAATGTAAGGGACTTGTTAGGTATAAGCAGTTTGGCGCACCAAACTGCGTACCAACACTCATATAGTTTTTTTTATTACAAAAAAAATAAAATAAAAATTTTTTCAGAGAAGAATAAGGTCATTTGTCTTACGAAAATTATCTTCATCTTCAATTTGCATTCTTTCATTAAACGAATGTCTTACATTTAATATTGGTGCATAAAATCGCTTGCAAAAAGACTTTTCCTAACAAACCAATAGGGACTTGCTAGGTACAAGCGGTTTGGTGCACCAAACTGCGTACTAACACTCATATAGTTTTTTTTATTACAAAAAAAATAAAAGAAAAGAAAAATTTTTTTTACAGAAGAATAAGGTAATCTGTCTCACGAAAATCATTTTCGTCTTTAATTTGCATTGTTTCATTAAACGACGTCGTTTTGTGCCTAGGTATTTCTTTTTATATAATATGTATTATATACAATATATATATATATAATTAATATATATTTATATTACAAACAGAGCAGGGCGGGGTTCTACCCCATCCCGCTCCCGCCTCCGCTTGAAGCCTCATATGCGGGCGGGGTCCCCCCCCCCCCTCCCCCCCCCAAACACCCCCACCCTGCAGCAGCAGACGGGATAATCCACCCCACCTCATGAGGGCAAAGCAATTGGGGGACAGGGCAGCAGGGGCGGGCCCCGCTGCCCACCCCTACTTTAAAAGGGATTTCCTTTCGAGCTTGAGATAAGAATTTCTACTTCCAATTGTTGATTCTTGCTCTAACTTTATTTAGAATACTATTGAAAGAACCTGCTCGAGATCTTCCAACAAAAGATGGAAGTCCAAGATATTTCTCATAGGTTTGAGTATATATGTTTCCTGCAATGCGAGTGATAATATTCTTTGTATCTTTATTAGTATCCCTATTGAAGAATATAGATGTCTTCTCCTTGTTAAGTTTATGTCCTAATGCATTTTCTTAGATCTCCAATAACCTTAGCAGTCTGCTCCACTCCTGTGAGTTTGTTTTGTAAAAGAGGAGATTATCATCTGTAAAAAAGAGGTGATTGATAAGGATTTGGCCCCTAGCCAATGGCACACCAGTGATCTGTCCTTCAACTTCTGCTTTGTTTAGGAGTTGACTGAGGGCTTCAAAACAAAGTATGAAAAGATAAGGTGGGGAAGGGTCACCTTGTCGAATGCCAAGGCTAGTCCACTTCTAAGAATACTCAACTGCTACTCATTATTTTATTATTACTTTCACCTACTATTCAATACTATTCACTACTATTTATTACTTTTTTATTACTTTTTCACTATTATTCACATAATATCTGATATCACCTCAGTACCCAAACGTAACAAAGATGGGATTCCATTAATGAGCAAGGTGTATCAAACCGTGGTAACACACCTCATTATGAGCCCTATCCATCAACTAGAAAAACCCATCTTCCTCATTACAACTTCCAAAAAAGGTCATTCAATCTTGTCATGTGCTTTATTCATGTCAAGTTTTAAAGTCATAAATCCTTCCTTCCCATGCAATTGGCACTTCATAGTATGCATGGATTCAAAGGCTACTATGATATTGTCTGTAATTAGTCTTCTAGGAACAAAGGCACTTTGTGTCTAAGAAATTAGCGAGGGAAGAATTGTTTTCAATTTGTTTGCTAATAATTTGGTTAGGATCTTGTACATCACATTGGAAAGGCTGATGGGCCTAAATTCAATGACTTTGGTTGGTTTTGTAACCTTGGGGATTAGAGCTATAAAGGTTTCATTAAGGTTAGTGGCCAAAGAATCAGAGTTGAAAGTTGCTGTAACTGCATTACAAACTCCTTTGCCAACAATTTCCCAATCATTCTGAAAGAAAGCAGCTAGAAATCCATCTAGTCCTGGGGAGCTAAGAGCATTCATCTGATATATGGCATCCTCAATCTTTGAAAATGAAATTTCTTGAAGCAATCTGGTGTTCATTTCCTCTGATACAATTTGGCCTTAAAGATTGAGTACATTCCTCTATTCCTATATGATTGGAAGTATTAAACAGGCCAGAAAGAAAGCTTGGAAAGTAGAGCAGATACCCTCATGTGTATTGGCTGTTTTTCCTTCTCCATCAAATATGCTTTTGATAAAATTGGAGTTCCTTCTTTGGTTGGCACATATTTGAAATAATTTGGTGTTCCTGTCCCCATCCTTTGGCCATCTTTGCTTTGCTCTTTGCTTCCATTTTAAGTCCTCCTCTCTTCAAGGAGTCCATCCACTTCCTTCTTTAGGTGTTACTGATCTATACTGAGAGATCTCCATCATTTGCTTCCTCTAATACTTTGAGATGAGAGAGCTTAGTGTTAATAACTTCTTTTTTGTTTCATGAAGGCTACTTTACTCCACTTCCTAAAAGCTTCCTTGCACCTTGTCAATTCTTTTTGTGGTGTCTGTAATATTGATTAAAGGATAAAATTCACGATTTCAAGCTTTCCTGACAATGTCATTACAGTCTTCCCTTCTTGCCCAATTTGCTTCTTATCTAAAAGGCCTTATCCTCCTTACTTCATTCTCCATGGTCCCTAATTCATGGAGTAATGAACAATGATATGAAGTTTGTGCAGCCAATGCGGTAACTTTGGTTTCAAAAAATAAGTTGTGCCATTCAGAGTTTGCTAGAGCTTGATCCAATCTTTCTTTGGTGAAATTCTTCCATTCTCTATTATTTCTCCATGTAAACTGAGATCCTTGATAGCCGAGATCCTTGATAGCCAAGATTACTTCAATCACTTCTTGAAATTCCTCCATTTGCTTATAGGGTCTTAGTGCTGCTCCAGATTTTTCATTTGGTGGATAATTTCATTAACGTATCCCATGCAAATCCAGGCCAAGTTCTCAGTAGGTTTCAATTCTTTCAATAGCTTCCAACTGTCGGTCCTTTTTTATGTTGAAGGACTCCCATAAAAGCCTGTTTGGAGCCAAATGTTTCCTGTGTGGTTGTGACATTTTGAGAGATATGTGCCTTTGAGTATAAGATACTAACTCTACTTCCAAATGGTCCTTCGAGTAAAAAGCTAGTCCACTCCATCCTATGCTTTCCACAATAAAGCTCCTATTAAAGCCCAACTGGTTTCTGATTCTTTCTGCCTTCCATCTATTACACTTCTTTTCAATAAGGAAAACAAAGTGTGGGAACTTTGTATTCACCAAGTGGTGAAGCTCTCGAACTGTACGAGTGTTTCCAAGCCCTCAATAGTTCCAACTAAGGCCAATCATTGCTGGTGGTCACCAATGAGTCCTGAGTTTCACTCCTTGCAAGGGATGAGTTTGTGCTTTATCTTCTTAGCACAAGAAATATTCCAATTATCATTTGGTTTATTTTGAGATCTCCTTTTTTTATTGTCCTCTAGTTTACTCAGATTAAGTGAATGTTTAAGTGATGTTTGGAAGAAAACTATAAATCTCATCTCATCGAAGTGTCCAAACATTAGCTTAAAAGGCATTTTTCTCCAACAATGAGTTATCCTGACATCCATGATTTTGGGAAGCCAGTTTGATGTAGTACAGTTGAAAGTGGACCACATTCATCACATGTTTAGTGTAGAGGATGAGTCTCATCCATTTTACAGTGCAGACTTGACACATTCGAAAGATTACATAGGATCAAGAAGGAAGAAAATGAAGATAATTCGATGAGATCAGGAAAAAAAAATAAACATCTGTAGCGTTTTAGCATTGAAACTAATATCAATGGCTTTGCATTAAGAAGAAAAAACAAAATGACTACTCATACTGAACTACAAGTACAGAACTTTCTATGCTGTGTTATTCTTTCAGATTTTATAACATCTTCCACCCACACATCATTTTCAACTATTTTAGAGCAGTCAGCAATTCAAGATCATTTCGCTTTTGTTAAATGACCTTGCAGCCTGATTAAATTTGGGCCCCCTTCTCTCGTGAAGAATGTTTGAAGATCCAGAAACCTTGTATCCTGAATCCCTTATCAAACAAAAATATTCTTGTAATGTAAACAAATTACATCCATGCTTGAAGGAAAATATAATATTTGACAGATAGGGAAACAATAATAGGCAACCCCAAGGGAATACACCCTGATGAAAAGCTAACGATTTAACCAGTTCCATGTAGGGAAACATCCGAGGGTGCAGTGCCCAGGATCGGAGATTTTCCAACATAAAAAATAATAATAATAACAGGCAGCATTTTTTTTTTTTCAATATGAAATCATTAAGGGAATTTTATTTTTCCATTCATAATGGGCAAGTAGGAATTGACATATTCAATAACAAATTTCATAAAAAAGATCCATTTTTTCTGTACAACCAGAGAACCAAACATGCTGACTAAAAAGTTCTGATCGTAGTGTCCTCTCCAAGTGAGAAGATAGAGAACACGCACTTGTGCATCAACAAATATTCACAACATTTCAACCTTCTCGTAGTTGCATTCAGCATCTGGACAGCATGACAGACAGTGAAGGAGAGAGGCACACAGAGAGCACAAATCGTGATACTTTCAATTTAACATAAACAATAAATATCCTGGGAACATGTCACGGCAACTCTTCCTTAACAATCACGCATGAACATGAGGATGGGAGGTGATTATGTTGTTAGGGCGTCAGGAACGCGAGCGGAATGAGATCCAAGTACTCGTCCACCTACGTCGGGGAAATTCTCATGTCCGGGCAGGGGGCCAACTGTCCCATCAGCATCTACATGCATAGGATACTGGAGAAGGTGGCCCTGCAATGGTGTGAATTCTGCAGTTGAATATCTGACCCAGTTCTCTTCGGCAATCTCACTCACTGTCTTCACACATTTCAAACTCTCTGGCTCCTCGAAGCATGTATGCTTCACGGCAAGATGCTCAGACCACAGTGACATTCTGTATCCATAGACCTGCATGCGTGCATAGTCTTAAACCATATTCTGAATACAGGGGCAGTGGAGTTCTTGTTAATTGTTAGAGAACCTACGCAACAAACCTAATGTGAAAACACAGGTCAAATCTTAGAAAAGATTAATCACCATCATCACTCTTCCTCACTCTCACCAGCCCCACCAAATTGGCTGCCAGCCACCCAAAGGAAGAAAAACATCTAATGTGAAACACATCATTTAACTGTCTCATTGTTTCCAGTAACATCCTCCAAGCCCCAAGAAAGAAGCTGAAATGAAAACTTCGGAATAAATTAATAAATGTCAAGCAAGACAAACTTTACAGACCTGACCGCGTGGCTGCTTCTTCCTTCCAGCCCAAGTGTGATGGGGTTGATATGCAGCCATAGCTAACTCTGTGTCCTTTGTACCAGCCATGGATCTCTGGTTAATGTTGGCAGATCCCACTATTACGTATTCATCATCAACAATCATTCCCTTGGCATGCACATAAATCATAAACCGCTTGGACTTTTGTGCATCCGAGACCTGAGAAAAGTTTAATTTTGGACAAATAAAAACGTTTTCTTGGAAGATATAAAACAAAACTGTATTTCAATGACAAGGTAATAACACAACATATCAGGATGCATAAAATTTAAAATTCTGTGAAACCCCATTGTATCATAGAGAGAGAAACTAAACAAAATTTAAATATAACACATCTGAGGAAAAACAGTAAAATGAGTAAAATGGAAAATCACATGACAAACAATTTTGAATAGGATTTTTTATTACATGCAATTTGCAATATATGGCAAGATAAAGTGTCGTCCTATTTAATAAAGAAAAGGGCACAATTCCTATAGCTAAGAGAAGTCAAAATTAGAGACCAACAAGATCATTCCATTGTCAAAATACTACCAAAAATAACAGATAATTCTGAGATTATTTAGTCTTCTAGTAATAAAATAGAGCAAGCCCCATTCAAAAACTAGCAGGGACATGTTAAAAGGGCTAAGGTTCTTCAAGAAAAAATAAAAATAACTGCAGCACCCTACGCAACTAGGCAGGATTGGCTCAAGAATTTGTAGGGCTGGAGGCCTGGACAACCAGAAAACCCAAAGAGGTCCATTCTTTCCTGTGCTTTTTAGACAAAAGAATTCCATAATTGATACATGTAAATAAAAAAAACAAGCAAGGGAAGCTATTTGATAACTATTCCTTAGAACAACAGATTGAACATGTATGCTGGCATCATTCAGATGAAAATATAATTTCATACTGTTTCAGGCCGGCCTTCATTTAAACAGACATTGATGTTTCACAGGCACTGCTAATATCCTTATAACTTTTTTTTTATGGCAAGGAATCCCGGAGACTGCAAATGCAACTTGTCTTTTTACCCAATTGAACCCTGGATCTGTGCAGCATGTCCCCATCATAAAAATCAGGTAAATCATCGGCTTTTCACAGATGAGAATGGCCCCTAGAAATTGTTTGCACCCAAGGGTTTGAACCTTAGACTTGAGCCAATCACAAGGAGTTACACCTTACTAACATAACGACAGCACAGTCTTCAATGATACTGGATTATCTTTTTTTTTATAAGTAATGATACTGGATTATCTCATAGATGAAATAGATGAAAGTATTAAAATTCATCTTACTGGTGGGTTGATTTGAGAAAGAAAGGTCAAGGCTTTAAATTTTAGGCGCACTATATTTGAGTGCATAATTACTGTGAAGAGAATATCTTCCTGCCGGTCATGCTGTTCACGGGCTAAAAACAGCCTCCAATATCTTCTTGCCACGTAGCCCACCATGAGACTAACATTGGGTCTGCAGCATACAGTAAAAAAAACCCATGGAAGACAAAAAGCTTGCCAGGTCCCTGTCCCCTCTCCTCTCCCTCACCCATTTGAAACACTCGATCCCTGAAGCCTCACCCCTCTCCTCTCTCCCGTCTCCCTCACCCCTATGAGTGAGGTTCACATTTCCACCATAATAATTTTCCTCTATTATTGCTATTTCTTGCAGCTCTATCATTGACTGCAGACACTAGACCCCATAAAAATACACTAAAGCAAGAAACTATAGGAGAAAATCTAGTCAAATCTACAAAATTGACACCAAGACCCACTTTTTCACTACGAAGAGCATCCTTCAAAGAGAGAACAGAGCATTGCATCTCTTTTTTCAAAATCTTGGCAACGAGGCAGGCACTTTTCCAGGCCTCAATACAGTTGGTGGAATCCAAACAAGGATCAGATTCAATTAAGTCATTCTGTTGATTGGTATGGCCAAACTGGGTGGCAAGCTCGGACTCAGTGGCTGCATCGTTGGCGTCAGACTGCTGGTGGCAGCAACAGGTGGTGGAAGCCAAGAGGCACAGTCGGGTAGCAGAGGAAAAACAAAAGATCTTTCTAGATTTTTAATTCTAGGTAAAAATCCCATGTGGTGATCTCATGATTTTAATTTGTATATGGCTGAGGTGTCATACTTGCATTGGCTGCTGTTAAATGGCTGAAAACAGCCTTACCGTTCCAAAGAGGAACTGTACTGTGAATTGTATCTGAAGGCAGCAGATGTCAGAAATGAAAATTACAGACCAACTACTTCCAATAATCATGACAATTTAGAGCAACAGAAAAATAGAATTCCTATGGGCTATTACCTTGTCACCATTATCACTCGACCTTTCCTCGGGAATGTTTTCCCGATTACCAAGGCAATAGAAATTGAGAAAATCTTGAGGATGCGAGTCCACACTCCCTGTGGCTTTCAGTTCCGTTGCAACTATATTGTACATCATTTGCATTGTTTGGCTCTGCAAGAATAAGTGTGCAAAAGCAAGGACGTAAATTGCATTGCTTCTGTTGTTATCATCTATATTAAATGCTTTTTGTACTTTCCATGTAACATCTTCATATCAAAAACTAAAACCAAGAAGAAAAATAAAGGATAACATGCAGCCTAACCAGGTGAGTCTAATAACTTGGAGAATTGCAATCAGATAGAACCAGGTTGCCAAGAATAAAGCCTATTGATCGGTGGCAATGTAAGGGGAGACTACTCTAAGGGCTAGAGAAGCAGGTGAACGGTGCAAAAGAAGAAAAAAAAAATTTGGTTTTTATTGTCAGAATGTACCAACTATCTGTAGCTATCTTGTCTGTCTCAAAACATGTAGCAATATTTCCAGTGTGTACAGTTCAGAAATTAGATAAAAAAAATTACCTGCCAAAAGAGAATTTCTTGCACAGTTAAAGATTTTGGATCACCCTCAGGCCACATTGGTATGACAATATACACTGCGAATCTCTCATTTGCTCTAATTTTACTTGCAATCTTTAATGCCAACTCCATTGGGATTAGATTATCAACTCCTGCTCACACAATGAAAATCAAAAACTGGAGAAAATATTCTATTCAACAAATAAGGAAGATATTTGGTGTTCAGGACATGATTTTTATCCAAATATATATATACAGGAGCTATTGTATTGCAGGGGGGCAATGTTCATGATTTCTTGTCTTTAAATTATCGCATGTAGATTGTATTTAGGTGTTCTTCTGTATACATCCTGTGTACATGGGCTATGCCTATTTCATTCATATATATAATATTTATCTCTTACGTATCAAAAAAAAAGAATCACAGAATGCAAAAGCCACAACTAATCTTAAGGAAGAATTGAGAGGACGAGCAAGCCTGTCCTTGTGTTGGTGAAAATTAAGTGCAAATGTAGCAGGACTAGTGTCAAACCTAGACAATCTTAATCAATTCTTGTGGATGAATTAGCATGTGGCAGCATTTAATACAGATAGATAATGTGTAAACCAGTCCCCTAGGTGAACAGATGGAAAACATAAATATAGAAACTACTTCTCAACATAAACTGCTTGGATTCTGAGATCTCAAGAACATTAGTCTTATAGTAAATACTCCACTAAAAGAAAATTTTGGTCCAAGGATGGAAACAAGACTGTATAGACAACTAAGTAAAACACCAAGGAGTAACAGAAGTTTATAATCCTGACCTGCATTTTCATATGATGGCCATGCATATGATGATCCAAGAAAATACTGATTTTCAATATATATGAAATGTTTAGCAGATCTGATCGCCTGGATGTATCCCGTTTGAATGCTTTTATCTATAACCAAATTTTTGGAGTAAATAAGGTTCTGCAGTAGAAGAAGGTTAATCTCAAATTAGGGAAGTATAGAATAGCGTACAACCAATATAATGGAAGTATAGGTCTCAGTCACAACAAAGAGGTGATGAAAATCTTACCAATAAAAATTGTATTTTCGAAATAAAGTGAACAAGGTAGAAAAATATAAATAAGAAAGGGAATGAAAGGGAAAAAAACAAGAAGAAGAAGATCATACACCATCCCGTGCCTTGACAGCAGCATTGGTTTTGGGAAATCCTTTCACTGATCCTGAATCAATGGACCGAAGAATCTGCAAAGTCAAAATAAATGCACTGATATTGAATGGAATAATTGGACTGAAAAAGGAATTTTTCATCCTTTTGCCATAGCACCCTTCCAATAACCCCCCCCCCCCCCCCCCCCCCCCAAAAAAAAAAAAAAAAAAAAAATCGGGGTGGCCAAGAAAGAGGGAATTTTTATTTGAAAGAAACTTGCAAATCAAACCTGAACATGCCAGCGTTCAGGATCATGTTCACCGACAATCCACAGGCTAGGATCATCTTTCGGAACAGATGCAGTACCATTCTTTAAAGCAGATACATCAGGACTTTGTATCCAAGAGATGCGTTCAATTTTTATTAAGGCGTCATCACTCCAATGGGTGGCAACCTTTTTTAGTAGTCCAAATTCTTTCCATCTCGTTGCTTTCCTCCAACGCTGCTCAAAGTTTATAAGAACATCGTATGCAGCAGGCCCGTCAACTCTGCTGTGCAGGTCATGCCATGGTTGCCTAGGAGCCTTAGTTCCAGGCTATTTACAGAAAACATGGGGGGAAAGCACAAGGACATAAAAAAGAAACAATTGTTACAGCATTAGTGCTAGTTGAACAAGCGATCCATATAAAATACACAAGTAGACTGTAGAATGCAGCCTAAGAAATCATTAAATCAAGGAAAATTAGATTTCACACTTGATAAACTTTAAAGAATATGATAAGAAACAAAATTCTCAGTTGCATACCGGTATGTAGTACAAAGATAGTTGACAACAGATAAAAGATAAATAGCAGCACTGGACCTAGAACGGACCCGAGTTAATAATTAACCTACATAAACTTTATTCACCTAAAACTTTTACCCACAGAATCACAGCTACGATATATATTGTTGAAATGTCACAGTGCTTTCAATTGGAAGAACAATAGAATATAACTTTTAAGTGCACTGGAAAAAATTGATAAATAGTGCCAAGTATTCCTCTCTTTTTTCAGATAAGACAAAATCTCATGAATAGAAATTCTGCTTTTGTAGCATCTCTGTACAAATGATAATGGACAACACAAGGAAGCTAATTAATACCTTCATAATCCTGCAGAAAACTACCTAGCCAGAAGCCTCAAATTCCAGAGAAGATGCTAAGTCCATCATATTATATTCCAGGAATTCCCCAGGCCTATGGTCATAGGACCACGAGGGAATCCCATAGCAACATGATTTCTGCCCTGAATTAAGATAGACTCAAGTGAAGCAATATGGTAGAATGCCTAGCCAAAACTAAGAGGAAGCACGGGGGGTCTGGGAGGGGGGAGAGAACCTTATATGTCAAGAACTGTCACAAAGAAACTATAGATGCCTTCTCTTGCGTGAAAGAAATGATGAAAAGGAAAATATACAATTGTCTGCAGGATCTCTTGTGGACTGAATCAGATATGAGTTTAAGCTTTATCTGGTCAGCTGGCCAAAGATCTGTACTCCAGTTTCCTCGCGAGGGTTGGGAGTTAAACTTGATGGCATTCAACTGCACCATGCTAGGAAAATGGCTATGGTGCTTTGCCACAGAAGGCGGAGGCCTTACACCATTCAGTGGTCGAAGTCAAGTATGACAATATTTTTTTTTTTATATAAGTAAAAGTCAAGTATGACAATATGTAGGAAGGGTGGTGCTCTGATGATAAAGGCAGATCTTATGGAGTTGGAGTGTGGAAAAACATAAGAAAAGGATGAGATATTTTCTCTAACTTTATCATATCCGAGGTGGTGATGGGGCTAAAATCAAATTTTAGCATGATGTTTGGTGTTATGATCAGCCCTCGAAGTTAGTTTTTCTTGAGTTGTCCAAAACTTGTCGGGGAAAGAGGTCTCCACAGTAGATTCTTGGCTGCTATACAACAACATTAAACAATGAAACATCACTTTCATTCAATCAGCAAAAGATTGGGAAGTGGAGTCGTTTTCTTCATTCTTTAAACATTTGTACCCTATATGGATGGGAGGAGGTGATGAGTAAAGATCTTGTGGGTTTCATCTAAAAAGAGGAAGTTCGAGGTCAGAAATTTTCGTTGTGACCAGCGGGTACTCCTTTTCCTTGGGCATTTGGTGGAAGAAAGCTCCTTCACAGGTGGTGTTCTTGGTGTGGACAACTACCTTAAGGAAGATTCTAACTACTGACAATTTGAGAAGAAGCCTAGTGATGAACTGAAGCTACATGTGCAAGAAGAATAGGGAGACAATTGATCACCTTCTGCTGCACTGTAATGTAGCCAGAAGAATATGGGAGGGGGGGCTTAGTCTTCCATCTTTTTGGTGTTGAGTGGATGATGCCCCAAACAGAAGTAGTTGTTGGGTTGCTAAAGAAGACAAAATGCATGTCAATGCAACATCGAGTTTGGGCGGTTGGTTCCTTTAGGCGTAATGTGGTGCGTGTGGAAGGAGCACAATGCTCAAACTTTGAGGATTGTAAGAAGAAATCGGATCAGCACGGATGAGCTTAGATGAGTCAGATCCATGTTGCTAAAAACTCTTTATATCCAGTGGTCATCTAATATGTTTTCTAGTTATATAGATTTTATGTATTTTGTTTTCATTCGTCACTAGTCGAGTGTCCTCTCTTCTATACACCCTGTGTTGCGCCACTTTGCGCTTTTAATAAAATTGACTTGCTAGTAGAAAAGCAAGGTACAAAGATTAATAGATGCAACAAAACCATGATTACATTCAAATGATATCATGATGCAAATACAGTAGTTAGAGCGTTCTATAAACAGACTGTTTTGCTAGAAACTTACAGCAAATGTAGGATTGTGGAAGTCATCATCAAATATAGTGTCAAGATCATGAAATAGTTGGTGCTCAGGTGTATCATAGCGACCATCACAAAGATCAATCCCTCCCTAAAAACTCTTTATATCTGGTGGTCATCTAATATGTTTTCTAGTTATCTAGATTTTATGTATTTTGTTTCATTCCTCCCCTAGTGGATTGTCCTCTCTTCTATACACCCCATGTTGCGCCACTTTGCGCTTTTAATGAAATTGACTTGCTAATAGAAAAAAAGGTACAAAGACTAATAGACGCTACAAAACTTTGATTACATTCAAATGATATCCTGATGCAAATACAGTAGTTAGAACGTTCTATAAACAGACTGTTTTGCTAGAAACTTACAGCAAATGTAGGATTGTGGAAGTCATCATCAAATATAGTGTCAAGATCACGAAATAGTCGGTGCTCAGGTGTATCATAGCGACCATCACAAAGATCTATCCCTCCCAAAAATGCAGTTATCTTACGATTATTACCGAGTGCTTGTGTGTCAACAAGGACACATTTCTGATGGTGTGTAAAAAGGGTTCCGACAACCTGTATAGAACCATCACATAAGCAACTTCAACAAGTTATTCAGATTAAAAGAAGGCAAATGGCATTATAAAGATCAAAGATACCAAAATATAGAGTATTAATGAATTTTTATTAGTAACAATGAGATACCTCGAATACACAAGTATTAAAAAAAAATTGTTCACCTAAAAAATGGAAAATGCTACATGCTATACTTGCAGCTTAATATAATCTCGCCATGCTGACATCATATTGCCCATCAACCATTGAATTTTTTCCTTTTTCTAAAAAAACAAAGTTATGATGCGATGGCTGATGAGCAGTGCCACATGAACACAATGGAATAGGAGTAGGGTGAATGTGTAGTATATATAGATTAACTTCCTTAACAGATTAACTTCCTAAAGAATACATTCTATGCGAAGTTATTACATAAACAAGGATTCAAGAACCAATACAAATAAAATTATGACTAAGCCAGACAACGAGACTAGTAATAAATGTTGAAAATGGACAAATACCACAACAAATTAAATAATTTAAAAAAGGCAAAGTCACAATGAAAGAGAGGAAAAAAATAGACAATCTCCGAAAATTAACGTAAAAGTTTTGTTTTTTTTTTTTTTATAAGTAAGAAAAAATAACGGGAAAGTTTTACTAGATAATGAAGTAAAGCTCGCCTTCTGCTTGATAATGCCCATCTTATTGCTGGCGTAGCGAGGTGACAGCACACACGAGACCGATGAATGCTTGAAGTACCTCTTGGTCTCTTCATCATGCGTCGCCATCACTCCTGGCTGCAAACAATGCCAATTTCACATTACAACTCAAGAATCGCCTAGATTTCTCAATGCAAAAAGATTGAAGGTAACATCAATGGCCCTGGTGATCATCTTTAGGATTGATTGTTCAATACAAATACGAAAATTGTACTAATATCATCAAATACAGAAACCCAACACTTCACATGTCTGCTCATCCAGAGATGATAAAAGAACAATATCTATCTGAACCATTAACAGTAAGAACAAAGGTTTTCAAAACACTGCCTGAAAAATTATCCAAAAAATGGAGAGGATGGGATCCTATCAGAGTCCAATTACGAAATGCACGACATCACACGCACCGTTCGGATGAAGAGCTTGTCGTGGGAGGTCTTATCGTCCCAAACCAACAACAAAACCCGCACGCCCTCTTCGGACTTGTACTTGAGCAGTTCACCGAGTGTTAAATCCCCACCACGCGGCAACGAGCGGGTCGGCTCCCGAATCAGCTTCACCTTGTGGTAAATGGACCAGCCAACGATGTAAATCAAATGGTGAGCCTCAGTGATAGCATGGCAAATATCCTCCCAGCATGTCTCTTGCTTGAAAGGCTTCCCTTCCTCCAATTCTATCTCCGGCAACAAGTTTTCCGGCATGTGCGCGTCTTGGTACAACGTCACGTGGCATCCTTTCCTCAGCGGGAAGTATGTGTGCCTCACGCCCTTGTGTTCGGGATCGCCCGCGATGCCATGTTGGTACAACGGGTTTTTCTCCGACGGGGTGAACTTCAACTCGAGTTTGAGAGCAGTTTCCGGCTTCGGCGGCTTCCCGTAGGCACCAATTATTGGGAACCAGCCGGAGATGAGCTCGCCGGACTGGATCTTCTGAGCCGGGATCTTGACGGTGCCAATGATCTCCGCGCCGAAGACATCGTCATCCTTGACCTGGAACTCCAGGTTGACTACTTGGTGCGCCAGTGGAATGAGGAAACGCTCGTTCCACTGGGGGTCCTGGGAGTTCTTGAGGACACGCGTGCGGGCCAAGGTGACTTGTGGAACCGTCACCTTGACGTAAGGGTCGCTGGTAATGATCTTGCGGTGGTGGTGGATCTTGAGGCCGTCATCACCACTGTCATCGGGATTTTTGCTGGTCTTTTCAGGGATTTTAATAGTGTCACAGACGGTTAAGCAGCGGCGGAGATGCTGCACCACGACGTCCATGTTCGGTAAGCGCCGGGCCTCGATGATTGTCAGGTCGAGGTCACCGTGGAGCCACGTCATCAACTCCTGGTCTGAACCGCGCTCCGCCATGGAGATGCAGAGGTAAGAACAACGACGGCGATCAGAGTACCAACTGCCGTACTTTATCCAACTGGTAAAGCATGAGAAACAGAGGGAAAGCTACGCCAAGCCAGGCAGGGAAGAGAGAAATTAAAGTGAAGGGGAAAGAATTACAAGGAAGGAATACAAAGAAAACTGACAAAGGAATAAGGATCTGGTCTCTTGCTTGCTGCAGAGAGTTCCGGCCTCGTGGGGATGCGGGAATCAGTTACAAAATTCAATCCTTAATTAAAAAAAGTAGTAAAAATGGAGGGTTTTAAAGCTGAAGAAGATTCGGAATGGATGTTGTTTGTGTGGGGGAGAGGGGAGATTAATGGCGATATGAAGATAAGGAGGAGTGAGACAAATGACTACAGAGGGGTTACGCCGTTACGGGTAACCGTTGCAGAAGAGGATATAGACACTCACTGCACGTTACGAAGTGAAAGAGTGCGTGGTAAGCAAACTTGAAAGGACCCAATGACTTTCCTCTCCACTCTGGTTTGGACCCGTCGGTGAAGGGGGGGGAGTGGGTGGCAGTCTGGATAATAATGATACAGAAGACCATGGCCATAGGGGTTGTTTCTACTGTCTCCAAAACCAAAGTTGCTTTCAATCCTTAACCCTACTTAAACATAAATAAAACGGCTCTTTGTCACACCAATCAGAGGGGTTGTTTGGTTTCTCCTTCCTATTTTGGGGGTGGGTCTTGATTTGGTGCATGTCAAGAGTTACTATTTCGGTGCTCTCCGGTCCTACCCTGTAACGGCGTTCTTCTTGTTTGAAAGCTGTAATCAGATTCAGCACATGCATGGTTCTTCGTTTAAAAAAAAAAAAAAAAAAGAATTTCTTGGAACCGGTTGGGCTAATATTAACCAAATAACAGGCTGTCAATAGTTAAGTGACACCTATTAGTTTCAAGTTTCATCACAGTTATCTTGAACCTGTACCACATCAGAAACAAATTTGCCCCTTTAGCCCCTAAGCCCCACGCAGACCCTTACGGCCTTACCCCCCTCGCACCCCCTCAAAACTCAGCCCTTGGAACAACGTCCGCGCCACACCCCCCCCCCCCCCCCCCCCCCCCCCGATCTCAACCCCCTTAAGAACAACGTCGGTCCCCCTCGCGTTAGCGTCGCGTCGCGTCTTAGCCCCCTCACAATGGCCTCGATGCTCAGCCCCTTCGCACTGGCAATAAAGCTCAGTCCCTCAAACGTAACCCGCAAACTAAATAAATAGCCTTTACAGGTGAAGAAAATGACGAAACTATATCAAGCACCAGGTTTTTTGTACGAATCATGATTGAACATATTTGGGGCACATGTTTTCATCTTTAAGTTCCAACTCATCAATCTTGTTCAAAACATATATACTTTTTCTTTTTCTTTTTTGTTCTACAGTTATGTATATGCTGCATAATTCTTTATTTTTCTTTTGCAACCACTGGGGTTTATGCAAATTTGGTGGCTATTTATGTAAGGTTTTCTATTTTCAGTGGACTTCTGCTTGTTGGGAGATCGCCAGTAATCCGACCACCATTTTTTTAATATCTAGATAATTGTAAATTTTATTAATAAATTTGTATTTTGTGCTATTGCTGCTGTTTTCTTCATGCAGTCTGGCTGCCTTTGAATCCCAAACATGTCTGCAACACTTTGTAGTTTCTATAAAGGAGACAAGGCTATGCCTTTTCATTTTGTAGGTTATGTTTCGAATTCCTGCGATTTCTGTTTTTGCTTGGACTGTAAATATGTCGGCGTTGAACTTAGATGGTTGGCGTCGGACTGAGATTGGGGGGTTCAAAGAGAGGCAGTGAGGAAGAGAGAGGTAGAGAGGGGCAACGAGGAAGAGGAAGACAGAAGAGATGAAGGCTCTGTCATGTTGGCATCGGACTGAGATTGGGGCAGTGCAAACAGACGGAAGAGAGGGGTAGACTCGAAGAGGAAGACAGAAGAGAGGGCTACGAAATCAGAGTGTATTTCGTCTTGATTCCCTGTGGTGTAGCCTATGCAAATTACAGTGTATTTTCTTACATGTCAACAATTGAATAGAAGGTTGCTTTTGGGCAATTTACGGCCTGACTGCTTAGAAGCGGTTCCCTTCTTCAATTTATCCATATCTCTTATTCTCAATTTGAGAATTTCAAAGAAAATTTTTTGTTCTAACTTCTAAATAATGTGTTGGATTTGGATTATGTCGAGTTAGAATGAAGACAAGTATGAGATGCTCGTAATCTAGCTTATTTGGATTGAGAAATATTCTCAGTCTATCTCATCTCATCTCATAATTATAATTTTTTTAAATTTTTACATACACAAAATATAATAAACAATTCAAATTTTTCAAATGTTAAAATAATAATTAAATTAAAAAATAATATTTAATAATATTTTATTCAACTTTTAACTTTCATTTAAAATCATCTCATCTCATCTCACTATTTGATCATCTCCTTGAAAATATCAAAACTCTCAACGACTATATGTTAATATGATGAATTTAACGTTGAATTGAGGTGTCAAAAAACTGTCATATGCAAATAAGTCAATGAGAAGGAAAAAAAAAAAAAAAAAGTCGTTGAGCTAATAATGAGAGATATTTGGACTAAATGCTTTAATTGTATTACTATGTCAAAAATGTATGATGTTTTAAGTTTTGTGATAGTACTTGTCGGTATGCTAAAAACATGCTTGGTTCAATTAAGTTTGTGAATTACGAATTTATAGAAGCACAAGTCATATCTCAAGAGTATGTTTGAATATATTCGAGAAGAAAAAATTCTATTTGGAATTTTTTTTTTATTATTATTTATATACACCAAACAAATTGCTTATGTATTATAATCTTGAAATATCAGCTTACGTTTAAAAAAAAAAAAAATCAATACTCAATTTTTTGTGAATCTTATAAAGTAAAGAAGTCGAAGGGTGGTGATAGTTTTAATGATCTAATACTACAATCACAAATAGATTATACAAAAATAATTTATTTGAGCGTTTTACTCAATTATAGATTGAGATGTAGGGTGAATGGATGCCTATAATTAACCCCAATTGTAGAAGATGGCCTTTTTTATTTTTTGACAAAACTCTCGTGGAAATATAGATGAAACGGCAACATCACAATCGATTGCAACGAGGTGATTGGGGTTCACTTTTTATGCTCTCTTTTAACAAAACTCCAGTGGAAATAGGTGAAATGGCAACATCACAGTCGATTGAGACGAGGTGGTGGGGTTCACTTTTATGGTCCAATTGCCCAAGACGATGGATGATGCTTCCTAGTGTCTTTTCTTCGAATTTTCCTTTAAAGAAGTATGTAACATTTTTTTTTTTTAAATGTATTCTACTGACAAAATTATGTATTCTACCGATATGATTTGTCTTGATTTGATTTGAGATATTATTTAAAATTAATTTATCTCCCAAATCAAATGTGGTTGGATCAATAATATGAAAAGTATGTCCTTCACATCGACTTACAAATGAGACTCGTTGAAAGAAGATATGGGCTGGAAAGGTTATAAAGTGGAAGTTAAAGTCCCAAGGCTGCAAATGAACAGCTCAAGCTCGGCTCATGTATATTCGGTTCGAATTCAATTCATTTAATAAATGAGATGTTCGTAAACACTAATATAAGTTCAAATATTAAATGAGCAAAATTCGTATAAATTTGACTTGACTCAGTTTAGACTCATGAACAAAACTCGTATAAGCTCGACTTGATTCATTTGAACTCGTTTTGAAGCTAGTAATATGTTTTATGTACGTATGTGTTATATATATTACATGTTAGTTATGTTGATTATATATTATTAATTTATTTATAATTTACCTTATTTAATATATATATATACATATATGTTATGTTCCCAAAATGTCTATAGGATAATTTGTATAATAATATATCATACAACTACAACTATTGATTTACTATATTATCTATATGTATTAAATAGTTTAGTTTATACATTTATCTTGAGTATTATTATTTTAATTTATAACTATAAGTTATTTTTATAAAAAAAGGTTATACCATAAGAATTTGAATCAAAATTATTTGATTGAATAGTAAAATGGTTTAAGTTTTTTTTGTAAAATTTAAAATTTTTTTTATTAATCAAAAGATAAGATTCAAGAATTTCAAAATAAAAAATTGAGTTTGAGCTCAAGCTACTCGAGCTCGAGTCGTTTGTTTATTTTTCGTCAAGCTTGAGTCGAATTCAAACAACATTAATGGTTCACGAGCCAAGTTTGAACAATGATATTCGAGTTTTATTCAAGTTCAAACGAGCAAACATGTTAATTGAACTCAAGTACTCTTGACTTGGTTCGTTTGCAGCCCTAAGTGGAACCAAATAAACCCTTTTTTTCATATGAACCATGCAGTCCAAGCCCAATGGTTTAGAATAGTACTGTCAGCCCAACCCCTTGGAAAATTAAACCAGTGAATTAGTTTGTGGTCCCAGTTAGGGTTGAGCAAAAATTTAAAAATTTGACTCCGACTTCGGCTTTTCTCTGACTCCACGGAGTTGGAATTTTTTTTCTTAGAAAGTCGGAATTGGAGTTAGAGTCAGAGGTGTTGGCTTTGCTTGGTTTTGTTTGTTGCTGGAATGAGACATGGGATTTAAATTGTGTTGTTGGTTGTAGTTGGGAACAATTAACAATATTTGATAGCTTGTAAGGTTTTAGTTTTGGAATGTAAGTTTGTAGTGAGTGAATGATTTAGTTTTGTAATTTTGTTTATGTATTTTTAATAGATATTTGTTGTCTATCCTTATAATTTTGGTAATGTATTTTTAATGTAATTTTGGTTATGGTTTAGTTTTGCAATTTTGGTTATATTTTAATAAAATTAAAATTTGAAATAATATTTAAAAAAAAACTGAAATATAAAAACCCAAATTTGATTAGTGAGAATCCAAAATTGTTAAATTGAAATTCCAAATGAGCTAAAAATAAAAAGCTCAATAAAAAACTCAACTCCAACTCTGTTGCTCCAACAAGTCGTGGAGTCAGAGCTGAATTTATACGAATCGGAGTTGGAGGTAGGGCACTCCAACTCCTACCTCTGACTCTTACTCTAAAACAATCGATACTCAGCCTTAGTCCCAGCACGGTCCATACTCAATTGATTGCTCCTAAAAAATAAATAAATAAAGATAAAATTCACATAAAAATTAAATTTTTAACTATTGACATTGAGTTTTACTTTTTTTTAAAGAACAGGCACGAGATTTAAACATGCTAAAATTATATTTAATATTATTTTCTTCGTACATCATATTCTTATAATACATATAACAGTTAACTGAAAAAGATATTACGATAAGATAGAAAGTATCCGCCTTTCAATATGAAGTGCATAATTTGGTGAATAAATAACCATCATCCAACGTTTGCAAGTGGGTGATCAAACGAAGAAGCTCAAACGGGAACTCCCACCTCCAAAATGGAAGCACTCACTTTGCATTGCCAACAACCTTCACGTGACCTTTTATCTTTTAAATAATGTAATTCTTATTAATAAATAATATTTACAGTTATAGAGTATGTAAATACTATATATTATTTTTTTTTTAAAAAAACACTAAAACATTTAATTGGCATGATGCGTTGCTATTTTTGACCGTGAGAAAAATAAAACAAGATCGTCAAATTACAAAGTTAAATCATTTTTCATTTAAATGGTAAAAAAATAATTAATTAATTAAATTATATCATATCAATAATTCACGTATGAAAAAGACAAATACAAAATAAGGAAAACATTTTATCTACTATATATATAAACGCGAATGTTGAATGGACAGTATTTTCGTCTAACATTTTTTTTTCCAATTTTGCCTCTACATGTATTTTTTTTCTTCTTTTGCCGACTACTTTTTTGGTCTTTATCCCTCATTTGTTTTATTGTATTCTTGTTTTTACGTTTTTATCCCTCATTTGTACATCTACAGCGATTTGTTAAACCCAAAAGAAAACTAAATTAAAATCCATGAATTACAAATGTTCAGACCACATCCAAACAAATATTAGATATACTAAAGTATGTAAAACCAGAGAAAAGCATATATAAGAAATAAATCAGAAGATAAGAAAGATAGAAAGATTTGTAAGTATTTGAAAATTAAAAATTTGCAATTAAAATAAACATCCCAACATCTCAACGCATAAAAAAAATAAAATAAAATAACAAACAAACAGGAACAACAAACCAATACCCATCAGGCGAAAAATAAATAAATCTTAGATCTGAAAGATTCGTAACATTTTCAAAAAATGAAGTTGTGAAAAAATAGAAAAAAAAAACACAGATAGCAATTTCTGAGAAATATAATATCATATTTGTATGTATTAACAAAAAAAAAAAAAATAGAAACGAGCACACAGAAATAATCAACACGAATTAGTTGGAAAAAAAAAAAGATCTGAAAGCTGAGGCTTCACATCCGTTACATTTAAAATTTTTATTTCTATAAAAACAGATAAAAAAATAAAAAAAAAACAAAGCAGGAAGAGCAAACGAACAAACAGCTACCAAAAAAACAGGTTTGATATTCTAAAACAGCTACATTTTTATAAGAAAATCTTAAAAAAACAGCTACATTTTATAAGAAAATCTGTTTAATTTTTAAAAAATAATGTTGTACAATATTTTATTTTTATTTTTTTAAATATATATTGTATTTTTATTTTATTAATCAATTTCATTTAATGATTTGATTTCGAGAAACTAATTTCTTTTATTTTTATCTTGAATCAATTTTTTCCTTGAATAACAAATCTTATATTAATAACAGGTTTGATATTCTAAAAATTTAATATTGATTGTTGAATATTAAACTTTATATTAATACCAAATCTGATATTGATAATACTATTAATATTGTTATTATTAACATTATTAATAAGAAATTTCATTTTCTCCGGTCCTTTATACTATTTTAATTTTAAATTCTATATATATTGAATTTATTTATTATATCTGTTATTATTCTTAATAACATGGACAATTACATCAAAATAAACTCATCACGCTCTCTGCTCAGCCTATAAATCAAGCTACATCGTAAACACTCAAAATCTATTTTTGTTAGACTTCTCACTGTTGTAATTATATACTTAAATAGGACGCTAACTTGTATATAAAGTTCATATTTATTTCTTCACTTTTTTCTCTCTCTCACATGGGCAGTTCGATAAATTCAACTGCGGGTTCACATGCTTATTAATTGGTTCGTCAAAGCCACTTTGCAAAGATAAATATTCAGCTTAAACTTTTGAATAATTTGAATGAATTCACAGGGAGCATTCCTTTCATTAGCTTTGCTTCACGTGGGTAACGTTTGTATTTGGACTGCGTACACTACTCTACTAATTATATAAAGTGATTTCTAAATTTTAGACGAAAAAATATATTTGTAACTGTCATATAATCGCTTTGAAAAAATTGAATAAAATATGAGATCTATAAAAAAAAAAATTAATTTTTTAGTAGTAGATCTTACTTATTTTAAAGTAATTACGCGGCGTTTATATACTTCATAATTGTATATAAAACTACTCTTGCTTTGATTCAATTTTATTTTTAATCATACAGGTTTATTTGGAGGAGATAGAAAATCATTTAGTTAATTTTGATTATGCATCTTGCAGCATTTAATGGTAGACAAGAAACTGGGCATACGTGGCGCACGTTGCCCTTACTAGTTAATCTAAAAAAATGACATCAAATAATATCTACGTATTTTACAAAAAGTTGTTGGCTTGATTTCTATATATAGTTTTTGTTTAATTATTCTCTGCACAAGCATATGGTCAAAGGGAGATTGCGTTCTCGGCACGGTCCCTCGGGTCCCAAAGTTCAAGTTCAAAACCTCGACCCTCTTTTTCGTATTCCAGCAGTAGCCAATAAAACTCCCCACCACCTGCTTCAGCTAACTTGTCAGGAATTGCCTTCAATCCTCCTCCCAGAATGCTACTTAGTTAACCCAAAGACACAGGAAATAAGAAATGCAAAATGCCAAGAACGAAACAAGATTCAATTATAAATCTTGGAGAGATTTTTCGAGAAATTCTCGACCTCTGTTATGGACCTGAAGTGAAGCGATGAAGTCCAGGAGAAAGAAACAAACATAGCGTTTTGGGTCTTTAGTTAAGCTATGCATTTTGTTTCTACGTACAAACGGAATGCCAAACGGAATGGAAGCGGCTATACGTGGCAAAGTTTATGTGGAAGTGAAAAAAAAAAAAAAAAAGGAAATGCCAATGTAAGAATATTGACAATGAATTAGCCAAATATCAATGCAAGTCTAAATTTTAACTAGATGTGAGAAAAAACCTTCACATTGGACTAGCCAATGGTCTAAAGCTTAAGACTTAAGCTACAGTAAATCTTAAGTCCAACATGGCGAGCTACTGTTCACAATAGAAAGTAATATTTTATTATTTCATCTACCTCACTCTCTCTTTCCCTCGTTCTTTTCTCTTTCTTCATCCCGAAGAGCCCATTTCCCTCGTTTTTCTTTTATTCTCCCGAAAGCTCCCAACATGTTTATCCTTCGGCTTCGTCTTCTTCAACCCGCAAGGACACTTCTCTCCGTCGATCGTCCACGTTGCCGTCGTCTTCCATTTCTTTCTTCTTCTCTTCCTTTTCTCTCACGCCGAATCGCACCCTCTCGTTTCTCCCTTCCATTTTCATCTTCTCTCTGCACCATCGCTGAATCGCACCCTCTCCTTTCCCTCTCCCATTTTTTTTTCTCCCATTTTTGACTCCCTCAACAAAAAAATTTTTCCTTTCCGCTCTCAGAACCCATTTGCAGACCAACCCACGCCTTTTTCGTTCCCTCCCTCCAGATTTTCTTTCCTTTCTATTTGCAGAGAACCAATCGAAGGACTCAGCAACACGGAGTATCTAGACTTCTCTCCAGCCATGATTTTTGCCCTAGACTACCGAGATTAACAAAGCCATATTCCCTCGACGAACTCAAGTATTTCACAAGGGTATTTCATGGCTGCTAAAATGAACTGCTCATGGCCGCAGTATTTGTATTCTTGACGGGTTATTGCTTTCAATTTCTTGAATTTGTCTCTGATTTTACAACGATCCTATCTTAAGAAGTCCAAATTTTGTGGCCTTTTACCTTAGAAACTCATATATTGTTCTGCTATGTGCATTTTTATGTGGTCTGCTACTTGAATATTTTGTTACTAATTTGTTTGACTTCATATAAATACTGATTTGTTGAAGAACCAAGGGAATTCCCGAAACAAAAATTTAGACTCTAGAAACTCTGATGTGCGACTCAAAGAGCCAATGGGCTTCCTTATTAAAACTTGGTTTAGTTCTTACATGGGACATCGCATTATTCTGTTTCACAAAATTGGAAACTCAAGCCAACCTTATATGATTGAGATCAATTTGCAATGTGTATTAGAGTAACATACCTCCCATAGTGTTAGTGAGATTGTTGCCAACTGACTGATTGAAAGAACATGGGTGGAAGTTGTGATATAGTGCTTATAAGACCACGAAACAATGAAGAGTTTCTTAGTTTGATATGTTGATTGATTGGTGCTTGCGTTCAGTACACTCTTTGACTTTAGAGTTTCTTGTTATTCGTAGTCGATTACTTTTGAGATATGGGTTGATTGTATAGGATGTCAATTCATGATCTTTTAGAAGTTTGAATGGAATTAAGGTTGATGAATTGGCAAAAACTTAATATTAGAGGCCCTAAACTTATACATTAAAAATGGTTGTTGGGAAACATGGAAAATAATGTCATTTCTAAAGTTGATCTCAAGTTGGCTCTTAGCTAGACATGAATGATTTTCTGTATATAGGTCTTCCCTTTTTGGCAAAAGATTAACTTGGTCTTCACAATATTTTAAGCTAGACAAGGTGCCTACATTTCAGTTTTGGTATATTTGTACTTTTTTACTACTATATTAGTTATCTATGAGCTTGAGAACTATTGGAGTACTGGTGCCTACATTTCATCTATGTTATGTTGTAGTATTTGATCATTCACAGTCCCCTTCATATTTTGTAGGCTGCTCTTACCAAACCATGTTTTGTAGCTATTTGATGGACATATTTTGTAGGCTTCTTGTAAACGTTAGTGTGTTGGACAATTTGCTATGTAGCTTTATGTCTCTACCTATAATCTCTATTTCATTTTCTTGTACTATAATTTCCATACATGCTATTGATGTATTTGTTATGGTTGTCTTAGCACAGAGATTAGGAACAACTGTCACCTTTGTAATAATAGAAGGATGGGTCATAAAAGTTGCATCTGTTGGAGATTCCCGTTGCATACTTGAACCTGTTGAAGGTGGTATTTATATGGATTGTGTTGGTATTTATATGGACTGTGGACTGTATTGGTATTTGTATGGACTGTGCTGGTATTTTTGTGGACTGTAATGGTATTGATATGGATTGTGTTGGTATTTTGTAGACTGTATTGGTATTTGTATGGACTGTGTTGGTATTTTTGTGGACTGTGTTGGTATTTATATGGACTGTGTTGTTAATATTTATTGACTTTTAGAACTTTGAATGATAAAACATGCATGGCATGCACTAGAAATTTTTTTATTTATTCTACTGATTGCGAATATTGATAGAGTAGATACATTATTTCTACAAAGCATGAAGATCTAGGAAATATATGAATTGTATTTGTAAAAAAAATATATATATATATAATATTATATTATTATTTTAACTTTAAGACAGCTAGTCCAATGTGGACTCATTTAGTCAAAAATTGATACTATAGCTAAAAGTTAAGATTCTAGCTAAATTTTAGACTTGGCCAATGCTCTACAGAAAAATGCAAGATTTTTCGTCTTCTTCCGTCAGAGTTGCAACCCTGTATGCGGCTTAGCTCCATAGTGCTAAGCTCCAACTATGGAGATCTTGTCTGAAAAGTAGATCCCTTTCTCGATAAGAATATGTGGCACAGCTTCAATTATGTTGCAAGAAACAGAAATCTAAGGGATGCGTGTAAGAGAAAAAGATGATGTTGCAGTACTACACTGTCGAGACCAAAGAAATTGGGGAAAATGGAACACATTTAATATGGCTCATCAAAGAAATAAAACGCCTCATATTTTTCCTCCGGTCTTCTTCAATCGACTCCCAAGTGCCCATTTCTCTAAACAATTCTTGGCAAAAAAAAATCCTTACATAATCATCGACCTCGAACCCACATGACAACCCCAAGACGATAGGAGTTCTGTGGAGAAGTAAGGCTTATGACTCTTTTTGTGCTTTGATTCGATCTTTCTTGGAAAATGGCAACAAATATGATCTGGGTTGTTCTTATTCCTCATCGAGGCCTTATATCTGGTAGCTGTTTCATTTTTGCATCTTGTCTTCATGGAGGGAACCAGATCTTACAAGGAGGAAACACGAAAGCAAGAAATAGATCTTGCGAGGAAGAAGGGTGAGAAGGAGAAGGAAGATCAGAGGAGGAAGGGGAACGACAAAGTGGAGGGTAGAAGGAGAAACGAACCGTTTGGGCAGCTTGTCTTCGTGGAATCCAAATACATATGAAATAGACTGTTTCATTAACCACGTAGGACACATTTGTGGGGCGCTTCCTCCAGCCAACTGCAAGTAGAATTTTGGGGGACTTTTGTCTGTCATTTAGATACTATTATTTTTACAGTCATTTTATCAGTTCTTATTTCTGTTATGGGTTATAATGTACGTACGAGCTGGTGGGGGGTATATAGGAGAGCAGAGGGGAGAGTAGAGGCATATTTGGAATCAGAAAAATTGTTAAGGTTACTCTCTTATATGGAGGTTTGGAATCCCTCAAAATATTCCATTATCAATACACTTGTGGCTCTTTGAAGCGTTTTATCAAACACCTTCCCTATTTGCTCTATTTTAATTCTGAAGCATTTTATTACATCTCGTTGGGTTCTTTAATACACTATGGCAACTCATTCAACATTACAACAGATTCACCATAAGGTTCATTGCTCTGTACAAGACTTTTGATGCCCCTTCACAAGGCTTTTTGACAATTCATACAAAACGCACCCTTACAACACGTTAAATGCATACCACACCTTACATTTACATTTACAAAAAATAATATGTTCTTAAATTGATGACGATCTATTTTATAATATAAGGAATTTTACGAGCTAATTGCATTTCTCATGTTAAGAATTTCAGGTTGTGAATTTATTTTCCTAAAATTTATTGGCGGACTCTTCGTCTCCTTTGATCTTCCTTGCAATCGGATGGAACCAACGCAGCACCCTGAATATTTCTCCAGTCAAAGCTGGAAAGGGCACCGCGAGCGCTTGAAAACCGCTTTATCTGACCCAAAGAAGGCCGTGGCGCCTGTAGTACTTGTTCTGGAACCCTTGGCTTTTCATAGCAGCTGGAGCCATCGGGTTTCCCACCTCGCTTTCGTCCCACGAAACAATCAATCTTAACAACTTCTTGCTGCTTGATCATCTTTTTTATCTTAACCTCTTTGTTCGGACAAGAAACGTCGCGCATGGTTGCTTGTGGTAGTGGCGGAAGTGATGAAACCCGGCGCTTAGGATTGCTGGACGTCGTCTTCTTGACATGGCCCATGCACGAGACTTTTGGGGAGGTGGGCTCTCGTGCGTCAAAGCTTCCATTCTTCTTCTTTCTTCGAACCTCTGGAGGGATTATGGAAACGAAAGGACTAGTACCGGAGGATCCTGATCTGCCTGAACCAACAGATATTTTTGCAGGGCTAAGAGATGGGCTCTGGAACTGGAAATTTACAGCAGATGCTGCATGCGGTACTATTAGAAACTTAAACAAAATGCTTCTCAGTTTTGATGGTTTCTTCATTGATGTAATAAAAGATCACTCGGCCCGATCGAGATGCTCTTGAAGAAAATCTCACGCTGCTCAGTACTGCTCGGCTCCAAGAACCATGATCTGGTGCATGCAGCATCTGTACGTATATCATATATATTTATAACATTCGAAGTTCAGGAAAAGATGGCATGAGAGATTTTGACAGAGTCATGAGAGAATGTGGGGAAGGAAAGAAAGAGATCAGGAATCTAATAACCATAAAGAAAGAGCATTGGTAGAGTTAATGCATCATTGGTATCTTAGAATGCCGGCCAGAATTTAATTAATACAGCATGCATCAAGAGCTAGCACGCACAAGGCGGCACTGAGCTGTTTGCAGATCGAATTGTACGTACCAGTCCTTGGTTGGGACAGCAACCTTCTTTTATTAATTTGTTTGTTTATTTGTAAGCAGGTTATTTGTTTTTTCGTTTGTATGTTTTATTTGCTCATCTTTTTTCCTTTGTCGATGATCACTTGGGACAGCAAGTTAATGCTTGGAGACTAAATCAAACCCCATTCCTTAAGCTAGCTAGCTCATCATGCATTGAATAATTTTTTAGATCTCGTGCATTAAAATAGCTAATTGTGTGCAGTAAACAAATAAAGGTTAGTGTAAACTATTTTTGGGGTATAAAATAGAATTTCAGAAATCGGAATCCAAGCTCCAACATGATCGTTAATGGACTATGCTTATCTTGTTATCTCTCTCTCCGGACATCGTGAGAAACCCTATTCCCACTCTCTCCCTTTTCTCTCTACACAACAGTCTCCCCTCCTTAAAAAAACTTAGACAAGAGGAAGGGTGTAGGAGCTTTGACTCCTACCTTTCTCCTCTCTTCCTCCCTCTTCTCTCTAATTTTTCTTATATTTTTCTGGTTTTGTTTATTTTTTTCATTCACAATATGGCAAAATGCAAATATGTTGTTCTCTGGAGTCATACGACCACCACATGCCTCACCACAAGATTTCCAAGACGTCGATCATTCAGACGTACGAAGAATCTCTTCGAACGGAACGGCGCGTGAGCCACACGCGCGATCCAAAGTGCACGCGTGACATCTACGCACCACCGCAAGGAGAGCTCTATCGCCGCCACAAGCGAATCTTCTGGGACCAGGGCCATCGGTTTCTTTAGACTTGACGTTTCGCCATACTTCCAGGGTCGCGTGTGTCCTCTACTCCGTCTTAGACAGAGTGTGGGATTGTTTAATTCTATCTTAAGACAGAATGTGGGGTTTGTTAAATCTATCTTAGGCAGAGTGATGTCTCTCAGACGGTTTTTTCGTAAAGTGTTACAGCAATGACTAGACCATGTCATACATAAAGAAATTTGTGTATTGGGGAGCCTAAAAAGTAATAATTTGCTTGTATTCTGTATATCTTAGGTCAAAATTATAATGTCCCGTTATGAATGAATAAAGTTTGTTCTACCTTTGAAAAAAAAGAAACTATGTTTATCTTGATAATTGTAACACTTTTTATCTTATTAGAAATGCGATGTATTTATCATATATTTAAAGAACACATGATAATTTAATTAGTAGTTTGAAATAAATCTTTGACGATTTTAAAAGCTCAATCTCAAATAGTGAAATTCGTGAATTACGCACGAATATTTGTTAAATGGTCTAGAATATTATTCTGCCACATGTAGTACTCGTACCCTATCACTAGATAACACATCATTAAAAAACAACGTTCATGTAAACAATTTTAACAACATAACATCGTATGAAAGGAAGAAAAGTCACCCCTACTCTTAATGCTTGTTTGGAATTAGAGTAAGAAATAGTGTTTTTCATAGTGGAGTTTTTAATTATAAAGCTTTGTTAAAAAGCAATGTTATTATAAAAAAATAGTTTATTGTTTAGTAAACATGTACAGGACACGTTTAGTTATACAAAACTAAATTATCTCTTCTTATATAATCATTACAATTTTATCAAACTCTCACATAAAATATAATAAACAATTCAACTTTTTCAAATCTCAAAAATAAAAATAATATTATAATAATATTTTATTCAACTTTCAACAAAACATGAGTAATTCTACATACAACTGCGAAGTGCGTAACTGTCGCGTAATCACTTTGAAAAAAGTAAATAAAACATGAAATCTATATAAAAAAAATTAATTTTTTAATAATAGACTCCTCTTTTTCAAAACGATTAAACGACAGTTGCACAATTCACGATTGTAAATATTTCTACTACTTATAATACCGGGGTTGATTTTTCATGACTAATTCTAAAAAATGAAGATTTTATATTTTAGCTATAGATGAACGACAGGTGGTTTATATAAACAATTTGAATGGCATGATATTCTAAGATAAGGCTAGAAATATGATCTCAACTATATTTGGATTATAAAAGCAGAGAGCAAATTGAGGTGGAAACACCAACAATCTCGAGCATAATAGTAGATTTGGTATTGACACACTCAAAAAGTGATATTCTAACTTCAAAGATCACTGATTCCATATATATATTTATTACAAAGAAAAAAATTACACTAATCGAATGGGTTTTGTTCCCCAATACAATGACTATTTGCACTATTACTAAGGCTCAGCATGCAGTCTACTCCATCTTTCTTAGGATGTCCGTTAAAAGCAGCACTCAGGACAGAAACACCATATATATGTCAGTATAAAACACAGGTACAACTGAAATTTGAATACAAGCTGAAATGGCATCTCCGTTCACAGATATTACTTTGCACACATCGACAGGCCCGTGTTCTGACATCTGCAAATAGATAAAATGAAGTAAAAGTCAGCCTGGTATCCATTCTTATATCGGGTAAAGAACCCCATAACTCAGATCCATCCCCAAAAAACCTCCTCAGATTGGTATTCATTCAACTAGTAAATAAAACCATTTTTATTTATATGAATTATGAAGTAACAATAAATCAAACCAAAGAGATCATGACTAGGCCAAGTGATCATCGGGCATACAAGAACCATATGTTTTTAGCTCATTCTACTTCAAATTCAGTTAAATTGGCCTCACTCGGCTTTGTTAGAAACAACCACATACAAAATTTAAGTTTCACGTAAAAACTGAACAACAGTACGTACATATATAGATGTTTCATACATCCAAAGCTATTTGGTAAAAATAAAATAAAACTACTGGAATGGAATGGACAGTGAATCCTGATAAACAAGGCAAACCCCCAAAGCATGATCTGAGGCAAGTATAAAATGATCACTTACCATCTAATTCCAGCCAGAACAGAAACGAATGGACAACACTGGTCTAAATTCTTAAAGAATAGGGAGCATGAAGAGGAGTTTTCGTAGTATTTTTGAGTGATTAACATCAATGAGATGAGAGCTTGAAGAAGAATTTGACCTTTGCTTTCATTCAAGCAAAATCAATGATATGACTTAACGAGTGCTCCTGTCATCTTTGTCACTCCTATCATCTTTATTGCTCATTTGTGGAGTATACTGGCTGGTAGATGATGGAGAGTACCCAGGTTGGCTTGGTGAGTACCCCGCACTTGGACTGCATGAGAGAGAGAGAGAGAGAGAGAGAGAGAGAGATGAGAGAAGCATATTGGTGCCTATTATTTCAATAAAAAGCTTGCAAGAGTTATTTCAGGAACTATGATGGTTTTTCACTTTACCTGTATGGTGGCGAACTTGGGCTGTAGTCCGGACTCACTCCAGAGTTGTATGGACTAGAAAGATTAAAAAAAATGAAAATATTTAACACCCAAACGAAAAGGTGCATGTCAATCCTCTACACGACAATAGACAGAATTTGAAAGAAGAATTTTTTTTTTTTTTTTTTTTTTTTTTTGGGGGGGGGGGGGTTGTGGTTGGAATTTTCTCAGTCGAGTTCAAAACAAGGTTGCAGAAGATCTTAAAATAGATATTAAAACAGACAGGGTTGCAACACGTATCCAATTTTGATAATTTAACTATTCCATACTCAAAGATCAACTTCACAACATTAACAATAGAATATTCTCTCTGGGCATTTAAAACCAACTTTCTTTTATCATAACTTCTCACTGTAACTGATATCGGACCAAGCTCAAAACATATAAAACTAAATTAACATACCTTAAATCAAAACTTTTGACCATGCAAACAACCCATGATTTGATGATAAGTATATTCTATAATCATTATCTTAAATGCTAGGGCTGCAGAAAGTTACACACAGAAAAGCAAGCTACAGATGGTACTGGAAGAAAGGTAGAAAGAAGACCAAGAACAGTATCTACAAAATAGTAAACTTACCTGCTGGGACTGTATGTTGGGCTTGATGGAGAATAAGATGGGGATGTTGGTGAATATGAAGGTGACGTTGGACTGCAACAGAAATGGGAAGTTTATAGCATATTAGAAGGCCTGAATATAAATAACAATAGTAATGGAAAATCAAGCACAAAACACTCATCAGGACAAGATGGGACAATTCAGCTAGCAGCTGCAGCCGAAGTCATAATTTGGAAATGTAATGAACAATTCCAATCAGCAGCTACCATTTAAGCACATATGGTACAACAAAAATAATTAGTCAGAATATTTTGCAACCTGGCATACCTATAATTCGGAGATGTAGGACTATATGGACTAGATGGAGACAATCTTGGACTGCTTGGTGAGTATGCCAGTGAAGGGCTATATTTAGCAGACTGAGGATTATAACTGGGAGATGTAGGGCTATAGCTAGGTGAGGTTGGGCTATAGCTTGGAGAAGTTGGACTGTAACCTGGTGATGTGGGGCTATAGGCTGGTGAGGTAGGGCTGTATGATGGAGATGTGGGGCTGTATGAGGGTGAGGTCGGGCTGTAGGAAGGTGAGGTCGGGCTGTACGAAGGAGAAGTGGGGCTGTAGGATGGAGAAGTGGGGCTGTACGATGGAGAAGTGGGGCTGTATGCAGGTGAAGTGGGGCTGTAAGCCGGTGAAGTGGGGCTGTAAGCTGGTGAAGTGGGGCTATAGCTCGGTGATGTTGGGCTGTAAGTGGGAGAAGTGGGGCTATAGCTGGGAGAGGTAGGGCTGTAGCTAGGAGATGTGGGGCTATAGCTGGGAGAGGTGGGCGAGTAAGATGGACTTGTAGGTGAATAGGCAGGACTGGTTGGACTATAACCTGGAGAACTAGGACTATAAGTAGGGGAAGTGGGGCTATAGCCGGGAGAGGTGGGACTATATCCAGGGGATGTAGGACTATATCCCGGGGATGATGGACTGTAGCCAGGAGATGATGGGCTGTAGCCTGGAGATGAAGCCGGAGAAAACGCCATTCCACCAACATAAGGAGAAAACTGAGCATCTGTAATGGGTGACAGTCGGAGATTTGGGCTCAGTAAATAACTTGGAGACATCAAGCCCTCATGATAGGGAGTTCCGGAGACTGGAGAGTGGGAAGGTGTCATGCCAAAATCCAAACCATCCATATAACTAGGTAGCTGGAGTTCAATAGCATTCTTCAACATCTCATCATTGAGATACAAGGCACAGTCCCCAGTGCCAATTGGTGCAAGCTGACCTAACATTATGTTTTCAGTAACACCCCTCAAATAATCTGTTTCAGCATACACAGCAGCATCAAGAAGAATGTCCACTGTTTCTTCAAACGAGCATCTCATCATCGGTCCAGTATCATTTCGGTTGATGCCATGACGGGTGATGGCCATTAAATGGCCACGATAGGTCATTGTATCACAAAGGATAGCCAAATGGCGGTAATTCACATAAGATCCGTCAAAAGATATAACAACCCGCAATTCATCCAGCAAGGACCGACGAACTGCCTCGATTCCGAGAACTTCAATAACTTCAATCAAGTGATTGCTTGTGGTCCTCCTCGAATCAACGTCTTCATGACACATAACCGCCAATAGATTGACACCTTCAGTATCCAACATCCACTCTTGTTCCGGCTTAAATCCGTCATTCTCATCAAACTTGTTTATCTTACACTGTTTGATAAACACTTTATTGATATCTGGGATACCTCGAAGAGCCATTTCTGTCAGCATATTACTCTCAATTTTCTTCAGGAAAACATCATCTTCAGCAGATTCGTCTTGCAGCTCCCCTTTTGGAGCTTCGTCATTCATGATACGGATGCGAAGTATCAATTTTTCAGCATTGTCATCATTGAATATACAAGTCAAATCATCATCAAATTCAAGGTTGATCTTCTCAGCAATGTCAGCCATACTCAACTTCTTATCCACCATCATTTCCCGATTCAACTCTATGCGAAGCAACCATGGGGAGATTTTTTCAGGGGCAACCTCTTCATCAGGCATTTCATAATAGGATCTGACAAAATCAACATCCTCTTCAATTATTGTGCTCATAGGATCTGGGTCATACCATACCTCCGTGGCTTGAGTTACACTTCGGAGAGTAGTGTATTCCAAAGCACATTGAACATTTTTTGCCCTCTCCTTAGTTCTACAAACTTCAGGCTTCAGGTACACTGAGAGAGAAGGTGTTTTGATCCTCTTAGCTACATTAATGATTTCCCTCAACCTCGGAACACCAAGAGTGACATTCTTTGCACTGACACCAGCATAGTGGAAGGTGTTAAGGGTCATCTGTGTGGCAGGCTCACCAATAGATTGGGCAGCAACACATCCAATCATTTCCCCAGGTGCTACAAGTGACTGTAGGAAGCGTGACTCTATTTCACCAATAACCCACTCAAATGCTTCCCGAGTAAGCTTGTACTCCTCCAATACCCTCTTACTAGCAAATGTACTACGTAGCAAAATACTAAAGAAGAGGGTAGCATTCTTCTGGGCTTCGACACTCAACAAATCCTCACCTGGTACAACCTTTAGCCTCTCCTGGAGCTTATCAACAGCTTCCACAATTTCCATCGGATGCATATCAGAATGCCTTCGAGGGTCAATTTTAAAGATCTTCTGTGCATTCCATATAAGCCTCTTAAGGTTGACAGGCAACGGCCAAGAATTATCACCAGTGGTGGCAATCTCTGCTCCAAGTTGGTATCGATCAGCTTCAAGTTTTTGAACTTCAGCATCAAACACATTGCGGAACTCTCTGATGGTTTTCAAGTCTTCAATGTGTTCTTGCATCATGTAATCCGGGTTCCACTGTTCATCATCAAACTCGTACCTGAAAACTCGCTCAAATTCTGTTTTTTTCATTTTCAAAGAATCCAGCCTCTGTGATTCTATCCAGACAGAATCCATACCATCTTCCCCATACAGAAATTGGATAACATCACCCAAAGAGTTCCGTACTGTCCCATCATATTTGACCATAATATCTTCCATAGCCTTCACAAGTCGCCTCTGGATGTACCCAGTTTCAGAAGTCTTCACAGCAGTATCAATAAGACCTTCCCTACCACCCATGGCATGAAAAAAGAACTCTTGTGGGGTTAGCCCACGCAGGTACGAGTTCTCCACAAACCCACGACTTTCAGGCCCATAATCATCTTTGGTGAAATGGGGCAACGTCCGGTCTATGAACCCATATGGGATTCGCTTACCCTCAACATTCTGCTGCCCCACACAAGCAGTCATCTGTGATATGTTGATGAAACTACCTTTGGATCCTGCAGTAACCATAGCCTTGAGATTGTTGCTCTCAGATAGACTCTTTTGGGCACTACTTCCAGCATCATCACGGGCCCTATTCAACGTCTGAAAAACAGCAGATATATTTAAGTTAGATTTGTCATGAAGCAGCCAAAAAATGGAAAAGAAATTTGACTGCAGACCTGGTTCACTTTGTTCTCAAATGAATCCATCATAGTACGTCCAGGTTCAGGTTCTAGCTCCCTTGCTTGAGCTTTCCTAATAAGTTCTTTCACTTCATTTTTTGCTTTAGAAATAGTTTCATTAATTGTTTCCATTGTTGCTGCATCAGCAATTGTATCTCCAATCCCAATGCTAAAACCATTCTGCAAAAGCCAATAATTAACCAGCCACTGCACGTGACCCAGAAACTTGCGAGCTGCATCTGGACCAACCTCTTCCCTGCACAGCCGAACACATTTTAACAATAGAAAGAAATAAGGAGTAATTACAAAAAACATTTACAGAACCAAAATATATGATGTATCTCTGATATTCAAACTTCCAACAGCAGAAGCAAAATCATGATTCTTTAGAGCAGAAAGAAATAACTCATTGTTAGCATTATGAAAAGAAAACTTTCCCCACAGTTATTTGCTTGGTATAGCTTCAAAAGAAAAAGAAAATGTCATTTTTGGAAAGTCTCAGTAAAAAAATGAAATGCCTCACCATAGTTCCGCTGCAAATTAAAAACTCTTCAAGTTTAAATCAGACTAAATATACTATCACCTGAAAATCTGAGTGCAAAACTATATTTTTAACTTACATACCAAATAACATGTATAAGACTCCCAGTAGATGTCCCAAGAGTCTTTTTGCAAAGAGTTCCAGCAAGTAGCTCCCCCCTCTCAATTCTCACTTGAGTGTCCCCTGGAGTTATGAACCCAGTTTCTGACTCTAAGTGCCAGGCAGAAGTTCGTGTGAGATTTATCTGTTTTGGTATAATAAGATTGAAAACCTGCTTTCCAGTCCAATAAGGCCCTGGCTTCAAAATTGCAGGAGCAGGAATTTTCCCATCAAAATCCTCCCACCACATCAAGGTGTTCATGAAAACATCCTGCAGAAGCCATTTGAGATTAGACTCCCAAAAGGTTCAATAGAAAATGATCATATAAAGCAAACACAATAATGCATCCCTCACTCTTACCTTAGATATAAGTGTGTCCCTCTTAGTGATTTTACGGCACCCTAAAAGTGTATCCTGGACTATTCCCATAACAGGACGATTTGATTGAGGAGAAACAATGCATTTAGGCACCATCATTAGCTCCAACACCTCTGCTCTAGTTTCAAATGACTGAGGAACATGCATGTTCATTTCATCACCATCAAAATCAGCATTGTATGGTGAAGTAACAGACAGATTTAGACGGAAAGTTGAGTATGGCATAATCTTGATTCTATGCCCCATGATAGACATTTTATGGAGACTAGGCTGACGATTAAAGAGTACAAAGTCTCCATCATTCAAATGCCGCTCCACCTGCAAACATGAGAATGGAACTTGAGACTGGTATGAAGAGCTATAGACCAAGTTAAAAAGCATTTAGAATATAAGACAATGCCTTATATCCAAGCTCCAGATGGTGATCACTACTTTTCTTCAAGTAACGGAGATCTAGCCTTTGCCCATCATCCCTAATGATATACTTGGCACCAGTTTTACCAGGTGGAGGATGGGGCCCATATTCAACAAGCTCCTTCAATCTGTTCCATTGAAACGGAAAAGGGGGAAAACAGCTCAGTAGCAACTAGCAAAAAATAAAGAGGGGAGAGAGAGAGAGAGATCAGAGTATAAGTGAAGTTGAGAATATTTGAAAGAAAAAAAAAAAATAGACAAACCTTTCAATGTTATATGGAGTAACAGTCTCTGGGTATGTGAGATTTAACGCAATACTCCACGGTACTCCTAATTCATCTATATTGATGTTTGGATCTGGAGTAATAACAGTTCGTGCAGAAAAATCGACACGTTTTCCCATCAAGTTACCTCTAATCCGACCTTCCTTTGCCTTAAGCCTACTACATATGGATTTAATAGGTCTCCCTGATCTCTGGGTAGCCTGTATGGTAAAGAGATACATCAACTGAAGCATAAAATCATATGTCCAGGAGACATGTCTATATGTTTTAGCAACCATACCCTTGGCTGTCCAGGCAACTCATTGTCGAAATATGTGGCTACATGGAACTGCAACAACTGTGCAAACTCTGAAATGATATGTGCGGGTGCCCCATTTCTCTCTTGTTTTCTCAGATTCTCATTGTGCCTTATAATCATCGCCAACTGATGAGTCAAATCATCCTGCACTCAAAAACATTAAATCAGAACCAACCTCACACCATAAGGAGAAGCGAACAACCCCAGCTGCTATAATTACTTCAATGACACACACTAATATTAACCACTGAAGCCAGGTAAGTATCCAGTGAAATTCAGAGGGAAAACAGCAGAAGAAGAAGCTTGCCTCACTTCTGGAGGAGGTATCCATCATCACAGAGGGTCTAACAGGAGGTGGAGGAATTGGAAGGACTTGTAGAATCATCCAGTCTGGACGGGCATATTTCGGATTCAAGCCCAACAGTTGGCAGTCTTCATCACTTATTCTCTTCAGGACATTAAGAACCTGCAATACATTTAACAAAATTTTAGTATCATGAAACAATTACTTTAGAACGAAGGCAGTAGCATCTTGCACACAGAATGAGTTACCCTCTCTGCTGTAAGTGTCTGTTTCCTTTCCACAGGTTCAGGAAGTTGTTCTTGATCATCACTTTTCTTCCTTTGGGCCTTGTACTCTGCAATCATTTTCATACCTTCAATAGTGAGCTTTGGCTGCTGAGCACCACAACCACCACGACTCTTTTTGACCGGTTCTTCAGAATCTTGACCTTGAACCTCAAGTTCATCACCACCTTCACATTTGGTTTTGTTCTTGCAGGCATCCAATATTTTTTTTAGTCTATTTTTGGGATTCTTTATTTTCAATGCTTGCTTAAACTTGTGGTCTTCCTGCAAGGATACAAGCCAAATGAAAATGTAAAAGCTAAAAATCTATGGCACATTAGAATTAGTTGGAATCTGTGCAAATGCTCCCATACGCAAACTGATTAGATATAACAAACCTTTTTAAGTTCTACTCTCAAAAAGGAGCAGATGGGTAAGACGTAGTTCACACCATCTGAGAAACAACGAAGGACCAAAGAGAGAATCTCTGGAAACCTTGGACCAGTCAGGCAACCAACAAAACAAATTTCGAACCAACAAAAAATCTAAGCTATTTTGCTATTCTAGTCTGTCATAATTCTGATGGTTGTACGTTTGATCCTTCCAGTGAGTTGCATTGTTCGTCCTATTTCACAATCCATACCCCTTTTAGGTTAAGATTCAGGAAGATCATTCGGCAACAAACGTGTTCAATTTATGTTTGTTTCAGTTAAATAATCGCCCCTTATTTTCTTTTCATTTTTTTTCGTTGTGCTCTTGTATATGTTCCACTTACTTGGGCTATGCCTACCATCATCAATAAAATTCTCTTGTATATGTTCCACTTACTTGGGCTATGCCTACCATCATCAATAAAATTCTTGTTTGCCGATCAAAAAAGTATAATAGCTTGGGAAAATCTAACATTTCGAAATCCTGTGGAGTTTATAATCCTTCTATAGGCAAACAGCTTCAGCTAACATGAAACTACGGCGATTCCAAACTCAATAAGTGCACTCAAACAAATAATGAGTGGCTGGATTTAGGTACCTCGTCGGCCAGAATTTTAGAGCAATTGAAGCAAACACAGCGCATGATGCTGAGGACAGTTTTCATAAAACCAATATGAAACATGGGCTTGGCAAGCTCGAGGTGCCCAAAGTGACCCGGACACTCGGCCATATTCGCTGTGCAAGTCTCACACTTCATCTTTCTATCAATGGTGCCGAGCCGAGGGTCGCTTAAACCGGCTATCTTCGGCTTGCCCCGTTCCATCGTCTCGCTGTGCTCAATCTGTACTACCGACATTTGTCTCTGCACACCAAAAAGCAATGGTTCGATCAACCCTAATTTTTCTTACACAAAAGATGAAAACCCCTAAATCCCCAATACTCCAACCACGAACATAACCACAGGTACATAACAGAAAACCCAAAAATAATAAAACGAAGTTCTGCTAAGGAGATTTCGGCCGCAGCTGGTCGAAGAATTCCGACTATTTTTTTTTTTTCGTTTCTCATAATTTTTCAGCAACCAAACATGAAAACGATTCAAGAAATGGAGAATTACGATCTCGTCGGGGCTGAGTATGCCGAACTGAACCATGCGGACTTTGGCGACCTCCGCCGGGGAGTAGGGGAATCGCATATCCATGTTGACCAGTAAGAGTAGGAAAACAACCTCTAAGTTCTAAACGAAGAGAAATCGAATGTTACAAAAACCTCAAAACGTTCCTGTTTTCAAAAATTTTGAGTTTTTCTGTCCCTACTACTTTTGTTTTTCGGATTTTGAAATGCTTCGGCTAGTTTTTACTCTCAGAAGGATCGACCGCGCCGACCTCCATAACTTATGAGGAAGTCTCTCTCTCTCTGTGGAATGGAGAACCTCTAAGCAAAAACGATTCAGAGCCCTAGAGGTATATTTATAGACGAAGAAAGCCGACTTGCGTGCCTGCAAGACCTGATCCACATGCTATCGTGCACCGGATGCGCACTTACGCTATCTATTTCCCCTCAAAAAGACGAAAGTACCCCCTCGTTTTGCCCACCACGCAAGACTAGTTGGGTCAGAGACTCGAAAGAACCAGGTACAACAGATGAGTTGGACCTTGGATTCTTGCAAAAGTCTTTGGATAGAGTTCTAATAGTCGTCGTATCATAAACTACATATTATATTTATTTTTATAATTTTTTTTTATTTTCTTGTTTTATTTTTACTAAATTAATTGAATTATTCTACTCATAATCCTTACATCACATAATTATTAACCGAAAAAAATAAATAAATAAATAAATAATTATGTGTAGTGTGTATTATAGAAATTATGTGTAGAATTTTTCTCGTAGAGAACCGACTAAAGCTACTCTTGAATAGTTTTCTTTAACAATAAGATCTGATTTCACAAATCTTTTAAATCATCTCATCACATCTCATTTTATCTTAGTTTATCTCAACATTTAAATACAATTCAAACACAAATATATTTTAATTTTTAATTTTTTCATCTAATCATTATGTAATTATGACAAATTTTCCAAACTTCTAAACAAAACAAAAAAAATAATTCAACTTTTTCAAATTTCAAAACAAAAATTATATTAAAAATTATATTCTAACCCTCTTTTAATTTTATAATTCAATTTTTTTCTCTCTCTTTTTAAAATTTCATAAAAATTTTAACTTCAAACTATTCACTACTATTCACAATTATCTCTCTACTATTCATATATTTCTCATCTAATCTGTGTAAAGTAATTATATATATTCCAACTATTCATTTATAATTTTTACCCAATCCTTTAATTATATGTTACTATTGTTTAAATTTATTTTAAATTTATTTGATTTTGATAGATTTTAATTAAATATTTTATTTTATTTTGTGTTCTTTAATTAAAGAGTGGTGATAGATTTGATAAGAGGTTGGATCTGTGTCGGCAGGTGGTGATAGAGCACTATTAACAAAGCAGAGTTTGTTCTCGACAATAAGTACCATAGACATTGATCGATTTCATGTGAGATAGTTATCTTTATTCAGCGGTTGGGAGACAAGAATCGCTCTAAGATAATCGTCACTTTGAAGATAAAACGGATTAGTATACTCTTCAAAAGTGTGGTATTGAATAGTGAAAGAGGAAGACGAATTGTTGGAGGCAATGGCCATGAGGAATCATCAATGATAGATTAGGGTTAGGATTACATCTGATATCTTGATAAGAGGAAAAATGGGAAGACTGATTGTATAAAGAGAATTCAATAAAGTTAGAAACTTGTATTATTTATCAGAAAAGTAAAGCACAAGATTATATATAGTGGAGTAACTAATGTACACCATAACTAGTGTGCACGTGATACATGTAATTAAAAATAATAATTATACAATAGACTAGTAATAACATCTATGGAAGAATTCCACAAATACAAGAGACGATGAAGGTAGATTAATTCAGGCTCGTGAAAAATCCTTTAATTAAATTGGGATTAAATGATTTCAATAAAACTATCTTAAATTGGGATTGAACTTGATTGTGTTTAAAGGGATGTTCAATTCTGACATCAAATTCTTGCTTTTTAAGTTTACTAGTTGGATTGTCCATCATGTTAAAAGGGACATTAACAAACTTAACAAAATAGCTCATGCTATTGGTAAAGATGCATTGACTATTTAGATGTTATCATTGATTTGGAGTCTACTCCTCATTATATTGAATCTCTATTGTAGAGATTAGTATCAATAAATAACATTCTGGTTTTTTTTTTTTTTAAAGTGATTCATTACTAGTGGTAACTGCGTTAAATGATTTCAATTAATTATTGAATATGCTAAAAATTTGATTAGGGTATAATCGGTCTGATCAGAGGAGGTCACGGACCGAAAATTTTAGTCCATCATTTTTGTTAGACCAGATAGTTAGCTATCAGTCTAATTCGGTCCATGAACATTTTTCCTCTTTTTTCTTTTTTGGATAGAAAATAGATACAAAAAATTAATTAAATTAGTAAAATTAAAATTAAGTGAACTCTTTAACATTTCATATATGGTTAATGAATATTAAATAATTTCATTGTATATATGATCAATATGGATCTCTTGGATGAAAATTATATAATTAACTTATACAACTACTATATAAGATATTATATTATATATATAATATTTAAATATATATATATAAATTCGGTCGGTTTCGGTCCGGTCCAAAAAAATACACCCTGGGACCGACCAATAAGAATATCAATTTGGTCTAGTGACCGAATGATTCGGTCCAGTCGATTTTTCTGGTCCGGACCAAAAGTCTGCTCTAACTTTGATGAGTTCATTTAAACTAGTTGAAGTGCTGCATACATTAAGAGCATCAAACATGGCAGCCCACACACTTACAAAATGTTCTCACAGATTACTTCACTATTATTTACTATTATTTACTATTATTTACAAATAGTTTATTACTATTTATAAACTATTCACTACTTTTTTATTATTATTCATATATCATCTCAGATCACTTCAATATTTAAACATAGCCTTAGTTTGTCTGTTGTTAATGTCTGTATTGAGAAATATCATCCTGGTATTCAACATATTTTTTACAACATAGTAGTATTAAAAAAATTATAATGATTAGATAAAATGTATTGTGAAAATAAATAAGGTCTTAATCATTGTATGTATATTCAATTTTTTTTAAAAAAACAAAAATCCACGAATATAATCAAGTAAAGCAAAAAAAAACCTGTCGTGTTTTGTTTTTGTGGAATAATTCCATGTCTTAAGCATTTTCCTTATTTAAGATTTAACATTTTTTTTACATTACGTATTGACGGATATAGATCTCGCAAATATAATTAGTTTCATGTGTAACAATGGCTAGGAATTGATAGAATTCTTAAAAAACATGAGATTCACAAGTTTGCTTTGTTGTTAGGCATCTTATAAAAATTATTTATGTTTTCTGAATCATCCTACTAGGATTAATAAGACTGATTAATGCAAAATACTTTAAAGTAAATTAAATATTTCCTTTTACTTTTGAAATAGAAAACTATATATACCATTTGAGATGTTTTCTTTATTTATTATTTATAACCAAATAAAATATGTTCATTTATGATTTTATGTGGAGTAAAATAATTAGAATCTGTTTGGATTTAGAAAGTGTTTCATCTCATCCCATCTCATAATTACAACGTTTTCAAATTCTCACACAAAATATAATAAACAATTCAACTTTTTTAAATTTCAAAACAATAATAATATTAAAAAATAATATTTTAACAATATTTTTTCAACTTTCATTTTTCATCTAAAATCATCTTATCTCATCTTTGAATGCAAAACAGTACTTAGTCACTTTATACTTAGATTTTTTAACTAGTCGCAATTACAAAAAAAAAAAAAAACATTTTTTTACAACCAAAACGATATCCAACAAATGAAAGGAAAAAAAATACAAATAATAACATATACCAACATGAATTTTGATTATATGGTACAAGTAAAGATGACAGTAGAAGCATGAGTGAAACAATTCTAACTATTTATATAAATATGTAACATACTTCAGGTTGCTAAAGAAAATGATCCAAAAAAGCTCATTTTGATGGGAGAGTCTCCTAGGAAGAAGAATATAAGAGGAATAAGAGAAGAGAACTTCAAACTGGAGGCTCCTATAAAGTTAGAATCTCAGAGACCAGTAGGAAATAGACACGTAAGCAAGCGGACATGACCTCCCCCTCCCCCTCCCCCTTTATCTACTCTCTCACTGGATCCGATTCTCCACTCCCCCTCTCTCTCTCTGCTCTTGATCTCTCTTTGTCGAAAGAAAACCTCTACTCCCTCTCTCTCTGCTCTCTCACTAGATCTGAAAGAGAAAACCCTCACTGCCTCTCATCGAAGCCACCAAGCACACACCACCTCTCGTTGAAGCCACCAAGCCCTTACTGCCTCTCATCTAAGCCACCCAGATTCTCTCGATCTCTCACGCTGGCTCTCTCAGATTTCGTAACCTAACTGAGATTTTAGGGATTACAAAAAATTAGGGATTACAAAAAATAAAATTATATACTGCGATACCAATTTGTACAGAATAATGTAATGGATGGAACATTTGGCTAGTCAAACACTTCTCAGTCCTGAGTTATTTTGGTGGAAGATTGCACTGGAGTTGGGGCGTGCAGGCTTCCCACGCCTGAATCGAACGTTTCCCATTTGGTAGTTATTGACGCCGCATCTGTACTTTTGTCGTGAGAGATCAAAGGAGAGAGAGGGAAGGAGAGAGAGAGAGAGAGAGAGAGAGTCGCATAATTGAAATAGAGAGAGAGAGAGATCCGATCGAAGGAGAGAGAGAAAATCGAGAGTGGTTTCTGAAATCATTTTTGAAATTGATTCGATCGAAGCGTTTCTGAAATCGAAGGGGAGAGAGTGGATCGAGAGTGGTTCGGGAGGAATTACCGAAGGAGAGAGAGAAAATCGAGAAGTAAGGGGAGAGACAGTCGATGGGGAAGGACATAAAAGATGACCCTGTATGCGTCCCCACATTAACATGGCATGGAAGGCTTCCGTGTGACCTTTTGATTGGTCTCCGATAAATCCACATTTTAGGTGTCTTTGTTCTGAAGCATTTCTGATAAGAGAATTTTATTACTTTATGGATACTTATAATATTCTTCCGCAATACATATATTGTCATAAACCTTAACCGTATTCATCAGTCGACTATAGGCCAATACAAGCAAATAAGCAATCAAATCCTATGGTTATGGATTTGGATTGACCGAAGAAACAATAATCCATAAGTGGTCCAATATGGATCCAAGCCCATGTGAAATGAATGATCTTGTCTCTCTTTCTCAATCTCAAACACTTAGGCATTGTTTGGTTACACAAATGAGATGATATTAGAAATTTGTAAATAATAGTGAGATAATTTGTGAATAATAGTAAAATGACTTGAATTAAGATTTTTATGCGGTTTTGAAAAATGAGAGAGAAAAAATTGAATAAAAAAATTATAAAATTAAAAGATGGTTAAAATATAATTTTTTAATATAATTTTTGTTTTGTGACTTAAAAAAGTTGAATTATTTTTTGTGGTTTATTTGGAAGTTTGGGAAAGTTTGAATGATTATATAGTGATTAAATAAAAGATCTTAAAATTTGAAATTGAAAAATATTTGTGTTTGAATAGTATTTGAATGTTGAAATTAGATAGTTTGAAAGATTTGTGAAACCAAACCAGGCCTTAGCTTCTCAAAAGCTTCTCCATAGCTTTTTCCCTAATTCTTGGTTTGCAACAAACCCTCCCCCTCAAAACACATTGTTTGCAAGGTGGGGAAATGCTTCCTTCAATTGGGAATATGTTTCCCACGTGGTGTTGTTAGCTCCTTGACCTTGCCAACAAATCAATAACTCTACTTTCACTTTGTTCCCTACCTTGATCATTCGCCATCCTAGGACTTCTTCTTGTTCAAGCCTAAGGATTCCCTAGACATCCATCAGAGGTATTACTAGAATAGCAGTGAATCTAGCATCCAATTTCTTATTAAACTGGCAAATATGAAAGGTGAGGTGGATCCGGGACAAGAGAGGTAGATCCAACCTGTAAGCAACCTTCCCTACTCTCTGTAAAACCTGGAAGGGGCCAAAAAGAGAGGAGCTGGCTTGAGGTTGCACCTATGAGCTAACAAGGTCTGTTGGTAAGGTTGAAGTCAAAAGTACACCCATTCTCCAACTTCAAATTCCTTATCATTTCTCTTCAAGTGTGCATATTTCTACATGTGATCTTGTGCCTTATGTAGGTTGTGACAGAGCAACTACAATATATGGTCCTGGGAGCGAAAGCTAGCTTCCATAGCCTTCATTCATGCAGTACCAGATATATAACGGAGGAGTCGGGAGATGGATACCCCTAAAAGGCCTCAAGGGGATAAGTTTGGTCAATATGTGTGGTGTGGAATTATACCACCGCTCTACTACAGATATCCATAAGGACCAATCTTTTGGTCGATCTCCAATGAAGTGTGTTAAGTAGTTTTCTAGGATTTTAGAGGAGCTGGCTTGAGGTTGCACCTATGAGTTAATAAGGTCTGTTGGTAAGGTTGAAGTCAAAAGTACACCCATTCTCCAACTTCAAATTCCTTATCATTTCTCTTCAAGTGCGCATATTTCTACATGTGATCTTGTGCCTTATGTAGGTTGTGACAGAGCAACTACAATACATGGTCCTGGGAGCGAAAGCTAGCTTCCATAGCCTTCATTCATGCAGTACCAGATATATAACTGAGGAGTCGGGAGATGGATACCCCTAAAAGGCCTCAAGGGGATAGGTTTGGTCAATATGTGTGGTGTGGAATTATACCACCGCTCTACTAGAGATATCCATAAGGACCAATCTTTTGGTCGATCTCCAATGAAGTGTGTTAAGTAATTTTCTAGGATTTTGATAACTGGTTTAGTTTACTCGTTGGTTTGGAGGTGATAAGCTATACTCATAGACATTTGGACCCCCTGAAGAGTGAATAATTCTTGCCAAAAGTGACTGGTGAATGTGTTGTTTCGGTCAGTTAGAATTGAGATAAGTAGTCCATGGAGCTTGAATATGTGTTTGAAAAAATGTTCAGCCACATTTCTAGCAGTGTATGGGTGTTAATGGGGGAAAAATGGCAGTATTTAGTAAGCATGTTAACCACTACCTAAAGATAATTAAATCTGTATGAGTTTGGAGGCCATTCAACAGAGTCTATGGTTATGTGAATCCAAGGTTAAGGGGATATTAGAAGGGGTTGCAGTAACCCACTTGGGTGAGTGTTATCCATCTTAACCCACTGACATAGATTACAACTACTAATAAAATGTTTCATGTCCTTCTTATGTCTCAGCCAATAGAGGTCCATTCTCATTCTATGTATAGATTTGTCATGTCCTGGGTGCTGTCCCCAAGAGCTACTATGTGCTAGCTCCAACAACATATATTGAACTCCGTATGTTGGGGTATGTACAACATATTTTTTGTATAAGAGCAACCATTCCCAAATGGTGTAATCATGGCTAGTTTATTCTCTCAGAAGAAGGTAATGAGCTCCTATAATTGTTCATCAATAGCATAGGCTGCCCTTAAATCATCTATCTAATCTACAATTGAAAACGTGATCAACATTAGGGAGCCTTTATCCTCCTTCCCCTTCCTTGACAGGGCATCAACAACCTTATTTTTTGCTTCCTTTTTATATTCTATTATGAAATCATGCCCCAAAATTTTGGTGATCCATTTCTGTTGTATGGGGTATCCACCTTTTGGTCTAGTAATTACTTAAGACAATTGATGTAACTACTTAAGAATGTTGATCAGTTTTTATCACAAAATTTTATCCCATAAGGTAAGATCTCCATTTAAGTACAGCTGAGATAAGAGCAAAAAACTGTTTCTCATAAGTAGACATCATCAAGGATCTTCCCTTTAGAGCTTAGCTGTAAAAAGCTAAGGATCTTCCCTTTTGCGTTAACACTACTCCTACTGCAGTTCCTAAAACATCACACTCAATAGTGAAGGGAATAGAGAAATCTAGTAGTGCTAAGACTAGAGGTTATGTGACAATTTCTTTCAAGATAGAAAGCAATATTAGCCTTTTAAGTCCAATGAAAGTTATCATTCTTGAGTAGAGTATCCTGTAAATGGTGAAACAATTCCCCCATAGCCCTTAATAAACTTACAGTAATACTCAGTCAATCCCGAGAATCCCTTTTGAACTTACAGTAATACTCAGTCAATCCCGAGAATCCCCTTTGTGCCTTTAGGAAATTGGGAAGTGGTCATTCCTTCATAGCTTCCAACTTGTCAGGATCTGCTCGGACCCCTTGAGCAGAAATTAAGTGGCCAAGATAAGCAATCTTACTACACCTAGATTGTTTGACATAAAGCTGGTGTTATCTTAAGATTTCCAAGGCTACTTGTAGGTGCTTTACATGTTCCAATTTTGTCGTACTGTATACAAGAATGTCATCAAAGAAAATAAGAATAAACTTTCTTAGATAAGAACACTCATTGGAATAGCCAAAGCCGAACTCAAGTTTTAGCTAATATGAGATGAATTTGGCTTTGACTATTCCATTCATATCAAATCATCACATTGGATTATCCATTTATTCATTATATAATAATAAAATAATATGAGATGAATTTAGTTTTGGCTATTTCGTTTACATCAAATCTCTAAATTGGATTATCCATTTATTCCTTATATAATAATAAAATAATAATAATTTAATTTTTGTTAATTTTTAATTCATTTAATTTTATCATATAACAAATTATGAGTAATTTTATCATTTTTTTTTAATTTTTTAAGTACCTTTGTATTGTTCTTTGTTGGATGAGTAGTTCTAAGCAATCATTTTATATTCATTGACTCCTTAGGCATGATTCATGGATTGCGTAAATTTGCACTTGAAAAAAAGTCTACTAAACTACTAAACTGCATTTGCATAAATTTGTACTTGAAAAAAAAGTTTACTAAACTACTAAATTGCATTTGCATAAATCTGTACTACTAAAGAAAGTATGCATAAATCTACACTACTAAAAAAGTGCACATAAATATGCTCTTGAAAAAAAAAAACATTTTAGAGTCAACATACAACACAAAGATAAACTACTAAACTCTAGAATAAACATCCACATAAATCTGCACTTGAAAAAAAGTTGTTGCACTTCCCTCCAAAAAACATCCATAACAATATGTTGGCAATGCTAAAAACATCCACAACTTCCAGCCCAAATAGTACAACACACATCTCAAACATAAACTCCAAACCATCCCAGATCTGTCATATAGTGGCTACCTAGCCACATGTATTTTGAGCACATGTGGCTAGGCAGCCATTAAAATCATAAAGTAATTCTACCATCTAACTACATTAATGTGCAATTACTTCCCTTCAAAAGGTGTGGATAGAGTTCTAGATGCGGATGTAGATCTATTCTTCATTTCCTTGTAAGCTTTCTTCTGAAGAGTTTGAAAGTAGTCTTGATGCATTACATTCATGCCAGTAAGATCTAATTTCATGATCTCTATATCAATATTATTCTTCTTAAGTGCAATTAATGACATTCGATCACTCTCGGCCTTGGTGACCGCTTCTCTCCTCTCCGCCATGCACAAGGTTCTATCATCAGTCATGCGACTCAAGGCTTTATTAAACTCAGCATCTTCACATTCCCTAGACTTCCTCTTCCTTTCCCTCTCTTTCTCAGTCTTCTTTCCTAGAGGTCTCTCACCAACAATCTTGACGTTGTCATCGAGAGTGTCATTTGCTAGCAGAGTTGAGTTAGCAATGGTTGGATGTTTCCCAAGCGGTCTCCTCCTCGTGTGTAACATGGACATATATTACTGTATTTTGGTTGGTCTCTTAATAGACACCAACAATGTTCTATAGTATACTTCGCATTCTCATTCTCTTTATACAATATTTTGGCATTCTCAAGTTTAAATGAGTCAAGTGAAAATGTTAGAGTAAAATTGAGCTCAAGCAATAAAAAATATAAAGGAGAAACTAAATTATTACATTGTCCTGCTTCATGGCACCACTGGGATGTATTGACTCTACTTGGGCTATAGCAACACAAAATTTATTTGTGCATCTTTTTATACATTGTCATTGATTGGTCAATGACACTACAGAATGTTTAAGAATGTTTGATTTTTTATACTCATTATAACATTCACCTATTCTCTCCCACATTTGAGTGGATTTTTGGTTAGTCCCGCGTATAGCATCAATGCTAATGTTTAGCCAAGTTGAAATAAGGAGATTGTCCTCTTCTACGGTGAAAGACACACATCGAAATGATTTTTTAGAGGGTGACATTCTTTCACCTACGCAATGTGAAGTTTGGACTAGAACATTATCATCTAAGTTATTGAACAAGGTGCTGCCTTCCCTATGTCCACCAATTTGTCAGAGAATGGTGAAGAAATGATCCTCATCAAATGTTGCGACCATCCTTCATCATATTATAATTATAACGAATAAAATAGTTAGGGTAGAATAGGATACAAACTAACATGGTAAACATCTATATAAGAGGATCTTACATAGATAAATAAATCTAGATGTATGGTTGAGCAATGACTTTTCAACAGTTATCAAAAAGGTTCAGCAATGTCGGATGTGCAGCTTCAACAATGTAATCAAATTTACCTACACATTAAATCATGGTGGAAAAAAGTAGAATAGAAGCTTGCATGCACATTAAATCTGGTTTATCTACACATTAAATCATGTGCATCCAGTTAGCATCTCTTGGACTAGGAATATGTTTCAAAATCACACCACATTTTCCAAACTCCCTCAATACTAAACTGGTGTCAATTGGGGAAAACTTGGGAAGAAAAAGAAAATGATATACTTATTAAGAGAAAAAAAAAGTATCATAGTCTTACAAAAAAAATGAAGTAAATAAGCACATTTCATGTACTTATATGGTTGATAACAAGCAGAATATCACAAAGTTTCAAAGGGTTTAAGACTTAAGTAAGATGCACAGGGGTAGACCTAGCATGCAAAAGACTATCTAAGATAAAGCAAGTCCAAGAACCATTTTCCACAATGATATGGTATTTACATTCAATATTCAAGTAGCAAATTGCTTCGAGATAAGGGTTATTTAACATAAGATCACTAGCATGCAAAAGACTGTCTAAGATAAAGCACAGAATACCTCCTATTAAAATTAACTTAGTAGCTCGTATAACTAATAGCGTTGTGGAGAACCATCCCCCGAGTGTTTGTGATACATAATTGGATCTCCTTATGTAATTATCAAACAACTTATAACCAAAATCTATAATTTTATTTTTATTTTTTTTTATGAATAAACAACCAAACTCTATTGACCAAGCACAAATGCTTAACTCAGTAATCACAATTTTGTAAAGAGCTATAAATAGGGATGTGGAGATTTCTACTCCTACAAAAAGACACTCCCTTCCAGTCTTCTCCTGGGAAAAATTTCTTAAATAATTCTACCGCAAACACAATCTCTCTTTGTCCTTCACTCAATCTTCACGCTTAAAATCTATCAACTTTTTTCTACCAAACAATCTGGACTAGGGAAAGTGATAACATTTTGTGTGCTCTTTTGTTTCTTCGATCCGAACAAAATAGTAATTTATTTAAAGAAATGAGGCCAATGGCCAACAGGTCCTTTATTGTTGTTATAGAAAAAAAAAAAAAAAAAAAAAAAAAAAAAAAAGAGAAAGCAAACTTGTAGATAAACGACTATCTACAAGTGGTAAGAATGAACATCATCAATCAAGTAAAGGCTTTTACCATGAGTTGTACAAAAAAGATGCAATTGACAGATTGTGATTTCCTCTATGGTTAAAGAAGAACAAGGATAATAATGGTTTTAATTTCCAGAACCATGCTACAAAAGGCCCCATAACCTTGATTTAATTTTTTTCTCCCACAATTTTTCAGAAACCAACCAAAATTCTTGACAAAATTAGAATCTAGAAACCCCCAATAGACCTCAAAAAGATATTCACAGATAGTAAGCCCCAAATTCCTCATTCTCAAACTTCTCTCCATATAACAAATGATAAATTAATGAACAAAATCAAGTTCATCTACACATGGATTTTAAGAGAGAGAGAGAGAAGTAGACAGGGAGATGATTTCTTGTGTGAGGAGATGAAATACTTGGTGGAACTGGGAGAGGAAGAGACTACGCGGGATCAGAGATAGAGAGAGGAGAGGGTGATGTGGTGGCGTCCCCGGTGGTGCAGTTTGAATCTGTGATGTTCTCCCCTCCTTCTACGATTTCACGAGGCGGAATAAGAAAAAGAAGCAGAGACGTGAAAAGTTGAAAAAAATTAGGGGGAAAGAAAATGTTAGTGGTTGCGTGAGAAAATATCAAGAGGAAAGAGAGTGTTCCAAATAAATAATAAACTAAACATTTGTCCGATCTACAGTTACCAGCAAATTTGACTTTAATTTTGGATATATTGTAGCTAAAACTTGATTCAGATCAGTTTGCCTAATTCAATGCAGTCGATTTTTCATCTCTAATAGCTATTTCAAGGATTTGATTTACCATTAACTATTTCAATGAAAATGCTCTAAGGGAAAAATACCTCGTTCATAAGATTTTAAGAAAGTGGAGGGTGCATTAATTAGCCCAAATGGTCTAACTAGGAACTCAAAATGTCACTCATGGGTTGTAAATGTAGTTTTATAGAGATCCAAGGGCTTAACTTGGATCTGATGATAGCCAAACCTTAAATCTAGTTTAGAAAAATGATTGCACTTTGGATCTCATCCATCAGCTTCTCAATCACTTATATGGAAAATTTATATTTAATGGTGACATTGTTAAGCCCTCTATAATTCAGACATAGTCACCATGTACTATAAGATTTTCTAACCAAAAGGACTGGAGATGAGTCTTGGTTTTGGCTAGGTTGTATAATTCCTAAAGTCAACAACTCTTGGACTATTTTCTCTATCTCATCTTTCTGAAAATTATGGGTATCTATAAGGTCTAATTGATATTGGTTAATGTCTAGGATCAAGTTAATGGTATGGTCATGCATTCGTGGAGGGGGTAGCCCTTTTGGTTCACAGAATACATATGCATACTGCCTCGGTAGTGATTGTGTTGTTGGTGGCTCACTTCCTACTGTCTATTCATTGTTCATTTCTTCTTCTAAAACTTGTAAAATTACTCCCTTTTTTTTTCTAGCTTATTGAACTTGTTAAGGGAGCCATCTTCAATCATTTGAGACGTAGCTAGCCCTTTCAACTCTACTATTTTTCCTTCATAACTAAACTTCATATTTTGTCCCTCAAAATCCAATAGAATGGAACCTAACTCTTTGATCCATGGGTGCCCAATACCATGTCACAGCCAGCCAATACCAGTACATGTACTTCAATAGTAAAGGTAGTTCCCTAGAGGTTACTCATTGGATTCCTATTTTTCCTTTGATCCTCGTAGCTTTTGGATTGTGGGAGCGTGTTAAGGCATGCAAGGAAATTTCAGGGTTACCATGAGTAGCACTAAGTCCACTCCTCCTACTTCCACCTCTTTCTCGGCTAAAACCATCTCCTGTTCAAGATCCCCTCTTTTTCTTGTAATACTTCATCTAACAACTAGAGTTTTGGACTTTGGCATTTATGTCTTATGTTCCACTTAGCATCACACTAATAACAAATTCATTTTTCTCTCATGTCCTTCATTTGATGTTATTTAATCATTTGGATAGGTAAAGTAGTTTTGGGCACATTTTTATTGGTCTCATTCAAAGTTAGGTTGGGGTTCTTAAGTATCCTTGGATCAGGTGAACGGGATATATTAGATTTGTGTTTTTCTATACAAGTTTATAGTGTTTTTCTATACAAGTTTACATTCTCTTCTTAGATTCTTGCTAGGCTATATGTTGCTATTAAGGTTGGCAGATTGAACATTTTCAATGACAATCTTATGTCATCCCGTAATCCACTGAGAAAGCAGCTTAGCTTGTAAGCATCTGAGAGCTCTCTTAACCTATTGGATAGGGTATCAAATCAAGTCTTGTAATCCTCCATAATCCCATTTTGTCTCAGCCTAGTGAGGGACTACATAAGGTTGTCATAAATATTTGGTCCAAAACTCACCATCAATGCCTTGATAAAAGACTGATTTTTCATGTGGATCCTAGATTTACCTACTTTTTTCAAGGGAATACGTGGGGTTTGCACTCTAGGATTGCAAATATCATTTCTACTAATGCAATGATGGGGCAAAATATTATGGAAAGTTAAAACATGATGTACCTTATTCATCTAACTAGCAGGGCCTTCACCATGGAAGACAGGGAACTCCAGTCGTATGGTTATGGCCTGAATTTCACCTGTATTTTGTTGCTTGATAGTAGTTTCTTCCTACCTGGAAAACAAAAGAAGGTTCCCCTTGACTGTGAATTTGATTTTTCTTTTGTAGCTCCACTGTTCATGTTGCCAACTACTAAACTATGGAATCAGTCTACCTTTTAAGTGCCAACATCGCAGTCTCCAGCTACTTAACTATGGAATCAGTCTACTTTTTGAGAGCCAACAACATCTCTTTGATATCAATTATGTAGCACACCTCATGTTGCTAAAGAAAATGACCTACAAAATCTCATTTCAAGGGGAGAGCCTTTGTAGAAGAAGAATAAGATGAGAGGAATAAAATAATTCTATTATTTTCTGGATACCGTTAACCGTATGGCCATGGGCCGATACACACAAATAAGTAAATGGTCCTGGGCTTTTACAAGCAAATAATCAGTCAAATCTTATAATTATGATATTGGGCCGATTAAGAAATTACAATCCGAGCCTGCTAACAAGTTTACTATAACTAAAACAAGCAAATAAATATAAAAGTAAGACAACTGGACCGGTACAAATCGAAACCCTGAATGATCTTGTCTCTTTCTCCATCTTGAATGCTTAAGGGATGCTTGGAGAATCAGATGAGATGAAAAATCTTTAAATAGTAGTGAAATAATTTGTGAATAGTAGTAAAATGATTTAATTATAATGTCTTATTGGGTTTTGGGAAAAGAGAGAAAATTTTGAATAAAAATATTATAAAATAAAAATATTGTTAGAATATATTTTTCATATTATATTTATTTTGGTATTTGAAAAGTTGTATTTTTTTAAATTTTTGCATGCAAGTTTGAGAAAGTTATAATGATTAGGTAATGATTAGATCAAAAAGTTGAATATTTAAAATTAAAAAGTATTTTTGTTTGAGTGATGTTTAGAAATAATATGAGATAAGATGAGACGAAACCTCCTCCAAACAATCCCTAGTCTTCTTTCAATTGGGCCACGTTATTAACTCATGTGTTAAATAACCATAAATTTAAAATAATTAATGTCATGAAAGGTTTGAGAAAAGAAGGGAGATTGGTGTAACTTCTTAAATATTTTAAAGGTCAAGAATAGTTTTTCCCTTCATTTATAACATTTCATATTCTTTCCTATATCTAATTTAGGAGTCCATAGTTGTACTAGTGTATATCATCCATTTATCTGTATAAGTTTAAAATAATTTTAAAGGCTTTTAACGCTTCATTATTCTATAATTTTAAAAGTAAAAAATAAAATAAATTTTAATTGCGCCCTACAATAGCTACATATCATTGTTCTATACCATTGAAGTACTACCCTTTCTTGATGATTTCTCTATTTCTTTATTTACATTTTCTTTTTTTAATACTCATTTTTAAATCGGTACACCACTTTATAGTAATATCGTATAGTAAATTTCCTATCTTTTCTCTAGTTTTTCTTTGTAATTTTTAAATATTGCTGTATTGATCCCTATGACTCTTTTTTTTAACTTATCTCTATGGTAGAGACAAAAAAATCAAAAGTATCTATGGTCTTATCCTAGATATCAAAATAGTCCATCCATCCAAATCCTATTAATTCATTGAGACTTATTAACAAAAGCATCTCCCGCAAAAATGGTTTCCTCTCAACTCTAAAGGTCTCTAGCGAGGTGGAAGAGTATCATTCACTGTGGTGGAAGGTTTGTTTGCCAAAGGCAAGCAGTGGATGACAATTACTAGCTGTTTGAGTTAGAGATTAAAGAAGAACAAGTGTTGTAAGACTAAGAGAAAGATGGTAGATGCTTTAGCAGATTTATGGAAGAAACTATCAATGACAGAGAAAGAAAAAGATGAAGTTGCGATCATAGGGAAAGACATCGAAGACACCATGGAAAGAGGTAAACTCTGTCTAGTGGGTAAACTAATAGCACATAAAAAGAAAAGTCGAGAGGCCTTCAAGAACACCATGTCCAAGGTTTGGAAATTCTGTGTTGGAACAAAAATAATTGAAGTGGGAGAGAACCTATACATCTTTGAATTTCAATCAGAAGCTAAATTAAGTAGAATATGAGAGGGACAACCTTGGATGTTTGATATGAACTTTATTTGTTTGAAGAGGTTTGATGGTTTCACACCACCTACTGAACTTCTGTTTACTCATACTAATTTGTGGGTTTAATTACATAATCTACCTTTGGGATGCATGAACAAAGAGGTAGGACCTAGAATTGATCTACTATTGGCATAGTTCTACAGGTGGATGTAGATTACAATGAAGATTGCTGAGAGAAATGGTTAAGGGTTTTAATTGAAGTAAACTTGAGGAAACCATTAGCTAGAGGAAAAATAATGGAACTACTAGGTCAAAGAAGGTTTGTGCAATTTAAATATGAAAGGCTACCTAGGTTTTGTTTTAACTGTGGGGTCATTGTGTTGAAAAACTTAAGTACCACTCAATATGGATATTGGTTGAGAGCAACTACTTCAGGTCCAGGTCCAAGTCCAACCAGCTTAGGAACCAATTCTAGCTATGGAAGTAGTTCAGGAAAACATATGATAAGCTTACCTAAGTATGGGTCAGAAGGGCATCAAAATATGGAGAAGATTAATATGAAATAAACAAAAGAAGTTGAAAATTTACAAAATTTACATGTGCAGGACAGTGGCTGTGATGGCAAGGTCAAAAGTTCATAAGAGATGCCTTTGTTGACAATGGTTATACAAAATAATAGCCAAAAGGAATTTGATTCAAATTCAAGATCAGCTTCACTAATGAAAACAAAGGAAGTCAGGCCAGAATCTCAACAAGATCAATTGCCTGATACTGAATCACAGCAAATAAATGAGGCAAGTGTTAATAAGTGGAAGAGAAGGGCAAGGGGATAGATTAATGTTGATATGATGCCTGTTAATCCTCAGGCTACTAGAAAAAGGAAAACTAAGAAAGGAAACATTATCTTTGCTTTAGAGAATAATCAGGATGCTAGAGGCAAAAAACAGGTGATTGTACTTGTTGTGAATGTATCGGTGGAGACTGGTAATCATCCCGCCGGGAGAAATGAGGCTCATAAGCTGGAACTGAAAAGGGCTTGACAACTCTCGAACAGTTAGAGATCTTAACCATTTGGTTAGAATCCATAAGCCTAATATCTTGTTTCTAATGGAGACTAAGATACAAAAATATCAGATGGAGATGATTAGAAGTAGATTGGGTTTTAAATGTTTATTTCAGTGGAAGGTGTGCATAAAAGTGGAGGTTTGGCCCTGTTATGGGATGATGAGACGACTCAGAATTCACACCTACTCACATAGAAATGTTAATGCATGGATTGACCAAAAGAGTTTCTCATGGATGTTAACATGCTTTTATGGGGATCTTGAAATAGAAAAAAGAATTAATGGATGGATGGAGTCTGTTGAGACATCTAAAATTGCAAAATCTTAAGATGTGGCTTTGTATAGGAGAAATGAAATCCTATATCAAAGTGAGAAATATGAGGGAGTTAGAAGAGATGGAAAGCAAATAGAAAGGTTCAGAAGTGTGCTCACAGATTTTATGCTTAGTGATGTGTGCTTTAAAAAAAGCAATTATACATGGGCTAATAACATATCAGATCACTCTTTCACAAACGAAAGACTTGATAGAGCTGTAACCACTTCTGAACGGTGTGCAGAATTTGGGAATGGTGAGGTTCAAGTTTTGGCATCATCCACATCTGACCATTGTCCTATCCTAATCTCGTTATACATGCAGCATGAGATGACCATGAAATACAATTATGTGAGTAGATTTGAGGATATGTGGTCAACATAGTCTGGTTGTGAGGAATTACAATAGAGACAGTGCAAGAAGTCAAACATTTGCAAATGAAAATTGAAGATATGTTGGAAAGAGATCATTTGACATGGAAACAAAGAGCAAAAGTTACATGGTTACAACAAGGGGATCGAAATACTAGATACTATCATTTGTGAGCCACTCAAAAAAAGAAAAGGAATACTATCAAGCATATTATAGATGAGAATGGGGTAAATCTATTAGATCCTATCTTAATTGGGACGGCCTTCACTAACTACTATAGAGTTTTGTTTACAACCTCTTAGTCTTGCAACATAGAGGCCTTTATCAATACAACTCCCAAAAAAGTCACTCAATCCATAAATGATGAGTTGCTCTTACCTTTCAGTAAAGAAGAGATCAAGAATGCAGTATTCCAAATGGGTCCTTATAAAGCACCTAGACCAAATGGGTATGATGTTTGTTTTATCAAAAGTACTGGTCAGTGGTGGGAGAAGAGGTATGCCAAGTAATTTTAACTTTTCTAAATTCTGATTAGGACATGGCAGCTATCAACTTTACATATCTTGTGATGATACCAAAACACTCTAACCCAAAAAATATTTCAAAGTATCGAGCAATAAGTCTGTGCAATGTTTTATACAAGATCATTGCAAAAGTGCTGTCTAATCGATTGAATAAAATTCTTCCAACAATTATTCCAGAAAACCAGTGTGCATTTGTCCTATGAAGACTTATTTCTGACAACATCTTAACTGCATATGAAACATTTCACACAATGAGAACAAAGTTGCATGGACAAAAAGGATATATGGCATTAAAATTGGATATGAGCAAGGCATATGATAGGATATAGTGAAGTTTAAAAAAAAAATGCTGAAAATAGGATTTGATGAAAGGTGAATTGATCTGATTCAAAGGTGTATAAATTCCTCTTCATTCTTAGTTTTGCTTAATGGGGTTCCATAAGAAGTGTTTAAATCTTCAAGGGGACTAAGACAATGATGCCCTCTATCTCCTTTTCTGTTTATAATTTCAGTTGAAGCATTAACTGCACAGCCTCAGGAAGCAGAAACGAAAAGCACAATTTCAGGGGTCCCATTGGCTAGAGGGAAAGTAAAGATGAATCATGTGTTCTTTACAGATGATAGTCTACTATTTTTTCAAGCCAATATGAAAGAGTGGAGGGGATTGAATCAGATTTTACATGGATATGAGCAAGCATCTGGACAAAGGCTCAATAGAGAGAAGACTGCTTTGTTTTTCAACAAAAACACCAAGCAACCATCAAGAAATTATATAAAACAGGTTACTATTTTAAAAGATTCATCCAATTTGGAGAGGTACTTAGGCTTGCCATCTCCCATAGGTAGGTCTAAGGTAAGCGAATTCCAATGCATACTTGAAAGGGTTAGCAAAAGAATTGGAAACTGGAAAACAAAATTCCTCTCACAAGCTAGAAATGAGATACTGCTTAAGGCTATCATTCAAGCAATTCCAACATATAGTATGAGTGTCTTTCTATTACCTAAGCTTCTTTGTAACAAGCTCAATTCTTTGATGTCAAATTTCTGGTGGGGTTCTTAGGATAAAGCTGCTAAAATGCACTGAAAAAATTGGGAGAATCTAAGTTTAAGCAAAAGGGAAGGTGGGCTTGGCTTTAGAGACTTTCAACTTAGCATTCTTGGCTAAACAAGTATGGAGAATGCTCATAAAGGAAACATCATTAGTAGCCAGAATTCTAAAAGCTATTTACTATCCTCACACTTCTATTTTACAGGCTAAAGTTGGTTCAAGATCTTCTTTTTCATGGAAGAGTATATGTGCAGCAATTCCTATCATTAAGGAAGGATATATATGGCAAGTTGGGGATGGAAAAAGCATCTAATTGTGGGAAGACAAGTGGATTAAAAGAGGGAAAACAATACTTTGCCCACTTTGTTTGACCGCTCTATTTGACCGCTGATCAATTTTTTTTTACTTAGTGATTAAAGAAATGATTTTAAGTGTATTGGTGTATTTTTTTTTATTTTTTAAAAATATTTAAATGTATTAAATAAATGTGAAAAGAAAAAAGAAAAAAAAAATGCCGGGGCAATACGCCCAGCGGTAAAGGCTGGGTGACATAGTAGCCTCACCCTTAAAGGATAGGGATCTAGCACAGTTCAATCACAAAAGAAAATTCTACTAGAAGATGCAATGGTTGCTGATTTAATTGATAGACAATGAGGGTGGTGGAACATTCAGCTCTTAAAAAAAATTTTCATGGAAGGCAAGGTAGAGGAAATATTACAAATACCTGTTTCACAAACTGGATCTCCAAATAGATTGGCTTAGAAAGGCACAACAGATAGAAGTTTCTTCGTAAGGAGTGCTTATCACCTGCAAAAATAGAAACAAGGAATCAAACAAGGGGAATCATCAAACGCAGGTGACAAGAGAGAACTGTTGAAGTGTATATGGAATTTGCAGACCACTAATGTTGTCAAGGTTTTCAAATGACATGCATGCAAGGATGTACTACCCACCAGACAAAACTTATGCAAAAAAAAGAATAACCATAGATCCTTCATGTCCCATTTGTCTTAACTCACAAAAAACATCAGGACACATTTTACGGTCATGCCCCTCTGCACAAGATGTTTTGCTGCTGGGAAACAGGAAAGTGCAAAATGCTCCAATTATAGATGAGGAGTTTGGGAATATCTTTATGCAAGTGCTTAATAGAATTGGGCTAGAAAAGATAAGCTTCTTTATAGAAACAACAAGGTCTATATGGATCAGAAGAAATAAGTTGATATTCGAAGATACCTTTTTACATCTATCAATTCTGTTCAATAAATCCTTACTAGCACATGAAGAGTTTATTCAAGCTCACAACTAGATCAGAACACCAGCAGACAAGCTTATAGTGGCAACGTCCACCAACAAATTGGTTAAAATTGAATTGGGATGTGGCAATAAGGTAGGCAGAACAGAAAACAGATGTATGAGTAGTATTAAGGGACCAAGAGGGGGCAGTTTTGACAACTCTAATACAACCTGTAACATTTTGTTTGCAGCCTAATATAACAGAGGCTCGGGGGCTTGGTTACAGCAGCAAGTTGGAGTGAAGATATGGGTCCTGGAATATGTAGTTTTTGAAGGGGACTTGATGCAAATTGTAAATGCAGTAAAGAATGACAAAGATCAACATGGTATCCTAAGTTGCTTGGTGAGGGATACAAAAATCATCTTGGCTGATACAATGTGGGACATCAAACATACCAAGAGGGAAGGAAATAAGGAGGCACATCTGTTGGCTCAACAAGCAACTTTACTATGCAATAGAGTTATTCACTTAGACAATGTAATATCATGTATATTGCCTCTTGTAATGACTGATAGCCATATAACAGTTTGATGAAATGCAGTTGAATGGTTTTATTCAAAAAAATAATAATTTTAAACAAAAAAAAAATCATTGAGACTTACTTGTCATGTCACAATTACAAAGTGTTTTCTTGGTAAGTGTTGCTATACAAATGAGTTTGTCTATACATAAGTTGGTGTGTTAATATACTACTTATAGTGGAACTCAATATAACTTAAAAAAAAAAAAACAAATCAAAACACTAATAATTTTTTAATATAGTTGATGTGGAAAGCTTTCACATCAACAGTGTGCTGGACGTGTAAAAATAAGGTTTGTAAATAAATTTTCTCTTTATAAATACAAGTAGCTATGATAAAGATTACCATATGTTCTTTCACGAAGTATGCATCATTGTTCAACCATGTTTCATGTGAAACTAATATCTTTCGAGCATTTTCGCCTAGATTTTTTGTCAGCCCAATTGTTTCTTTTTTCCATTATTGTTGTGAATATGGTATTAGAGTAGTACTTTAGATTTTGAATGTTGATTTTATATTTCACCCATTTAATTAAATATTTCAACGTTGGCCACGTATTGAAGGGAATCTATTATATAAATAAACGAGTGTCAAGGATATAATTTACATAATTAAATATTAATAGCTAAATCTTTTGATTTTATTTGCATCTCTAACATTATATATGCAATTGTCGTGTATCTATTGAATTAAATTCAAAATCAATAATATAGATGAAAAATGTGAGCAAGATATGTTTACGAAATTGCCTAACATGTTTAATTATAAAAATAAGATAAATATACATGGACTGCAATATTTTCTACAAGCCTTTTAACAGAAAACAAGTAGAAAACATTTTTAAAAAAAGGCAAAAATATTTCTAGCACGTATTTTTAGAGTTTTTTTTTTTTTTAATGATGAGTAACAAAGCTCTTGATCATTTCATTATTCTAATTTGATTGAGAAAATATTATTCTAGAGTTTTTTTAGCTATTATATTTCAATATGGTGTCAAAGGGTTAAAAATTTATTTTTATTTTCGATTACGTGTTAATCAAGTAAAGAAATGTTGGTAGAAAGATTTAGTGGTATTATCTTTAAATGAAAAAAATAAAGTAAACAAAAATGAAAACATTACTTTGGAAACATAATCAAGCTATGTTTGATGATGCCGTCTAGAAATAGAATGATATAATTAGGATACATATGTTACCAACTTTCTAAATTTAGGCCACATATATATATATATATATATATATATATATATATATTCTTCCTAAGAGTATAATGTGTAGTGATTGTTGATCTTTAGTCTTTACAAAATGAAAGTTTTGAGTTCAAAGAGAGGTAGCCTTTTTATAACTTTTTTTTTTTAAATAAATCATAAAAAAAGAAATTTTGATATAAAATTATCAAAAAACCCTAAAGAGAAACTATAAAATATACTGAAAAGTAGTGTTCATAAAAATCGAAATTTTTAGAAGTCTTGAAGTATGATAAGATTTTAGAAGTTTAGAAGCATCAAAAAATCTTAAAGAGAGCATTTCTATTTTCAGTAATTCTACGTATAATCGTGAAATGCTTAAACGCCGCGTAATCGCTTTGAAAAAGAGTGAGGTCCATTATTAAAAATTTAATTTTTTTCATGTAGATCTCATATTTTATTCATTTTTTTCAAACTAATTATGCAGCAGTTGCTTAATTCACGATTGCAAATATATTTTCTTTTCTATTTTTCCCTCCAATTATTACTAATAGACTCTAAATAGCACTTGAACTTTTTGATGTTATTATGTCCAATTTTCAAGCCAATCATTTGATGCCAGATGATATAGTGTTGAGAGAATGATGATAAAATAGATGATAAGTAAAATTAAATAATGTTAAATACAGTCATAAATTGTATTTCACTATTAAAAAATTAAATGTTTAATGTGAGTCTCATATTTATTCACTTTTTTAAAATTAGTGTACAGCGCTTGTGCATTTCATAATTACAAATATAATTTCTATTCTTCTTCAAACTATACATTCTATTTAAAAGAAAAAATTAGATTCTATATAAACAAACTTTTAGTTATAAAGTTATAGACATGCTGATGCATCTCATCCTATAAATAAAATTTACTGATTTTCAAAATTTCAAATGTAAAATATATATATATATATATATAATATTTAACCGATTATTTGAAAAAGATATCAAATCTATAAATCTGATCATATTTATAAAATTGTGGAATAAAAAAAAAAAAAAATCAAATTAACAGATTAATCGTACTGAAGCGAAAACCCGTATTGGACTTTTTGTTGCAGGAGGTTGAAAAAAAAGCGCATAGTGTTGTAGCTCTGCGTCTCTTTTAGAGCTTCAGATCTTGCTTTAGTCCATCTTCTTCGAGATCGATTTCTAGGATTTCCCCAAACAATGGTGAAGCCGAGGTACTCCCGCCTACCGCCTCGGAAGTCGTCGTCTTCAGCTATGGCTCTCACCATGCTCGTCATGTTCACCTGCGTCATTCTCATCCTCCTCGCTCTCGGAATCCTCTCGATTCCCAGCATTTCCGGTGGAGATTCGCCAAAGGCCGCCAACGATCTCAGCACCATTGTACGGAACACGATGGATAGGTGGGTTCTGGTTTTTGAATTCTGATTCTCTTCCACTTTATTTTTTTGAAGTTGGTAAATTACCGTGATTTATTTGGTTTCCAACTTTCCATTTTTTTGTAGGATTGATGCAGATGAGGAAATAGGGGAGCAATGGATGGAATTGATCTCCTGGGAGCCTAGAGCTTTTGTTTACCATAATTTCTTGGTGAGCTTTTTATTATTTATATTTCCTGGAACTTGCGGATCACGTTTCATAATTCGTTTCTGATTATGTTTTCCTTAGTTTATATTGATTACAACGACAAAGATAATGCGTTTTCATGTGAGTTGGAATTCATTCAAGTATATGCCATTTTCGTTGTCGATATCTGCTTAATACACTGAGAGACCAAAACAAAACAAGAACAAAAAAAAAAAAAAAAAAAAAAATCAAAGAAAGGATAAAGAAGAAAAATAGAATTAAAAACTCATTAATAAGGAAAGTATTTCTTCTATTTCAGCAATTCGATCTGCAGTTTTATAGATGGATTATATGGGAAAACATGCGGGATTTGGTAGAATGCACCTTATTGGAATGTAGTAAGATTGTTAATGAATAAAAATATTTTGATGGAACTATGAATTTTTAACTATAGTATCACATATACAAAATGTAAACGCATGAGCATAGGTTTTCAAGAAGTAAGGGCTCATAGATGAGTTCAGGAATAATAAAAAAAGCTTATCCATTAAGGTGCTAGTGCATAGCTGAATGTTTCGGGTATTTGTTGTAAAAAATTTAGATATGAGCTCAGTTTGAGCTACCTATGAGTAATAAAAAATATGTTCTTGTTAGGGTTGGAGTCTTATTATGTTGTATGTGGTCTTAGAATTTCTTTTTGATAACGGGGGAACCACCCTATGGCAGAGCCCTTAGGACTCACCCATGGAACCTAAACCTCTGGGGAGACTAGCACAGCAACCCACTGCCGTGGCCTCCTACTTAAATCACAATTTGATCCCAGAGGGAGTCGAACCTGTGACATGGGTTTCATGCACACAAGTTTTGCCCTTACCACTTGGGCTACCCACAGGTGGGTGGTCTTAGAATATTTCTGACATGCATTTTCTGTTAGATAAGTTTGATCTTGATCAGGAACTGATCTGGGTGTAATCTAAAGTTTGCCAAATGCTGAAAATGGTTTCCTAATTTGGGCAGACCAAGGAGGAGTGTGAGTATCTAATCAGTCTTGCGAAGCCTCACATGGAAAAATCAACAGTTGTTGACAGTGAAACTGGAAAGAGTAAAGATAGTCGGTATGCAATTCTTACCAGCCTTTTCTCATTGCTTCTGCATTTAATCTTGATGACGGAAGTTTTCTTTGCCCTTCTCTTCATTCTTTTGCTTTTTATTTCTTTGCTGTTTTCCCCTCAGATGTATTACCCCGGATTACCTTCATTTGCAGGGTTCGTACAAGCTCTGGAACATTTCTGGCTAGAGGACGTGATAAATTAATTAGAAACATTGAGAAGAGGATTGCTGGTTTCACCTTTTTACCTGTAGGTATGTAGGTTGGGCTGCCTATGCTTCTTAATCTATTTCTTAGTGAGAATGTGTGTCTGTTTCATCTTTGTTTAAATTCCTTAATAATTTCTTTTCGTGTCAATTTTCTGAAGCACTTGCCTTCTTTGGTTATGGTTTGTGGTCCAGTCATTACAATATCCAGTATTTTGGTTTTTGTCATTCTTTGTCTCTTGACAATAGCATTTTTTCCATGGAAGAAAATCAGCTTTTGACTTTTCTCTTGGGTAGGGAGAAATTCAGGAATAGTTAAATTTTGATATATTTCTGCCTGAAGATGAAAAGGTTGGAATTAGGTTTGAGAAGTCCCTCTTTAAAATTGAATGAATGTGCTCCAAATGTTGGCTGTAAACCTTCATCCTTGATATTGTCTTTGGAAGAACAAAGGAATGGAAAAAAGAGTGGCATTTGGTGTTTATTTGGCATTAGCTTATCTCTTGATTGTTTTGATGTTATACATAAATGTTCATAAGCAGAGCATGGGGAAGGACTTCAAATACTCCACTATGAAGTTGGACAAAAATATGAGCCTCACTTTGACTATTTCCTAGATGAGTTCAACACCAAAAATGGGGGTCAGCGGATGGCTACAGTTCTTATGTATCTGTAAGTGACATGATATTTCTGCACTCTAAACTCTCTTGACTCGTGCATTTGTTGGAGGCCAAACTATTTTCTTTAGGTAATGTCTCCTTTTCTGTAATGATACAGCTCAGACGTTGAAGAAGGTGGTGAGACGGTGTTTCCTGCGGCCAAGGGAATTTTAGCTCCGTGCCTTGGTGGAATGAGCTATCTGATTGCGGGAAAGAAGGACTTTCTGTTAAACCAAAGATGGGCGATGCTCTGCTCTTCTGGAGCATGAACCCTGATGCCACTTTAGATCCATCAAGTTTACATGGTTAGTTATCATTGTTAATTATTGGGATGTTGAAAGTGGATACTTCGGTTTTCAGTCATTTCCAGGCCAATTGCCTTGACTAGTGAATAGCACGTCCCTTCTGTGTACTAATGCATTGCCTTGGAATCATCTTCTTATTTGAATACATTAATCATTATTCACTGTATGTGGGGTTTTCATACAACTATTAATGACACGTTTAATTCTTCTGTTTGCTCAGGTGGTTGCCCTGTAATTAAGGGGAACAAGTGGTCAGCTACTAAATGGTTGCACATAAACGAGTACAAAATCTGAGCAATCGAGTTGAAGGTAATTATGTATACCCTGAATAGATAATTAACTAATTAAGCAATTGTTAGTTTATTCATTTTCAATTAGTATATAAGTGTTTTTTTAGATTAGACTTGAGCATATTTTGGAAGATACGAAACATCCCGTTTGGATTCAAAACTCACCTCAATTCATCTCATCTCATCATTACAAGTTTCTCAAATTCTCACACAAAATATAATAAACAATTCAACTTTTTCAAATCCCAAAACAATAATAATATTAAAAATAATATTCTAACAATATTTTATTCAACTCATCTAAAATCATCTCAACTCATCTTAGCTCATTTATGAATCCAAACGTGTTGCATCCACTTGGGGATGCTTGACAAAAATGAAGTTGATAAAAAACTAAAAACTATCTATTTGAGTATCACGTTGTCTTGCTTAGCTACAACTAGTGCCAATAACTTCCCAATATTAAAAATGAAAAATAATACTTGAGCATGAGAGGCTGGTGTTATAAATGTTAAAGCTCCTTCTGGGTGCTTCTTTTTACTAATATGGCTTCCACAAACCACAAATTGAGATGTGTATCTTGCAGATGACATCATTAGGTCCTAGACTTTGTGGTTGGAATTGACATATAGACCATAAGACTTTTTCAGGATTTTTACTTGAAGGATTTGACACGAAAACTTGTGTTATAATAAAAGACAAACCCCTAGGGGTTGGCTCAAGTGGTAAAGGCCTTGGGTTTGGGGGTATGCTTCTCCCCAGGTCTAAGGTTCAAATCCCCTTGAGTGCAAACAATCTGTTGGGAAAAATTTGGATAATAATATATATATATGTAAACACTTTGTAAACTAGAGAATATGTAAAAATAACAAGAAAAAATTAGAAAGAGAGAACCTGGTATTGAGGCACGTTGTGATGGACGCTTTCCATTGAGTAGATTCCGCCGCCTCCAAATCTTAACATACACTAGGCTTCTTGACAGTTTACTCTCAAGAACGTCAGTTCTCCCGTTAATCTTCTTGTCAGTGCATACAAAAAGAAATCTTTGAACCCGTATAAAAAAGCCAAAGCCCAAAGAATACATTAAAAAAGTTTCTAATTCACCAAAAGGCACAACCCCTCATTTGGTGGCCAAGCGGTTAAGGCTCCTATCCCTAAGAGGCATGCATTGGTTCAAGTCATCATTGCACCTTTTTATTTAAATCTTGACAACCAAATCAACACATTGAACAATGACAATGGTTCACATTATTTTTTACTTAATAGTAAATATTTTTATAATTTATAAGTCTAAAACCCAACACAATCTTTAGGGGCCATCAGACTGGGAAATTTTTCCCTTGAATTACCCTATGTGCACTTGCGGGAAACTCCTTACTGAGGGCCTGTACACCCCTAGGATTAGTCGGGACGCTATTCTCGAACACCTGGTGCCAATAAAAAAAATGACAAAACTCTGAATTTAACTTGTTGCATCATCGGTATTGCCAAAACAGAAGCAAAAGAAGCAAATATTGACCTAGTCTACATGCCCTTGCTAATACGTGTTTCCTTATCAAAGAGGGCACATTTGTTAGATACGAACTCAACTTTTATTGTTACATCTGAAAATGTAAAATTTGAGTGTCCAATAAGTGTGTGTGAAGTTTCTTTAGTTTCATTCCTTTACAAGCCCACTTGGCATACACTGGACGGCCTATTTCAGCAGTTTATGATCCTCTGGTTCTTTTGAAGAAAATGAGAGGAGATGTAATGTGGTGCACTGGGGAACTTCTGATTCATGCATGTGATATCATTTCAAATTTGAAACTCATAAAGAAATCAGTTTAGAATTGCAGTAATTTTGTTGCTGGAGAATATTGGATTGATTTCTTGTTTTAGTAAAAACAAATAAATAAATGAAGACAAAACCTCAGCCTTTTTCTGAGTTATTAGGTAAGTTCTTGCTGCATAACTTGAGAGCTTCAATCTTGATAAATGAAGCCATCAGCTAAACAACTGATATCTTTTTAAAGTTATTTCCTATCTTTATATTTTGATGTCAAGTTCTTGAACTAGAAATTGCTCAGTCGAGATTAGGTTTTTATGCTCTATTGAATGCCAGCTCCATCCCATTAAGTTGATGCTCATCTTCTTTGGCAGGTTTAAATGAGTTCTCATCTCATTGTTGTACCATAAAGTCTCGGTCAGAGGTCCAGCCCTATACGGCTAAAGCTCTCACATGTAACCTTGTCTACAGAGCTCAATGCCGGCTTGCCCTTTATTTTCATGTACCACCACTCCTTTTCTCACATTTTTGTTCCGCGATTTTCTCACCTCAATATAAAAAAATGAAGTTTTTATTTGTATTTAAAAATCAAAAGGTCTAGGACATTTATCGTTAACAAATATGCCTAATTAAGCCAGAAGATTGTATTTAATGAATGCATATTGTGTTTCTTTTGTTCTTTTCTCTGGTAAATCCGTAAATTTATGCATATTGTCAAGCTGGCTGCTGCCCATTTCTTTTGGAATTAGAGCCTTTGGTAGGATTACGATGACTTTACCTGTCTGTACTAACTTCTAAGGGTATCATTTACCCGGTTAAAAGTTCTCAGCACTCTCTAGTTTTTCTCTCCATCTTCTCTGGGGTAAAAAACCCCAGCGGACCCTCTCCACCGGAGGGGAGGAATCCTCCCTCCCTTCCCTTCTGCACTCGCTTCTCCACCACTGGTAGTTTAAGCATTTTGCACTTTATTGCCTTCCAGCCACCAGACCACTATACGTGCCCGACCACCATGTTTGCCGGTCGCCGATTTTCGAACTACTAGTGCATGGACCACACGTGCCTCCAAGGTCAAGCGCTCTCTCCACGTGCCAATGCCAATTCCAATATTTAGCTGCCACGTGCCATACAATTGGATTCTCTGCCTCTTTTATATTTGGGTTATTTCGTCCCACCACTATTGGCACATATGCACCACGCCCCATCGCCACTACTACCTCCAATGAGCGGCTGCTACAATTTGATTTTCAGATTTATGTATCCAGTTATGCTTCCATCATTCCTAACTAAGGATCTAGTGAAAAAAGATGTGAAAATCTACTGTGACAATTTTTTAAAATACTTTACTACAATGCCTCTTTCTTCAAAATTGTTTGGTCTACCCATTGCTTCCTTGGCCAAGCCGAGGATGAAGGAACATGGGTCCAAATGAAATTGATTGGATCCATTGACCGTTTATTTTTATTAAAAAATGATGTGTATAAGTTTCAAATAGATAAATTATGCGTAAGTCTTTATAAAAAAGTAGACTTCACTTTAAAAAAGTGTAAAAAAATTATTTTTTATTAGTGAGATCCACTTTTTTATAAAGAGCTTGTATGAAATTTGTCTATTTGAGACTTGTACCTAACATTACTCATTTTTATTTGTCCTAATTTTGTATGCACTACATTCTATGTGATTTGATTTTTGTTAAAATTCCACATCTTCTTCTCTTCTCTCTTATCTTCCCGAACCTTGCATTAGCTTCATGTTGCGGCTATAATGATTGTTTAAGGACCTATTTTAAAGAGTTTTTAACATCCCGCGAGAGGTTTCTACATCCAATGAGGTTGCTAGATGGTGCGGCATTAGTGTACTAACAAGACTCAAATAGGACTAGGAGTGAATTCGGTCCGGTCATTCTGTAGGAGGTTTTGTGGACAGGACCGGATCTATTCGGTCCAGGGTTTTTCCACCCTGGACTAGACCGAATAGACAGTGGGACCAGTCCAATCTGGTCCCTTTCGGTTTGGTCTCGGTCGGTCCATTCGGTCCCCCACAGTACCAAATGGGCCAATAGCCCAATCCTAAATCTTATAATTTTTCGCCCACTAACATTTTATCCAATTTTAGGTCCAAAAATACCAAAAAAGAACTTGAAAGGAAAATAAAATAATTATAAAAAGAAAATTATTTATATACAATAAATTTGAATAAAATGATTTACTACAAAAGAATATAAACTTTCTATATCCATCCAAACAAGCGAAACAAGATTATCAATCATAGTAATAAAATTAAAAAAAAAATAGAGATAAAGAAATTTAAAACAATTCCTAATCAGTAAAATCCCTAATAAGTAATAATTAATAAGTAATCATCCAATTTATCCAAATTTCAAACTCTGAAAAAAAAAGCATATTTACATGATTACATCAATACACAGCTCTCACTATTTCAGCCTCTCATATTTACATCAATACAAAACACAAATATATATAAACCGAAAAGTCATATTAATACAAATATAAAAAACATTAGTTAAATATTACTACATTAGTCATATTAAAGAAACAATGCAATGTAGTCTGCAACCCTACTCCATCACTGTAAGAGCATAGCTGCACAATCCCAACCTACTCCAAGTCTCCATCACTTAAGTCTTCAACGTTTACGGTTTACCTATAAAAAAAAAAAAAAGAGGCTAAAGCTCTTATGAACTTATACATGTAAAAACTAGGCTGTTATGAACTTATGGAAAAAATACAGCCTTTTATTATTTATGGTTCTATACAAAATAAAAGTAAATAAACCAACTTTTGCAATCTTTCGAAAGATGGGCCAATGCTTCCTCAAATATCCAAAGGCAACATATTACTATCAGACAAAATTGTATCTAAGGAAAATTTGACATTAAACTGCATGTCTTTAGCACTTCAATTTAATTCCATATGACAACATGAGGACCAAAGACAGCCAAAGAGCCCTTTGCCTATAGAGGATCACTTGATAAATGTGTCAAGCACTAAATTGTGTCAAACTTTAATTGTGTCAAGCACTAAATTCTCCCAGATCTAAAAATGAAAGTATGACTTTAAATGCATAATCTGAAAATTTGAAACATACGTAACTTGATCAGAATTAAAAAAACTATAATCAATAATATTCTCACCTCTTTAGTTTTTAATCAGCATTGGGTGTAGGGCAGGTAGGCATTAAATTTTATGCCTCCACAGAATCAGTAAAATCCCCAACAAGTTCTATTCATAAAAACTTAAAAACAAAACAAGTTAAATAAAGTTACATAGAAGATAAAACAAAATAAACCACAAAAGATATCAAAAGTAAATTTATTACATACTCATATCTAGCTACTTCTCAAATTCCCTCACTTCATCCATTAAAGTTCTAAGGTTTATTAGAGTAGAAGAAAAACAAAGCCAGTTTTGTGCACATATGAGACCCTCAACACTCATCGGATTTAAACTACTTCGGAAATGGTCAAGTACACGACCCGCGATGCTAAATATAGATTTAGAGGCCAAAGTAGATACCAATATTGCAAGTACATTGTGTGCAACCTTTGAAAGTATGTGATATCTAATTGAATTCACCTTCCACCAGTTTAGAAGGTCAAAACTATCATCTTGATCTTCACATCTTTCAGCTAGATATCTATCAACCTCTGACTCGCTTTCCAAATTGTCTTCTGACTGTAATTGTTGCTTAAATTGGGCTCTCAAATGTGCATTTCTACTCACAATCTTGTCAGTTGAAGGACTTACATCTTCATGTGGGGAACTTGCGCAATGAAGAGAACTCCTTTCTTCATTTTCCATGTATGACTCATATATGCGGATAAATGCATTTTTCACCTTCCAACTGAAATCAATTTTTTTATATGATCATGTGTATACATTTGTCCCAACCCAAACTCAAGATATCGCAGCTTGTAGCGAGGATTAAGAAGAATCCCAACATACATCAACATATTCTGATTATCCAAGTTCTTCCAATACTTTTCAAACTTTATCTTCATATTTGTGGTCATTAATCTCACCACAAGGCTTCGTTCTTCACACTTCATGTTAATGACATATTTAATAGTAATCAACTCTAGAAAAAAAAATTTGCAAGTTATATATTCACCCCCCGAGAAACATAAAGTTGCATCATGAAATAATTGAAGAAACCTCACAAATAACTTTACCTTCTCTCAATCGGATGCATTGGGAGACACTAACTTCTTTGACTTTATCCTATTTACCACATCTTCATCATCGACATCGTCATCATTGCCATATCCAATACTACCAAAGAAGCCCGGATCTTTTTCCTCTAGCCGATCAAAAGCCCTTTTAAATTTTGAAGTGCTCTCCAACATAAGATAGCTGGAGTTCCACCTAATTGGTACATCTAGGCAAACATGACTTTTGGATTGAACTCTTCCAACCCCACACATTTCTTAAATGTACTTCATCTTTGAGGAGATGATTTAATGTACTTCACAACACCCCTCACTTTGCAATAGACTTAACATATTCTTTCAACCCCTCACGGACAATTAAGTTTAAAATGTGGACATAATATCGAACATGTAAGAATTCATGTTCCAAGACTGTGTCCCTCCTATACATGATTTTTTTTTTCAAATAAGAAATGACTCCATTATTAGAAATTGCATTATCAAGAGTGAATATAAGTATTTTCAGTCGCCCCCAATCATGCAAACACATCTCTATACATTTACCAAGTGTATCACCCTTGTGATTTTCAATCAAAGAAAAGGAAAGAATCCTCTTGTGTAACTTCTAGTCATATCAATAAAGTGTGTTGTGAGCAAAGTTTTGAATACCGTATCGGAGGCTGTACCGGTCAAGACACTGGAATGAGATATTTCGGTACCGGTACCGTTTCCTGTATCGTTTCAGAATAATATTTCGATACCGATACCGTTTTGGTACTGGTACCGTTTCGAAATAGTTTATACCTGGATAAATTATATATATACAAGCATTAACTGTATTCCAAAATAACAGCAAAATAAGTCATAAACTCAATACTTCTCAATACAAGTTTTAAGTTTTAAGTTACAACTAACATAAGTTCTTAAGTTTTAAGTTATAACAAACATTATATCAAAAAAAAAAAAAAAAAAGTTACAACAAACATACTTGTAAAACTAAGGCTGCATTTGGATGTTGAACTGAGTTGAGTTGAGTTAAGATGAAAGTTGAATTAAATATTGTTAGAATATTATTTTTTAATATTATTATTATTTTAGGATCTGAAAAAGTTGAATTGTTTATTATATTTTGTATTGGAATTTGAAAAAGTTGTAATGATTAAATACGATGAGTTGAGATGAGTTTGGGATCCAAACTGGCTTTTAATAAGTTCTTAATCCAACTATTAAAATAAAATCACTCATCCTCATAAAAAAGACAACAAGGATCAGGATTTGACATGTTAATAAAAATATTTTCATCAATGTTACCATCGTCATCAACATCAACACCAGCATTATCATCGTCTTCCTCATTTAGTGAGGCTAATGACTTCTCAATACTTACCCAATCCAGATCTTCTCCATCAAGAAGTTCAAATTTTTCATCCACCCATTCTTCCATCAATTCAATGTTTTCAAGATTGATTGGATTTAAAGCATCTCTTCCATTTTGTATGCTCCTGTCAAAATAAAATCAAACATAAGTGAAAATGTTATATATTTTTCAACAGTAAAAAACATTAGTATTAAAAAAATTTATCTCTCTTGCAGCTTCAAGTTATAACAAACAAATACTAAGTCATTCAAACGTTTATGCACTAATCTATTTCTCTTCTTCGAATGAGTAAAATTAAATGTATTCCATTTTCTCTCACATCCAGTTGCCCTATAACATTGACTTAGTACTCGAACAGCAAACCTTTGAAGTGTTGGAACCTCGTAACAAAATTGTGTCCACCATGCAAATATAATAATAATGCAATTATAAATTATTAATTAAATGCAAATAAAAATAAAATAAGATAAAATTTAAAGTACAAAGTCACACTATTTAACAAATGATATTGATAAATGATAATACATAGATTAATCTTATAACGCTGATGGATTGCTAAAGAATGTCCAAACTCACCTACTGCATTCTTATACAAGTCAAGTTCTGTAATGATGTTGTCTTAATTATCGGGATCAAGTTCCATCTATATAATACAGTTGTTGAAACTTGTTACAACATCATTTTTATTTTTAAAGTTGGGGCTATAGTAAATTTCAGGGTTAAGAACACAACCTGCCGCATGTAATGGACTGTGAAGCTGCTTATCCCATTTAGAATCAATGATTATGGTGAATGGATTGAATACACTAACTTTATTATTGCATCTTGTTTTTATGTTCTCTTTGGCTCTTTGCATTGCATCATACAAGTATCCCATTGCAGGCTTCTCATCCCCGTCAACAACTCGTAGAACACGAACCAAAGACTCACTAACTTTAACAATAAATTGACATTGAGCTCAAAACTCTTTATCTTCTATAACAATCCTAGCTATCTCATTCCCTATGTTGCTCTCAGAATGACTTGATGCAATCCATTTATCACAAGTAAACGTTTGTCTGAATTCTTTCTTAAACAAGAGTAAGCATTTGATATTTAAAAAATTTGTCGCAAACCTTGTAATTGCATGACGATACAAATCATGACCTTTGGTGAAGTGTTTTCTCATCAATGCCAAAACCCAACCATGATTATAGATGAATTTATTATCTTTTTTACCTTTTTTATAGTATCATCAATAAGGAAAAAATGTCTTAAATCAGAAAAATTCTCTAACATCAAGTCTATGTAATGAGCTACACAAGGGGACCAGTAGAAAGAACCATACTTCTACTGTAACTTTTTTCCTGCAACTTTATAACTTGCATAATTATCTATTATGAACTATACAAGATTCTCAACTCCAATTTCTTGAACAACCTCATCAAAGATATTAAACAATATTTCAGCATCTTTTCTAAGGCCAGATGTATCAACAGACTTCAAGAACATTGTATCTTTCAAACAATAAATTAGAAAGTTGATTATTGATTGTTGCTTTTGATTTGTCCAACCATTTGCCATTTGTGAACAATCGGTCTCATTCCAAACATTCTTCATTCGTTGCAAATAATCTTGAACCTCATTCATATCTATATTTAACAAATTTCCTCTCAACTCATATAAAGAAAGGCCATTGAATCCTGACCCGATGGCAATCATGACATTAATAGCTGGTTGATAAAACTTGATTGAGCCACATTGAAAGGCAGATTAGCATCATACCACCAACGTGCTACAACTATCTTTTCTTTTACAATCATCTCCTTCGAACACATAGAACTCTTAATTGAAGGTTGAGCCCTAAGAGTTGTTCTTGGAACAAAAAAATCTACTAAATCCCCCCATTGACTTTCCAATTCTAGATTCTTTCAACTTCCTCTTATCTTTTGAAAGTTGAGACTGTCTCTCTATACTATTACTATCATCAATATCAGATGTTAAATCTATATTGCCTCCAATCTCTGAGCTTATTTTTCTTTTATTCGCTTTGCTTTTTTTCATTTCATTAAGCAACCCCTTCATTTGCTATTTTACATTTTCAGAGACTTTTTTACATGTTTCTACATTGCCTGGAATCTCAGCTTGATGATGTTTCAACTGAGTGATTCCGCCACCTCTAATTACTTTATTACAATATATACACTCAGTATTATTTCTTGTCCCTGGCACTGCACATGCATGGGCCCATGTTAGATCTTCTGATCTTACAGGAGCAAGTGTTGAAGTTGAAGTCATATCACCGGTTGATTGACAACTAGACATTTTTAACTATTAAAGTATAAAAAATTAACACTTACAAGTAAACAAAATTTAAAAAAAGGTCCAAAGAACTAATAAACTTAGAAACTTAGAAAGATGAACAACAACATTCAGCATTTGAACTAAAATAATTAAAAGCTAATAAAAAGAGAAATGAACAACTAATTATAAGCTAATTGACCCCCTTCTCATTTCAACATGGCTCATGAGTTGTGCCTAAAATAATTAGTTAGGTAGACCAAAATATGGGTGTTGCTGTTGGACCAAAGAATCCTAAATAAAATTCAAAAGCAACAATATCCAAATAACAAAATAAAGCATTAGACCTTAGACTCCTTAGAGTAACAAAATGTTTCAGAGCATAAAGAATTTTAACTATTATACAATTGAGTTCTAGCAAGAACTAGTCTAAGCAACAACCAGGTTTAACTTTATAATTCCCAATTATGAGTTACATTTAGCTGTAATGATAAGTTGAATGCAATAAACATATTTGAAAAATAAATAAATTAGACAAGTTGCATAGTGCATACTTTTAGCTTACCTACAATGTCTTTACCTACGGCTTCTACAAAAAATATATATGATATACTAAATTTATATTTTAGACTTAGATACACATGAGGAACACGTATTGCAGAATTTTCATTCACTAATAACCAGATATTTAGACCAAAAAACAGAGCCTACGAAAATATTCAATACAGACTACATAATAAATATCAATATCATACCAATGTTTCCCTGCGATGGAGATTGGAGACGCGATTGTGAGACGAGCTGACGGAGACGACAACAACGACAACGTGCAACGAGACGAACGGCACTAGTTGACGGAGGGGTGAAATTTCAGAATTCAGACTTTGGAGGTCCGAGGTGCCGCTGTAGTGAAATCCAATTGAGAAAAAAAAAACCCTACGTTATAACATGTTAGCGTGAAAGTTAGAAATAGCTCCTAAATGTTTATTGAAAGTGCGAAAATACCATTCAAATAGGCTACAGAATGTGTATCGAGCGAAATATTTGTTTCGACCGAGAAAACAAATACCGGTCGGTACACCTGATATTTGGGGCAGAACGAAACGAAGGTATTACCTATACTGGACTAGTGGCTGGTATGACATATACCGGTCGTACCAGCCAGTACGGTATGGTACCAAAAACATTGGTTGTGAGACACATATAGTTTAGGTTTTGCACAGATGTCCATGTATCCATGATGAGGGAAATTCATTGCCCTCGAAGAGCATTTCTCAAGTTCTTTTTTTTTTCCCTCATAAACAAACTAAAACAGTCATTGACAACTGTCATACGGGATAAAATCTCTACCCACTTAGGGCAAACAATAAGCATAAAGTTTCTGAAACTCTCCCCTTCAACATGCCTAAAGGGTAACTCATAAAAAATAATCATCTTTGCTAAGGTTTGTCGGCAAGCCTCAACATTAAATGCAATGGGCACAAGTCCCCCACTACCATTTCCTCTCTTCACCTTCCAACCTAGAATCGTCTGGGACGTATCTGTCTTATTGAACGAACATTTCTTACATTGCTTCTCAATGTGATATTTCATTCTTCATACCGTTGGTCTTCCTAGGTTTAGTGGGATCACATTTTGGTATTTTTGTAAAGTGATCTCAAACCATTGACCTAATTCTACTACTTTGTAACCCACAAACCAATTTAGGACTTACATTGGATGAGGGTGGGGGTAGGGGTGGAGGCATATCTTGTGTTGACTCTTGCACACATTTGTAGAAGACTCCATCTTCTACTTGCAATTTAAAGAAGTAATGCTTTCAAGACAAAGTTACTTTATTGGGATAAAATGAATGATATGTGAAGATATATATATATATATATATATATATATATATATATATGCATAGTTTCTCTTGAATTCTAATTAATGTTAGCTTATAGTTCTGTGCAACATTTTTTAGAGTGCTGGAAAAAGAGATTGCAATTTGCAATGTATAAACAAGCAAATGCAACAATATCTAAAAACAACAAAATAAAATCGAGGCATACGAAGTAACCTTCAGATTGATGCTAGGAAGTGATGGAGGGATTGGAGAGGGCAACCTGGCAGGGGTTGCGAGTCGCGACGGATGGGCTAGAGAGGGAGGGCATGCAACGGAAGGGCTGGAGAGGGGAGCAGATGCGACAGATGGATAGAGGGGTTGGAGAGAGCAGCCTGGCAACGACGGAGTCATGACCCCTAGGGTTCCGAATCGTTTTAGTGAGTCAGAGAGGTGAGAGGTTTGTTGTGAAATCGAGATTAGGGATTATGGGAGGGAAATGGAATCTTGGGGGGGGGGGGGGGTTGGTTTCTTCAGAATGAAGGTTAAAACGACGCCGTTTGGGGTTAAAATAACCCTAAACGGTGCCATTTCAACAGAACATAATGAAAAATAAATAAATTGGGTTGCGTGAAACGGCGTCGCTTCACGCAATCTAGTTTTAAATTGCTTCACACATTGCCATTTAGGTCCAATTTTACACTAAATGGTGCCGTTTTCTGTAATGACTAAAATGTGAATTTTCAATTCTTTTATCTTTTTGGCGCATAAATTAATAAAATAGTTATTTAAATTAGTAAAATTAAAATTAAGTAAACTATTTAATGTGGATTATTTAATTAACTCATTAAAAAATAATTAATTAAAATTATATTGATGATGTTAATTGTTAATTTGTTACTAACTTAGAGTATGTCAATGTATTAATGAGCTATATTAAAAAATTTATCTAGTAACTTTAATTAGATTATAGATGTAGATGTTAATAATTAGTTAATTGTGAATTGGTGATAGGTTACTTAATTGATATTCATATCATACATTAGTTAATGGTATTAATACTTGTAATTGATGAAGATGTAATTGCTTTTACTTCATACATTAGTGATACTAATACTATATGTTATACATTATGAAATATATATTATGTATTATATAATAATATATTAATACTAAATATATATAGTTATAGACTTATAGTGATTTGGTTATTATGATTAGTATAACTATATAATAGTATTAGTGTTAGACTATTAATATAGCTATATATTAGTAATATTAGTTATGGTGAATCAATGATTTAGTATAACTATATTCTACATTACTATATTAGAGACTAGAGTATTAGTATTAATGTAAATATTAGCATTAGTTATAACTATATAGCCTGTATTAGAATTTAGACTATATAATAGACTAATAGTATTAGTACAACTGTAAAAGTATATTGTATAGCTATATATTAGTATTAATTATAGTGATTACTATAACTATATAATTGTATTAATAGTAGACTATTAGTATAGCTATATATTAGTATTAGTTATAGTGATTTAGTATTAGTATAAAATTATAAATATTAGTATTAGTTAATAATTACTTTATGGTGAGTTAGTGATAGGATTAGGTTAGATAAAAATTATAATTAATTATATACAATTATTATATAAATAATATACATAAACAATATAAAATATATATTATTTATGTTCATTCGGTCCGGTCCGGGGTGAAAAATCCCTGGACCGGGACCGAACCGAAAATATTCGATCTTATAGAAATTGGACCAAAACCGATTGGACGCAATCTTGGGTCAGTCTGGTTTGGTCCGAAATGGTCATTCCAGTCTGTTTTTTCGGTCCGGACTGGCCAAATCTCACCCCTAAATAGGACGATTCATCTAGGTGCGGATCTAGGTATTTGAATTTACCCGAATCCAAACCTAGAGAGGTAGTCCGAATTATGATCCGGACTGATACCATGAATCCAATTATTCAAAACCTAGGTATCCAATTCTTGGGTTGTAACCAAAATATTGATTTTTATGCCAAAATTTGCTTGTTAAAATTTGTAGATAGGTTATATGATATAATACAAACTATCCATTTTATTAGAATTAAGTAGATCTGGAATAAATTCGAATTGAATATTAAATGCATTGTTTATGAACATTAAAATCGATGATAAATTCATCAACAATTTCCTACTTGATGGATCTCGACAAATTTAGACTCAAAATCCAAAGCACACAGGAAAGAAGTTTGCAATGCAATTAATTAGGTGATGGCATACAAGATCCTTTTCTGGGTCACAACGGACCGTTAAGCGTGCATAAAAGTAGCATAGGTCAAGCCCAAGGAGAGCCATGGCCCTTATAATTCGAAACAAATAGTATATGGCGCCTTGAATACTCGAAATGAAAAGTGCCATCAGGAGCCCTCTTATCTCTGCAAGCAAACTTTACAGCAAATTTAAAACAAAACAAATATGGAAAATCAAGAACTTAAACACTGGCTTGAAACTATGGGAAATTTTGTATCATAAATGATATGAAAATGCCAAAAACACTTGCATATATTCACCAGTTCCCATTTATTCATAAGTTTGCTGGGGTGTGCTCCAAAATTGAAACAACGTTCTTTGTTCCAAAACCATATGGCAGTATTTGGACAGCACAAGAAACTGGAAACAGAAATGGAAACATCAACGTGAGTGGCTGATTAATGATGAGAATTGATCAAGTTTCGAATGACGTATTGTAGAATGCCTCCATGATCGAAATAAGCAAGTTCCACCTGCATTGAAGTAACCAAAAGATTATATTGGAAGGGAAATTATAATTACCGAGCTTTCATGAGAAATTAGACCGATTAGAATGAGAAAAGCCAAGTCTAATCTGTTACCTCTGTGTCAAATCTTAGTGTACAAGTGAAGGACTTTCCATTGTCCGTAACTACTGCAAGATCTTGACCAGGTCTAATTTCATTCACGCTGCTTGGAAGATCGATGCTATATCGTTCATGGCCAGTCAACCCAAGAGTCTCAGCATCCTCCCCAGGCTTAAAACATAGTGGAATGATACCCATGCCCACCAAATTACTGCGGTGAATGCGCTCAAAGCTCTTTGCTATGACTGCTTTCACACCCTAGCACCAATTATCATTTAAGTCTATTATACAAAAGCCAAACGCCAACTAAAGAATGGAATGGAGTGAAATGCTATCAGCCACATACCAGTAGCATTGGCCCCTTGGCAGCCCAATCACGAGAACTTCCACTCCCATACTCGGCACCAGCCAAAATAACTGTTTCATGCCCCTCACTCTTGTACCTCTGTACATGAAATAAATCACAGAACCGAAGCATATGGTTATGAATTCAATAAGAACTTCATTATTTAAAAAGGAAAAAGCTCAATGAGCAAAATTAATAAAACATATGAAGCTAGAAATCAGAATTATCAAATTAAAACAGTTTTGGGAGAGAATTATAGGTCCTGCAGGGCGTTAAAACGTCATCCAGCACATGGAGAGCTGTGCAATAAACCAGATTGTCTTAGAATAAACATCACTTGGCAACTTATGATTCAGTGATAAACCTATGTATCAGATAGGCGAGTTTCAATTGCATCAGCTAGAGCCCAAGTAGAGCAACCATCAAGGATTATTAATCGTTTTACGCCAACCTTTTCCTTGCAACTTTCATTTTGTGCAAGAGGCTGGTATATCTGCACTACTGACTGTATGCCAAAAAGATATGTTTAGAGGAAGTTACCATGGCAGCATCAAATACAGATAGTTTCTCGCCAGTGGGAATATGAATGGTTTTTGGCCCAACTTCTCCTTTCAATAGTTTATTGACAAGGCGAATATTGGCAAAAGTGCCCCTTGCCATAACCTCATCATTACCACGACGACTTCCATAAGAGTTGAAGTCTCTCCTATCAACCCCACGCTCCAGAAGGTATCTGGCTGCAGGACTGTCTTTGTGGATGCTACCAGCTGGTGAGATGTGGTCAGTTGTAATGCTATCGCCAAAGTTGAGCAAGCAGTAAGCATTCTTCACTCCATGAAGGCCTGGAGGAGACATGCTCATTTCTTTAAAGTAGGGCGGCTCATGTATATATGTGGATGTTGGGTCCCAGGAGTAGAGAGTGCCAGAAGGTACAGATAATTGATTCCACATCGGGTTTCCCTTGGTGATTGCTTCATATGTAGCCCTAAACATATCGGGCAGCACACTTGATTGTACAACCTGAAGTAACAGCAATATAAGAAGAAAATCAGAATTTTGAAAAACTCCTCCTCTGAATGCAAATCTAGTATGTAAGCAGGTTGAGCAGCTCACGTTGGCTACTTCTTCATTGGATGGCCAAATGTCCCTGAAAAATATTTTCTTTCCATCTTTCCCCAATCCAATTGGTTCTGTTTCAAAATCGATATTTACCTGCATCATTGTCCCCAGTTGAGAGAGATACTTCTCCAAGTGCATATGGAAAAATAAAAGCAACAACATACCGTCCCAGCAAGAGCATAGGCAACCACGAGGGGAGGTGAAGCAAGATAATTAGCCCTTGTTAAAGGATGCACACGGCCCTCAAAATTCCTATTTCCAGACAATACAGCTGCAGCTACAATATCTGGAATTATGTACAAGATCAACAACTTCGTCATTTTGAAAAAAAATTTTTGATAAGTACTCCAACACTAAAAAAATCTCATGGATAGCATTCAAACAAGCACTAAGCACAAGAAAATGTCTACCATTTTCAGTAATTGCTGACGCCACTGCTTCATCAAGATCTCCTGAATTCCCAATGCATGTCGTACAACCATATCCAACTATATGAAACCCTAGCTGATTCAAATACTTCTGCAAGCCACTGAAGACAAAATATTCTCAGGAATCATGTTTAAGTGTGCGTGTTTATTCTGAAGACGATGTTCTAGATCAATAAAAAGTACCTCCTTTGGAAGTATTTGGTTACAACGCCGGAACCAGGTGCCAGACTTGTCTTAACCCATGGCTTCACCTAAAAGAAGATAATACCACCGTATGTAAGTTAAAAAAATATAAAGAACATCATGTTCATCAACAATTTCCCAATATTACCTTGAATGCAAAACTTTGTGTAACATGGAACAACAAAGCATACAATGAAAATCTCCACCAAAATCATCAGTCACATGATAGTCCAAGTTTAAAAAAGAATAGTAAACTCACAACCTAATGGCCCCAAGTTATCATTTGTCCAATTCATTGGCCCTCGTGAAGCAGACCCCGCATCCAACCAAGTCTTTGTTATATATATATATATATATGACGTCTTTTAGCATGGCTCATACTGACCCACCCTAATGCAATTCATCAAACACAATTTTTTAACTGCAGCAAAAAGTTGAGACGTCTAACCTCCAATCCGAGTTCACAGGCTTTTTTCGCAACTAGTGCAGCTCCAAGCATTACACTAGGATTTGAGGTATTAGTGCAGCTAGTGATTGCAGCAATAACCACATCCCCATGCCTAAGCTGTGCCGGGGTCCCATGAAATGTGAAATCTACAGCCTTATTCTGAGATTCCTTTGGTACAGCAAAACCCTGTTATAAGATGCAAGAAAAGTAAGCACAAAGAGAAGCTGGGGGATTATGGCTGTTATATTGAAAGGAAAACACTAGCGAACATTCAGAACCAGTTCTGTAGTAACTAACTGAAATAAGATGTGTATAATACCAAATTCACCACGGACAAGGGGAATTAGAAAGAAAGGAAAGTGCATGTATACAGATGCTAACAAAAGTCAAAGTAAGGAACCTAAGTAAAGAAATCATTGACAAAAAACCGATGGGTTGTGCAAGGAAATTGTAAAACAAAGCATCAATCACATTTTTTTAGGGTTGCTGGATGGATCAAGCCTTGCCCTGCTGCTCCTCCCTTATAGCTTCACAATTTTCCACTCTTTCTTTCCAGCAAGTCCAGATATATCACTAACCCTTTTTGGGTGGACGTCAGAGCATTCCCAGATAATTGAGCCTATTGATCCCAATCATTTTCTGAAGTATTTATTTTATAAGCTTCCCATCCTTATAAAAGCTTCTGGAAGAGGGTTTTATTTGCTTGTGTTTTTTTCAAGTTTTGAAGCTATAGAGAAAATATGGATATTTTTGAACCTCCATTAACGCAGATTGATGTTTGTCTCAAATGTTACAAATTTTCATTCCCCGTATACAATGCTTAGCAGATCCATGTGACAAAATTCTGTAATAACTTTTCAGCGTTGAGTCAGTGGTCACATGCAGTTGTATGATTTCCAAGCAACCCTAACAATCAACCACAAGTTTCTTTTAGTTTGGAAAAGATCTCACCTTAAAACCAACTCTATTATCAAGGCATGCAAGCCAATCAGCTTTCATCTCTCTCAGAGGGACACGGTCATGTGGCCTGCAGAATCAGATTCTGAGAAGACCATGGAGGATTGAAAATGGAGAAATTAATGTGACTCAAAGCTAAAACATATACTGAAAATTGTACCTCTTTGGACCAGATATACAAGGTTCAACATCTTCAAGATTAAGCTCTAAAGAGGAGGAGTAAACTCTTTCGACTTGGGGCTGAGATAAGGCAATTAATTTAGCATCAGACCAAAACAGTAGATTTGTTGCATGAATGTTCTCTAACATAAGTTGTATGCACAGCTTACCTTGGTGTAGTCCACAAACATGTTATTAGCACGTAAATAGGATTCTATCATAGCAATCTGCACGAAAATTTACAAGTCATTTATTCTGAAAATAAACAACAATTAAAATTGATTAAACACGGGCTTACAGTGTCATCACTTCTGCCAGTCAGTTTCAGGTATTGCAGGGTGACATGATCCACAGGAAAGAAGCCCATTGTTGCACCATACTCAGGAGACATGTTCGCAATAGTTGCACGATCTGCTAGTGACAATTCACTCATGCCTTCCCCTGCATAAGAGGGTAAAGACCCACTCTAATCTTAGGTAGATAAGCAAAACAGGAAACAATGACACTGCCAACAAATCAAATATAAGATTGGCAATATTAAATTGTTGGGTTACCATAGAACTCCACAAACTTGCCAACTACTCCATGCTTCCTCAGCATTTGAGTTACTGTCAAAACCAAGTCAGTAGCTGTTACACCATCTCTCAGTCTTCCCAGTAATTTAAAACCAACCACACCAGGCAGGACCATGCTCATTGGCTACATACAAATGAAAAAAGTACAATTAAGTATCTGCTGAGAAGGAACACTTAAAAATGGATATCTTGAGAAAAACCTTCAGAAGAAATGCAGTCGAACAAAAGTCCACAGTACATTTTCACACATACATCCTCAAGAACTATATTAATATAAGCAATGAAAGAAGCAACAAACCACATGCCTATATGCAGCAAGTAATGCATTTATGTCCATTAAATATGTGATTTAAGAAACATTTCATTCTCTAGTATTAATAAGTAGATACAGCATTCTTAGCAAACTGTATTACCTGGCCAAGCATTGCAGCTTCTGCTTCTATCCCGCCAACTCCCCAACCGGCGACACCCAATCCATCTATCATTGTTGTATGTGAATCTGTTCCGACAACACTATCAGGGTAAAGTATGCCATCTGTGTTGAACACAACTCTGCCAAGGTATTCTAGATTGACCTGCAAGTAAACATCACAAAGCACATTTCATGCAGGTGACTAGAATTGCAGAAAGATAAAAAACCAAACTGGTTTTCACAAACTGAACCGATGCTATAATCAGAACAAAAGATATACACACACACACACACACACACATATAAACAGACTGAAGTGCACTTCTCAAATGACGAAATTACCTGATGAACTATCCCTGATCCAGGAGGAACAACGAGCATGTTATGGAATGCATTAGATCCCCATTTGAGGAAACCAAATCTTTCTTTGTTACGCTGGAACTCAAATTCCATATTTGCTTGCACTGCATTTTCGGATCTTGCCACATCAACCTGAACTGAGTGGTCTATGACAAGATCTACAGGAACCTGCATTTTGTTAATTACATTAGCATTGCTTAAAAACGTTTAGCACTAAATAAAAAAATAATTCAAACCACATCCACGTATTAGTTGGGGTTTTCCCATAAACATTGAAGCAGAAAAAGAGAGGAGGAAAAGAAAAGAGAAGTGCTAAACAAGCAGATAACTAGAAATGCCAATTAGAATCTATCCATGGATAGGTTACCAATGGGTTAATTTTATTAGAATTTCCACCAAGCCTGTTCATAGCATCCCGCATGCAAGCAAGATCAACAACTGCTGGAACCCCAGTAAAATCCTGAGAACAAGATTTACAATGAAATGATTATAGCCTTTGATAGATAACATTTCAGAAAATCTTACAAGAAAGAGATTGAATATCTATTATGTAGCTCACCTGCAGCAGCACTCTGGCAGGCTTGAATGGGATTTCAACCTGTTTGGGAGAGGTGTTCTCCCAATCAATAATCTTCTCCACATCCTTACTCTTAACCTCAAACTCATCACAATTACGAATTGCTGATTCGAGAAGTATCCTAATAGAGTATGGGAGCTTATCTGCGCACAAACATCAATCCAATCATCAAACCCCTATTAACTCTGCATAAAAGCCCAGTCCATAAAATATATATAAATAAAAAAGAAGTACAACCAATTAATAGTAACAAAAAAAAAAAAAAAAGACTATAAGACTCTTCATCTCATTAAGTCGTAATAAATAAACGGATTTTACACGATGTCAATACAACTTGTGTTTTAACATTTGGTCTAAATTCCCATTTTTATTACAGTACGTTGAGCAATTTACTTTACATCATTAATGATATTTAGTAAAGTAAATATTAGCGTAATCATGCTAACGCTACACTTTACAGAATGGATAAAAAAAGATATTACAATATCCGATCGGCTCCAAAGAGAACTGAAAGAACATAACGTACAGAATTTCAATCAAAGCCTTCCCTATTTCATTAGTGAGAAGTGAGAAAACAAAAGCTTTTAATGAAGTTCATCCAATGGATTAATTCGGCCTTAAAAAACTATAAAGAAAAGTTTATATTGTTTTCATTTCTTATCCATCCATTTCTTACCAACTCTATCAACAACCAAAACAGAAAAAAGGAAAAAAAAAAAAATCAGAACCACCAACCGATTCTGGGATCGTCTAGAGCTGGCAAGCTGTAGTACTTGCCGAATTGACCACCGCCTGGCTTCTCGAGCGTCTTCAATATGCTCTTGAAAGGGTTCTCACCAGCTGCAATGGATAAGACATATCAAAATGTTAATCAAACGCAGACTCGAAGGTAATCTCAAAATCTTCGATTGAAAACGAGAAACAAACACAGAAATTCCGTTAGACGCAGATCGAAATTTCCAAATAAAAAGTTCTTTAAAGAAGAAAACAAAATATCTAATCCACCGATACGATGAGATTACCCATGGCTGAGATCGGAATTTCGAGTTGCGTGGCGGAGCGAGGATTGGTCGCTGCTAGAAACGAGATCTACAGAAAAAGGACTGCACGAGGTTACCAAATCAAAACCAGAGATTAGAGAGAGAGAGAGAGAGCGAGGTGTGTATTCCGAGTGATGCTATGTAAATGTAGTAGTAGTCGAACTGGTAGTTTCAACTTTTGAAAAGTCGCTGTTCTTTTCGATAGTGCCCGAGTCCTGAGTCCTGACCGTGAGGTGCGGTGAAACGGTGTCGAATTAATGCTAACTATGCGAGGGGCTATTTTGCACGTGTACATTTCCTCATCCTATTATTTTGGGGCTGTGGATGCCACGTGGTTAGCATAACTCTCAGATCCACTCTCGAGAACGTGGGTGAGACACAGATGAAACATAAAATCTCGTTTTTTTAAATTTATACATAAAATATAATAAATAATTTAATTTTTTTAAATTTTAAAATAATAATAATATTAAAAAATAATATTTTAAACTTTTATATAAAATTAAAAATTTTTATCTCACTATCCAAACCTATCTAATAATAAATTCGGTCCGATTGCTAGTAGTCCACTATTTTCAGATTTCCACTCCGGATCGGATGATTAGCCATCGGTCCATTTGATCTGACCCAATATCAAATAGGTCAATTTATGCTTTTCGGTGCAACAATGATATTTTTAGACATATTTCAGCCCAAGAACATGTTATCCTATTTTCAATTCAATAAATAATAACGTTTATTTACATACAAAAAATAAAAAGTAAAACTTGAAAATATGTAATATGCCAATAAATTAATAACATCCAAACTCTAAATAAAAGAAAAAATATAAAAGAAAAGGAAAAAAAAAATATACATTAAAATTATCCATACTGACCATATCTATCCAAAAAATAAAAACAAAAATAGAGAAAAAGAAATTAAAAAAAAAATCCTTAATCTTCTGAATTTCAAATAAAAGAAAAGAACAAAAAAAAAAGTAAAGCAACTGACACATAAAAATTATTACAATCCATGCATATAGTCATAACCCACATACTTATAAAACAATATTACAAATTTCAAATATTACAAATGAGTTAAAATCGTAATAACAAAAAAAAATAAAATAACTGAATGACAATGAGGCCATAGGCCCACACTCAAACTCCAGGTCTCCGCAAGTCACAAAAATGATACTACAAAAACATACCAAAAAAATATCTTAGTTTAGATTTTTTTTTTCATGCTAACCAAAATAACTAGCATAGTAGTATATTATTCTCATCTCAATCATCTGTAATGGGTGTAGATATTATATTTGACGCCTCTATAGAATTTTCAACCTCCCCAACAAGTTCTATACATAAAAGATAAAAAAAACAAATTATATAAATTTATATAAATATAAATCAATGAATCATGAAAAGATTCATAAGAAAATTAATTTGTTATAGGGGTGTAAATTCAAACCGAAAAACTGAAAAATCGGTCCGGACCGGACCGGTTTTACCGGTTTTGAACTGGTCCTGTCCGGAACCGGTTTTTAAAATCTAAAAACCGGCCGGTTCCGGTCCAGTTCCGGTTCCAAGATTTTTTGGACCGGACCGGACCCGTTGATTAAAAAAATAAAAAATAATATTTTTATATATAAGTTTTATACAAAATATTTTATATATATTAAATATTAATATATATAAGTTTTATATATAATGTATAATTATAAATTTTTATGTGAAATTTTTATATATAATATATATAATTATATATATTCATATATGAAGTAATTTCTTATTATAATTTATAAATTATTACATAAAATGTTAATATTAAATCACTAAAAGTTTATAACTAATACTAATATATAACTTATAACTATACCAATAGTCTAATATTAATACTATTATATAGTCTAATATATTAATAAAAGTATAAAACAATTGTTTTTAAATCAATTTTTTTTATAAACAAATTTTTAATAACAAATTGTGAAACTTACATTTTAAAAAAAGGGGACCGGACCGGACCGGAAACCGGTAAAACCGGAAGTACTGGTTTAGGAGGATAACTGGTGCGTAATCGGTTTTGAAAAATACAAAACAGGTACATACCGGTTCGGTCCTAAATTTTATTCAAAACCGGACCGAACCGAACCAGTTACATCCCTAATTTATTATATACCCATATTCAATTACTTCTCAAAATCATCCACCTCGTCAATTAAATCCCTAAGGCTAATTGGAGTAGAAGGAGATCAAAGTCAATTATGTGCACAAATGAGACTCTCTACCATCATCGAAGACAAAATACTTCGGAAAGGATTAAGTACACTACCTGCCGTACTAAATATAGATTTAAAGGCCACTGTAGATAATGGTATTGCAAGAACATCACGTGCAACTTTTGAAAGTATGCAATATCTAACTGACTTAACTTTCCACCAATTTAGAATGTCAATTCGCATCTTGTTCCTTACAGCTTTTAGCTAGGTATCTATCAGTCACTAATTTGCTTTTCAAAGAATTTTCCGATTGTAACCGTTGTTTAAATAGGACCAACCTCAGTGCCCTCCTATCCTTAAGTCTACTACCTTTAGTATTTATATCTTCACGTAGGGGACTTGTGCGCTAATATTATTGACCATAATTGTTCCTTCTTCAATTTCAACATATGCATTATACATATGGGTTAAAGACCTTTTCACTTTCAAACTCAAATCAACTGCTTTTGTTGGATCATGGACATACATTGATTCCAATAAAAACTCAAGATATCACATATTGTACCAAGGATTAAGAATAACCCCAATATACAATAACATATTCATATTATCATGGTTATCTCAATATTTGTCAAATTTTCATCATATTTGTTGCCATTAATCTCACCACGGGGCTTCATTCTTTACACTCTATGTCAATCGCATCTTGAATTGTAACTAGAAAAAGAGAGTTGCAAGTTACATATTGACTCCTGAGAAACGTAAAGTTGCATCATGAAATAGTTGAAGAAACCTCATAAACAATCTTACATTCTCCCAATCATCATTGTTTGGAAGCCCTAACATTTTTTACATTCTCCTCATCGTATCGTCGTCGTCACCATCATCATCATCTCCAATACTAGGAAGGAACTCTGAATCTTCTTCCTCTCACCATTCAAAAGCCTTTCGGAATATTTTAACACTCTTCAACATAAGATAGGTGGAGTTCTACCTAGTTTGTACATCTAGGCAAATATGACTTTTGCATATAATCTCTTCTAATTGTATACATGACTTAAATGCACTCCACCTTTGAGGAGAGGATTTAACGTATTTCACAACACTTCTCACATTGGCAATGAACTCATCATCTTCTTTCAACCTCTCATGGACAATCAAGTTTAAGATTTGGGCACAACATCAAACATGCAAGAATTTATGTTCTAAACCAGTATCTCTCATATGTTTGCTTTTCTTTTTCAAGAAAGAAACCATCTCGTTATTAGAACTTGTATTGTCAAGAGTGATTGTAAGTATTTTTGGTCGCCCTTAATCAAGCAAGCACATCTTTATGGTCTTACTAAGTGTATCACCCTTGTGATTTTCAACTAAAGAAAAATATAGGATCCTCTTGTGTATATTTCAATCGTTATCAATAAAGTGGACAATGAGGCACATATAGTTGAGATTTTGCATGGATGTCTATATATCCATGGTAAGGGAAACCTGTTACTCTTGAAGAGCACTTCTTAACTTATTTTGTTTCCCTCAAATACACATTATAGCAATCATTCGTAACTATAACACGAGATGGAATCCCTACCCACTTAGGTTGAACAACAAACATAAACCTTTTTAAACCTTCATCTTCAACAAACCTAAAGGGCAACTTATCAAGAATAATTATCTTAGTTAAGGCTTGTCTAGCCTTAACATTAAATACTATAGGGACAAGTCCCCCACTACCACTTCTTTCATACTTGGTTTTCCAACTTAAAAGTAGTCTGAACTTATCCATCTCATTAAATAAACATTTCTTACATTATTCCTCAATGTGATACTTCATGGGTTTTATACCATTGGCTTTCACATCACATGCATACGAAGCAACACAGTAATTACATACAACCCTAAGTTTAGGTGGATCACCTTTTGGTATTCATATGAAGTGATCCCAAACTATTGACGTACCAAGTTCTACCACTATTAGGTCTACTACCACTCAATTTAGCACTTACATCGAGTGGGAGTGGAGGAATTCCTTACCCTTATGTTAAATCATTAGCATCATGTGTGGTAGAGTCTCTCGAAATCGGTTCTTGAAGTGTTCATCTAAAGCAGATTAAAAAATTCAAATTAATTAATCTAACAAGCTAAAAATAGATTCACAATTACAGATTATCATTCTCTCAAGTACACACTACTCAATAGTTATAAACATACTAAAAAAGCAGATTAATTAACCTAACAAGCTAAAAACGATTCGCAATTACTTAATATTTATCATTCTCCCAACTACACACTACTCCATAACAAGTTAAAAGCATTAACAATCTAAATAATTTCAGTATTTAGCTACTAGATCTAATCATAACAAGCTAAATAATTTGAGTATTTAGCTACTAAATCTGATCAAAACCAACTAAATGCCATTCACAATAACAAGCTAAAAACAGTTCAACAAAAATGCACTAACTTAGGTTCATCAAAATTAATTTAAGGGTTCATAAATTAGAGTTTTTGTTTATCTTAGTTTGGGAGAGTCAAGAATATTGTACATTTTTCTAAATGATAAGTAATTCGAGTATTTAGCTACTGGATTTTATCATATATAAGATACATGATTAAGCATATAGTGAGGCTTAAAAATATCTGATTAAGATACATGATCATATATGATTAAGATATGATCACATAGTATAACTAATCTAAACCCTAACTGGATACACAATTAACTTAATCCAAACCCTAGCTGGATTCACAATAAAAAAATAATGCAATAATTAATTTGCTAAATAAAAGAAATGTAAAGTGGGGTGATTTTGTACCACATATGTTGTGGAAAAAATCGTGTGGAGAGACTGGGGCTTGGGCGCTTCCTTACGATCTTTCTATGAAATTAGGGCTATAAGAATTAGATGGAAAGTCGATATCAGGCAAGAACTGAGTGGAAAAGATCGTGATTAAATCACTTGAGTGAGGATTTCTGTAAATCTATTAGTTCCCTAAATCACTTGACTTTTTTGGATTTTTTTTTTCAAGGAACAACACGAGAATAACATTCCGTACCTTAGATATAAAGGCATCATGCGGTGAAGCGGCTGGGAGCTAAGGCGGAGGCGCTAGAAATTTTTAGGGTTTATCAGGGGCATGACGGAGGGATTTGGGACTTGGGAGTTGGGAGAATGAGAGAGTGAGGGAGAAGAGCATCCACGTTAGAGAAATTGTGTTGAAACAACTCTATTTGGCTTGAAATTAAAGCTAAACAACGCCATTTCAACATGGGTTATTTAAAAAAAAAATTGAGTTGCATGAAATGACAACTCAGCACTCAGTGAATTAGTAATAGGGATGGCGCCATTTAGATCCTATTTCACTCTAAATTGTGTCGTTCTTACATTTCCTAGGAAATTTTATTGCATATTTATTTTTTGGCATATAAATTAATAAAAAAATTATTTAAATTACTAAAATTAAAATTAAGTGAATTATTAACATGGATTATGTAACTAACTCATTACAAAAATATTTAATTATAATATATTTATGATGTTGATAGCTACAACTTTTTTATTTTTGAGTGATAGCTACTACTTACTAATGTCCTATATTAAAAATTAAAACTCTAATACTTTATATATGGTTATTTGATTAATGAATATTAAATAATTTCATTGTCCATAGATTATTCATGCTTGCTTGCATCTTAGGTATCTTAAAAAAAAGTACATTTTTTTTTTTTTTGAAGAAACCATTTCATCTCAATCCATTGACTTAAACATCCACTACAATTTCTCACAATCAACACATTGCAAAATCTCTCTTGGACCCTCCTCAATCCAAACCACTTCCTCCTCAAAGCCTAAAGCTAGCTTAACAAGGATGTGTGCAGCATTGTTCCCTATTCTTGGTATAAACTTCAATTGTCGATTGTTGTTATGATAGAAGAACAACATCAAATCTTCTACAATTTGTCCATACCAAGACCAGTTCTCAATCTTACCCTTTACATCATTGATCAACACAAGAGCATCCCCCTCAAAAATTGCCTCATACAATCCTAGTTCTATTCTCAAATATGTAGCTCTCTCTAAAGTAGTAGCCTCAGCTAGTAAAGGATTAGTAATAAACCTCTTGGACCACCCTGCAGCTGCTACCAAATCACTTTCCCAGCTTCTAACCACTATTCCACCTCCCATCCTCTTATTCTTCTCACAAAAAGCTACATTCCAATTAAGCTTGAACCAGTTAAATGCAAGCTTGCTCCATTTCATAAGTGTACCTTTAGCAACCCCTCCAACTATTTGAGTCATTCCACACTGTTGGTGAAAATCCTTCACTTCCAATCTTGCAATCAGCCAGACCTTCTTAGGGCCCTTTAACTTACCTTCAAAAACCAGCCTATTCCTTTGCAACCAGATTGTCCTTAGCGCACACACAATCAACTCAAGCTCTGTCTTATTATGTCTCGATACCAGTCCATCCCAAATATGAACAAAACTCATCTCATTCAATGTTGCTTTCTATAATGGACTATTTGACTCAAACCATACATCCTGAGCTACTACATAACTCCACAAAGCATGACTGCTAGTCTCCTCCTGCTGCCTACAAATATAAGACACAAACCATCACCTAAGATTTTTCTCTTCAACAGATTCCCTCTTGTAGTTAATGCTTCGTTAACTGCCTTCCACACAAAGACTTTGAAATTATTAGGCACTTGTAAATCCCAAAGTCTCTTCCATGTATCTGAAGTTACTTGTTGTTTCGAAGACTTACCCATATTGACCATCTTTAACTGACATTGCAGAAAATAGGTTGATGTAACTGAAAACATGCCAATCTTGGTTTGTCCCCAAGTCAATTTATCAATAGAACCCCTTTTGCTTGCAGTCAAACTCTTTATGAAATTTGATTCCTTAGCACAAAACACCTCATCAATATACTCTTCCTTCCAATTCCCTTCCCTTTACCATCCAACAACTATTTCACAAAAAACTCTCTCTGCAAAGCAATAACTAGAGATTGAACCTTGTGAGTATATGGAGTAGGAAGCCAACTATCCCCTTATATTCTAATCTTTTCCCCATTTCCCACCCTCCACCTCAAACCAACTTTAACTAAGTCACCTATCGCCCAAATACTTATCCAAATCAAAGAAGCAGAACACCCCACTTTTGCACTCAAAAGATCACCCTTCTTAAAATACTTTTCCTGCATTATGTTAGAAACAAGGGAATTAGGGTTAACAAGCAATCTCCAATATTGTTTTGCCAACAAAGCCTGATTAAACATCTCCATATCTCTGAAACCCATCCCACATTGCCCCTTAGATAACCCCATCCCACCCCACTTCTTCCATTGTACTTTATTATTATTTTTAAGGTGCCCACCCCACCAAAACCTGGCCATCATTTTAGAGATATCTCTGCATAATTTTTTAGGAAGTCTGAACACACTCATAGCATAGGTCAAAATTGCTTTAATGATAGACTTAATAAGAACCAAGACTTAATAAGAACCAAGAACCTCCTTACCTGACTGTGAAATGAACTTATTATGCTAATTGTTGATTCTCCTTCCCACCCTTTCTTTGATGCAACTAAAAGCTTTATATTTGGCTCTACGCACCATTAAAGGTAAACCCAAATATGTTTCTGTATCCCCATAGACTCTAGCCCTAATAACCTATGCCAACTCTTCTCTGATCTCCCTCTTGTATTAGAATTGAAAAACAAAGATGTCTTCTCCATGTTTAATTTATGACCTGAGGCCTCTTCACAAGCAGATAGAATTGCTTCCAAAGCTTTCCATTGTTGCATTTCATCCTTACAAAAAATCATGCAGTCATCTGCAAATAACAAATGGTCGATGCTTGTACCTCTTCTGCTAACTTGCACACCCTTTAAAACCCCTCCAGCCTCTGTAGCATGCAGCATTGATGATAATCTTTCAACACACGACATAAATAAGTAAGGAGACAGTGGGTCCCCTTGCCTTAAGCCCTTGAAGAATGTATCACTCTACTAGTTTGACCATTCACTAAAACTGAATACTGCACAGTTGATACACATACCATGATCTTCTCAATCCAACTGGACCTAAAACCCAACTTATACATTATTGTCCTCAGATATGGCCACTCAACCCTATCATATGCCTTTGACATATCTAATTTTCTTGCCCCACTCCCTCTTCTACCTTTTTGTCTTGTTTTCATAAAATGTAATGTCTTGTATGCTATCATGATGTTATCTGATATCAACCTTCCAGGTATAAAAGCACTTTGATTATAGGAGATAATCTCAGATAGCACCAACTTTAGTCTATTTGTAAATGTTTTAGCCATAAGCTTATAGGTCTAAAATACTCATTGAGGAAGGCCTATCAACCTTAGGAATTAAGACAATATTTGTCCTATTAAGCCCTTTCAAATCTGCCTTCATTCAATAAATCCAAAACTGTTTCTGCAACCATATCCCCCACCACACTCCAATACTCTTAGAAAAAACAAGGACCAAAACCATCAGGCCCAGAAGCCTTTAAAGGAGTTATCTATGAAAGTGCATCAACTACTTCTACCCTTGAAAAAGTCATCCAAAGCATCATTCATATCCACTGTGACCCTACTCCCCAAAGCTGCCAAACCATCACTCACTGCAAATTCAGACGAATTAGTAGAACAAAAAATCACCCTAAAATGATCCTCAAAAGCTGCTTGAATGTTATCATGGCCTGTTCTCACAACTGATTATGAATCTCTCACCTCCAAAATTTGGTTCCTTCTTCTCCTTTGGGAAGCACTAAGATAAAGAAAACCTTGTATTTCTATCCCCAGCCTGGTACCAATTGATTTTTGCTCTTTGTTTCCATCCAATATCCTCTTATTCTATTAAAAGACCCACTTCTTGCTGCAACAAGCTGACTTGGTCAACATTTTCTACCCCTTCTCTCTCTTGTAGCTCCTTGGGCATTTCTGACTTTTCTGCAATAAGCTTCTCACCACCCGAGCATTAATTCCTACTCCAATTGATTAATTCAGAGCTACACTTCAACAAAGTATCTTGAAGGCCTCCTAAAACAGCCCTTGCCCCCACTAATACATCTCTCCAAATCCTCTCAATGACCCTACAACAGTCCTTATTTAAAGTCCATCCAGCCCGAACTTAAAATCCCTTCTCCTCCTTACCACCCTACCATGTCTTGACAAAACAATAATAAATAAAAGGGTTATGATCTGAAGTTCTTGCCACCTAACCTTCCACCTCCACCCTACCACATTGAGTAACTCACATTTTATTCACAAAGTCTCTATCAAGTCGTTCTTTTGTGAGTTGTGAGACTCATCTAAGTGTCTATTACTCCATGTAAAAGGATTCCCCTTCCACCCCACGTCAATCAAATCATTACTCTCCACAACATCCCAAAAACCCCTCATTTGGTTTTCTGATCTGACGTTTCCCCTATCTTCTCAACTTGCATCAAAATCTCATTAAAATCCCCCATTAAAACCCAGGGGGAATTACCAGGATTTATCCTAGACAACAAATCCCAAGAATAAACCCTCTTACTTACATCAGAAGCACCATAGAAGCCTGTAAATAAAACCCTAACCCCCTTTTCCAAATCTGACACCCAGCCACTAATATGATTAAGAGAATAATTATGAATAATAACTTCCACTTCTTCCTTCCATAACAAAGCAAAACCCTCACTCCTACCTACTAGATCAATAGTAAAGCAACCAAAAAAGCTAAATTTTCTTCTTAGACCTTCCATTTTCGCAGAATTCAGTAACGTCTCCAAAAAAAACATTACCTTGGGAGACTTCTTCTTTATTATAAGATAAAGATTATGAACTGCCAGAGGGCTCCTAAGCCCTTAACAATTCTAACTTAGCAAATTCATAGCTCTCGGGAGGCTGTTCAATAGCCTCCGCCGATAACAAGATTTGCTCATCATCATCACAACCTCCCACAACCCTCTGTTTTTTTACACAGATCTCCTTCCTCCTCATCAAGAAGCAACAAACCAGCAACACGCTTTCTAGATAAAGATGAAGAAGACTGACCTCGAGTACCTGACAATCGAGCACTACGCTTCCACTTCCCACCCATCGCAGCATCCCTCTTTTGAGATTGAGATTTTTGCACAACAACAACAACCAAACCAGTTGTCTTCTCTTTATTTTGAGACTGATTACCAGACTTAGTTTCCTTTTTGGAAGCCCACTAATGGTAACAGGACCTCTCTCCTGGGCTGGGTCATCTATTTCACTCTCACGAGGCTCGTGCTATGGCCCTCATTTCTTCACACCCCAACTACTTATCCATATCCTCTGCAATATTTGAAGTCTTGAAAAAACCTGATTTCCACTTCCTTGTCCAGCAAACTAATTTTCAAACTGTTATCACAACCACCATGCACCGCATTTCTTGCCGAGATAAGATCACCACCAAAGGCAACGAGATTCTCGGGAATCACACTGCCACGATTCCCATTTCCCTTTCTCCCACCCCTCTCCGTGTCCAAACCTTCTTGCCGCCATCCTCTACCGTGTTGTGCTGTAGAAAAGTCTTGACTAAAACTTTCCTTTTTGGGTTGTACTCCTGTACCCCTTCTACCATCAGAACTAGACGCCCTAAGCTAAGAGCCAAACTAATAAGTACTCTGTTTAGCAATCCCAAAACCCACATAACACCCCTCACTCCCATGCACCATTCTCCTACGTTTGAAAAAAAATTTCGACAGTTTTTCATACTGGATTGGGATCCACATACTCTCAATATTATACTTAATAGCTTTTCCCCGAGTTATTGGCTTTCTTAAGTCCAACTCCACAAGCACTCTCAAACATCTACCCCACCCAATTCCGTCACTAGGAATATCTATCGTAATCACCTTCCCTACAGACTTTCCAATCTATTCACCTATACGCCTAGTCATACATGCCATAGGGAAGGTGAATAAAAATCACAGCTTTATCAACTTTCCACACTTTCAGTATTGTCGATCTGATAACCTCCATGCCCACTCAACCAATTAGACTTCTCCTCTCACAGCTTCAAAGTTCCTCCAATTCAGCCTTCTCAATCTCAATCACATTGATTGCTTCTTTATTCAGAGTAATCTTATTTCATGCATCATGCAGATCCTCCATGACAGTAGCCCACCCCAACGTGGAAAATCCTCCTTACTCAGATGAATAAGGAAACGGAGCCTTCTCCTCTTTCGCTTGACTCACGAGAGAGAGAGAAGACTTAATTGCAGTTTAATTAAGAACAAATGTTCCAACAATTTTAAAGAAAATTACCTAATTACTTTAATTAAGTGTAAATAGTAGAGTATGTATGAATATATTATGTATCTATATATATTATCATATAATTTATGATAAATATTTAGTGAATATTTAATATTACCAAGAGATTTACCCAAGAGACAATAAATAAAGTGGAATCCCGTTTGTGAAGGTGCCTTGTCTTTTTGAAAGAATAGAAAGTCCTTTCATAACCAACTTTAACTTTTTTTTTTGGAATATGATTGCATAATAATAATAATAATAATAATAATAATCACCCCTAAGTATTAAACAATCAAAAAAGTATAAAAAGAAAATATACAATAAAAGTTAAGACTAATGGAGAAGCCCAAGCCCATATTCTCTAGGTAAATAGATTGAAATATAATTTAAGAGAAGATCAATGATGAAAGTGGTTTTTGTTGGCAGCCTTCAAAGAGATATTTCCAAGGTTTCTATTACAGCCATGAAAGGATGGTGTAAATGGGTTGTACTATTTTTGAATAAATTGTTGCAATCGAAAAATGCTTCTATCTCCTGCTCTACAAACTTTTATAAGAGATTATGTTAACTCTAGGTTTTTGGTAAAGCAATAAAATATGAAAAATGCTTAAGACAGTCGCCTGCCCCAAGCGTAGTGTAAACGGCTGCTGAGTTGGCAAAAAACAAAACATTATGTTTGTCCCGCTACAAGACACCTCCCTCTCCTCCATCCCAAATCATGCTGCAAGACCTTCCCTCTCTCTCCTCATACCCACGCTACAAGACGACAAGACCCTTCTCGTGGTGGGGGCATGGCGCGACGAGGATGGGCTGGGCTGGGCTGGATGAGCCTTGGTGTCACGGTTGAAGTTGGTTGAGGGGGTGGCTGGACTCTAGTTGAGAGAGAAAGAGAGGGTGATGAGCAAGAGAGTGAGCGGAGAAAAGAAGTAAGCCGAGAGAGGGAGGGAGTAACCGTGAGAGGGATTCACCGAGAGGAGTAGCGACGGGCTGGGGTGGCTTGGGGTGTTTGACGATGATCTCTGTGCAGGTAGTAGTGGCATGGAGGAGATGGTTGTTTGCAAAGGAGTCGTGCCAAACGGAAGAGTTGGGCTCTGCTTTCGGGGGTCAAAACAAAGATGTTTCAGTGATGTGGTTCTTCGTGGGATGGGGTGGAGGTGCAATGGCGTGGGTCATGCACGATGGTGGTTGGCTAAGGGTACTATGGGGGTGGCGGTGGTTCACGGGTGGAGAGCTTGTGAAGGGAAGAGCCATGCTCTGTTTTGGATGCAGGAAAACACAATATTCCAGGGCGTTGGGGATGAAGACGAGCCGAGGTGTGAGGCCCCAAGCATAATCTCACTCGTTATGGGGCTGTCGGGTTCTTCAGTGACTGCAGAAGCCAACAATAGCATCTTTCCCATATTTTTTTTTAATAATATCAACTACATCAGCCGACTGCACAACGTCTACATGAGATGACTGTGCATAGAAGAACTGAAAAAATATGAGGGAGAAAAGGGTCGAATCGAGCACTAGAGGCCAGCGGGTGTTCATGCAGATCCATACCTACATGTGGGGCCCATGTGCAGCTGTGTAGGGGCGTGGAATATCTTATCTTAATAGGAAAACACTATGCCCATAGAGGATTTTTACTGAAATTCTCTACCGAATTTTTTTTTTAATTTTTTTACTTAGTGATTAAGTAAGTATTTTAAAATGAATATGTTATTTTTTTTTATTTTTGATTTAAAAAAATAGTGAAAGAAAAAGTAAAAAAAATAAATAAATAAAGTGATCGACAGAGGATTTCGATAGCTGTGGATGTAGCAACGTCCATCTTAAAAATGTCATGCCCAACAATCTAATGAAGCAGTGCATGTAGGTTTTGAGTCTCATGTATATCATCTAACAATTCTCAAACTTTAGGTATATATATATTGAGTAATTCTACGTATAGTTGTGTAGTGCGTAAATATTGCGTAATTATTTTGAAAATGAGTAGAGTTTACTATTAAAAAATTAATTTTTTTTTATGTAGATCACATATTTAGTCACTTTTTTAAAAGGAATACGCGACACTTACACACTCAAGACTACAAATATCATTTCTCATATATAATAGTCTTACACTTCCAAGATATAATATATATATATATATATATATATATATAGAAAATCTTAAAATATGAATAGAGAACAAAATGTTTTGAAAAATTAAAAAATATAAAACTAGCCTTTGAAACCCAATGAAGAATATCTTAAGAAGAAATGTCGAAACCAATGAAAACATAGAATAAAAATTACTTACACCAAGTAGTTACAATTTCGTAACATCTTTAATTTTCTTTTATTCCACCATTTCTTGCTCAAATAATAGAACCCTATGCATACAAAGTAAGGGTGATAAACGGTTGGGTTGGACTGGAGAAACCAACCAGATCGGTCGTTTCGGTCCGGATCGGGCCGAGATTGAGATCGATCGGTCTTGATCTATGTTTTAGAGGATTGAAAAGTTTCGGTCCAGTCTCGGTCCAGGATTTTTCCACCCTGGACCGGACCAAATGAAAAATAAAAATAAAAATTATATTTTACACATATTATTTGTATAGTAATTATACAATTTAGTATATAATTATCATCCAACCTATCACCATTAACAATATAAAGCTTTAAATATGTTATTAACAATTGTTAATATTCTATCAATTAACTAATATATAATATCAATTAGCTAATTATAAAATAATATATAAATTAATAATATAATTTTCGTCTAATTTATTATTATTGATTATATAAAATAATTTTTTATTGAGTTAGTGACATAATTCACATTAATAAGTCACTTAATTTTAATTTAGTATTTTAAATAATTTTTTTATTAATTGATTTAAAAAATAAATAATAATAATAATTAGGTCGGACAGAATGGACTAACCGGACCGGACTGATAGCTACCAGTCACTATGGGTGTTCGGCCTAGTCTGGACTGAAAAAATGATGGACTGAAAATCATCAGACCGGACCGACTGATTTGCACCCTTAAATTACAAAGTCAGACAAAAGTTGTTACTTTTTTGCAACATCAAATTCTATCAATGTAGTCGTGTAAGAGACCAAGAACTTATTCTTCTTTCTTTACCAGCCTCCACAAATATAGTAATAGAGAGCTTCTATAGGATATGAGAGCATGCATTAAGCCCATTTATAGCGAACTTTGCAACTAAGACCAATGTACTTAGACGGTAGTGCAGAAACATGTAAATCTGTCTTGCCTATTTTTTGTCTTTTATTTATATTTGTAAGTTATGGATACCGATCAACAACCTGAAAAAAGTACTGTGCGTACAGTGAAAATAGGGTCATCCGACCATGTTATGGGCTTCGTAAGAAAAAAAAAAAACTGTGGATGTTCTTAGGTCCGTATTGAGCCACCGATGAGAGGGTCATCTGACCATAGTACTGTGGGCTCCATGATCGAAAAACGCCCAAGCAAATTCTACAGGTATCATTGAATAGTTTAAAAAAAAAAAAAAAAAAAAATTAAATAGTAATAAAAGTAAATAAATAATAATAAAATAATAAATAATATTAAAAATATTTAAAAATAGTTGAGATACTCTTAATTGCCCAACCATTAATCAAAAAGTATACGTTTTATTTTCATTATCCTTATAAATAATAATTAGGAACCAATTATTAAAACTGGTTAACTCCTGTGTCTTCTTATTCTTGTTGGTATGATATGTCTCGATCATTATTTTCTGCCTTTAATTAATAGTTGTCTCTAATATTTTATTTTTTATTTTTTTTATTATTATTTTTATTTGAGAGAGGGGATTTCAAACTCCAAATCTCCATTTTAAAAATCGGGAGTTATGCCAACCAGATCACATGCCTTTAATATCTTTGATATTTTATTTTACTGTTAGCCCCCTAAGTATTTTGGATCTTTCCTTTATTTGTGGACTGGCATGAACATTCTCAGCTTATAATGGAGGGAATTTGACTATTTTTACTCTCTCTATATATATAAGTGACAGCTGACTTATTAAACTTGATTTTTATGAATGCTTTGACATGAGACCTTGGTTTTAAGATTTTTCAAGATCTAAACACTTTCATCAAGTTGTCAAGTATCAACCCCTTTATACATTGGTAGATTTGTTCCTTGTGAATGTGATTGATCATCTTCAAACAGGATTGTGCATAGGGCTGTAAATGAACCAGTCTATTCAATAGCTCGCTCGATTAAACTCGAATTGAGCTCGATTCGTGAAAAAAAAAACTCGTTCGTGAAAGCATATACCCGCTCGAATTGTAAATGATACATACTCGACAAAACTCGACTCAACTCGGCTAAGACTCGTTAAGGCTCACTCGTTTATACTCGAGTTAACTCGTTAGCTCAACTCGATTAAAACTTATTCATATATTGATAAATATATACATACACCTATGTATATACACACACACACACATATATATATGTAGTAACTAATAATATAAACATACCATTTTTATAATTAAATATATAATATGTAATCTAATCACTTATGTCTATATAGTGAATATACTTCATAAATATATTTTATAATTTGTATAATAATTAGTAGATAAAATTTAATAATTTCATATTCTAGTATGTGATAACCATATATGAAATAGATATATACTATCATATTAAGTGTATGTATTAATAATATATTGTTATGTTGGATAAATATCAACTAGTTAGATATTAATTACTTATAAATTTTTTAAAATTTTATAATTCAATAGAGGCTTTACTTGTTAGGTGTATAAATTCAATATTAGATTATTTATTTATTTATTAATTATCAAATCTTATTCAAAAAAAATACAGTTCGAGCTCGAGTTGAGCGTTTAGCTTATCGAGCCAAGCTCGAATGAAGAATAAAAAAAAAAAAAATCTCGAATTCGGGCTCGAGCTCGAGTATTTTGAGTCGAGTCGAGCTCGGCAAGTAAAAAACCGGCTCGGCTCGACTCGATTACAGTCTTAATTGTGCATAGAAAATGATAATGATACTCGCATGGACATTTACACGGCTACGGTGTACGGACTAATGTGGGTGTACATGTGTCACTGCCACATTCGTGCATAGTAACCGATTTGTTTTAAAAGATTGAAATGCACAATTTCTTGCTTTTGGCAACACCCATTTTGGCAACCTCAGCCAAAGGTCTCCTTCCATTTTAACTTTTCAATTACACAATCAAATCGACCCAAGACCTGTGCAAGTCTCCTTCCATTTCAAAGCACACAACCGAATTAAGCCATTTTCGCAGCTTTCATCCACATTAGTATGTGTGAATGTCATTTGCCCTAATCTCCCCCCCCCCCCCCCCCCCCCCCCCCCCCCCCCCCCCCCCCCCCCCCCCCCCCACACACACACACACACACACCAAACGCCTTCAATGGACTAGGCTTATGTCTGTAACACTTTAAGGGCCCAGGAGTTGGGATAATCAAACCTGGCCCACGATTGTGGGAAGAAGGCCTGGGTGGGTATAAGTGATGGCGCATCCCCATCCAAGTAATGGGCAAAAGGCTGCGCTGCATTAAATGCCCTGACATGGAGCGTGAGCAGGAGATCCTGTTGCCTACAAAAAACTGCGGCATTTGATACAGCAGTATGGCAATCTGAATTGAAAAGACTCCGACAGGGAGGGTTTAAGTAGCATATAGCTTACAAATGAAGGGTTAATCACTTTGTACGCATTCCTAACTCTCTCTCTCTCTGGTTCTCCTGCAAAAACTGTCTTTTGATTTGGGCATTGGAGGTGTCCCGGATACACCCAACCACCACATTTGATTCCTTTTGTAGATTCATGGCACGACTCAAAGTTGGTGGTTACGAAACACATCATAACAGTTGGCGTCGTCTATGAGATTAGTGTTTTCGATCTAACAACATCTTGTGTGAGCCAACTATGACCTGCTCTTGAATGGGCCACGTACAAGAAGTTGCCCTAGCCACCCGAGAGGATGCATTCGTAGGGGTAGAGGAACAAACGACAAGGTCAACTTTGGAAGAGAAGAAGCTTGAGAATATTGAAGCAGAGACACCTATGGCAGGGCCATCGCAGGCCACCTTACAAGCACTACCTTCACCACCCAAACTCATCAACTGGGAGGTGGAGACTAGGGACGAACAAAATCTGAAATAGGGAGAGGCCGACAAACCCCTTGAGGTGGTATCATTGGATGTCACGAGCTTAGAAAGGATGGTGAGGGTAGGAACGAAGATAAGTCGTGAAATGAGGTCACAACTGATATGGTTCCTTGTCGAACAACAAGATGTATTCGTTTAGAGCCACGAAGACATGCTCAGGATCAACAAGGACGTGATCAAACATTGCCTAACTGTGAATCTTGATGCAAAGAAGATTCAGCAAAAACGACAGAGCTTTCAGCGAAGAGAAATACGTCGTAATAGCAAAGGAGGTAGACCGGCTACTCACCGCAAGATTTATTCGAAAAGCCCATTACCCAGAATGGCTTTCTAACGTGGTCCTAGTGTCAAGTCAAACGACAAGTGGAGGATGTGCATCGACTTCACCGACTTGAATAAGGCATACTCAACGGATAGCTTCCCATTGCCACGCATCGACCGAATCGTCGACTTAACAACAAATCACAAAATATTGAGTTTTATGGATGCTTACTTTAGGTACAACCAAATCCAGATGAGCCTTGAAGATGAAGAAAAGACCGTTTTTATTACAAACTGCGGCCTATACTACTACCTAGTAATGTCGTTTAGCCTTAAAAATGCAAGAGCCACTTACCAGATGTTAGTTAACCAAATCGGCCACAACATAGAAGTATACGTCGACGACCTGCTCCTCAAAAGCAAGGGGCATCTTGATGATCTACAAGAGGCCTTTGCAGTCCTCAGGAAGTACAAAGGTTGGAAAAGTTTCTCGGATTCATAGTCTCAAAAAGAGGCATCAAAGCTAATCCTGAAAAGATTTAGGTCGTGATCAACATGAGATCCCTTCACACCATCAACGAAGTACAAAGGTTTACGGGGAGAATTGTGGCGCTCAACTTGTTTGTTTCCAAGTTGACCAACAAATGCTTGTTGTTCTTCCAAGTGTTATGGAAAGTTCACAAGTGGAATGACAACTGCAAAGAGGCATTTACTTGACTCAAGGAATACCTCACTAATCTTTAAGCCAAACCATACCGGGAGACCATCCCTTCTCCCCATGTTTAATTATTCCACATTTGAAGCAAAAGGATGGCAACCTTTCATAGAGGAATGAAATCCAGACTTTGTTCCCATCCAAATTAAGAAGTATCCCTCTCATAAGAGGTTTAATAATATTAATGGCCACTTTCATCCTCAGAAAAGGTCCATAATCGATACATTCTTCATTCACATCCACCTCCTCAACCTCGCCAACCTTACTACCAATTTGTGCGCCAATTTCTCTGGTCATGCCTCCGAATGGAATATTGTGAAATTGCATCCATAGCGACTCCTTCTCGAAGATCATGTCTTTCGGAGCCTGTCGACCATCAAACGTGTTTAGACATAACAGGTTACGATCAAAAGACCACGGCCTACCCCTTTGCACCTTCAGTAAGTCCTTTTCATATTGGAACTCAATCATAAACATGTTCATGCCAATTTCCTTAAACAACACTGTTCCATTCGGTCTCCAAACCTTTAACATCATGGACTTGAAAGCTTCCCTATTAATGGGTATGTCTGATACTACCAGACCTATCAAGCATTACTTTCCTCATCTTCTAACCACTCCATTATCAGTGATATCAAGATTGATCTCATGTTGTTCCTCCTCCGTTAAACTGAACGTACTCCACCTTTTAATTATTTCTTCAGCCATTTGTCTCTTCTCATGCCCAGTAAACCTCCTTCCAACCCTTCTCAGTCAAAAGACTAGAAGACAAATTTTGTGTACCGCAAGAGACAACGCTCCTCAGCGCAAGCTAGGAGACCAAATTTCCCTAACGTATCCAATTAATACTTAATTAGTTGACTTGTGAGGTTAGAAAAGTCTCAATCATTAATTTGTTTGGTCGTAAGTTAGCTTAACTACCAATTCTATAAAAGGAAAATGGGCTAAAATATTCTTGCAAATGCTTAAAATTTCCCCATGCATGCGTGCAATATAGACTACTCCAGCTAGTTTAGATCACAAAAATAGCATAGATTTTCCTTCATCTTCTTCTGTTGGACCAATATGAGAGATAGACGTTGGACAATTACCTCAGCATATGATCTTTTACATCTACATTACGCAATATGCATGCATGACTTTTTCTTTAGGTAAGATATTATTGAATCATGTCTTTGATTCTTTGGTGCATACAACAATTTAATCTTGGAGGAATATTATCTAGCCATATATGAAAATGTACAATCGCACGAGAGAAAACCACACCATCTCATCATGTTGCATGTACACGCCATTTTATAGCCACTCTTCTTTCTTTCAATTAGTAAGCATGCATTTTATACTTTGAATGTATTAATTCCTACCACGAGTCTGTTTGGAAATATAACCGTTCTTAGATATTTTTAAACTATTTTATTAATATTCAAAAATTATTTTATTATTACTCACAGATATTCTGATCATGTATTCTTGATACCCAAACAACAGTATACTATCAATTTTGAGTCTTTGAATATCAAAACTGACGAGTAATAGGTAACAATATGTGAAGAATGTACAGTTTTAACTGTGTTAAATATTAGCTGTAATGAGTAATGAGTTAATTTTAAAATAGATTAAGATATAAAATTTAAATTAATTGAAGAGAGAAAAAATAGTTTATAATCAGTAGGAAAGTTGGTCACGTTATGAATTTTGTTACGTATAAGCAAGTTTGCGTACCAATCTGTGTATTAATGTTGTTGCCTTTATATTTTAAATTTAAATTAGCATTATTTTCAATAAAATCTACATTCTGACCAATCATATTGAATGAATGCGCATATTAATGCGCAAAATCGCTTACAATTACGTTATACTGCGCGTTTGGATGCATTGCGTTTACACATACGCTTTCGATTCAGACTCTGATGGTTTTGTTGATTGTTTTTGTCTTGATAAAGAGAATCGAGGTTTGAGAATAATTGGAAAAAAGAAAAAAAAACCTTTTATTTTTTAAATCATAAATTATAAATTTCTCAAATTCAATTTAAAATATTAGATAACTTATTCCCATTTTTTAAGCTTTGTTATAAGATAAAATATTATTAATTATCAGATCTTTAATTTCTTGTATCGATATTATTATATATTTCTCCGAGCCATATCATTAGTAGTGTCATTTCTTTTCATTTTCGTCTTTTAATTTTGTTGGAATGTTAGATTTGAATTTATCAATATATAGCTCATTTTTTTAAGATTCAATTGATCTAGATTCAGGTATTTTTAAAACATTTTTTTTTTCTCTTTTATTAGATAGATAAGGTCCTTCCTCGACGGAATTTTTTTTTTTATTATTATTATTATTGGTGCCAAGTGTCCGTGACAAATTCCCGACTAATCCCAATAATACATAAGCAGACCAATATATATTGTAGCTCATTTGGTCATACACATATAGAGCAAAGACTAGAGCAACATCCAATGCTCCAGCCAAACAGCATCTCAAGAGAAAGCACAGAAAGATATTTGAAAGAGTATTGCTATTAATGGGTCGGTCATGATCTGAAACTTATAATTCAGATGGTTCTCTTAACGTGGCGGCCACTACGTAGTGCAACGTGATTTATTAAAATATATATATACATATATATATATATATATAAATATATTCAAATCAAAAAGGTGTCTAAAAATACGAAAAAAAAATATCGAAAATCACGTCAAGAGGTCTCTAAGCGATAAATTTCAGATAACTAAGTAGTATTATTCTATTTAAAAAATACTACTTCATATTTAAGTGTAACATCTGTCCATTACCTCATGCTATAAACATGCAGGCTCGAATGCGCGCCTCTCTATATTAAACTATATTTTTGTTTGGGAAACAAACAAATGCTTAAAACGATATGGTTTTGTTTTTTTCCAATGCACTCTTTATAAATTTGATATAATTCTTTAGTTTTAGATAAAGACGCATGCAAAAGCCATTCAGATTTAAACACATTAGGGGGCCTGCAGCCAATAGCTAGCGTGAGCCGCCCTCGTGATCCTAACTGAGTATTGATGCATGCATGCATGCTGCCACATGCAAAGTTGAAAAATATTAGAGAATATGAATATTTCCTATAAATTATCTTCTTCCTACGTAAAAGTAGTTGGCTGACCTTGAATCTGAATATCCTTATAAATTCGTTAAATATAAAAAATGGTTTGAAGGTGCAGCGTTTTAGTTGGTTGATTTATGAGTTATTCTCCTCAGCAGCTATACACTACACATGTATTAAGTAGATCAACAACTGTTTTATTTTATTTTTTTCTATTCCACAAGTGTGATGTAGAGCTGTTGAATAAAATTTTAATAGATATATAGAGATGAGATAAAACGAGATGAAACATTTCTTATATCTAAATCGAGTGTAAAAGGTGTCTGGTCAGACTCATCTTTAAAATCTCAAACATCATGGATTCTTTTTTTTTTTTACAAGGTCCGTGGTTTGTTTTTTATATGATGTATTTCTGTCCATAAAATCTCATATCGATTGTGAAAGGTCGAGTCCTTGATCTGAGCTACCTTTGTTTATTTTTCTTTTCTTTCCAGTAACTAATTAATACTGAATTAGTTGACTTAATTAGATCTAACAAAGGTGTCAATCATTTAGTTTTTTTTTTTAGGTCAAGAGTTAGCTTACCCACCATCTAAAATAAATGAAAAAGGGGTTAAAATATTGTTGAACATGCTTGAAATTTCCCATGAGAAGTTGAGACAGTACTCTACACTCTAGCGGGTATACGTATATAGATCACCAAGGACATGAGGTTTGGCTTTATTATAACTTCCTTTATCTTCTTTTTCTGGCCTATATGGAAGATGAGTCAGGAGTGTGTATATATATATATATATATATTTTTTTTTTTTGAGAAATAATATTTGTAATTTTAGGTTGTACTTAAATAGTGGGATGATCTCAGATATTCTGTAAATAGTAATAAAAAATAGGTAAAAAATAATGATAAAATAATAAATAGTAATGGAGTGTTCTGAGTATAAGGGTCCTTTGGATGTTGAACTGTGTTGAGTTGAGTTGAGATGATAAAATATTATTAGAATATTATTTTTTAATATTATTATTATTTTAATATTTGAAAAAGTTGAATTGTCTATTATATTTTGTATTGGGATTTAAAAAAGTTGTAATGATAAGTTGAGGTGAGTTGAGATTCCAAATGTAAGTCTTGCCACTCTTTTAAAATGTCGATAAATCTAGGATTCACATTAAAATAATAATTTTTTAAATGGTGAGTCCCACATTTTTTTCAAATGAAATACGCGAAACTTACATATTCTAAAATTGTATCTAGCATTACTCATATATTTTGTATCTACAGTATTATGCAAAAAGTGGAGCACAACATGAAGAGTCGGTCACCTTATACCACGTTTGGATGGACTACTTTTATAGGCAGACTTTCGATAATGACTATGTAATGTTTGGGACTACAGTGAGAAATATAGCTTATAATTTTAGAACTTCTAACTTAAGTAATAAGTTCTACTATTAAAAGTTATTTACTGTTTGGTAACTATATGCTTAAAACGCTTTCAAACATATTACGTTTATTTAGAAACAAATTTAAAAAGTATTTTTTGATGTAGAAATTACTATTATTTGAATTTTTAAAGATTATAACCATATCTTTAAAAGATTATGATTATATTCTTGAAATTACGATTATTTGAAATTAAAAAAGTCTAGTAACAGTTTTTTTTTTAAATTTAAATTACGTTCCGCATTATTCAGAAAATTACATTTGAGGAAAAACATCAAAATATTTTTTTAGTTTATTTGAGATTAAAAGTACTTTAATATCTAACATCCAAACAACCTAATTTTTTCATTAAAGAGCTTTTAAAACTATTTAAGTATTTTTAAATACTCATACAGCACTTTTTAAGACTTTTTTTTTTGTTTTTTGTTTTTTTTTTCCTGGCTTAAGGAATATTTTTGAAAAAAAGGTCCTTTTGTTTTTACTGTAATAATAGTATAAATTCTAGTTTGAGAGTAAAATATTTAAGGTTTTATTACAAATATGTCTTATTTTTGAAAGCTAGCTACAAGGTCATTATGTATAAATTTTTTTCATATAAATAATATTATTTCATCCACATGAATCATCACTTCAGCATTAAAATCATTTTCTGATATGTTAAAATGTTTGATTTTTCAATTACTAAATAGGTTTTATCTACTAAAAATTAGAAGGAAAAAAAAAAAACCTTATCAAGAGCTCAACATTTCATGAAAATAGAAAAGCCTTCAAACGTTCTCTCTATTTGTTTCTTTAATGCTTCCATGATCCATCAATAAAATTATACATGATGTTAATCTCGATGGTCTTTTTTAGCCCTTTTTCTGTTTTTTTTTTAATTATATTTTCCATGGCTGCTCACTTGTATATTCAAAGGGAAGATATATACCTAACTTCAGGGGCTTTTAGTAGGTAATTGATTAAGAAATGTCAGTTTTTTTCTTACTTTTTTTTGGTAACATTGTATGCAAAGCCATTTAGGATCGGTTTGGACGTTGAGTTGAGATGATAGAGTGAGTTTTTTGAGACCCATCTAAGATAAATTTAAATGTGTTTGAATGTTAAGATGAATTTAAATGTATTTATAGAAAGTTAAAAACGATTGTGGATCTCGCGTGTAAATATATGTTGAGTTAAAAAATATTGTAAGTTTTACGTGTAAAAAGATTTTGAATTAAGATGAGTTTAATGATTTGAGAGTTGAATATTTGGATGTTAGACTCAATTTAAAATTAGACTCAACGAAATTAATCTCAGTTCAATCAAAATTCAAATGAGAACTTAATCTCATTAGGAAGGCCTTGACTATAACTCGAGACTCAGGATGCATGATAGCACGTAATTGCTATTTGTTCTAAAAACTTAAATAGATATATAATAAAAAAAAAGTAAATATAATCATTCGTTTTTTTCTTTTCTTTTTCTTTATATTTTTCTATAGTTCGGACTCTTTGATAAGAAAGAAGATGTTGATGATTGGCCTTAAAGCTCTCTGAGTTATTCAATGAGGAAGAAGTTGTTGACAGAAACTTGAAGCTGAATGATTTCCAGCAGTAAACAGATGCATGTGCTTGAGGTGCAACGTTTTTGTCGATGGCATAGTTATCTCTGCACTGAAAGATGCATGCTACCCTGGAATAACTGATGCCATACTTATCTCTGCACTGAAAGATGAATGGTCATAGTTATTTCTTTGTTTTTAAGCAAAAATGGTCATTACTTTAGCTCTTCTCTCTAATCTATATGCTTAATCAACCCATTTCACAATCCATCAATATATATGATAGTTTTATTTCTTAAAAAGTTATTAATTTTTTTTTATTTAATTTTGATTTTTTTTTTCCTTTTAGGTCGAACAAATTGAGCTTGAACTACTCTAACTAATTGTATATGATCTAACCAATGCCGTACAATTAAAAAAAATGATATTTACATTCTTAAGGCGTATAAGTCTCGCACATTTCTTTTAAAAATAATATCTGAAACTCATGTGAAAAAAAAATCTTTTAATTGTGGACTCAAAATTTTTTTTTTTAAATAGAGTGAAACATTATTTTAAAAAGATAATCAAGCTTTGAGAAATATTTCTAAAAGTTAAAAAAAAAAATGGTAGTTACTAACGGTAAATGACCAATTACCAATTGAATTTTGACACTCAACCTGCCTATTTTTGTACTTTAATTTTTTTTTTTTTTGGGGAAGTTTAATATTGGGAGTTGGAAGTGGTGGGGGAAAGGAGTTATGCAGTCGAACTACCAAATTTCAAAGCAATGGGGTTGGATGGAATCAGTGTCGCTTAGATCCCACCTAACACGAGATATTTATCTACAGTCTACACTTTGGGACACTGGTCAATTAATCTGATGTTCAGAAACATTAAAAATAATTATAATAATTATTTAATTAAGATTAAACACAGAAAAGGACAAAGTTTTGGTATTAAATTTAGAGAAATATTTTAATTATGGAGAGATTAAATAATAAATTGACGTAATTTGATGTATTTTATCAAATTATAAAATTATATTTTTTACAAAATAAATCTTATAAATCGGATAAAATTACGTTAATTTATAAAATTATTTTTATATAATTAATTTTTGAATAACTCTTAAATTTACTGGTGACATTATTATCTCCCCTACCTTGACTCTTTTTATTTTTTTCTTTTCTCTCTCTCCTTTGTGATAATCAGTGACTGGAAGACTCTGCTGACCAAAAATTTACTGTGATAATCTGCTTACCAATAAGACTGTCTCAACAGCAGATCACGTCGAATCTTCGAAAGAAGTTTCTTATCCCATTCCCAATCCCTTGTCTTTGACAATGAAAACTTATTAGAATTATTACAGTCTCTGTTCAGCCTACCTTTCCTCCGTTGCAGAGGAAGGAAGGGAAAATAGGAGTTTTTGGTAGAAAACAGTTAGGAAGAGAGAGAGAATTTTTTATTTCCTTCTGGTTGGGGGGAAGTAACTAGTAAGTAAAAGAGAGTTGCATGAAGGAAAATAATAATAAAGCTTTAAATGCGAGTTGGTAGATGTGGTTTCTTTCCTTCGATGCAGCTCTTTTTTCTCTTAGGGACTAAGCATACCCATCTCTTTCTATTTATTATCATGTTTATGTATCAGCCATTTTGAACTAGGCAGCAGGCCTTTTGGAGATCGCGAAGACGCCAGCTATATAAAGCTTCGCTTTTTTTTTTTAGTAGAATCCCCACCCCGAATATGGATTTTATTGCACACCCATCTGTTCTTGCTTCCTCTTCATCGTCTCTCCTTTTGAATTTCTTTGAAAGGGTTAGAGATACTTTCCATTTCGCGGTGTCTGCTGTTCTTGGGAGCATCTTATCTGCGATCTTCACCTTCTTCTTTGCATTAGGTTGTTCTCTCTCTCTCTCTCTCTCTCTCTCTCTCTTCCTCCTCGATCTCTTTATTTTTTCCTTGAACATCATGTTTTACACGGATTACAACCTCCGAATTGGCATTAGATTCTTGATCCGGTTTTGTTTTCTGATGTGGGTCTAGCAAGAGATTGGATTTTTGGTTTTCCTTGGTTTTGGTATTCCTATTACCGCGAAAAAAATTTTGTTTTTCTGTTTGTTTCTTCGTATTTTGAGTTTCAATGATGGAACTTCATACACTAAAGCTCAGAATTTATTAGGGAAAAAATGAGTTTTATGGGGAAAGATGATATAGGAATTACGTAATAGTTTAGGTTGCATTCTGATTATGATTGAATACAACAAACTTAGCATATTGTCATATACGAAGGCTGATTCCTCTACCCAAGATTGTTACTAAAGGAAATGGCACTATGTGTTGGCAGTGGGCACCTTGTTAGGAGCTATGACTGGAGCTTTGATAGGCCAAGAGACCGAAAGCGGTTTTGTTCGAGGGGCTGCCGTTGGAGCAATATCTGGAGCTGTTTTCTCCATTGAAGTCTTTGAATCTTCTCTTGTTCTTTGGCAATCAGATGAATCCGGTTTTGGATGTCTCCTCTACTTGGTGAGCATTTTAGCCTACATCCTCAATGTCCTGTGATATATTTGTATGGTTTCCAAGCTACATTTGGTTGCAAAATTTGACCCCAATCACCTGATTTATGATTCCTTATGAATTGTACAGATTGATGTTATTGCAAGCCTTCTGAGTGGCAGACTAGTTCGCGAGCGGATTGGTCCGGCCATGTTAAGTGCTGTGCAGAGTCAGGTAATAATGCAATGCAAATGGTGATTAATTCCTTAACAGATCAGCCAGAAATGCAGAGACCATTCTCATTTTGGTTACAATTTCATTGAGCTTTATCAGATGGGTGCTGTTGAAGCAAGCTTTGATGAGATCCCAAACATCTTCGACATCGGTGGAGCCAAGGGTTTGCCGGGAGATTCAGTTGAAAAAATCCCAAAGATCATAATCTCAAAGAACAACAATGTAGATGCTTCTGGAGAGGAAGTCTCTTGTTCAGTGTGCCTTCAGGTTCAGCCATGATTTTTATTCTTTCCAGCTAACCTTTTACTGTCATAAAACTCGTGAATTATGTGTTCGCTAATCCTAGCTATGAATTCCTCCATATTCAGGAATTTCAGCTTGGAGAGACAGTTAGATGCTTGCCTCATTGCCATCATATGTTTCACCTACCTTGCATAGATAAGTGGCTCCTCAGGCATGGTTCTTGCCCATTATGCAGAAGGGATCTGTGACCAATTCTCAATGTAAATTACAAGTTGAAGAAAATTTTCTTTTATTGTTTATACAGTCATTAACTTTTTAGGACTTTTCTGTTTTGTTTCACTTGAATACTTCGGGGCATCATTACTTTGGTAGTTGGAGATTCATACCGCCATATGAGTTGGGTCATTGTAGTACTAGAGATCGTGTATAAAAAAAAATTTTGAGTTACGGCAGTTTTTACTGCTTTGGATCATGTGCAGCAATCCCCTCTCTTACTTTCCCTCTTTTCTGTTGTTGAAGGACAAACACCAAGCTATAAATGGTTGTGGCCCAAAGAGGCTCTTAAAAACAGTGCATTAAGAATCTGCTCGTGGAAATGGCTGTAATTAATCTAGAAGTACTACTCAAATCCTCTAGCCAATGCTAATTTTCACTTGCTGTAGTACTGCTATTGTGGATAACTCTCAGTTTTTATAACAGTCAGCAAAGCATGAACATTTCAGGAACTATTTAGTGGCATTTTGATCTGTTAGCGTGGCGCTACTATTCATCATCCTCACGCATCACACACCACAGTTAATACAACACATGTTAACCGGTTGCTATTTAAGGGCACGATTTAGTATGAAGAGTAGCTATAACATTTTCAAGGTTTTGCTATACTATACATCAGCTATCATTCACTTCTATATCTCACATCTGACAGTTTTTTTTTTTTTTTTTCATAAGATGTGGGGTGTAGAGTAGTGAGTAGTAGCTAATAAGAAAAATTATTCTTTTAAAAAATAGTGCAATAAAAACCATTGAGCTAGACAACATTCAACAATCCTCGCCGCCCAAAATGCATGTCCATTTAGATGAGGCTTGTTGGCTAATTAAGTTTCTGAACGGCATTGTGGCCATGCAGAGCTGGCTCTTCATAAATCTACTCGTCTCTCATTGATGAGACTGTACGTATAAGGCCATTGATGGATTCTTCAAATATTAATGTAAATGGACGATGATAGGCCTCGATTGAGGGGGTCCACAACTCATATGTATTTCCCAACACAACATGGGATACCATAATTTAAAGATAAAATCGATTAGGGTTGCAATGCAATTTCTAAATAGAGACTATACGTAACATTGTTCTAGATGATGATAACTTCTATAAACTCCAAGGGGCGGCGCAGTGATGGACGAGTCGTATAAGTTGTATGTCTTAGATTTAAAACTGTGCATTTGCCTTGGAGCCATTGGATTGAGGAAGTTTTCCCTTCAATCACCCAAGGCACCTTGCAAGAAATTCTTTACCGAGGGCCTATATAACCCAGCATTAGTCGGGACTTAAACCAACACAAAAGATCAAAAAGAAAATCAATAGAAACGCAAGAAGGAAACTCCCATAGCACATATGAAAAAAATAAACAAATAAATAATAATAATAAAAAAAAACTCCATAACTCTCATGTCCTAAAAAGAGAGCTAAAGGGAACATTGAGCTAGTAAAATACCCTAAAACTTAACAAGGTCTTTATACATAGAGGTTGAGACTCTTAACTAGGTGCTAAAATTATAGTACTATTATAAGTAGAGGCTTTTAAAATTATAGAGCCAAGGGAACAATATTATCAAGTAGTTTAGTATTAGCTGTGGATGCTAAGGTTTTGTTTGTTTTCATAAATAAGATGAAATTAAATGAAATAAATTGAGATAAAAATTGAAAGTTAAATAAAATATCTTTAGAATATATTTTTTAATATTATTTTTATTTTTAGATTTGAAAAGGTTAAATTATTTATTTTCTTTTGTGTAAAAAATTAAGAAAATTATAATAATCAGATAAGATGAGAATGGTTGTAAAAACAAACGAAATAGTTTTCAAAAAGGTACTTAAATATACTTTATATTGATATTTATTTAACCCTCTTAAAATCCATATTTTTCTTTAATCAATTCTTACTTGAAATTAAATTATTAAAATTTTTTACTTAATGGTACTTTTCTTAGTAAAAATGCAGTTTTTTTTTATCATAATACCAAATTACAAATGAATTGTATCAACTTGAACATGAGAAATACAATGAGGGGATAGACTCATCCAAGCTCCACATCAGACACATGCCAAGCCCACCAGAAACTTTGACAAGTGTCCTTCAGTTCACATGTTAGTGAACAAGGAAATAACTACTAGTTGGGCCCCGTGTCACAAACGTTGTCTATGCTGTCATTAGCTCGCCACCTACCACAAAGTACACGTGACCGTTGCTGTAAATGTTTTTTTGTTATTTATATTTCATTTACTCTTTCATTCTTTTTACTTTGATTTGCATCATCTAAGTAAATTCTTTTTATTATTTATCTTTTAAAACACATCTATTTCATTTTCTTTTAAAAGATATTTTGGAATTCAATTTTTTTTCCAATTCTTCCATATTTTGATTTTATTTTTAACTTTTATTTGACTTATATATTTTTATTTTGTGTGTATAACACTGAATTATATTACATTGTAAATAAAAACATATTGCAAATATAAAAAATATATATGGGTTTTGCAAATTTATTGGTAGAAATGAAATATTTAAAAAGGATAAAAAAAATACTATTTAAATAATATGAAGAAAAAATATATAAGCTGATATATCATTTATTGTAAAAATTAATATGTAAAAAAAATAAAATTTTGTAACCTATTTTAAAAAATAAGATAAGGGATCCACTTTGAATGCTCGTAAAAAATAATTCTTATTTATTCTCACTTACTGAGATTTGTAGGAGAATAGATAAAGATTACTTATCATGATTGATCTTCAAATTTCTCTTTTTCTTTTTAAGATTATAAGGCCAAATTTTTAACTTTTTAAACATAAACCAAGTTTTTATAAGAGTTGGGGCTATATTTTGAAGTTTATGAGAAAAATATATATGTATATATGTAACACCAAGCCCAACCCGTAGAAATCCTAGATTTCTTTTTCTTTTTCTTTGTTTTATTTTTCCCTCCTTCCCACGTATCACCATACATGCATCACCGTAAGTTCCACGCGTGATATTAAAGACCAACCCCTCACCCCATGTTCACCACCCCAGCAACATGTGGACTCTCTCTCCCACGTCCAAAACTCCACCTAGCCACAACCGCCAGCTCCCATCTCACGGAACCACCTCCCTGTGAACCAACATGGCGACCCAAGTTGCTACATAGTGAGACCATCACAAACTCAACGTAAACCATTATCACCGAGGCCCTGTGCTAAGAAAGGAAAATAGAGCAAAGTTTCCTCAATAAACAGAGAGCCACTCCCCTCCGCCTGTAGTAGTGTTTATGCGACTTGGACCACTAGAACACCAAACTGATAGATGTTGAAGCTGTTGTGCACCACAACACCTTCATCAGCCACCGTGATCCTCCCTCCCATGCTCAACCTCTTCGAGTGCCACCCCACGATGTCGGCTTGAAAGTCAAATCGGCAGGAAACCACTTACGACCAAGCAGTCAAGCCTAGCACACACGAACTGCACCACCGTATCCTGTAATCAAGCATAGTTGCACCACTGCTTCATGCCGATAGCCACCCTAGAAGCCAAAGCTCATTCACGTGGTTGCCACCCCTCCCTTTAGCCACCAAGGTTGCACCAAACGACAACCCTTGTATCGTAAAACCATACCCACTTCCACACCATAAACTACCACCACCGAAAGATAGCCCACTACAAAACTCATCCACACTAGCCATCCTGCTTGTTCTTCCTCAACCAGCGACAACAACCTTTAGCTGTCCAACATAACCTCAGATGCACTGCTACCAAACCTATCCAACAAGCAAATCGAGCACTTCCTCCTTTGTAGTACAATCCATTTCCACCGAGTGCCACCATCCCCATCTTATCGAAAAGCCGCAGTGGGAACACCCTTATTTTTACTCACCGAAAACAAAGAATATTTTTACAACCAACCCACAGCCGGTAAGCCACTGCCCCACCAATTGCCACAGCCACAAATGACACCACTGACAGCAGAAGATGCCGAAGGACAAGCTTTCACCTTCGGACACTGCCCTGGACGACACTACCACCCCAGTCTATAATGTCCCGTTGTGCATGATACTTATCCCTCTCATTGTGTTCTCCGTTCTCTCTCTCTCTCTCAAAAGTCCCACCACAGTTGAACCCAGTTGCGCCGCCGTCGAGATCCATCCAGACACCCACCACACGTAGCCTAACGGTAAGGATCCGTGCACCTCTCTGCTTAGTGAAGTTTGGTTTACAAAATAGAAATATTTTTTGTCTCTTGTAAAAGGAGGAGTTTTGAACTTATAATTACGGTTATGCCCTTATTATTACTATTGGGTTTGGGCTATTTGGTTTACGTACTGGAGTTTATGTTTTAAGTGCACTCAATTTTATTTTAAATTAGTCTAGAAACTTTATTTTTATAGCAAATATTTAAGTGGATATTGATGAATTTGAGAAATGATAGTATTTCTGGGTTATGAGAACTTTTGGGTTGTGAGGTATTAAGATAGATTAATTTAGCATTTTAGGTTTAAATATCGAAATACTTGGTTGATTGGAAATTTACGAAAGTTACGTGACTATTTGTTATAGGTACTTATTTTTCGTCTAGCTCTATTGTGAAGAAATTCTGAGAAGTTAAAAAGTCCAAGTAAGCGAGGTTCATATACTAGCTTTGCATAAAAGAATAAATGAGGTTAACTTTGAAAATATGCACGTTTGTTTTTTAAAAGAAATCTGAAAAATGACCTCAGATGTTTGTTCTGCATATGCAAAAATTCTATATAAGAGAAAATATTTTATGTCATTACTGGTGTAGACATGAGCTAATTTTATACATTGTATTTGTCTGAACTATGAAAAAAGAGTGAATATGAGATCTAAAATGTTTTGCTTTGATTAAATGAAGAAGTTTTGTTTCTTTTATTCTTGAATATGTGAAATGATATGAAATTGTTTAGTACTTGGTTTTGATATGAAGTGGTATCTAAAAACTTTGGCATGAGATTCTGAATTCTGATTCTGTATTTGAATATGATTTGGTTCCGATGATGTTTTATTCTGTTTCTGTTAAGACCCTACCACAAGTATAACGGTGGTTTATAACCCTACCACGAGGGTGAAACATGGTGTATGGCCCAGCCACGAGTGGTAGGGTGAAACATGATATACAGCCCAGCCACGCGTATAATAGTGGTTTATAACCCTACCAAGAGAGTGAAACATTATATACGGCCCATCCACGTGTATAATAATGGTTTATAACTTTACCACGGAGGTTAAAAATGGTCTTTATCCTGATGCAATGCACATATATGATATGAAGATGATGTCTCAGTTTTTGATATGCCAAAAGATTTTTAAATAAGAAAGTTTTCTGAAAGTTTTACTCTGATATTTTGATAACAAGTTTCTGATTCTGCATTTTGAAAGTAAAAGTTTTATTCTACATTCTGAAGCGAAAAATACTTTATGCTCTATTCTGAACTTTGTAAATGCTCATATTTACATACTAGTATATGTTCTCAGCTAACTGAGTTGTTGATAACTCATCCCTTATTTCCACAATATTTTTTTGATATTTTGATGGTTCAGCTGAGGATCAAGATTATGAGGCATTGAGTGAGATGATTTAAGTATAGTGGATTAAGTATAGAAAGCTTTTATGAATATTGGCAATTTTTATTAAGAAAATTTATTGTGTTATGATGACTTTGCATTTTGAAAAATTGGTTATATTGAGGAAATTAGTTTGAATCGAAATTTCTATATGATATTGGGGATTTGGAGTCTCTATAATTATACTGTTGAAATGTGAGTTTAAGTGATAGGAAGTAACTCTCAGATCCCATGTGGGACCGGGGCGTTACAGTTAGTATCAAAGCCATGTTAGAGATTCTGCATACTATAATAAGAAGTTTGATGAAATTTGAGGTTTGAGGTTCTGCAGAATTTATGAATTGAGTTTTTAAAAATACGAGGTTTAGAGATTTTGCATACCTTAAAAATAATTTTGATGAGGTTTAAGATTTTAGAATACTGTAGGCTTCAAGATATGATTGTGATGATATTTAAGGATTTAGCATTTGCAGATTCATGGAAGGTGGCCTAAGAAATATGAGGATTTTGAATTTTGCAAATTTTAAGAAATGTTTTGTTATGAGATTTGAGGTTTTAGATTCTATAGGTTTATTATGTAGACTATATATTTTTTTTTAATATTTAAGGTTTAGAATTTAAGTTCTAGGTTGTCAGGTTGAAAGTTATAGGTGCGTTTATTTTAGGTTAGGGATTGTTTCATATCTTCTAATGCTCGTTGCTTATTTTAGACGGGAAGTGAGGACTTTCAATTACACAAGGACATTTGGATAAGCCTTTGGTTTGAGGATACCATCACTATAAGCTGATTATTCGTATATATGTAAGTATTTGTAGAGGTTGGGCAAACCTTTTGAACTTCCGTCACCGAGAATGCTTGGGGCTATTTTTTGACAAAAGGTTGGAACTTTATTTATGAGTATTTTTTTTAGAACCACCTTAAAACCAGCTAAGGTATTAATGTGACCTTCCGAATTCTAGTTGGGAATCAATTTCTTCCATGGTCACTTGGTGAGCACACCTTTGGTGCCTAAATATGACTTCCTTCATTGTATCAGTTTTCTCACACCGATCATGGATGCATACGAGAAAATTTTCAAATTTATTGCTTCATCTTAGGCTTCCAATCACTCCGTTATGACTACTCAACCTTATCCACCCCATGAGCTCAACTTAGTGCATAGGTTCCTGAGTTCTTGGATCACTCTGGAGTAAAACTATGGTAAGGATGTTGTGGGTAGATTTTTTTTTTTTTTTAGGTCACTCATTTAGCGTCAAGTTTATTCCATTGATACGGTGATTTCTCTTATGCAAGTTGGTACATTTTGGATGCATGGGTGATAGTAAGTGGTCATCAACCATTAGTGTGTACTTAATGGCTAACAATTGGAGCTGAGAATGGAAGAGGGTATCTAAAAGTATAAGTGGGTGTGCATGGATTTGGTAGACAATAAATCTATTTGTTATCAAAGTGTGGTAAAAGTTAATATTGGTAGATGCTGAAATGGATAAGACTTTGCATCGATGTATTTATGAATCCTAGCTTTAGAAAAATTTTGTGAAGTTATCAGAATGCGCAACGAAAGCGTGGTTTTTGGTAATATGATGGTTTGAGAGTAAGATTAGTGAGGATTGAGAAACTAGTTGCAACTTGAGATCATGTAGATTTTAAATCTCATGACTATAGATTTCAAGTTGGAGGATTTATAAGAATGAGAGATTTTTAGGGATCTTTAACTAAGTTGGATTACTTTGTGAATTGAATTTGAGATTAAATATCTCAGACTTTGGAGAGTTTTAATTTACTATCCATATGAGGTTAATAGTTTTATGTACTATTTCAGACGAAGTTAGTTTAAGAAGTTGGTTGAAAACTTTTAGTTGGCATTTAAACGAGCTCGTTGTGGAAGTTTACAGTTTGAAGTGGATTGGAAACTTAAGTGTATCGTAATCGATAGAATGTGCGTGAGCGTATATGACTAGGGGGAATTATTATTAGGCTTGAAATTCCATTGTTAAGGATTATATTTTAGGCTTGAAATGGATCCCGAGGTGTATGAAGATCGATACTAGGTGCAAGATTGAGTAAGCCAAGAGGATTAGGAGATTTTTAAGGCAGCAGGCGAAATATTGAAAAAAAAAAGGTTCAACAAGAATGATCGAAGATAAAAATAGGCATGCATTGGATGTGATGGTTAAATATGTAGGCTTCGCTTGAGGTACTAGCAATTTTCGAGGACGAAATATTTATAAGGAGGGGAGAATGTAACACCAAGCCCAAGCTATAGAAACCCTAGATTTTTTTTTTTCTTTGTTTTATTTTCCCTCCTTCCCAAGTATCACCATACATGCATCACCGTAAGCCCCACGCGTGATATTAAAGACCAACCCCTCACCCCACGTTCACCACCCCAGCAACATGTGGACTCTCTCTCCCATGCCCAAAACTCCACCCAGCCACAACTGCCAGCCCCCATCTCACGGAACCACTTCCCTGTGAACCAGCATGGTGACCCAAGTTGCTGCACAGTGAGACCATCACAAACGCAATGTAAACCATCATCACCGAGGACCTGTGCTAAGCAAGAAAAATAGAGCAAAGTTTCCCCCATAAAGCAAGAGCCACTCCCCTCTGCCTGCAGTAGTTTTTATGCGACTTGGACCATTGGAACACCAAGCCAATAGATGTTGAAGCTGTTGTGCACCACAAAACCTTCATCAGCTACCATGATTCTCCCTACCATGCTCAACCTTTTTGAGTGCCACCCCACGACGTCAGCTTGAAAGCCAAATCGGCAGGAAACCACTTACGATCAAGCAGTCAAGCCTAGCACACGCAGACTGCACCACTGTATCCTATAATCAAGTATAGTTGCACCACTGCTTCACGCTGATAGCCACCCTAGAAGCCAAAGCTCCTTCAATAGGTTGCCACCCCTCCCTTCAGTCACCAAGGTTGCACCACACGGTAACTCTTGTATCATAAAACCATACCCACTTCCACACCGTAAACCACCACGATCGAAAGATATCCCACTGCAAAACTCCACCACACGAGCCATCCTGCTTGTTCTTCCTCAGCTAGCGACAACAACCTTCAGTCGTCCAACGCAACCTTGGATGCACTACTACCAAACCTGTCTAGCAAGCAAATCGAGCACTTCCTCCTTCGTAGTACAACCCATTTCCACCATCCCCATCTCATTGCAAACAGAGCATTTTTTTTTCAACCAACCCACTGCCCGTAAGCCACCTCCCCACCAGTTGCCGCAGCCACAAACGACACCACTGACAGCAGAAGACACTAAAGGACAAGCCTCCACCTTCAGATGCTGCCCTGGACAATGCACCACCCCATTCCGTAACGTTCTGTTGTGCATGGTGCTTATCCCTCTCACCATGTTCTTCGTTCTCTCTCTCTCTCTCTCTCTCTCTCTCTCTCTCTCTCAAAAGTCCCACCACCATTGAACCCAGCCACACCGCCATCAAGATCCACCCAGACAGCCACCACAGTAGCCGCACAGTAAGGATTCGTGCACCTCTCTGCTCAATAAAGTTTGGTTTACAAAATAGAAATATTTTCTGTCTCTCGTAAAAGGAGTAGTTTTGAACTTATAATTACGGTTATGCCCTTATTATTACTATTGGGTGGGCTGTTTGGTTTACATACTGGAGTTTATGTTTTAAGTGCACTCAGTTTTATTTCAAAATAGTCTAGAAATTTTATTTTTATAGTAAATATTTAAGTGTATATTGATGGATCTGGGAAATGATGATATTTTTGGATTATGAGAATTTTTGGATTTTGAGGTATTAAGATGGGTTAATTTAGCATTTTAGGCTTAAATATCGAAATACGTCATTGATTGAAAATTTACGAAAATTATGTGATTATTTGTTATAGGTGATTATTTTTTGTTCAGCTCTATTGTCAAGAAATTCTGGGAAGTTAAAAAGTTCAGGTAAGTGGGGTTTATATACTAATTTTGCATAAATGAAATGAAATAAGGTTGATTTTGAAAATATGCACATTTGTTTTTGAAAAGAAATATGAAAAATGACCTCAGATGTTTGTTTTGCATATGCATAGATTGTATATAAGAGAAAATATTTTCTGTTATTCTTGGTGCAGACATGAGTTAATTTTGTATATTATGTTTTTTGAACTATGCAAAAAGAGCAAATATGAGATCCAAAAAGTTTTGCTTTGATTAAATGAAGAAGTTTTGTTTTTGTTATTCTTGAATATGTGAAATGATCTGTAATTGTTCAGTACTTGGTTTTGATATGATGTGGGATCTGAAAATTTTGACATGAGGTTCTGAATTTTGAGTCTATATATGAATATGATCAAGTTCCGATGATGTTTAATTTTGATCCTGTGAAGGCCCTACCATGGGAATAATGATGGTTTATAACCCTACCACGAGGGTGAAACATAGTATACGATCGAGCCACGGGTATAATGGTTTATAACCCTACCATCAGGGTTAAACATGGTATACGGCCCAACCACGGGTATAATAGTGGTTTATAACCCTACCACAGGGGTTAAACTTGGTCTTTGTCCCAATGCGATGCTCTTATATGATATGAAGATGATATCTCAATTTATGATATACTAAACGATTTTTGAATAAGAAAGTTTTCTGAAAGTTTCGCTCTGATGTTTTGATAACATGTTTTTGATTCTGCATTTTGAAAGTAAAAGTTTTATTCTACATTCTGAAGCTAAAGACACTTTGTTCTGCATTCTGAACTTTATAAATACTCATATTTACATACTAGTATATGTTCTCTGCTAACTGAATTGTTGATAACTGATCCCTTATCTCCATAATATTTTTAAGATATTTTAATGGTTTAGCTGAGGATCAAGATTATGAGGCATTAGGTGAGATGATTTAAGTATAATGGATTAAGTAGAGAAAGTTTTTGTGAGTATTGACGATTTTTATTAAGAAATTTTATTGTGTTATGATGACTTGACATTTTGAAAAATTGGTTATATTGGAAAAATTAGTTTGAATCAAAATTTCTATATGAAATTGGGAATTTGGAGTTTATAATTATATTGTTGAAAGTTGAGTTTAAGTGAATTTCTATATGCGCAATTGGGGCGTTACAATACTTAGTTTTTAATGTACTTTTTGTAGAATTTTAGGTAATTAAGGGATTCTTTTCATTTGTAAAGACCAAAAATAATTACTGGGACCAAGAAGAAGGATCAAAACAATTGGGAGAATGGCTCCCCCCACCCACCCTAAATCCTGCCATTTTAAAAGCTAGCTTTGATATTTTCACAACTCTAAATTTTTTTTATTATAAATGTGTTTCTCAAATAAATTTTTCATTAACGATAAAATGTTAGCATATATTATGGGGATCAAATGAACAAGATTTTGTTTTTAGAGAGAGTGTGAAAAAAAGACTTACAAGTTAGAGCTTTCATATCTTAGTGAACTGGAATTTTGAATCCGAGCCCGAGCCACTCCTCCCCCCACCCTTTCCCCCGCTTCCTAGTTCCCCCACCCCTATAAAACCAACGCCAGGCTTTCCATCCTTAATTCTCTCCTCTCTTTAGCACTTCTCTTCATCTTCTTCCTCTCTCCTCCAAATTTTTTTACTATTAACAAATTTTTGTATATTTTCTTTACGAGCATTAGTCTTAAGATTTGTCGCCATCCACTCATCTCAGACCACCATGCACCCCACCATCAAAGTTCCCTCCACTTGATTTATCTCCCCATGTAACCCTTTTTTATTTCTAGTTTAAACTTTCATTTCAACTCATCTCATCTCAACTCACTATCCAAACCTAATCTTATTGTTCTTTTTTGCATTCTATGTATTAGTCTGTTTGGAATATTTATAGAGTACTCCTCTCCATTGTTTGTAGTATCTATTAGTTTAATATAGTTATTATATTTCTTATAAAAAGTAGAAGTTAGAAACAGTTTACATGATTGGTACTCCTCATGTAAGACTAAAAAGTTGGTCAAAGCTACCTATTCGAGATCTAGTAGCATGGAGCATTAGCATTGAATTATATAAATATAAATGTAAAATTTGCATAATATGACATGATTTTGTATTTGGTTATTCCACTCAAAATTTATTCCCACATTGGATTATCCATCTATTAGTCAAAATAATAATAATAATTTTTTTTTCTAAATTAAGAGCTACATGGAAATGTTAATATTATACAATATGAGACTTGGAATATACAACCATTCATGATACAAATATTAATTAGAAAATTAATACAATCGTTTAGTATACAATAATTAATGCTCTTAATGCTACAGGAAAAAATTGGATTTGACAATTATTGCTATTAATGCAACAGGGAAAAAAAAAGGACAACAAAACACAAGTGCTGCTGAGAGGAAGAAGACGTAGGAAGAAATGAAGAAGAAAAAGAAAAAAAAAAGAGTTAAGCAGAAGCCAAAACCGAGGGAAGAGAGAGAGCTTGCAATGAAGAAAATATTTTTTATGGAAAACACTACTTTGCCTCCCCACTTTGCCCACTCTATTTGACCGCTTGTCAAATTTTTTTCTTTTTTACTTAGTGATTAAGGAAGTGATTTTAAGTGTATTGGTGTATTTTTTTTTTTTAAAAATAAAAATGTATTAAAAAATGTGAAAAGGAAAAAGCAAAAAAAAAAAAATAGACTGGGCGGCACGCCCAGCGGTAAAGCTGGGCGGCAGAGTAGAGCGTCCCATTTTTTATTCCCTTTCGTCATGCTATAGTGACTATCAAATATGACCCAAATAATTAATTTATTGTAGCTAAAAGCCATCCATTTTTCCATTTGTATAATCCAATGCAACACATTTTAAGATTTTATTAGCCAAACCGTTTATTAAATTTACATTTTCATAATTCAATGAGTCCTAAGTGGCACTTGAGGCAATCTACACCGAAGCCTTTTTAAAGAGAGAATAAATGCACACATTTATATGTGATTGGTAGCTAGGGTGTTGCCAAAGATAACATGTGAGGTTTAAATAAAATAAAAATCTTTGAGTTTTTCATGAATAACTTCTTATTAACGAAACTTTATCATGGCTTGTCACATGTCACGGGATCAAAATATAAATTAGTTTTAACTTTTAAAAAATTTTAAAAAATTAAAATTAATTTGAGAATCTTGAAAAGTATAAACAAAAGATAGAATTTAGAATAATAAGTGAAAATTGAGAAGAAAAGTAAAATTCTAAATTAAAAAGAAATTGAAAAGACAGCTCAGAGCGATGGAACTTAAAGCTGCCTAGGAGTGTAACTGGTCGGTTCGGTCCGGTTTTGGATATATTTTGGAATTGAACCAATATAAACCAGTTTTGGAAGAATGGATACAAACTAATTCATCAATGAAATGGAACTTTTAATTTTTTCAATTTTATTCTGGTTCAGTTCGGTTTAACCGGTTTCGAGTTTTTTTTTTCCATCCCTTACTAGTGTCTAATTTATTTTTGTACTAGACTTTTACTATATTGTCTAAATACATGTTATTATATTAGTGTTTAACTTTTATGAAAGGAAACCAAAATTATTGATCAATTCATATGAATGACAGAACAAATGCATGAAGGATAATCCTCCATGTTACAAACTGGACCGAACTCACGAGTTCTGTCTATTCTACCAATTTCTAGTTTTTTTTCACCCCTAAGGCTTCCTGAGTTGTCAAGGCCAAAAACTCAAGTGATCATGCAACCTAGGTGTGGCTTGGTGGCGCTACGCAACCCGAGTGCTTGATATAAAGCGTGTAATTAGATATGGTAATATATGATACGAATTGTAAGTCCAAAATAAACATGATACGAAATTGGCGAGTTTGAGTTTGATATAAATGAGTTCGGGTCAAAACGGATTGACCTATTAAGATATAATTAATAAACAATTCAACCTGTTTAACCTGAATTTAGCTTGCAAAAACCGGTTTAAATTATATTTCAAAATTACAATTTTATTATTATTATGTTGTAATATTGATTTTTCTCAATATGCTTATGTTTTTATTGTTGGGATTGTACTTTTGGACTTATGTCTATATTTGTTATTGTTGAGTTTGTAATATTAGTTTTATTATATGTTAAAATCTGAAAGATATTGATATTTTTTGTTAGTAGGTAGTCTTATTGATTTTTTTTTTTAGATATTATGGCTACTAATAAATATAGATCTCAACTTTTATATGAGATTATGTTAATCAGGTCAAATGGGTTACGCTGGTCAATTCAACGCATTTACATAAAGCGGGTTGAAATGAATATTGTTGTGTTGACCAATTTCTAATTAATTATTAAATGGGTTGTGTTGTATCACTAGTTATTTAAATGGATCATGTTAGGGTTTGAAGGTCTGACTCATTTAGCTTAATGGACCGGGTATATTGATAATCGAATGTTAATGACTTGACACAACCTGAACACGACCTATGAACATGTATTGCCAACCCAATTGTCTATTGATCTAGGTTAAAGCTTGATACACAGGATTTTCACTAGGAGGAAAAAAAATAAGGATAAACAATATCCATTGTTCATGCATTGTTCATATTTGTGTAGGGATTATAACTTGTTGTATCTTGAACTTGAGTGTCTCATTCCTTGAGTGGGAGAGAGACACACATTAAGGCCTAATTTGGATATATAGTGAGATGAGATAAGATGAAATGAAATGATTTGTTCATAGTAGTGAAATACTTGTGAATAGTAGTGAAACATGGTTTGAATTAATATGTTTTATTGGAATTTTGAGAAATGAGAAGGAAAAAAAACTGAATAAAAATATTATAAAATTAAAATATTATTTTTTAATATTATTGTTATTTTAGAATTTAAAAAAGTTGAATTATTTTTTATATTTTGTTTGGGAGTTTGAAAAAGTTCTAATAATTAGGTAATGATCAAATAACAAAGTTAAAAATTTGACATTAAAAAGTGTTTGTATTTGTGATATTTGTATATTAAGAAAATGGGATTGGATGAATAAGTAGTACTGGCCCCTAGAATATTTATTATTGTCTCTATAAATAACTCATACAACATTAAATGAATAATAAATGTTGCATGTAGAACCTACTGATTAATCATGTATTTCTCTCTCTTCTAGTACTTGAGACCTTAAGTCCAAACAATAACTTGAATCCTTAACCGATCGACTAAACTCAATTATAGAGGTAAATAAGGATTAGATCAGATTTGAAGCCAATAAAGTTACGTACACCAGGCCTTCTCTCAATCTCTGATGATCTGTTTATACTCTTAATTAACATATTTGAGATCAGCATATTTTAATGGGAATCTTGTGCATCCGGATAATTTCACGAAAGCACGACGAAAACATTCAAATCTTTAAAGATAAAGACCTTGTCGAATGTTAATTAAATTAAATATTCTCTAATTTAAGTCAAACAATGGCTACAAGACATCAAAAGATCCAATCAGTAGTACTGTATGTAGCTTCTTAATTTATAGAACGAACCTCAGAATAATATATATTTCTACAGTTCTTTTATATATAGTCGGTAGATACAATCGGCGTGCAGTCATCCATGCCACGTCAGATTTAAAATAAATTCTTCCTCTCTCATCAGCTCTCTCTCTTATCAGCTCGGTCTTTCTCTCTCATCAGCTTCAACAGCTTGGTCTCTCTCTCCTCAGCTCTCTCTGATCTCTCTCATCAGCTTGATCTCTCTCTCATCAAGTGTCTCTACATCAATCACGTTTACACGCCGTTTACACCAGGCGCTTGCGACAAGCGTTTTTCATATTTATATATGTGTTGCCTCTCTAGTATTAGATATATTGTTCACCAGCTGTTCCTTAATTAGTTAATTTAGCACTAATCTTGCACTAATCTTGGTGTTTAGTACACTTGTTTTGTACACCAAGACCTACTCTAGTACATGTCACTTGTCAACCTCTAGATGCATGGAGACTCAATGCCTCCTGGGACAAGATATATGTATACGTGCATGGATTTACGTAGACTTGTATATATTATATCTGCCGTCCCAAAAGAAGACTAATTCCCAAGTACTGACATGGAAAAGCAACTTTGAAAATCTGGAGTTTTTATTTTGTTTTAAAAATCAATGGACAGCCGGCTGCAACTGTTACATTTTTACTTTATTTTTTGTGTCTTGTTTGTTTATACCACCACCACTTCGATCTGTATCCTTCTGTTTTCTTGTACATAATCATGTTGGAGGGAGGAGTGAACCCAATTAAGTCATGTAGATCGAAGTTTTATTGATTTCTAGAAGAGGAGTACTGAATATCAATGGCAAATTATAGACGTCTTTTTGCAGCGGATTCACCATCATCAGCATTGCCGGAGCCGCCGCGGCCTTCGCCTTCTCCGACAAATAATGAACCTGTGCTGAGGAATATATTGCAAGGGCTTATAATCGGGATTTCTGCTGTCTTTGTGGTTGCCTTGCTTTACTACTTCTGCAGAAAGATACTGTTTCCAATTCTCAATCAACGTTTCCGGCAGAAAGGTTAGTAACATCAGTTTGTGTTTTGGATGCAACTTTCTTCATGCACTTCTTACAATAATATGGCTTGTGAGTACATGATTAGTGCTGTTATCATGGTTGAATGGTACTAAACTGAACCAAGAGAGTCATTTCCTTCGAAATTACCAGCTTTGATCGAAGCTACCCACTTCCTTGATATTCAAACATACAGTAGTTTTGTAGCATAAATGGATGGTTAATTAATTATGGGGGAAAATGAAAATTAGGAAGCTTGAAAAATGAGAATATGATGCTGAGGCAGTTCCGGATGGAGGAGCTAGAGAAGGCTACAAACAATTTCAGCCAAGATTGCTTGTTGGGGTCTGGTGCATATGGGAATGTCTACAAGGGGACATTTGAAATAGAAGGAACACTAGCAATTAAGAGACCCCATGCTGATTCATACCACAGTCGTGAAGAATTCAGAAATGGTAAAAATTTTAATTGAGGTTTTAATTAATAACATGTTTCCATGTTCAAATCATATATGCACAAGTTTCAATCTTCTACGTACAATCCAGAAACAAGGTACATGATTGTGTGTAGTGTTTCATTGAAACAGAGGTTAGGCTACTTTCAAAAGTCAAACACAGGAACCTCGTAGGTCTGGTGGGATTTTGTGAAGAACCAGGTATGTTAAAACGTCAGTACTCAAGAAAGAATTGTATCAAAATTCGAAGTGCATCATGTCAACTTGGGCTGTCCATGATCAAATTATATTCAAAATCATGAATCTTCCTCATGTTCTGCCTTGAAAACAGGAGCAAGAGGGGAAAAGATATTAGTCTATGAGTACGCACCAAATGGTTCTCTTCTTGAGTACATTACGGGTGAGTTTAAACCTGTTTGACAGTCCTAAATTATATGCTCTTTGTTTTTTATTTCATGTGTAATTACCATGCATGCAGGAAGAAGAGAGAGCTTAACTTGGAGGCAGAGAGTCAACATAGCCATAGGAGCAGCAAAGGGTATTTTCTTACCGATCGAACAGAGATAAACACATAAAATAAGTCATACAGTATTTACTTACTAATCGTTTAATGTTGTTTCACGGACGGAAATAAATACTATAAATTAAGATCCACTTTATGTTTTTACTTATGAAAAAGTCGGGATCTTTGCCCCTTCCCCTCACAAAATGATCCACATTAAACTATTTGATAAAGTTTGGTTGAAAAATATGCAGGGATTGCTCATCTGCACGAAGGGATAAAGCCAAGCATAATACACAGGGACATAAAACCAAGTAACATCTTAATAGGAGAAGGGTTTGAAGCCAAGGTTTCGGATTTCGGTCTGGTGAAATCGGGGCCTAGTGGGGACCAATCACATGTGAGCAGCCAGATAAAAGGGACACCTGGATACCTTGATCCTGCTTACTGTTCCAGTTTCCATTTGACACCATTCAGCGATGTGTACAGCTTTGGTATTATTTTACTGCAACTTGTTGCTGCTCGGCCTGCTGTTTATACCGGTCGAAATCAGTCCAATTATCATATCATTGAATGGGTGAGCAATCATTTTTTTGTTTTTTCTTACGCCATTAATTATATGTGGTAAAAAGAAACATTTAATGAACAAGACAACTTAGTAAAACCGTGTGTTTTACTAAGTTGTCTTGTTCATTAAATGTTAATTGCCGTTTGAGGCATTTAACCCTTGTTTCAAGTTCGAGGTTTAGCTGATCTATATGAGTAGGTTTACATGCAAAAAATTTGTAAATAATGTAAAGCTAGTTCGATATGTCTATTTATCTAGATTCTTAAATTTATATAAAAATTTAAAAAAATCTTGAGGTTTCATTTGATACAGAAACGGTTCATCTCATCTCATTATTATAATTTTTTTTAAATTTTCACACGAAATATAATAAACAATTTAATTTTTTCAAATCTCAAAATAATAATAATATTAAAAGTTAATATTTTAATAATATTTTATTTAATTTTTATCTAAAATCATCTCATCTCATCTCATTATCCAAACGGGACTTAATTCATTTACATGGATGATAAAATAAAGAAAAAAACTCGAATACAGATCAAATGCTACAATGCCACCAAAATCACTTACTTTGCATCCTATATTATCAAAATTGTGTCACGACACCTATTTTTTAGTTTGAGAGTGCAATGTTTCAGTTTTGATATTTTGGGATGCAAAATGCAAAACCTTTAGATAAGTTAGAAGGATTATGCAAAGTGTAGTTATTAACTTATTCCTAAAGTTTTTGAACTCATGGGAAGGGTACTGTAATTGGTCATTCGACAACTCATCATGTAATTATATTTAACATTAATATAACCTATGGGGAAAAAATGCATGCAGGCAAGGCCTAGCTTAGAGCAAGGCAGCATTGGAGACATACTAGACGTTAATCTGCTAGCAGAGCCATGCAACATGGAGATGATGCTAAAGATGGGAAGGATAGGCCTAAGATGTGTTGTCAAAGAACCAAAACATCGTCCGACAATGAGACAAGTGTGGAAAGAGATGGAAGAGGCCCTGGAACCACTTTCAAAGGATGCTCGAAGATCAAGTAGTGCTACTACTGCTGGCCATCACTCCAATGGCAGCGTTTCTTCTCGATCAATAGAGCGAGCTGGGCCAGTTGGATCGATGAACTTGGATTATTCTCAGAGCTTTGTGAGCATTAATGGCGTTGGATTTCAGAAGTTTCATGTGGAGATGGATAGCCTCTCCTTTCAAAGCGTTAGCTTAAGGTGTTTGGAGGATACTAGTCTTAGTCTGGACTTGACAAGAACAACTTGAAGGGGATTCTTGAGAATGCAGAAGAAGATCATCATCTACGTTGAGTGGCAAGAGTGACAAAAATGCAGGAAAAATATTTGGGTTTGGAAGATTTGAATGCAGGATATATATATATATATATATATATATATATATATATATATATAAAATAACTGATTACATATATTGGTATGAATTGCTCTTTAAATTCGAGAAAAAAAAAAAAAGAGCTGATATATATATATATATATATATATATATATATATATATATATAGAACAACATTTTGTGAGTGGGAGAACCATGTTAGACAATAGTTTAACATGAAAAACTTGATACCATTTGGAATCTGAGTGAACCATGTATTTTAATATTTATTAATATTCACTATTATTTAATATTTTATTATTACTTTTTCACTAATATTCACAAAATATTTGAGATTATCTCAATACCCAAATGCAATCTAAATCTCTCTCCTTAATTCCCACTATTTTTTTTTTTTTTTTTTTGAGTAATGCTAGGGATCCCACTCCATGATCCCACTCCAAATTTTTTTTTTAGTTTTTTTTTTACGTAGTGATTAAGAAAATATTGTTTAATAATATTGTAAATTTTTTAAAAAATATTTAAAGGTTTTAAAAAATGATGTAAAAAAATTCAAAATATAAAAATATAAAAAAAATTCAAAATATTATTAAACAACATTTTTAATCAATAAGTTAAAAAAACTAAAAAAAAAAAAAAATATTGCAGTTGGATCCCTTTTTTTTTTTTTGGTTCAAATTCATGAGTACCTCCGTTTTCACTAATTCGGGAAAAGTTCTTGATTGTTTTATCTCGCAACATTTATACTTGAGATTTCAGAATTGAAAAAATTTAATTGTAAGTGATTATGCGTACTAATACGCGCACCCATTCAATATGATTGGTCAGAAAGTAGATTTTATTGAAAACAGTACTAATTTGAATTTAGAATATGAATGCAACAATATTAGTACACAGATTGATACACAAACTTACTTATACATAACAAAATTCTTCAAAATTTTGCAATTCGATAACTTCCGTTAAAAAAACCGTTTGTCAGTTAATAAAAATTTTTACCACGTGGCAAAACATGACACGTGTCAGTGAATCAAAAGCTGACACGAGCCATTTCTATTAATTTTTTTAATCTCAGTTAATTTTTTTTTTAAAAAATCAGTTTAGCTTAAAAAATTATTATTTAACTTAAAAAAAAATTTAAACCTGTTTAAGTTTGAAAAAACAAGTTCTTAAGATAAATAGATTTTTCAGGATTTTCTTATTTACACATTATTTTAGTAAAGTTAGTTAAACAGATTATTTTAGAACTTTTTATTTATACTTTTTCTTAACTTCAACCTATTTTTTAAAATAATTTTAAATTAAAATGACTTTTTAAAGAGATTTTTATATATTATTTAATTAAACCAGTTGTTGTTAAAAAAAATAGCTAAACATAATTTTTTTAAATTTGTTTAGTTAAAGTGATTTTTTTTCTCGGTTTTTTAAGTTGAACAGATTTGTTTTTTTAAACTACTTTTAGTTAAAGCGATTTTTCTAACTTAAACATTTTTTAAAAATACTTTTTAAAGTTATATACGTTTTTTTAAATATTTTCTTAATTAAACTAATCTTAATTTTTTAAGTTGAAATTGAAAAAAAAAAAAAATTGTAGAGTAGAATTTTTCATTACAGAAATTAACCAGATTGAAGGTATGACAAAAGTATCTCAGAATAACTTTACTTATCCGTTCTGTAATTATAAGGGCTGGTTTAGATAGTGAGATAAGATGGAATGATTTTAAATAAGTTAAATAAAATATTATTATAATATTATTTTTTAATATTATTATTGTTTTGAGTTGAAAAAGTTTAATTGTTTATTATGTTTTATATGGAAATTTGAAAAAATTGTAATGATGATATGAGTTAAGATGACATGGGTTGAGAGTGTCTATATCCAAACAGGGCTTTAGTGTCTCATCTAATTTCATTATTACAATTTTTTCAAATTCCAAAACAATAACAATATTAAAAAATAATATTCCAACAATATTTTTTTTCAACTTTAATTTTTCATCTAAAACCATCTCTTCGCATCTTTGAATCCAAACCAGACCTTAGTGTTTCCTCCACATTGATTTCCTTTTCTTATGATTTAACTGATAAATACTCCTACTAGCTAGTATCTTCTTCTTCTTCTTCTTCTTCTTGAGAAATGGTGGAAAACTGATCTCAGCATTTCCAGTGGTTGTTAGGCTATCAACTCGCCCTGCCCTTAAATTTGAGATTTACGTGCAGGATTACAGTGTTCTTGTTTTGAACTAAACAAATACTACTCATATATAAAGAATCCTTCTTCAAGAAGCGAACTTTCCCCAACCATTTCAGTGCCCACAGGCAGAATCTGAGACCGCAACGTGAGAATTGAAACAACAGAAACTGAAACTTTGATTTCAAGGGAAGATGTTTCAGATATTTTACAAAATACAAACTCTAAATGTGGGGGGCAAAGAGTGTGAAGAGAAAAATGAATTCATAAGGAGATCATCCTAGAGAAAGAATCATCAATGTCAACTTTGAAGCTCGATTTACCTGATTCTTTCCTTGCCCATGTCCTCGGAAACTAAATAAAATACATGTCCCAAGTAAAATGTTACATTGTACAGAGAGAAAAAAAGAAAAAAAAAAAAACAAAGGGCAGGAGCTTCTCTTATCTCTCTTTGATATATAAACTGATGGGCACCCAGATGCAAAAGAAGTATCCAGCACTAAGTACAATAATTCAAAGATGTGGATTCATTAGGTAGTGTTAGCTTCCGTGGGTGTGGCACAGGGGACTAGTGTTTTTGCAGGTAGAATAACACCACCTCCTCTCACAGACAAAGTGGGGCCTTTTGCCGAACTCGCTCGGCTCACAAGATTTGAATCAAGGAAAACAACTATGACTGTGATGTCATCGTGGAAATGTCGGCGGACGCCTCGGTCAATTTTCTTCAGATCTGAGTACCGCATTTCTCTTTTCTTAGCTGCTTCCTGCAAGGCAGCTTTCACAAGCCTCCGGGCACATCCCTGCACGAGGAGCAGGTAATGTCAAATTCCATTATTTCTTGAAGTTTCTAATATGATGTCAATCAATGATGAGATCGTGAGGCAAAAGAACTCTACTTATTGAATAGACTCAAAAAGTGAAAGCTCCACAAAGTTTCACAAGTTAAGAGCAATTCCAAATTGTCTAATGATAAGGTGCAGTTTACAAGGTCAAGCCAGAAATTCATAGATATGAAACACACAAGACTAGAAACTGCCATTGCTGATATAAATATCTTACACTGTGTGGGTGGTTCTGAACAATATCAACTGCATCCTGGTTGCTAAGGTGCTCCCACAGCCCATCAGAAGCAAAGATAAGAAACTGATCATGAAATTGAAGTTCATGCACAGAAATTGACGGTTCAGAGTTTAAAATTGGCCTCTTAAAAGGTTCACGAACGCGAAACTTAGCATACAAAGGCTCCCTGTTAAATTCAGCCTTTTTCAGGTAGACATCACCAATAGATCTAGATACCTGCAACACAAACATATCCACAGATAAGTACTTTTTTTAAAAGAAAAATGCTCAGCATGCCACTAAAGGTTTTCCATGACACACACAACAGAAACCCACTCCTACAACATTTCCAGTGTCGTGTGGATCTTTTAGGGGATCATCAGTAAAAAAAAATGACGTGCAATTCCACCACCCCCCCCCCCCCCCCCCCCCCCAAAAAAAAAAAAAGAACTTGAACCTAAGATCCAACATACCACTATCCCCGGTATTACTTCTTCAGAGCCAGTATTACTTCTTCAGAGCTATAAACATCACAATCGCCAATATTACTTATTTCTAATTTATCACTCTAAAATGTCAAAATCAGCTCAGGCTATAAATGCCATCTTAATAAGAACATTTTCCGAGTGATCCTATTATAAATAGCATTGCCCTTTAATTTTTCCACATTGGATAAATCGCTCATCCTTGTATATCTTAATTTTTAACTTAAGCCTCGCTAAGCATGACTTCTAGTCATGTTCGGAGCAATGATCACTGGCAATAATATGTTTTGTGCTAAACTATAGGTTGGAAATACATTTACCATGTGGATCTGCCGATTCTGGGTTTATACCATCTCTTTATATATTCATCAGTGACACATAATGGACTCATTATTAAGCTCTTTCCCAAGTCACCATCTTTCTTCCTCTCTCTAACTTATCCAATCATTCCCTGGGAAGATCTTTTCTCACCATCCCCATGGTGTATGAGACAAATGAATGCATTTCGCTTGGGGTCGTATTCTATGGTTATGAAAATAGCTTACAAGGTATAAAGCCAACATTATACAACTAGTACATGTCATGGTCTGTGCACTTTTTCCCCTCCATGGGATCCAATTTGCAAACACTCAAGCATGAAGATCATGCATGAAGATGCACAACTTCTATGCATGTAGAATACTAAGGGCCCGTTTGGATACTTAGAATATATCAATATATCTATGATTAGCAGTCAAATGGTTTGAGTTAAGATGTTTTATTAGGTTTTGGGAAAGGAGAGAGAAAAAGTTGAATAAAAATATTATAAAGTTAAAAAATTGTTTGAATATAATTTTTTAATATTGTCTTTGTTTTGAAATTTTGAAAAAGTAGTATTATTTTTTGTGTTTCGTTTAGGAGTTGGGAAAGTTATAATGATTAGATGAAAAAGTTGAAGATTTGAAAACAGTTGTGTTGCCAAATGGGCCCTAAAGAACCAGAACTACGAATGACACCCCCACAATGAAAGAAAAAGCATTTCATCCATTCAGAAACTGGAATAAGCAATAAAGTACATTAAAACTGCTATGTAATTTCTCATGGGCAATAGCAGTATTTGAACCGAGAACCAAGGACCCAGCCCCACACACCCCACCCCATAAACAGGCATAGTTACCACAATCAATAAACAAAATAACATTCTGGTGCCCCAAGCAAGTAGTAGGATGAAACAGAAAAGAAAAGAAAGGGGGGGGGGGGGATGGAATCAGCTGCAACAACCCAAAATTTGAGGTCTCCCTTGCAATTATTGCCCAACAACATCCTCCAGAAATTATTAGCATCCAGATTAATTTACACAGGCTACAGTGACGGCCCTACTCTGGATCAGATTTCAAGACGAGGAATAGTGGGCACTCAACAACATGGCAGAGCCTGAATCACGTGGCTTATGCAGGAGACCAAAGCCAGTATCATCCTTAACAACCAAGCTAAAAGCTGCTAGCAGAAATGGAAGTAATATTGCCAAACATCAAAGGAGCCTATGATTACACTAGGTCACATCTACACAGCAGGGCACTTGTAACTAGTTTTGGTCTATTAAAATTAGGTCACATTTTTTAAAGGTATTGAAACCATTGACACTGTAACATCTGCATTGTACAAATCAAAATGATACCATAAATCATAAACATCAAAATATAAAGAATAAAAAGTGAGTGATTAAATGGGTGAGGTTAAAATGAAATATCAGTGTCGTCCACACAAAGAACTCACCTGTATCAAGCCCTTAACACGCCAGACATTATGCTTTAAAACCACAATTTTTGAGTCATCCGGGTGCGCAGAGTACATCTCCTTTCTCACAGATTCAATTGCCACATTATGCTCTGATGACAGCTGGATGGCAAGGACCTCCCCAGTTGACTTGACAAGCCTCCCCAGCACAGCACGTGAATCACCAACGTTGGCAATGTAGAGGGTGCCACCGCATATTACACCAACCAGGCAGCAAGACCCAACAGCTGCAATTTGGGGTTTCATAGGCCACTGTTTGGTAACAAGAGACAGAAATCCCTCTTCTGTTGCTTGATAAGCTTTTCGTATCACATCAACCGACATGGATTGTTGCTCTGAGGTGAACCCTGCTAAGGCATGACTCAATTTCCATGTCAGACCGAACAATTGAAGTATAAGCATACAACATCCAAGAAATACTGAAGGAAACTGCATAAAATCTCATTATTCTCAATTATAATGACATATGAAATGAATGGATGTCACTTTTGGGATTAACAAACATTCTCATGCTAAAAGTTTATCGGAGCTAGTTTCTTACTCTTTAGATGCTGGAATAGATGATCATTAATGAAACGTGATGTCTCAGGCCCGCCATGGCCATCATATATTCCAATAAAAGTGCCATATGGGCCAGACTCAAGCAAGCTCAAGGGACCAGACTCAATCTGGCTCTGATCCTCAAGCAAATTGTTGGCCTGGATAACAGCCATCGAGAATTCACCACTCATGTGCTGACCGGTATCTTTGTACCAAAGTAAGCCATCTTGCCGGCCTGTTGCATCCGAGTCTGTGTGGGCATAACGGTCCGAGGACGGCCGCCAGCAGGCCCTCAGAAAGTTCATCAACCTTGATAACATCCCTCATTTCACCGGGGCCAGCTTCCAATTCCTCAACATCCAGAATGGATGCAATAACGCCCTCTGCAACCAAGACCCCAACAACCTCCTTGAGTGCAGACCGAGATAAGCACTATATGAATGAAATAGAAAAAAACATAATTAACATGCTTAACACCCTTCAATATAGTCTACATCCACTCACGTAACTGGCAAAATAATTTAAATTCCAGTCTATATATCTTGCCTAAAACCTGATTGAAATGAGCATAATATGACCTGAACTTTAAAACCCCACCTGCATTTCTGCTTAGAAATTAAAAAGAACAGTGACCCCAAAACTACTACTACCTATAAATGAATAACACACCAGAAAGAAAACAACTTAGAGTTGCGGCGAAGAGTAATGGTCAATCTCTACCTCCCCCCATTCCACGCTCCAACCATACAATTATTTGTCCACACACTCAAATTCAGTAACTTTCAACTATCCAATACCAAACTAAAAACAATAATCAAACAAATAAATCAATCCCGTAAATTTCCAAAGTAATAAGAAAAGAAACGTATACATGAGAAACGAGAAAAAAACTCACAGAATATAATTAGGAAACTCAATCAGTTCCGGTCAGCCACCAAATAACACCAAACGAAAACGAAGGGGATCTAAAAGAAACTAAGCAATACATATAGGTATAAAACCGTTAGATCCATAGATCCATCAAATCAAACCATGGGTAATAGGGTTTTTGTATATGGGTCACACTCTCTTTTTCTCTTTTTGGATTCGATTGTGGGTAATAAAGAAGATGGAAGACGAAGAAGGAAGAGATAATTGAATAAGGAGCTCTCAATCAGTGTGATTGAACGAACCAAAGCTCTTTCCTTTTTTTCACGCTCTGGTCCTTCTCAGCAGACAAAAGCCCTTACAAAAGAAAACGAACAAAGCGTTGGCCTGAAAGCCAGCAATGCATATGGGGCAGCCATGGGCTCCACATATGAACCGAACAAAAAGAGAGTAGATAGAAAGGGGCAGAAAATAATTTTTATATAATTATTTTTAATTACAAATACATTTAATTTGCATGAAACCCCACCCCTTTTCCGGGATGTTGTAGTTTTTGGTCAAACTTTTTCGTCATCCACAAAATCTATGGCCTCAATCCAATGAAACTACAACATTTGGATGGATTATAATGACATATTTAGATTTTATACGGAGATAAAATAAACTCCTTTCAGTTTTATTCTAATTTCCTTTTGTTTTTCTCAGAAATATCTCTTCTTCCTTTGTTTTACTTTGTAACGGTAAATGAAAAGAGATAGATATATACGCTAGCTTTGTTTCTTTTCCGGTTGTCGTTTTTGTCTTTTTTTTTTTCTCTCTCTCTCTAAATTCCAGTTCGTTACCATCGGAATAACAGGACTCTTCCATTCCACGTTAGGATTTTATAATTTTTAAAGCTTTTATAGTGTTTTTGTATATTTTAAATTTGGATAGTATTAATGTTATTTTAAAATTTAAAAGATATTTATATAATTTTATTCTTTGTAATTTTAAATATATTCCCCTCATTCTTTCTTTCTTTTTTAAATCTTATTATATTTAATAATTTCTAAACTCTTTTATTTATTTATTTATTTATTTTGTGTGTCTCGTTTCAAGTTTGTATTTTTTAATATTATCTTTTAATACCAATATCTCTAAATTTGCTTACGTGTTTTCAACATATATTTAATTTATAAATCTTCAATTCCAATTCTTACACACACATATATATATATTATAGATATTTAATTTATATATATATATATATATATATATATATATATGCGCTCACACATACATTTATATACATGATACACGCATAAATTGTGTTTATTTTACTAATTATAACTTTATATATACACACACATAAAGACACGATAACGCATAAATATTCTTTTCAATACTTAAATTAGAATGATTAAGAGAATGAAATTTAAAATATGAGTTCTGCTACAATCATCGAAAAAGTAGTTTAAAGAATTGTCTCAAATGGTGTATTTTACTTTTTTATTTTTATTTTATTTTCATGTATTTTTTTAATCATCATAAATATTTTTTAAAAAAATAAAAAATTTATAACATCATTAAAAAATATTTCTTTAATCAATAAAAAAAAAAAGCGCATTCAGGACACAAATTTGGAACCAAAACATTTATGTTAAAACATTGCTTCCATCCACTCCATTTAGACATGAATTATTATTTTTCATGTAGAGTCGGGCTACTCTACTGCTTAAAGTAGTCTATTCAAAGTGATCCATAATGTTTTTTTAATTTTTTATTTTATTTTTCTATTCACATTTTATTAATATATTTAGATATTTTTAAAAAATAAAAAAAATACATCAATACATTTAAAATTAGTTTTTTAATCATTAAAAAAAAAAAATTAAACAGTCACTTTGAACGGTAAAGTAGAGGTAAAGTAGTGTTTTCCTATTGTTTTTGAGTGACTGGCAACCTCCACCACACGATGCCCCAGCCACGAATCTACCAATACAAGGCAGAACAACCGCAAAATGATTGGCTCGTGTGCCTCACGTACAGTTCCATTCACTCATGGCCACCCGCCTAGTAACATCTCTACGCTGTTGAAACTTGAAAGTTATGGCATCGTACTAGTGGCTCTAGCGTCCCTAGATCTATTAGATGTTACAATTTCTAGATACTGGCGACTCAAGCCAGTCGATATCATCTAACCATATTACCATTTTCCCAACTGAACAAAGATGTTGAAGAGGAGAACGCATCATGCGTTACGCATGTATCTCCTTTAAATAATTCAAATTAATAAACTGCAGCACGCCATAAACAACTATTGTTTCAAATGATGGCATCGCAGCCCGCCTGTGCGGTTTGTAAAAATCCATCATTTAAGACGAATCCTCCATTGTGGGGAATTCAGGAGGATCAATTCATCCTATAGATCTGAATTTTTTCTCTTTCTTTGTATTGTATTAGTTGAAATGAAGTATTCAAGTACGCGCAATTGCAAGGAAAGCTCTACCGCCTTCACGCGCGACAAGAGAACTCTCCACATGTGTCCCACACGCATTACCATAGTCCTTGTGTTTGTTTTTTTTTTATTTTCTTAAGGTTGAAAATGTGGATCTATAGCTTTTCAAGCTGTATTTTACTATTTTCTCATGTATCATTTAGGTTTTATATTATTTCATTTGTTTTAGGTTAATAATAAATAATAAATAGTCTCTTAGACATTTTGTCTATAGGGTAAAAGTTTTCTCCTCCTCTAGAGGGTGGGGTTTGAAATATTTGCTTTAGGCAGAGTGTGTTCTCTCAGACGATTTGTCTATAGAGAGTTTTAGAAGTTAACCAAACCAGTCATAAAGGAATTTATGTACTGGTGGAGCCCCAACTGTGAGTAGTTGATTTGTAATCTAGATTTTTCCTTGTATCAGTCAAAACTGTAACTTCACTTTCATGAATGAATAAAGACTATTTCCCATAAAAATAATTAAAAAAAAAAAAGAAGTTGAAATGAGGTATTTGTCTGAAAATCTTATCCCTTCCTTATGTAAACTACTTGCATAAAAATAAAAATAAAATAAAAAAGGAGGAGGAAAGGGGGCGGATTTAGGGGATAGGAGTGGGCATCGCAACTCCAAAAATTTTGAAACTCTCATTCTTTTTTGTAATGTTTGAAAATTCAAAATAATCCCCCATCCCCCCACTCCCAAATGTTTTGAAAATTGCATTTTTCCTTGGTTCTTTGCAATAAACTTACATAAGTTATTTTTGTGCCACCAAAAAAGTTAAAACAACACCGTAGATAAGTACTTTTAAAAATTTTTAGGAAATAATAAATGATATTGTTAATTTGTACAGTTTACACTCTTTGGCTCCACCTATAAATTATTCAGTAATTAGTCTTCCACAACGAGATATACCTATACAATAATGATATTTAATTATGACTTTTAGTAAGATCACTTTGGTAAGCAAAACTCCATGATATAGGCATGGTTGCTTTCAAGACAAAAGCTAGCTTCTAGATTTTCTTTGCCTCAACATATATAGGAAGTAACCTTCTTTTAGTGGCGTTGCATGCTACTTTCAATCATAAAAGGAAAATTAAGCAAGGCAATAGAGAAAGAAGTTGTTCTCTCTTCACTGATAACCCACTGCTGGTCATATAGAGTGCTCCGCCCTCTACTGCATATGTAGAAAAAAAGGGAGTAGGAAAGAAAGAACAACTGTTTGACTTTGGCACATGAGGTGGCGACTTTGGCTAGGTAACATAATGGAAATATATTGGACTGCAAACATAATGCCCATTTCTAGTTCTATCCTAGGCTAATCATTTAGGTTTGTATAAAAATTCATATAGGAAAACTCTACTCTTACCGCTGGGGGCTACTGTTGTTTTTTTTTTTTTTTTTTACTTAATGATTAAGTAAGTATTTTTTTAATAATGTTGTGAATTTTTTTTAAATAAAAATTTAAGTATTAAAAAAATACATATAAAGAAAAAGCAAAAAAAAAAAACAAGTAAAACAACTGGCGGGAGTTCCAAACAGTGGCTATAGAGCCACCATTCATATACATACACATATATATACATAATTAAATAAAAACATTATGTAGTGTAATCTCTCTCTATTTTCAACGAGTCCTTATCAAACCTTTTCTTGTCCTCTACTTCTAGTTATCCTGTATACGTATACTTCTTCTTGAGTGCCGTTTATAATTTAATTGTTGACTTGAACATGCTAAAATGTGAAAAAAAAAATAACAAAACCTAGAAAATTAAAATTAAAAACCCAAAAAGGTTTAGATGTTTCTAGGGTACTTTGGTTACCAAATTCATCATTATAATTTTTCAAATTCTAACACAAAATATAATAAACAATTCAATTTTTTCAAATCTTAAAATAATAATAATATTAAAAAATAATATCTTAATAATATTTTATCATTTCAACTCAACTCAGTTCAACATCCAAACACAAGCTTCGTTTAGTTGCTGAGCTCAGCTGAGTTGAGTTGAGTTTAGTCTAATTTTAAGCTGAGTCTAACATCTAAATACCCAACTCTCAAATTACTAAACTTATATCAACTCAAAACCTTTTTACACGTAGGACCCACAATCTTTTTCAACTTAACACATTTTTATATGTGGGACCTACGACCTTTTTCAATCCTCATTAAAAGTACTAAGTTCATCTTAACATCCGAACACACTTTTTAACTCAGTTTAGATAGACCCCACATAACTCCATCTACTACTCAACTCACTGTTATTTATAAATAATTGAGCTCAGTTTAATATCTAAACACAACCTTACTTAAGATAAGATTTAGAAGCGACTTGATTTGACAGATCTGGGCAACCTAGTGGCTGCATGAGACTCATTTTTGCTAATTTTACATATTCTTCATTTTTAGTTTATTAATAAGTGCTATGTATGTAAGGTTCAAGAATTTAAATACATGAGAAAGAGAAATAAAATTACAGCTTTAGGGTGTGCAACTATCGTACACTCCATTTGAAAAAAAATTGATAAATTTAAGATATATATGAAAAAAATTATTTTTTAATGGTGGGTTTTACTTTTTTGCAAATGAAGTGCTCCAGACTTGCACACCTTAAAAAAAGTGTAATTACTTATATGAGAAAAGATATTATTTCTTTTCAATTTAAGCCATTTGCACATACAAGTTGCAAAAAGAAACTTTCTCCTCCTAACTCATCATACAAAGAGATTGTTTAAGAGCTCTGTATCCCTCTTCCTAAGTTCTATGGAGGTGAAAAGGAAAAATGTCATTTGCAATTACAAGTTGCAAAGAAAAGAAAATGATTAAGGTCAAGCACTATATATTTATCCCTGATCTCCCTAAGTTTATGGAGGAGAAGAATAATATTATTACATTTTCAAAGGAAGCCATTTGCAAACCAAAGTTGCAAAGGATATTGGTAAAGGTCAAGTACTATAAATGTTATTTCCTTCTTGTTGGTAACAAATAAATTTTATTTCTCTGATTTTTAATTCAATTAGGAGGGTAGAGTTGAAAAAAGAAATAAGGTGAGATCACCATTCCTATATCTTCAAATAGAAAGGTTCATTGCATTTCAGAAAAAATGATATTTACAGTCGTGAAATGTGTAAATATTGCACATTCTCTTTAGATAAAATTGTCTGGGATCCAACATTTGGTAACTCTAGTATTTTTGTTAGATAAAATTGGTAAAAATAAAAAAAAAAAAAAAAAAAAAAAAAAAAAAAAAAACAGGACTCTATAATGCGTCTTGAAAAATGGAATCGATTCAACAACTTTTTTCAAGGGAAATTATAATCTATATTTTTCAACATATATTTGGAAGGATGGCATGATTTGCATATACAAGTTGCAAAGAAAAGTGGTAAATTCAAGTTCTTTTATGCATACAAGTTGCTTTAGTTGCTTAATGTGGAAGCACAAGCGATCCGAGAGCCAATAAGGATTGTCCACTTATTTTTTTTTTGTTTATTGGTAGTTTGAAAATTAGTTGGAAAATAGAGTTGAAAATAATTAAAAATTATAAATAGAGTTAGAAAAATAGTGATTTTCAAGTGCAAGTTGCAATGCAATGCCGTTTATCACTTTCAAGACTGAACGGCTAGAGATCAACTTTTATTTATATTGATATTGACTAAGACATTAGTGCAAATTGTATTTTTTTTAAATATTTTTTTAAAAAAAAATCAATACATTAATAGTCACTTTCTTAACTATTAAACAAAAAAATAAAAAAACAAATACATGAGTGGTTAAATTGAGGAAGTAAACTCAAACAACATAGTATCATTTTCCTATTGACTAATACCATCCCTTCCCCCAAAAATGAAAAAAGAAAAAAGTCTAATTATTTGAGAAAAGCTGTTAGAAGTGAAACAAGAACTTGAAATGAAATCTCAATATAGAGAAAAACTGATTCTCATTTTCTCAAGTTAAGTTGATACAAGGTTTTGCTACATATATATATACATTATAGAAGAAAACCGAAAGGTTCAAAAGGAAGAGTCATAAAGTTAACTTTTTATTTTCTATCGTTTTACAAGAAATCTACTGCAATCTGTTTCTTTGACATTATTTTTTATCACTTTATTTATTTTTGTGTGTAATCAATGTAGCCTTTAAGGTTGACCTGTTGCCCTATGCTTTTCTTTTGTTGCTTTGCTTTTCTGTGCTAGTGCTTTATACTTTTAAGCTATTGCATTGTGTTTTTCATCAACTTGCTTATTGCATGGTGTTTTCAGCATGTTGTGGTGTACTTGTGCAGTGTCTTCATGCTTCTTTTCCTTGTATTCATCCTCTGTTTTGTGAGACTCTCCCTCAAGATAGGCATAGATATTGAGTATTCCCATCTTGGACAATAAGAACTGAAAAACAGAAACTATTAAGGCCTTAGTGAAGATATCTGCTAGTTGGAATTTTGAGGCAATGTAGATAGATGTGATGATTCCAGCCAAAACATTTTCTCTAACAAAATGGCAATCAAGTTCTATATGTTTAGTTCTCGTATGGAAGATAGGGTTCTTCGTGATATGGATGGTTGCTTGGTTATCACAGAGCAAGAAAGCAGGTTGTGCATGGCCAATGCTAAGTTCCTTTAGCAGACCAAGGAGCCAAACAATTTCACAGCTTGTAGAGACTAATGCTTTATATTATGCTTCTGCTTAGGACTATAAGGCTACGTTTGGGTAGTGAGAATACCTGAGAAGTGTTGAGAATGTTTATGAATAGTAGTGAAAAAGTAATGAAAAAGTAATAATAAAATATTAAAAAGTATGTGAAAAGTAATGAATAGTAGAAAAGTAGGTAAAAAGTAATAATAAAGTAAAGAATAGTAGTGAGAGTACCTCAAGTACTCTCACTTGCCAAACACAGAAACAGTCACTTGTTTCTTTGATTTCCAACTTACCAATGAGTCCCCAATAAATATACAAAAACCTGTGACTTATCTCCTAGTTTCGGGACAAGCAGCCCAATCAGAATCACTGTAGGCCTTCAAGTGTAGAGATGACTTTGATGACAAGAAGATGCCCTGGCCTATAGAACCTTTTAGATACCTGAGGACTCTATAAGTTGAGTGTAAGTGAGCTTGTGATGGTCTGTCCATAAACTGGCTCAACACATTTACAACATATTTAATGTCTAGCCTGGTAATGGTCAGGTAAATGAGCCTTCCAATGAGTCTTCTATAGGTTGTTGGGTCTTGTAGGATCTCATTTGTGGTATGACTCAATTTTTTATTTAACTCAGGTGTGGAGTCAGGTTTGGTGCCAAGTAACCCTGAGTCTTTCAAGATTTCGAGGGTGTACTTCCTTTGACAAACATTTATTCCAGCTGATGATCTTGCAACCTCTAGTCCTAGGAAGTATTTGAGGGGTCCAAGTTTATTGATTTTGAATTTTCCATGGAGGTGAGCTTTGAGCAGATCAATTTCTCTTTGAGAATTGCCTCATATTATGATATCATCCACATAGACTAGGAGTGTTGTGAAGGCTCATTTTTTATTCCCTTTGGTGAATAAAGAGTAGTCAGATTTGGATTGATTAAAACCAATGATAGTGAGTGAATTAGAGAATTTTGAAAACCATTGCCTTGATGTTTATTTTAGTCCATAGATGGACTTATTTAGCTTGCATACCAGTTTCTCCCCCTCAAGCTGCTCCTTGTGAATGTGGTAACCAGGTGATAAATCTATATAAATTTCCTCATCAAGATGATCATGTAAAAAAGCATTATGAACATCCATTTGAGATAAAAACCAGTTTTGAATGGATGCCAAGGCAAGAAAGACTTGAAATGTGGTGAGCTTGGCTATTGGACTGAAGGTCTCTTAGAAGCCAAAACCTTCTCTTTGAATGTATCCCTTTGCTACTAGACTTGTTTTGTGTCTTTCAAAGGAGCCATCAAATTGGAGCTTGACTTTGAAGATATATTTGTAACCAATTGCAGTTTTGTCGGGGGGGAAGAGAAGTAACAGTCCAAATGTTGTTCTCTTCTAAGGCACTGAGTTCAGTTTTCATGGCATCCTGCCAATGCTTGAATTTGACAGTTTCACTATAAGAGGATAGTTCAAAAAGTAATGAAAGGGAAGTAGAAAAAGATTGGTGGGATGGAGAGAGGTGTTTGTAGGTCAAGTGATGGTGGAATGGCTGAAGAGTTGAAGAGGATGTGGAGGAAGTATAGATGAAGGGATGTGAGGCTGCTGTTTGATAGTGGTATTGGTGAAGATAGGCAAGTTGATGTCTTTCTCTGGTGGATCTTCGAAGGGATGGGTTGGTAGGCAGCTCATGTTGTTGGGGTGAAGGAGGTGAATCAAGGGAGGTAGGAGAGAAAGATATAAGGGGCTAAGGTGTTTCAGATTGTGAGATGGATTGTGACATGTGAGTGGGTGGAGGTGAGCATCTGTTGGGATAGGTTGTGACATGGAAGCGAGTGAGAATGTGTCATCTGGTAGTGCAGGAGGGAGTACCAGATTTTAAGGAAATGAGGGAGGAGGAGAAGGAATGGAGGTGGGAAATTGGAATGAGAAGACAAATTCATGAAATATGACATTTTTGGAAATGAATGTGGAATGAGTTTCCATGTCATAAAGCTTATAACTCTTGACATTTGCAGGGTATTCCAGAAAAATGCAGGGTTTAGCACGTGGCTCAAACTTAGTTCTGTGGTACTTGGTAGTGCTAGCATAACTCAAGCATCCAAAGACTCGAATGTGAGAATATGAAGGTGGTGAGGAAAATAGTACTTCATAGGGAGATTTATTAGAAAGAATAGGTGTAGGTATCTTGTTGATGATTTATGTAGCTGTTAGAACTGCATCTCCCCAGAATTGAGTGGGCAATGCAGCTTGAAAGAGAAGGGCTTGGGCCACATTTAAGAGATGTTGGTGTTTCCTCTCAACAACACCATTCTGTTGAGGGATATACATACAAGACTTTTGGTGAATAATGCCATGATCTTTACAAAAATTTTCCATATCGAATTCAAGATCATTGTCAGTCCGGATTTTCTTTACTTTCTTATTGAATTGAGTGTATATGAGATGGAAGAATGATTGTAAAATGGATCTTGTATCTGATTTTAGTTTCATTAGGAAAATCCAAGTTACTCTAGAAAAATCATCGACAATAGTTAGAAAGTAATGAAAACCTTGAAGTGAGGCTTGAGAATATGGTCCCCATATATCACAGTGTATTAAGTCAAAAGGGAGTGAACTAGAGGATACACTTGAAGGAAAAGAAAGATGCATTTGCTTGGCCAAATGACAGATTTTACAATGAGAATGATCCTTGGACTTTACATTAGGAATATGAGAATGACTTAAACTCATCCTTTGTGAAGATAAATGTCCTAATCTAAAGTGTCATAGATCAAAAACTTGTTGTGTGGTAACTTAATTGACTTGAGTTTGATTGGAGAGAGTTGAAGGAGGGTTGATATTGCTGTTATGAGGACAAGGTAGCAGGTAATACAAGCCAGTATGGACTTTAGCAAGTCCAATCGTCATCCATGAAGAGACGGCCTGGATGAAGCACAAATCATTTGAGAAAAATAGGCATATATTTGGTCTTTGAGTGAGCTTATTGACTGAGATCAAATTGAAAGTAAACGAGGGTACAAATAGGATATCAGTCAGGATTAGTGATTCTGGAAGTTTGACAATGCCTATGTGGGTAATTTGAGCCCTTGTACCATTATGGAGTTGCACAAAGGCTTGTATGCAAGAAGAGGGCTTGTTAAAAAATGAGGTGGAGCACACCATGCGATCAGTGGCTCCTATGTCCATGATCCATGGGTGTGTTATAAACATCAGATTGTTCATCTTGAGAAGGTGAGTTGTGTTTGCAGTGGTTTATAGAACTGAGATGGAATTGATTAGCAGGTAATGAGAGAGTGGTGAGGCAGTGATAATTACTTGCTAAGTTTGAGTAGGGTGTGATTGAAGAGCTGGTTTCAGGAGTGTCTGGTTTAGCAGAAGTAGGAGTAGGCATAATTGGCTTGGTTTGTCCCAAGTTTAGCTGAGGGAATTGAGCATTGACAAAAGTCATGAGGTGATGTGCTTGTGCCTGAGAGAGATTCAATTGAGAAGCACTTGGAGCAGGAGCTTCCTGAGGTGAAGAGACAACCTGTGTAGCAACTTGAATTGCAGATAATGATGTAGCAAGATTACTTCCAAACTTAGTTTTGGTAAATTTAAAGTTTGGTGGGAATTCTACTAATTTATAGCACTTATCCTTCGTGTGTCCAATCTTACCACAATGGTGACAAATCAAGTCTAATTTTTCCCTTTTCTATGGAAGATTTTGGTAGGCTAAAATAGCAGAAGACTCTGAGATGGGTAAAGCTATATTTCTTGCTTGCCTTTGTCTTTCTTCTTGCAAAATCAGTGAAAATATCTTATCTAATGAAGGTAAAGGACTTAGTAAAATGATTTGCCTCCTAACAAAATCATAGCTATCATTTAAGCCCATCAAAAACTTAAAAACATAATCTCCTTGTTGGACCTCACCAATAGTTTTTAAGGCATCACAAGTGCACTTTCTACAAGAACAACAAGGAAGTGGTCTATAACTGTGTAGTTCTTCCCAAATAGCAGTAAGTTGTGTGGAGTAATCACTTACAGAGAGGTGCCCTTGAACAATGCTATTGAGCTTGTGCTGGAGGTGATAAATTCGAGCTTCATCAGGTTGAGCAAATCTTTCTTTGAGTTTGTCTCAAACCTGCTTAGCTGAGGTCATGAAAAATACATTAGAAGTAATATCATTTGAAACAGAATTCAGGATCCAAGCTAATAAAATGTTGTTGCATCTCAGCCATGACACATACGAGGGATCTGACAACTCAGGAGTATTAATGGTGCCATCCAGGAAGCCTAGCTTGTTTTTTTATTGAAATGGAGGGCAGAAATGATCTACTCCAAGATATATAATTTGAACCAGTTAATGAGGGTGACACAATAACAGTGTTGGCATTATCACTGTGATGTAGGAAGAATAGACTGCTTGGGTCCTCAGCAATGGAAATAGGAGAAGAGAAATATGAGGATGCCATGGCTTAAAAGATGAAATTTGTTTGCAGATTTAAGCAAACACAGTAGGACAAATAGCCTTCTCTGATACCATGTTAGAAGTGAAACAAGAACTTGAAATGAAATCTCAATATAGAGAAAAACTGATTCTCATTTTCTTAAGTTAAGTTGATACAAGGTTCTGCTACATATATATATATGCATTACAAAAGAAAACCGAAAGGATCAAAAGGAAGAGTCCTAAAGTTAACTTTTTATTTTCTACTGTTTTACAATAAATCTACTGCAATATGTTTCTTTGACATTGCTTTTCATCATTTTATTTGCTTTTGTGTGTAATCAGTGCAGCCTTTAAGGTTGATCTGTCACCCCATGCTTTCCTTTTGTTGCGTTGCTTTTCTGTGCTAGTGCTTTATACTTTTCAGCTGCTGCATTGTGCTTTTCATCAACTTGCTTGTTGCATGGTGTTTTTTGCATGTTGTGGTGTACTTGTGTAGTGTCTTCATGCTTCTTTTCCTTGTATTCATCCTCTATTTTGTAAGAAAAGCTATAATGAATGTTTTATCCGTATGAACATTGATGGAACATGAAAAAGATTCAAATTAGGTGTACGTAATAGTATTTGGTTTGGAGCCAATTTATATTGAAAGTATATTCTTTAAATGTGAAACGTTTTATGTAATAGGATATAAGGGATAATGTATGATGTATTATATCTAATGAATTCAGTTCTAACAGACAAACTTCTCTCAATTTAGGATGTACACCTAGTTTAAAGACAATTGGTGTCTATTTAGGGCTCGTTTGGACATTCTGAATATCTTAGAATATTTGTAAATAGTAGTAAAATTATTTATGAATAATAGTAAAACTATTTGAATTAAGATGTTTTATTGAATTTTAAAAAATAACGGGTGCAACTTGCTTAGATGATGGGTCACCCAAAAAAAAGATTTGGATATTTCTCATTTGTATATTGTAAGCGGGCAAGATGGTGATGAATTGCGATTGGTGATCTAAACCTTCGACTAGCAATTTATTGTGACCCGTCTATAATGCCCATACATATTAAGACCTTATTCATACAGCAAAGAAAGGGCGAGTGGAAGAGGGCAATCACCTGATTGCTTTTAGGGAGAAAAAGTTGAATAAAAATTTGAAAAATTTGAAAAAGTTGTATTGTTATTGTTTTTATGTTTAGTTTGGGAGTTTGCAAAAGTTTTAATGATTAAATTAAAAAATTAAAAATTTGAATTTGAAAAATTTTATATTTAAATAATGTTTAGAAATGAAATATTTGAGAATATCTGAGCATATACGAGAATACTTATATTCCCAAATATTGGTGTCTTTTTAGAGTCATAACCAAGGAATTTCCCTTGATTTTTTCTTCGCACTGAGTAAAGGGTCTATATTTAGTTTGGATCCAATTTATATTGAAAAAATTTTTCTACCTACAGTCGGTGGGGAGTCATTGATGCCATGTCAGATTTTTTTTTTTAAAAAAAAGAAAAAACAAAATGCATGTCCAAAATTGAAATAAGAATGAAGAAAGGACACTGAAAGAGAGCTCGTGTTTGTCTGGATCTTTGTCTTCCCGCTCGTCTAGATTTTCGGTTGCGTGTTCGTGTTAGTTCTTCGTCTTCCTTCTCATGTGATCTAGGAAATTGCTACCCACATTGCTTCTGAGTCGTCTTGTTCGTCTAGGTCTATGGGTCTCCATTTTCATGTGGGTCTTCTCCGTCAGCAGCATCAAGCATTGGTAAAGTTTTTTCTTTTCCCATCTACATTTCGTCAACTATTTCTTCCTGTCAGATTCAACTAGCTTTGGTCAGCCTCATACCTCTTCTCAGAAAAGAAAGTTGCTATCATCTTTTCTAAACCCAAAATATTTCTAGGGCCCTTTACATACCCTTAAGCTAAGATATTTCTTTATACGTAAACAAGATTTTATTCAAGATAATAATAGAAAAATATACAGACATTCAACCTTTAACTAAGATATGTAAATAGTAAACTCCTCACAATTTCCACTTCGGAGTAGAAAAGATCAGAGATTCTGATCCCAAAAGAATGGAATACAAAAAAAGAAGAACAGAAAATTAAAACCATGATGGTGCCAAACTCATGAAATAGCAGATTTTAAGTGCAAGCCAAAATTTTGAAGCAATACTAATTATTTAAGATGAAAAAGATATCCTTGTCAGAATAAAACTTGACAAAATTCCTTCCAAAATCCTCAAACATGTCAAACCACATAAATTTTGACGATGCAATTGTCCTAAAGAAAAAATTGCATTGCATAAAAAGGACATTAGCTTGATAGCCAAAAACATCTAACATGCTTGCATAATTATGCCTTGACCCATCCATAAAACTTATATTTCTCTTGAGTTGTCTAGAATCGGCCATGCCCAAACTTTGAGGAGGTGTCGATGAACATCTTCTTTAAACCAATACAGAGAACTCGAGAAAGTCTTCGAGGGAGGTGAGAAATCGGCAGTAAACGTCTTCGTCTTCGAGGGAGAGAAACACAGAGAGGGAGGAAAATGAAGGAAGGAGAGTCGAAGATCTAGGACAATGAGGTCAAACACTGAAACAATACGTTTTTAATTTTTCCACATTAGACGCGTCTGTCCCGCGCTTGCACCAAGCGACTGCCTATAGCTTTTTCATATTGAAATTGAGTCCCTCTTCTAACCGGACGTGGTGCAAACATGATTGTTTGCACCAACTAATGAGGTGATGACATGTTAGCTTACATTTTATTTTCAAACAGACATTGCCGCACATGATTTTTTCCCATTTCTAACAACAACCCTTCCTGCTAATACAGAAACCTATATTTTATTCGGCCATTGTTTCTACCCAACAAGTTCTACCACCAGTGATTTGGCATCACTGACTACCTTATCTACCACACTGTAGTCTACACTCAATGTTTATCTTACAAATATCGCACTATATTCTATAAATACAAAGTCATGGCTCTACCCAGAATTTTTCACGCTAACATTGGAAAGAAATTTGGGGAAGATTTTCGAAACCGACAATCGCAGCTCCGTCCAAAAACTTTTGATAGACTAAAGCAAATTTACATTGGAAAGAATATGGAGGAACAAGCAGTGTTGGGTTGTGCTTTGGAGCAATAGATGTTGGGTGGTGCACTATGGGCTGAAAAAATTAATGTTCCGAAGTTCCTAAGTGAAAAAAGAGAACGAGCAAATTTGTTGTAATTCACTTGTTTTTTCATTACTAAAAAAACCCAATGAATCCCGACCTAAAGATAATTTTGTCTACGATTTTTCACAAAAAATAAAAAATAAAAATTTCAGAAGAAAGGCAGGCAAGGAAGGAAGGGGAGAGAAAGAGAGAGAGAGAGAGAGAGAGTCTCACCGGTGTTGTAGCCAGAACGATTGAAGCGGTAGCGACAATCGAAGAGGAATGAAGAGTTACTCACTTTGCTCATGAGGCTGATGAAGATGGAATGGAAGACATTAAGTCTTGAACGCGGGCTTGAATCTCATGTGGTTAAGATTATCTTCAAAGAGAAAACCTTCTGGTTGGTAAATCTGAAGTAGGCTTGAGAACAACCTTCAATATAATAAAGCCACATAGCCAACCCATTACTGAAGGAATGGTCGTGCACCGCACTGAACCTCATCTCTCTCTCTCTCTCTCTCTTCGAAAATGCATCATACAGAAGCTATTATCTCCCTCATGCTCATCTGTCTCTCTCGAATAGCTCGTCTCTCTCTCTCTCTCACTCTCTCATCAATTACCCATCAATGCAACTAAGCCCAAGTGTGGGCACCGAAGCTCGTCTCTCTCTCTCTTAGAAAACGTATCGCACAGAGGTCAACTCTCCCTCTTTCCCTTCTATCTCTCCTAATCACACCGAAGTGCTCGTCTCTCTCTCTCTCTCTCTCATCAAATACCCATCGATGCTAGCTAGCCCAAGAGTGGTACGTAGTGCGTTGGATTTTTTTTTTTTATTATTTCATATAATGTTTATCTAGCATCGGTTTGGACTGAGCTAGGATCTGAGATAGGTGTGATACGTTTTTCCAATAAATTTGGTGTGGATTATTGCTTTAAATGGGTGGATAGAAATTGGATCTGAGATAGATGTTTGTTGTGAATCTACTTGGATTTCGTATCATCATTTGTGATAAAGGAACCAATGAACTGTAATGGAAGTATTCGGTAAAGAAATAACATGCTATGCAGGGCAGGTGTTTGATTCTCACAATGGAGGAGAATCTAGAGGAACTATATAAACGATTGGCTCTTACAGATCAAGAACAAGAGGATATTCAAGTGGAGACTCATAAGCTGGAAGATGCTTTCAGTGGTGGAGGGTTATGCTTAATTACACAAGTATTAACAACACGACATTACAATAGAGAAGCTTTTAAACATAGGATGACAAGGATCTGGAGGCCGATGACTAATGTTAGATTTTAGGATTTGACAGCCTCGTTGAGTCTCGTTGAATTTGGTGATATCAAAGATAAGGAGCGAGTGGTTCGTGATGGTCCTTGGTATTTTGACAAAAACTTGGTGCTGCTGAAAAAGGTGGAAGGACTTCAACCTGTCCACCAGATACGACTTACAGAGGCCATGTTTTGGGTTCGCCTACATGGGTTACCTCTTGGAGCAAGGAATGAGTATATTGGAGAGTTGATAGGAAGTAGGATTAGGGAGGTTGTGGAAGTGGACTTTGTGGCGGGGAAAATGGTATGGGGAGAATTTATGCGAGTAAGAGTGAAGGTGGATATAACAAAGCCCTTGCTCAGGGGGAAGATGATAAATTTTAGTTTGGGGACAACAGAATGGATTAGATTCTCATATGAGTGTCTTCCAAATTTCTGCTATTGTTGCGGTCAGTTGGGCCATAGGCATAAGGAATGTGAGTTAGAGAGGTCAGCACAGGGCAGAAATGAGAAATACGAGTTCCCCTATGGCATATAGATGAAAATAGATGGCTATAAAACTGGAGGTGGGGAACGTTGATGAAAAGCTTTTGCCAATAGGGAGGCGACTCCGGTGGCTAATCCTGGGACTGTTACAAATGGTGATGAAGAGGGTGGTACGACAGATATGCCTGTACAATCAACACAGAAGGAAGGAGATGATGACATGGAGGGTTCCAAAACCGTGGGAATATTCTTGCAAAGGAGGGGGGACAAATGGAATGCAGGCAAATGAGGTGGTAATGGAATGCATGGAACATGGGCACAAAAGGACAAAGGAAGTGGTGGTTATGGAATTCAGGCAAAAAGGTGAAGGATCAATGCAGAGAGATGAGCTATCGGTGCTAAAAAATAAACGGGTTGTAGCTGTGGGGAAGAGCCCAGGGACTGTGGTGAAGAGTCCAATAACACAAAGTATGCAAAAGCCCAATGAAAAGGAAGCCGTCTGTCCCATTTTAGCAACCCAGCTTTGACCCAGAATGTTGTTTTGATTCAGAAAGTAACGGTAAAAAAAAAAAAAAGGACTTGGCGAGACAGAAGGAGAAGAGAAAAGAGCTGCGAAGAAGAACCAGTCACATGGGTGGGTGGATGAAGATCGAATGGAGGAAAAACAGAAGATATCGGCGGTGGCTGACGATCAGCCCCAATAGGAGCCATGAAACTCCTCAGCTGGAATGCCCGGGGGCTTGGGAACCCACGTGGCATTTGATCTCTTCGAGACCTAGTCACAAAGGAAGGGCCCGATGTAGTTTTCTTACAAGAAACCAGACTAAAAGCTCGTGCTATGAAGAAATGTAAGTTTAAACTTGGTTTTATTAATTGCTTAGCTGTTGATTGTAAAGGGAAAAGTGGTGGAATTGTACTATTGTGGAAAAAACATATTAAGCTTACTATTCAGAGTTACTCTAGGAATCATATTGATGCATGTATTAAAACTAAAGGGTCTCATAGAAATGGTGATGAGTGTTGGTTTATCACGGGTGTATATGGGCATCCTGATACAAAGTATAGGCATGTGGTTTGGGATTTGATTAAATCTTTATATAGAAGAGAGGAGTCATGGGTAGCTTTTGGTGATTTTAACGAAATAGTTAGTCTCAATGAAAAAGGGGTGGCAGGAGGAGGCCTGAAAAATAGATGGGGGAGTTTAAGGATATGATTAATCAATATGCCTTAAGACACTTAGGCTTTAAAGGGCCACAATATACTTGGTGCAATGGGAGAGAGGGGGTGCAATGTATCAGTGAAAGACTAGATCGTTTTTTGGCAAACACTCATTAGAGTACCTGGTTCCCACATGATATTGTTACTCATGGTTCTATGGCCTACTCTGATCACCTCCATATTTGGTTAGAGTTAGAAGGGGGAGCACTGCCAAGACCAAGAAAGAGATTGTTTCAGTTTGAAGCTATATGGGTAGGGAAAAAAGAGTGTGAAAGGATTATTGAAAATTCATGGAAGAATGATGCTGATAGGAATGATACGGGAGAGGTGATGGCTATGATTTCTAATTCTAATTGCAGCTAGAAATTGGAAGTGTGGAATCGTGTGTCTTTTGGCAGGGTCCAGTATCAATTAAGAAAAGCTAAGCAAAAACTTCAATACTTACAAGAGACTGACTCCACCCATCGTGATAGAAAGGCACACTTATTAGCAAGAGCAGAGGTTCAAACCTGGCTGGAGAGGGAGGAGACCATGTGGAGGCAACGTTCAAAAGCATTGTGGTTAAAAGAGGGGGACCAGAATTCTAAATACTTCCACACAAAAGCTTATGATAGAAGAAGGAGAAATGGCATTAAGAGATTAAAAGATACTAATGGTGAATGGCAGGACGGGGAGAAAAAAGACAGGATTATTTTGGAGTATTTTCAGAATCTGTTCTCAGCTACTAATGATAGGGGTCAAACAGACTTCCTGGAATGTTTAGGTGGAAGGGTGATAGCTTTGATGAATGAAGATTTGACTAGGCCCTATACTGAAAATGAGGTTATTGAGGCATTGAAAGAGATGAACCCCTTAAAGGCCCTAGATTCAGATGGAATGGCACCAATCTTCTTTTAGAAATATTGGCATGTAATTGGAAAAGCTGTGACAACAGTAGTCTTAAAAGCTTTACAAACTGGTGATTTCCCTTCTGTCTTGAACCACACATTTATTACTTTGATTCCAAAGAAGAGAGCCTCTGAAAATGTTGCTGATTTTAGATCAATCAGCTTATGTAACGTGGTGTATAAGTTGATCTCAAAGGTTATTGCTAATAGATTGAAGAAATTACTACCTGATGTTGTGCCTGATTCACTGAGTGCTTTTGTGCCGGGGTGACTTATTACTGACAATATCCTTGTAGTCTCAGAACTGATTCATTATTTAAAGCACAAAACAGTAGGTAAGCAAGGGTATATGTCACTTAAACTCGATATGAGTAAAGCCTATGACTGTGTTGAGTGGAGCTTCTTAGAAACTATTATGGTTGCTTTGGGGTTTGAAAAGAAGTTTGTTGATATGGTTATGAAGTGTGTTACTACTGTAAGTTTTTCTGTGCTGATAAATGGTGAGCCAAAACAACCTATTGTCCCTAGTAGAGGTTTGAGGCAAGGAGACCCCATTTTTCCTTACCTTTTTTTTATTAAGCACAGAAAAGCTGACTACCTTACTACAAAAGGCTGAGAGAAACCAAGTGCTCAAGGGGATTAAAGTTTGTAGAAGGGCTCCTCAAGTAACCATCTGCTGTTTGTATATGACAGTCTAATTTTCTGCAAAGCAAATGTTGAGGAAAACAATACTGTTCAAAGGATTCTTAATATCTATGAGAAGACATCGAGTCAGAAGATAAACAAAGAGAAAACAGCTATGGTTTTTTCAAATAATGTGTCAAATGCAGTAAAGGAGGAAATTCTGTAGGTTTGGGCGGTTACTAAGGTTCAACAGTTTGAGAAGTACTTAGGCCTTCCTCCCATGGTAGGTCGATTAAAAACAAGGGTTTTTTCATAGATAAAGTAGAAAGTTAGGAGTAAATTGCAAAACTAGAAAGACCAACTTCTATCTCAATGGGGCAAGGAAATTTTGATAAAAGCTGTGGCTCTCTCAATTCCAACTTACTCGATGAGCTGCTTCCTATTACCTGGAACCTTATGTAAAGAGCTGGAATCTATGATGGCAAAATTTTGGTGGGGTCAAAAGAATGATGAAAGAAGAATACATTGGCTTAGTTGGGGAAAATTGTGTGAACCTAAAGCTAGAGGTGGGCTGGATTTCAAGGATTTGCAATCCTTTAACATGGCTATTCTTGCCAAGTAGGGTTGGAGGATCCTACAGGTAGAAAACTCACTAGTCTATAGGATATACAAGGCAAAGTACTTTCCACAGAGTACTTTCTTTGATTCTAGGTTGGGTCACAACCCTTCATTTACCTGGAGAGGGATATGGACAGCTAGGAAATGGTTATGAAAAGGATGTAGATGGAGGATTGATGATGGCAAAACTACTAAGTTGTGGTCTGAAAGCTGGGTTACAGGGCATCCAAACCTTTTAAGGGGTGCTAGTGCAATAAGGCCAGAGGGGGATATGGAGACAGTGGATAGTCTATTTGATAATATAGGGAATGCTGGTTCAAGGTGGTGGAATGTAGAGAAGATTCGAGCCCTCTTCAATCCAAATGTAGCCTCTAATATTTTAAATTTTGTAATAGTCTCTGGAGATTAACCAGATAGGTGGGTATGGGCACAAGAAAAGAGCGGAACTTTTAGTGTTAGAAGTGCTTATAGACTCATTAAAAGGAAGTTGCAGGAAAATTTAGGGGAATGCTCTTCAGCTAGTAGAGGGCAGTCTTTGTGGAGGGCCCTGCGGAAGATGAAGATACCTCATAAGGTTAAGGTGTTTGCTTGGAGGGCGTGTAAAGATGGGCTCCCAACTCTGTCAAATTTGAAGAAAAAGAATGTGCCAACAGAGGATGTATGTTTTTTCTGCAAAATAGGTACTGAAACCCATCCTCATGCTTTATTTTACTGCACTCATATTAGACCTTACTAGTGTAGTTTATTGCCTATGGTGGGAGTATTGGGCAATGAATTGTCAGTTATGGATATGGCAACAAAGATACATGAGGGTGGTAGTGATGATGATCTAGCTGTATTCTTCCTGGTAGCATGGGGTTTTTGGTTTAGGAGGAACAAGTTGGTAAGTGAGAAAATCTGAATGGAGCTGATACAAGTAGTTGAGCATGCTTTATCCTTGAAAAATGAGTTTTGTGCTTTGCAATCTGTGCTTAGTAGTGAGTTAAAGAGTTTCTGCAGTTAGAAGCCTCCTGAATTTGGTTTCCTAAAATTAAATGTGGATGGGGCTATGTTTAGTGATTTACATAAAGCTAGTGTTGGAGTGGTGTTAAGAGATGCTAAAGGAGATGTCATTATGGCGGCTAGCAAGGCAAAAAATGAGGTGGCAGATTCTGAGGATATTGAACTCCTAGTTATTTTCAGAGGCCTTCAACTTTGTGCGAATATGAGAATTCAGAAGATTATAATTGAAAGTGACTGCTTGCCATTGATTCAGGACCTTCAAAAGGAAGTTGGCTTGTCTTCTATGCGTAGTATTTTGTTCTTTGAAACAAAGAAACTGTTATCTTTGTTTACTGAATCTAAATTTCTGCATGTTGGTAGGTTAGGAAATAAGGTTGCTTATAGACTAGCTCAACATGCTTGAAATGTTGACTCACTTGATATGTGGTGGGATTGTTTTTCAAATTTTCTCTCTCAAGCTATTTGGCTTGATAGATATCTATAAAATGTTTTTATTATGAATGAGAATATTTTATTATAAAAAAAAAAAAAAAAAAAAAAAGGATCATCCTGTGTTGTTACGTGTGGCTGGGTGAGGTGAAATGCTGAGGAAAAAAAATATTTAGGGATTTTTGGGGAAAATTATGGGAGAGTGGTCCTCATATAAGGTTTTACTATATTAATGATGTGACAGTTTCTTATTTGAGGTTGGTTTTCCCACAAAAACGGAAGGTACCGCTCCAAAGCAGCTCTGACTGAATCCAAATCTGATCCTTGGTACCGTCTAAACTTCTCTTGAATTTATTTTAAATGATTATGATTATCATACAGAAAGTCTAATAAAATAATGTGTAGTCTTAGACTATGAAAGCCTCCTACATTCTTTTAAAAAAATAGATAAATCTGAAACTCATATGAAAAAACTACTTTTTAATAATGGACTCTACCTTTTTTCAAATGTAAAATACAAAATTTGTACATCCGAAAATTGTAACTCATTAGTGATTATCTTTTCGTATATATTCGTAAAACACATACAACAAAATAAAAACAAAGAAAGTGAAAAGAAAAATTGGTGGGTGATTCCGCACTTGGTCAATCCAGGTTTGATTTTGGGTTTGATGGGCATTCTTTAGAAAATTAAAAAAATTGCTCTTCATTTTTATTTGAGATTGATAGTATTACTTTAATTTAAAAATACTTTAATATTTTAGTTAATATATTTAAAAAAATAATTAAATTATCAAGTGAAATGAACAAAGATCTTTACATATTAAAAATATATTATTCATACTAGTAGACATGAAGACAGTATACATGTCTCTAACTTTAGAGGTTGGAATTCGGGCAACAACATTATTCATTGAATAATGCTAGTATGATTCGTTATTTTGACCGCTCATATATTTAATTTTTTTTAATTTTTTTATTAATTAAGGAAGTGACTATTAGTATATTAGTATTTTTTATTTATTTAAAAAGTTTAAAGATGTTAAAAAAATTAAAAAAAATAGATTTTACCTTAGGGGACACGCCAAGCAGTCACTGCTGGACAGCACCATAGTAGTACTCTTATTCATTATATAAGTCTAGATAATTATCTTCTAAAAATAATATAATAAAATTCTCAAAAGTTTTAATTAAGAAATAACCACATATTGATATTCTTTTTCTAGGTTATTATATGGTATATTCTAATTAAGGTTAAATACTATTTTAATCCATGTATTTTGTTCTTAGACGTATGAATCCCTTAACTTTAATTTTTAACTTTATCCCAAACAATTAACTTTAATCCAAAATTGGAATAAACCCCCAATCTCCAAAATGGAGGTCTTGGGTTCAAAACTAATGTTTTGAATACTATTTCAGTCGGGGTACTGAAACGAGATATTTCAATACTATACTATTTTGGATATCATTTCAGAATGGTGTATATATGAATAGATTATATATACATATATATATATATAAATTATATTCTAAAATAGTAGTCTATATATGAATAAATTATATATAAATTATAAATTATAAATAGTCTGGTATGAATTTGGAAGTAAAAAAATGAGCTTGCAGTTTGAAGAAATGAAAAAAAAAAAAAAAAAAAAGTAAAAGCCGAAATATTGACCGGTAAGGGCTAAAACAGTTGAAATTCTGACCAGTACGAAACTATATCCTTCTCTGTACCGATTATGCCATAGAAACGGTATATTTTGACCGTATCCAGCCGGTACAGTATAAAATTCAAAACTTTGTTCGAAACCCTCCCCAAATGTATATATATATATATATATATATACATACACATATACATATAAAAAAAAAAAAAAAAAAACTCCTAACCAAATCGATCCATCAGGGGGAGGATCAAAATGCCATGTTAAAATGCCACTTCTAACTCTAACATTTGATATTAACAAACAGTTACAAACCAGTTAAAATGCCATGCTATCACCATTAAGGGTATACCAAGTGTCATATCAAAATAATTATATTAAAATCGATCCATCTATTAACATACCGTTACAAGTCTGTTTCATGTTATCAAGGGGGGCAAATCATCTCTAGGCCTATATTTTAAAAAGATTAATCAATAATATAATTGAAATCCTATTGAAATTATTATAAAGAACAATAACTTCTTATTTTCAAGTAATGTGAGATCTTATATACCACATATATTTATCACTTAATATAGAGTATTACATAAGGAGCTACCAAGGTGCAACCTAGGTCGTGCTATTGAGGTCCTCCTAGGCACTATTCAATTTTGACGGATTTATAATAGTTTTATTAATGAAAGAAGTGATTTGATCCAAACTAAAAGTTTGGGAACTATAAAATTAAAATTAAAGTTAAAAGAATCAGTCTATCTAAAGAGGAAAACACATACTAAAATGGTATTTAACATAATATCTAACACCAAATGGATCCCATGATTTTTTTTTCATTAAATTCTATTATTGAATTTTAGATTTGATGGGCTTTCTTTATATAATTTTCTTTAGTATATTGTTGTGTGGCAACATGTCTAACAATTGTTAGAAACATAGTCCACAAATTTTACAAGTTAAAATGAATAGAGCTGTAAGGGAGCAACCCCTATTTACACAGGCCACACCGTCCAGCGTGTGGATGAGATTGATTAAACCATTTGTTGGTATAAATCATCATGGTCAGTCTGTACTTCTTGGTACAGGATTAATATCTAGTGAAGATACATAAATATTTGTGTGATTATTTCAAACATAGTTGAAGTATATGAATGGTAGAGCTCCATTTGCAATCATAACAGACCAAGATCGTGTCATGAAGAGTGCAATTGTGATTATTTTTCCATAAACTAGATATAGATATTGTCTATGATACATGATGAATAAACTCCTGAAGAAGCTTGGCTCACACACAATATATAATTGTGGGCTGAAATCATCCATTTAGCGCTGTCTTTTACGTCTCCCAAACATGTGAAGAGTTTGAAGAGATTTGGGAAAGGTTAACTCATGCATGCGAACATAAAGAAAATGCATGGTTGAGTGACTTATACAATGAGCGACTTTGGGAACTGATTTTCTTGAAAAATGTGTTCTAGGCTAAGATGAGCACCACACATAGAAGCGAAAGCATGAGCACATTTTTTTTATAGGTTTGTGCATTTGGGTACCATATTGAAAGAATTTCTCGATCAATTTAATAATGTCTTTGGGAAGAAAGTTGAGAATGAACAATTTGTCGACTTCAGCTCGTGAAACGCCACAATACCATGTGTTTTATTTTTTGCCATAGAAAAACAATTTTGAAGTGTGTATACAAATGCTAAAATCAATGAGGTACAATGTGGAATAACGAGAATGATATAATGTAATTGATGACTTGTTAAAACAGAAGGTGAAATCTTCACATACGAGGTTTCAAACACTTTGCAGATTGAGAACTTTATTAAAGAATTCAAATTCTTTGTTTGCCTCAATATGAGGACCTCGAAGTGAAATGTAAGTGTGCGTGTTTTGAGACTTGGGGAATTTTGTGTAGACATGGCTTTGCTGTACTTAGACTCCATAAGAGAAATTCATCCTTATCGTCAAAGTACATTCTAGGCCGTTGGAGAAAGCACTTGAAGCGCAAATACACTCTCAACAAGAGTAGTTATGATGATTTGCATGACAATCCCGATGCACAGAGGCATGAATACTGAGGAGGTTGTTTTTTGAAGTATCACCAAATTTATCAACAGGTGAAGATCATTACTTGGACGTAGTGGAATATTTGCTTGAGGTGAAACTGATCTTATGTGACTTGAGGCCTTCAATTCATAGGGATAGAACGGACGCTCATGCAGCCAAGGGTAAGAATTAGTCCAAACGTTGTAAGAGGCAAATGGAGGCCACAAAAAGCACGAAGAGTTTCTAAGGTTGTAAAAAGATTGTAGTCAAAGAAGGAACGATTTGTGGACCATAACATAGTTAAAAGGAGAAGAAGATTTATAAACTCTCTCTACAATATTTTTATTTATTTTTACTAATGCTTATTGCCATGTGTAAGCTTTGATTTACTAATGAAATGAATGCTTTTGTGCTAATGCTTATTGCTATTCGTGCTAGCAGACTTGCATAGCAAGTGAATCACATACTAGTGAGGCCCCAAATGATATGCAACATGGGCACATAATGCAAAGGACTCTAGCTCTAAAACCCCTATAGAGATGTATATCTTTATTTGGTTGATTCCACAAGGTTAGTAAGAAAATAGTTTCACACATTGATCCTTTTTAGAAAGAGAAAGATATAATAATTTCATTGAAATAAGATGAGTTTTCAATTGTTTTTATCACTGCCACATGAAGATCAAATGCAAAACTGAAACTGAGAAGGCCCTTTTGAGAGAGCTTCCTAGTCTTGCCAAAAGTAGTTGATAATGACTATCATAATCAATCCTCTAGCTAGTATATGCACAAATTAAAGCAAACCATGAACACTTCTTCTCCACCCATTGCCTTCTAATCTCATCTTTCTAATTTTGTATCTCATTTGAAATTATTTGTAGAAGTTCATTTTCTATCTTCTTAACTTCAAACTCTCTTTTGAAGACTTCATCCTCCATTTTCTGAACTTGAAACTCCCTTTTCAAGAATTCATCCTCCATTTTCTAAACTTGAAACTCTCGTTTCAAGACTTCATCCTCCCTTTTGTAAGCTTCATTCAATCTTTTTGAAAGTTCATTTTGTCTTTCTTTATAATCATTTGCCATATAAAGAAATGACATTTGGGATGCCCCTGAAAATAAAAGGCCTCTTAGTATAAGAAACAGTTAAACTATTTATATATTTTGTTTAACAGAATTTAAGGTTACCATCTTATATCTCGGACAACCATCTAATTGTCGTCTGGTTTTCTTGTTTGTGAAGTCTGTAGTGATGCTCTCAAACTGCCCCTTTGTGTTTGACAGTCATCAAGTATAGCTAGAATTTTCATGTGTACAGGTTACACCCTCTTTCATATAAAGAACATTTAGATATCCAGAAAAATTGAAGAGGTTGAAATAACTGATATCAACTAAACCAAACCAAGTGGACTAGAAAATATAATATATGAGGGATGACATCTAATAGAAGGCAACAATAATCACCATAATGCAGTAGTAGGAGCCAAAAGTACTAGGATGAAACAATTGAAAAATAATTTAATCTCTTTCAAATTCAATTAAATGACAATTTATACTTCCCCACAGTTTTAAAGCCAATCTATTGTAATCATTTCAACAAATAGGTCTATGATTTCAAATGATATTTAAGGGCTTGTTTGGACACTTAAAATATCTCAGAATATCTGTACATATATAGTATTGAAATAGTTTATAAATAGTGGTGAAATGATTAGAATTAAGATGTTTTCTTGGATTTTGGAAAATAAGAGGAAACAAATTAAAGAAATGTTATACAATTAAAAAAGATTTAAATATAGTTTTTTAATATTATTTTTTATTTGAACTATGAAAAAGTTGTATTGTTTTTTGTGTTTTGTTTGGGAGTTTGGAGAAGTTGTAATGATTGGGTAATAATATTTTTCAAAAAAAAATTGGGTAATAATTAGATGAAAAAAGTTAAAATTGAGAAATGTTTTATATTTGAATAATGTTTGGGAAGGAAATATCTGAGAATAGATGAGAATACTTGTGTTCTCAGACTAACCCTAAGACTGCATACTTATGGATCATTTAGATATTAATAATATCTCAGATTATTTGTGAATAATAGTTAAATGATTTGTAAATAGAAGTGAAATAATTTGAGTTAAAATATTTTATTGGGTTTTGAGAAATAAAGAAAAAAAAAGTTGAATAAAATTATTATAAAGTTAAAACATAACTTTTGTTTAGAAGTTAGGAAAAGTTTTATAGGGTTTTGTGTTTTGTTTGAGAGTTTGAAAAATGTGTAATGATTAGATGTAAAAGTTGAAAATTTAATTTTTTTTAAAAAGTGTTTGATGTTTAGAAATGAAATATCTGAGAATATCTAAAAATATCTGAGAATACATGAGAACAATTTTGTTCCTAAACAGGTCATTAGTGCAAACCACATATGGTCAATATCGATGATACTTCTCAAGTAACTAACAAGGAACAACATCAATACTAGTTCTACCTTCTAGTTCTTGGAGTCTTTAGCACTCTACACTTTCATGTTCATGTGATATATTTCTCAATTTACCAAATAATACTATTCCATTTCTTAACTGTTAATTTAACAAAAGTACATGAATAAAAATAATATCTTGATGCCAATAATATATATTGTTTTGGAGAAAACTCAAGAAGATGCCTCAATTCTTAATTAGGATGAAACATATATGGTTTAAACACTCAACCATTAAAGACCGATTTTAATGTTGAAAAAAAAAAAAAAAAGCTTGGATTGAGCAATTGTAATTTTGGTCTATTAACAAAACCCTAGCAGCAGCTTAAATAGAGGACGATTACTAGTTCATGCAAACTCCAAAGTACGCCTACAACCTTAAAACTCAAACTATCAAAATCAACTAAATCATAGAAATCTTTATCCAATAGTCAAAATCTTTCTCTAGAATCTTAAAAGAAACCCTAAAACCGAATCATGTTCCAATATTTATAGAGAAAGAGAAATGATATTTAGAATTGTGAAGTCGCGCAATCTTTTTTAAAAAAGTGAGTAAATACGAAATTCACATAAAACAAAAAAAAAAACTAATTTTTTAGTACCAAGCCCTACTTTTTTTTAAAACGATTACACAAAACTTGCGCACTCCACGACTGTATATAACATTACTCAAAACGAAAAGAGATTAATAATAAGCAAATGACTAAAAGTGAATTGTCACCATAATTGACATAATTAGAGCTATATAGAGTGCTTGAACCCACTCAAGATCACCTTGATTAAGGCCACATTTGAAACTTAGACTGAATTAATAACAATTCAGTTTAATCTAATTTTAAATTGAGTCTAATATCCAAACACCCAACTCTCAAATCACTAAACTCATCTCAACTTAAAACTTCTTTATACGCAGGACCCATAACATTTTTCAACTCAACACATTTTTACACGGGGGACCCACAACCTTTTTCAACTTTCCATAAATATATATAGAAAAACTCCACTCAGCCTCCGGTTCTTGGATCGCACTCCACACTCCTGATGTGGCGAACTCAGTTCCTTACCCGTTCATTGATTTCTTTAGGATTTTGACTTCTCTCCCACTACTCACACTTCTCCCCTTCTCCCCCTCTCCATCACCTAGAAATGAGCACCCTAGCCACTTCTCCCTACTCTTCTCCCCTTCTCCATCACCCCGAAAATGAGCCATACTCTCACCCCAGCCAGCGACGCCCCTTAGCATGCCGACGCCACTCACCCTAGCCAACGAAGCTCCTCAACAGGTTGACGCCCCTCACCCCAACTATAGTTCTCTCTCCCTCAACCCAGATCTGCCTCCAGACGTCACGGGCCAAGCTAGATCTCCCGCATGGACACCAAGTCACCAACCTAGATCGCATGATAACACCATTTTTTCGAAAAGGTTGATTTTTGGTAGATCTCGTGTAATTTTTTTGCATGTATGAAGGTGCAAAAGCTGTAAGGAAGCCTTGGAGGTGTTCATGTAAGGAAGCCTGCTTCTTTTTTTTTTAGATGGGGGCCAAAAGCAAGAGGAAGTCATTCTTGAAGCAGAGTTCGGTCTTGGAAAAAAAGATGACTTCTGATTGAGGATTTACAAAGGAGGTGACAATGGTTCCACATCCTAGGGGGTTTTCGGGTTCCACTGATGCAATCCAATTGGGTAATCAATCTTTTTCAATTCTTTCTAATCAAAACCCTATTTCTGGATCCAGATTCATCCACAACAATTTCTAATATCAAATCGTTCCACAAACTGAAGAACAAAGGATTTATTTGTTCATAAGCCATCAATTAGAAAGAACAAAGGATTACAATTTCTAGAAATTGCTACTGGTTGTGTTGATTTATCTGGTTGATTTTTTTTTTTTTTTTTTTTTTTTTTGTATACAACTGATTTGCAAAAAAAATTACACAAGGCCAAAAAAAATCCGCACGTCCCAATCCAACGAGAACTGGCTAAATCTCATCCAAATTCAATTTACCTACCCATTTTTCTTCCACTGATTTCCTTTCATTGGTAGTTGCCAAATCTTGGATTTTTCAATATTTTCTCTCTAAGATTTTTGAAGAAGTGAAGAAGAACACGCCGGGGGGGGAAGGGGGGATGAACCTTCTGGACTAAGGATCAAAACTCACGTTTACTTTTCTTTTTTTAAAAAAAAAATAAGAAGAAGAAGAAAAAAAGCCACATAGGCTAAAGTGCGGAGATTGCATGAATAGTGGGTAGTTGTGTAGCAAAACTCATATATATAAATTCATCTTAATATTCAAATACATCTAAATTTATCTTAGGTGAGCCCCACAAAACTCACTCTACCATCTCAACTCACTATTATTCATAAAAAATTTAATTTAGCTCAACATCTAAATGAAGCCTAAGAAGGCACTCGACAATTACAACAAACTAGAGCAAGGAAGGTAAAAGATCACCTTAATTAGGGGTATAACCGGTCCAGTTTGATCCGGTTTTTGACAAAATTTTGAGACTGAATCGGTATGCACCGATTTTACATTTTTAAGAACCGATTTTGCACCGGTTACCCCCCCTAAATCGGTACTCCCGATTTTAGAGGTTTCGGTCTAATTTTGTCCAATTTTCCGGTTTTAATATACTATATACTATATATTATATTATATAATATATATATATATATATATATAATAGTATATAATATTGTAGTTATAATATACCCTGAATAAAGAAGAATTTAAAATTAACAAAGAATATCTCAAACAAGATTATATGAAAAAAGAAAATAGTCACAAAAGAATAATATTTTTCTCAACCTTTACAAAAATAGAAAGAGATTATATTCAAGAAAGATATTACGAAGATTTAGAGAAAATACAGATCAATATTCCTTTCTTTACATGGTTTGAGATATATAAATCAAACCAATTATCTACCATAAACAGGACTACTAATCAATGGATTAAATGAGAAAATAACCAAATTATTTATGAAGAATATCCCCCTTTTGAAGCCATCAAGTACAATCAAAGGAATACTCAAATTCTGGCTACACCAATAAAAAAACATAATAATGGAAATACTGAAAAAAACCTTGATAATATAATACAACAAAACAATTATACTAATTTATATTTAAAAATCATGGGTAAGCAATTAGAAAGGATTGAAACCCAAATATCTCCTATAAAACCCACTATTAAAGAAATAGAAGAAACTCCCTTATTTGTTCCCCACGAAATTCCATCCCATTTAAAATCAATATTTTCCAAAAACAAAAATGATTTATTGGAACAGATATCTAGTAAATTAGAAAAATTAACTATTAGCAACACTGCCACCACCTCAAAACAACCACATATTAATGTATTAAGCAAAATAGACTCACCCGTAATATCTGACTCTGAAATTAGTAATATTGAAAACCAATTTAAAAATCTAGATTTACAGATAAACAAGATTAGAGGAGATCATGTTAATAACTTTTCGGCTAGAGATTCAAAACATCATGTCTCTATTACTCGTAATTGGTATCCCAGACCTACTCCACCGGATATGCAATTCGAGGAAAGAGAACATATAGTAAGGTATATCCGACCATATGCATGAGGAAAATTAAAGAAAAGAGATATGAAATAAACTTCTTCATTAAAAATATAATACTTACAAGGAGATTAATTCTCAAAGGAGTTGGGAGCTGAAGACATGAGGGAAGGATGAGGTTTGATAACGTATTCTCATTTCATAATCCAATTTAATTTTGTTTTGAGAAAGAAGAGCAAGAGGGGTGAGCAATGGTTTAATGCTGGTGGGCTGTCATTCTGTGAGATGAAATTTTGGAGACTGGTCCATAATATTCCCACCATAGTGAGAACCAATAAAGTCCAAATCTTCATATGCACGGCCGCCATCTCCTCCCTATCCTTCACCTTGTCCTTCTGCAACTCCAAGACCTTATACGGTATTGGGATCATTACCACAAAATATTAGACCCTCTTACAATCCATTTTCACCATTAGCCTCTCCAAAATTACCAACCTATTCCAAAGCTGTTTCTCCTCCTTCTCCTTCCCAAATTATTAATCCTCCATTATTATCTCAACCTTCTTCATCTCCTATTATTATCAAATCTCATTGGCATCCGGTCTTTCCTATTGAATCTGAAATACAACATCTGTCTGACCCTCAGAAATTACTTGATGCCTTTCTCCTACCTGACTGGCATTATGTTCCACAAAACATTAAGAAAATCCAGCATTTTTATGAATTTATATTAGTAGATACTGACTCAATTATTCTCTCAGAAATTCCTTGTTCCCTTCAAACTCAACCTTCTCCACCAGCGTCTCCAATTATTACCTTTCATAAAGTCACTATTAAGCAAGTTCTCACCCTGGAACAATGGGGAAAAAATCCCTACTTGACAAGAAAATTCTCTCATCCCTATGATCCTCCTTATTATGATTATTACGATTACCAGCAAGCATGGACAAAAATATTTTTAAAACAAAACAAAAATTGAATTCTCGGGATAGAAAATCAGGAAGAGAATTAGATTCTCCTTTAATATGCTCAATATCAAAATCAAAAATACTTAATATAGCTTGCCATCTGGCAAATATTTGTTTGACAGCCAGGTTTTTCACATCTTTAATTAACAACCCGCATTATCACCAGCCCATCAGGCCTCTCCTTCTCAACAGGCCTCTCAATTTCAAGGCAACCAAGCTGCATCTCCTTCTCAAAATTAGTCACCTTACCATCCGGTACAACTGATGGATTCTCAAGACCCGTTTGAACTGGAATTAGCAAATTATGATCCTCAGAATTTGTGACTACAAAAAAATTATTATCTGACTAACCAGCATGACATGCAGATATTATCCCTCTAAAAAGTTATTCGCGACAGATTATTGCCCAGCAAAGCGACAAATAATTCTGTACTAGATTACGTGTTATGTACTATGTTTGTTTTTAGCGTCGGCTGACACTGTTCTTGTCTTTAATGTCGGCCAGTACTGTGTTTGTCTTTAGCGTCGGCTAATACTGTTATTATAACGGCCGGTACTATTCATGTATTATTAAAGTTACTGTTTTAGTGTCTATATAAGGGGGTTCACGAGGCAAGAAGGGCATTCAGAATTTGGTTCACGAGGCAAGAAGGGCATTCAGAATTCTAATCTGATATCCCTTCCTCTCTCGCCCAAACCTCTCCAGTCCAAGTCCTGTCCTCCTCTCTTTGTAAATCTTCAATCATCCTTCCCTCATGTCTTCAGCTCCCAACTCCTTTGAGAATTAATCTCCTTGTAAGTATTATATTTTTAATGAAGAAGTTTATTTCATATATCTTTTCTTTAATTTTCCTCATGCATATGGTCGGATATACCGCCTGCCTACTTTGCTATCATGCATATGGCCGGTCTTACCGCCTTTAATTCTTAATAATACATTATATTCTACTAATACCTTATTATTTTATATCTGGGACACGCCTTTAGTATCAGAGCCATTGGTGATAGTATTGTTATTACTATTTTATTTTATTGCTTATTTTATTGCTATTGACATTTCTATCTTATTTTCCTGATATTTACGATGGATTTTTATTATGCTCATAGTACTGGATTTCGCGATTTGTATGAGTTAAAATGTACAGAATATAATTTAAGAATGGATCTACAAATCTTGATGGATAATATAAAAGATCTTAAAAGACAACAACAATTAATGAGGCAAAATTATACATTAATGATGACTAAATACCATGTATATCAAAGTAGGCAGTCTGCAATAGAATACTATGAAGCTGACTGCACTTTCCTTAGAAAATAAATTAATGCCATAAGAAACCATCTAAAAATACTTGCTTTATAAAAAAAAAAAAAAAAAAAAAAAAAAAAAAAAGAGTAAAGGAATCATTGATACAAATTTAACAATGATAACCCATAACTAGAGAGAAAAATGTATATTGGGAAGCTTGTGTTGGTAAGCCAAGAAAAACCGATGGTCAGCCCATTTAAGCCAGAGGGCTCTCAGGGTGGTCCCGGTGGTGTTCCCTCAAGTTCTTAATCTACTTATTTCTCTTTGGAAATAGGAAATTTTTGTTGAAAATCTGAATCAATGAATTCTTTATTCAAACCTAATGAATCTACCACTAGCATCCCTATAGAATCTGATAATATTAATCAAGAAGACTATAGTATATTAGATATAGAAAGAAATCTACAAGATTGGACAATTCCCGATGTTCCAAACAATCAAATATATAAAATCTCAACTTTTTCTTCTAAATTTTCATTCCTTACAAATTACACAATTAAAACAGTAGAGAAAACTATTAGTTTAAATAATGACTATGAATCATTACATCTCTTAACAAAAAAGGCTATTGATCAACACAAAAAGTAAAATTATTCTTTTATTCATATTGGATTAGTACAAGTAGCTATAAAGCCACTCACTCGAAACGGCTTAAATACCTCAGTATTGCTTTGTCTAAGAGACGGAAGACATTATAACTTTCATGATTCATTACTTGGAATGGTAGAATCCAGCTTGTTCCAAGGACCGGTCTATTTTAACTGTTATCCCAATTATTCTTTATCATTATTTGATGGTAACATTTTACACGCCTTAATACTAAATATTAAAACAAATGGCTATCAAATGATGAAAGGGTCACATGCTTTAACAGTAGTTTACAGGATTCATTATAAATTAATGAAAACAACATTAGAACCACAAGCTTTAATTACTAGCCCTAAAGGATATACATTATTATTACAATCTAGCACACAAAATTCTAGTATACAAATTCCTAAACAAATCAATTGGAATCAAGTCACACTTCCTAATGAATGGCAATTAGAAAATATCACTCCAACACCCAAAATAGAAAATAATTCTAAAGATAATCTCGAATATATAGATCAAAAAACGGATGGGACGGTTCAAATAGCTTTTCAGCCTTTCAGAAGATCTTTCTCACATTATTCCTCTCCAGCACCTTCCAGTTATCATACACCCAGATCTATTCTTACATCAATTTCTAGAAATAAATCTCAAAATTTTGACACCAGATCTTTTGATACTAGATCCCAAAATCTTGACACCCAGATTCGAGGGATCATTCCTGGAAACTTTATTGATACACCAGTATATGCTATTAGGAATCCTGATAGAGCATCTACCTCCCAAAATCCTGAAAAAGAACCCTCTTCTCCAACGTATTCTCAAGTAGTTGGAGATGATGCCCAAATATATACCCTGAATAAAGAAGAATTTAAAATTAACAAAGAATATCTCAAACAAGATTATATGAAAAAAGAAAATAGTCACAAAAGAATAATATTTTTCTCAACCTTTACAAAAATAGAAAGAGATTATATTCAAGAAAGATATTACGAAGATTTAGAGAAAATACAGATCAATATTCCTTTCTTTACATGGTTTGAGATATATAAATCAAACCAATTATCTACCATAAACAGGACTGCTAATCAATGGATTAAATGAGAAAATAACCAAATTATTTATGAAGAATATCCCCCTTTTGAAGCCATCAAGTACAATCAAAGGAATACTCAAATTCTGGCTACACCAATAAAAAAACATAATAATGCAAATACTGAAAAAAACCTTGATAATATAATACAACAAAACAATTATACTAATTTATATTTAAAAATCATGGGTAAGCAATTAGAAAGGATTGAAACCCAAATATCTCCTATAAAACCCACTATTAAAAAAATAGAAGAAACTCCCTTATTTGTTCCCCACGAAATTCCATCCCATTTAAAATCAATATTTTCCAAAAACAAAAATGATTTATTGGAACAGATATCTAGTAAATTAGAAAAATTAACTATTAGCAACACTGCCACCACCTCAAAACAACCACATATTAATGTATTAAGCAAAATAGACTCACCCGTAATATCTGACTCTGAAATTAGTAATATTGAAAACCAATTTAAAAATCTAGATTTACAGATAAACAAGATTAGAGGAGATCATGTTAATAACTTTTCGGCTAGAGATTCAAAACATCATGTCTCTATTACTCGTAATTGGTATCCCAGACCTACTCCACCGGATATGCAATTCGAGGAAAGAGAACATATAGTAAGATCAGCCTTCGCACCAGATGTATTATACGAATGGAATATAGACGGATTATCTGAATACGAAATACTAAATCATTTTCAAGAAATGATTATGGTAGCCAACGTCTATAAAAGTAACAGAAAAAACTGATCATCAGGTAGCACACATTATTGTTACAGGATTTACTGGCCATCTAAAGGGTTGGTGGGATCATTATCTTTCATATGATGAAAGGTCACGTATATTAACAGCCTATAAATATGATGAAAATATGCAAATAATTAAAACGGAAAATGATTTACCCCTAGAAGATGCTGTCAATACATTAATATATGCATTAACTAAACACTTTGTAGGTGATCCCGTTCAATTTAAAGAAAGAACTAGTGATTTATTGATTAATCTTAAATGCCCTCAATTATCTGATTTCCGTTGGTATAAAGATGTATTTCTAACTAAAGTTATGATCAGAAATGATTGTCAACAGCCATACTGGAAAGAAAAGTTCATAGCCGGACTTCCATATTACTTCGCCCAAAAGGTACGAGAATCATTATTAAGATCAGACGGTACTATTGATTTTCATAATCTTACATATGGTGATATAATAAGTAAGATTAATAGAACTGGATTAACTATGTGCAATGATTTAAGATTAAAAAAGCAAATGGAGAAAGAAAAGAAGTTTGCTAGAAAAGAATTAGGTACTTTTTGTGAACAATTTGGTTACACTCCTTTATTAGCCCCCTCAAGAAGACACAAAAAGGGAAAAAGAGTTTATAATAATTATTCCAATAAAAAATGAAAATACAGAAAACCTTATAAAAAGACAAAAGAAAAACAAATATATAATAAGCCACTAAAAAATCCTAAAAAGACTAATAAAAAGAAAAAGCAGATTGTTTGTTATAAATGCGGAAAAATAGGACATTACAAATCAAACTGTAAAGTTAAACAACAAATTAATGAATTAGATATATCCGAAACATTAAAAGATAAATTAATAGACATTTTTATAATAAAATCAAGTGAAGATGAGGTTAGTTCTTCAGAAGAAGAAGAAATTTATCAATTAAAAGAATCAAGCTTTTCAGAACAATCTTCCGATAGTGAATTAGAAGAAGATGAAGTATATATCTGTAATTGTCTAAGTAAGGATAATTGTATTTGTAACAAAACCATTAATATACTTTCAAAACAAGAAGATATTATATTAGAATTAATAGACAAAATCAACAACCCTCAAGAAAGAAAAGATTATTTAGAAAAATTAAAAGATACATTTAATAATCAAAATACTACAATAACTTCATCCTCAACACCTTACAATTTTTCAGAAATAATAAGTAGATTTAAAACTGACAAACAGAAAATTACGATTCAAGATATACAACAAGAAATCAATGAGATAAAACAGGAAATTAGAAATTTAAAAACATCCAATCTTAAATTAGAAGTTTCAAACGAACAACTATTACAAGAAATTATATTATTAAAAATTGAGAAAAATGGGAAAAACTTCCATGAAGAAAAACATAATATTGAACAAGGAGAATGTTCAACATTAGATGAAACGGACAATTTCATTAATATTCTTAATAAGATAAATTTTTAAAAATGGTATGTTGAAGTAACAGTTTCAATTAATCAAGAATTCTCTTTTACTACAATTGCTCTATTAGATACAGGAGCAGACTTAAATTGTATACAAGAGGGATTAATACCTTCTAAATATTTTGAAAAAACAAGAGAAACATTATCCCAAGCCAATGGAACAAAATTAAATATAAATTATAAATTATCCAATGCACATATATGTAATAATGGACTTTGCTTTAAAACAACATTCATCTTAGTAAAAAATATTAATACCAAAGTAATTTTAGGAAATCCCTTTCTTGCACTACTTTACCCTTTCTCTGTAACAGAAGAAGGAATCTCTACTAAAATACTTGGACAAGAAATATAATTTAAGTTCATATTTCCCCCAGTACCAAAAGAAATTAACTCTTTAAAGAAAATTTCATTAATCAGAGAAATTAATTTCTTAACAAAAAATAAAATTAGAAGAAAGGAAAACCAAATAAACTTCTTAAAACAAGAATTAAAATATAAAAGAATTCGAGAACAGTTAAAAGACCCATTATTAACCCAAAAAATTGATAATTTCAAAATTACAATTGAAAATGAAATATGTGCTAACCTACCCAATGCCTTCTGGAATAGAAAACAACACATAGTTGAATTACCCTATGAAAAAGAATTTTCTGAGAAAAACATTCCAACTAAGGCTAGACCTATCCAAATGAATAACGAATTACTAGAATATTGTAAAAAAGAAATTAATGATTTAAAAACAAAAGGATTAATAAGGAAAAGTAAATCACCATGGAGTTGTGCTGCCTTTTATGTCCAAAAACAGGCAGAATTAGAAAGAGGAGTTCCTCGTTTAGTAATAAATTATAAACCTTTAAATAAGGTATTACAATGGATTAGATACCCAATTCCTAATAAAAAAGATTTATTATCCCGATTATATAATGCTACAATATTTTCAAAATTCGACATGAAAAGTGGGTTTTGGCAAATCCAAATCGCTGAAAAAGATCGGTATAAAACAACTTTCACAGTCCCCTTTGGACATTTTGAATGGAATGTTATACCCTTTGGATTAAAAAACGCCCCTAGTAAATTTCAAAATATTATGAACGAAATCTTTACTCCATTCACTTATTTTTCAATAGTATATATAGATGATGTATTAATATTTTCTTCATCTATTGAACAACATTGGAAACATTTAAATATCTTTGTTCAAGTTATCAAACAAAATGGATGAGTTGTCTCCTCATCAAAAATAAAACTATTCCAAGAGAAAATTAGATTCCTTGGACATGAAATTTATCAAGGAACTATTACACTAATTAGTAGAGCAATAGAATTTGCTGATAAATTTTCAGATGAAATAAAAGATAAAAATCAATTACAGAGATTTCTAGGAAGTCTCAACTATGTTGTAGATTTTTACCAATCTCTCAGACCATTATGCAAACCATTATTTAAAAGATTAAAAAAGAATCCACCTCCTTGGACAGAAAAACATACTAGTATTATAAAACAGATTAAAGCTCATATTAAGAAATTACCATGCTTAGGGCTTCCATCTCCTCATACTTTTAAAATTGTTGAAACAGATGCCTCTGATATAGGTTACGGAGGAATTATGAAACAAAAATTATCATCCAACTCGGAACAAATAGTTCGATTCCATTCAGGATGTTGGAATCCTACTCAAAAGAATTATAGTACTATTAAAAAAGAAATTTTAGCTATTGTATTATGTATTTCTAAATTTCAAGATGATTTGTTGAATCAAAAGTTTTTGCTTAGAATAGATTGCAAATCAGCCAAGAAAGTTTTAATTAAAGATGTGAAAAACCTGGCTACCAAACAAATATTTGCCAGATGGCAAGCTATATTAAGTATTTTTATTGAGCATATTAAAGGAGAATCTAATTCTCTTCCTGATTTTCTATCCCGAGAATTCTTACAGGGAAAATCATGTCATCTTCAAAGTCCAAAATAAAGTCCAAATCTTCATATGCACGGCCGCCATCTCCTCCCTATCCTTCACCTTGTCCTTCTGCAACTCCAAGACCTTATACGGTATTGGGATCATTACCACAAAATATTAGACCCTCTTACAATCCATTTTCACCATTAGCCTCTCCAAAATTACCAACCTATTCCAAAGCTGTTTCTCCTCCTTCTCCTTCCCAAATTATTAATCCTCCATTATTATCTCAACCTTCTTCATCTCCTATTATTATCAAATCTCATTGGCATCCGGTCTTTCCTATTGAATCTGAAATACAACATCTGTCTGACCCTCAGAAATTACTTGATGCCTTTCTCCTACCTGACTGGCATTATGTTCCACAAAACATTAAGAAAACCCAGCATTTTTATGAATTTATATTAGTAGATACTGACTCAATTATTCTCTCAGAAATTCCTTGTTCCCTTCAAACTCAACCTTCTCCACCAGCGTCTCCAATTATTGTCTTTTATAAAGTCACTATTAAACAAGTTCTCACCCTGGAACAATGGGGAAAAAATCCCTACTTGACAAGAAAATTCTCTCATCTCTATGATCCTCCTTATTATGATTATTACGATTACCAGCAAGTATGGACAAAAATGTTTTTAAAACAAAACAAAAATTTCCGTCATTCATGGTTCCTTCATTTTGATAAACTACAGGAAATTAAAACACTCCCGAAATGGTTCTCACTATGGTGGGAATATTATGGACCTGAACCTCTTCTCCTTCCTCTTCCCCTTCAGGAAAGTCTCCAAAATTTCATCTCACAGAATGACAGCCCACCAGCATTAAACCATTGCTCACCCCTCTTGCTCTTCTTTCTCAAAACAAAATTAAATTGGATTATGAAATGGGAATACGTTATCAAACCTCATCCCTCTCTCAAAACCATTATGTTCCTAGCCCGTCAAGTTTCCATCAAATGGTGGGAAAAATACAATTATGATCATGTACTGAAGATGTTTTCAAAAGTTACCAAAGCTCCGGAAGTCTTAGTCCAGCGAAGCAGATTCCAAGCACAATTGGCATCCATTACAAACAAAAAGGATTTGAAAAAATTAGCTGAAGTAATGTCACAAATATCAGACAGTGACGATGAAGAAGAAGCACAACCCAGATTAACTCCACCACAGCAACCCGCATTATCATCAGCCCATCAGGCCTCTCCTTCTCAACAGGCCTCTCAATTTCAAGGCAACCAAGCTGCATCTCCTTCTCAAAATTATTCACCTTACCATCCGGTACAACTGATGGATTCTCAAGACCCGTTTGAACTGGAACTAGCAAATTATGATCCTCAGAATTTGTGACTACAAAAAAATTATTATCTGACTAACCAGAATGACATGCAGATATTATCCCTCTAAAAAGTTATTCGCGACAGATTATTGCCCAGCAAAGCGACAAATAATTCTGTACTAGATTACGTGTTATGTACTATGTTTGTTTTTAGCGTCGGCTGACACTGTTCTTGTCTTTAATGTCGGCCGGTACTGTGTTTGTCTTTAGCGTCGGCTAATACTGTTATTATAACGGCCGGTACTATTCATGTATTATTAAAGTTACTGTTTTAGTGTCTATATAAGGGGGGTTCACGAGGCAAGAAGGGCATTAAGAATTCTAATCTGATATCCCTTCCTCTCTCGCCCAAACCTCTCCAGTCCAAGTCCTGTCCTCCTCTCTTTGTAAATCTTCAATCATCCTTCCCTCATGTCTTCAGCTCCCAACTCCTTTGAGAATTAATCTCCTTGTAAGTATTATATTTTTAATGAATAAGTTTATTTCATATCTCTTTTCTTTAATTTTCCTCATGCATATGGTCAGATATACCGCCTGCCTACTTTGCTATCATGCATATGGCCGGTCTTACCGCCTTTAATTCTTAATAATACATTATATTCTACTAATACCTTATTATTTTATATCTGGGACACGCCTTTGGTATCAGAGCCATTGGTGATAGTATTGTTATTACTATTTTATTTTATTGCTTATTTTATTGCTATTGATATTTCTATATAATATATATATATATATATATAATAGTATATAATATTGTAGTTATAATATATTGTAGTATATTATAATATATATTATAATTGTATTATAGAATATAGTGATATATTATATTATAGACTATGGTGATATATTATAATATGTGATATGTTATATATTATAGTATATTATAATATATAGTGATATAGTATTAATATAACTATTAATACAATAGACTATAATAATATAAGATTTTAAAATTTAATATTATATTAATTAGTAATTTATCATATAATACAAAATTATTTTATATATAATTATATATTATATATAAAAATTATATACAATATAAAAAATTATAATATATGTATATATGAACCGGTCCGATTCGGTCTAAACCGGTTTTAGGAAAAGAAAAACGGGAATTGGACCAATTTTAAGAAAAATAAAACTGGTACCGGACTGAACTAAACTCGGTACCGAACCAAACCCAACGGTTCAGTCTGGTCTGGTCCGGTTTATCGGTGCACTGATTTTTTTTTAGATCCCTAACCTTGATTAAGAAAATTTAAGGGAGCATAGAGGAAGCAGCCATCAAGGAGTATGGCTATGAACCCACTCAAGATATTACGACTGAATGTGGAAGCAACTATTTGGGGTGGTAGTGCTTGAACATAGAAGAAGTAACTGCTAGTGAGTGTGGGTGATTATTGTTTTTTGGAATGGAAATGCTTAAATAGAGAAGAGGAAGCAGTTAGCAAGAAGAGGAGGGAAGAACAAAGAGGAAGCATAGATTAGGTCATGGGAAGGAAACTTGGGTACCAATAAGAAGAGGAACAGAGAAGAAGTAGATTGTCGCTGTTGAGAAATGGAACTGGGTTAGGTCACGGGAAGTAGAGTGGTGAGAAGAGGAACAAAATTAGGTCACAAGAAGTGAGAAGTAGTGTAGTGCCTTTCATTTCTCTTCCTTAATCTTTTAGTCATTTTACTCTCCTCCAATGTAGTTGGTGTGACCGGTGTGTTCAAACAAGGGCTTCATAATAGAATCATGTAAAATGAACATGATATGAAAATAAAAAATGCTGGATGTAATCGACCATAGGACAACCGGCTTGGAATCGCTGATGTGGTAGGCATGTCACTAATGAAATGACCGTGTTTTAGCTATTTTTTTAAAACCAAAACGGTGTGTTTTCAATGTTATCCCTCTCCCCCTCCTTCATATAATTTTTTTATCTTTTTTTCTCTCTCCCTCTCCATTTTCCCTCTTTAACTTTGTTTCTATGAACCTGCCGACCTCCCTCTCCGCTTTCAAGAACAACACTTGTCCTCTTCCTCTCCATCTATCCAGTTAGTAACCTTAAGTTGGAGAACTTTTGGAAACTTTAGGAAAATTTCTGAGGGCAAAAACAAAAGAAAGAAATCGTGGAAATGGATTTGAGAGAAACTTGTTAAACATGAAATCTAAAAAGGGAGTTTGTCTTCGTTGGAGGAGAAATCATCCTCTTCATCTTCCTTTTTTTTTTTCTTTTTTTTTTTTTCCCTTACATAATATGTGCTTTGACGAGAGAGTAGAATTTGAGGAAAAGAAAGCGAAAAGAAGATGTGAAGTTCAATCCCTAGCTGGTGTTCTTCAAGAGAGAATGGAATCGGAACTAGCCTTTCCTGGTGGGTTTCGCCATTACTGGAACCATCATCACCAAGTTCTCTCTCGATCTCCCTGAGGAATGACTCTTGTTTATTAGTTTATGGCCTCTCCTTCATCCATCAGATGAACTTTGCATCCTAGGATCCGTAAGAGGACCTCTTGTCTGAGATTTTTGGGTTTAGGGTCTTGTTGAGCAGTTTCAGAGAAGGAAGTTTGCATGGGAGCAGGGCTTTTGGAGCTGCAGAAACCGAAACATCCCATCTCTACTGTTGTGGTTGCTTTTTTTAGCTTGAAGGTAACTGTGTTTGTCACATAAAGAAATCAAGAAGATAATACACAAGAAAAGAGAGAATGGTTCCATGATTTTTTATTTCTTTTGTTTTTTGTTTTCATAAGTTGTGCCACGTCCCCTGGTTATATCCCATTTGTGCAGTAGCGGTTGTCTGTAGAAAAACTCTATAAAAATATGAGCCTCCACCTGTCTTTGAGTGCATTTTAGTATATTTTAATTTTTTTTAAAATATTTAAAAAAATACAAATTCATTAATTGTAATTTTTTAAACATCTAAAAAGATAATAAAAAAAATAAATACATTTATAGCGGTGGATTTGACTAATTTGAGGGACAACCTAACATTTTTCAAAAAATATTTTCCATTTTCTTGGAATATAAATTCTTTCTATTAATAAATACTTTTTATATTCCTAATTTCTTATTCTTTGATTTTTATGTTTTCTGCAGACTCCTGCGAAAGTCATCTCCTCTCTCACACTTCACCTCATCAATCTCCTCCTCTGTGTAAACCCTAACCCAGAATTTCTTCCTAATTGAGGGCAATCCCGTTCAATCGGAATCCATATCCCTTGATTTCCACCGAAAGAACCCCCAAATTTTTCCGTAGAATTTCTCCCGATTTACAATGAACCACTCCCTCTCTCCTCCACCTTCCCCCGCCTCCTTCGACGGCGGAGGCGGCGCTGAAGATGACGCTGCATGGTACGGAAACATCCAGTACCTGATTAACATCTCGGCCATCGGCGCCTCGTGCTGCGTCTTCATCTTCCTCTTCGTGAAGCTCCGCAGCGACCACCATCGGATCCCGGGCCCCACCGCACTCGCCGCAAAGCTTCTCGCCGTCTGGCACTCCACCCGTCGTGAGATCGCCCACCACTGTGGCGCCGACGCCGCGCAGTTCCTCCTGATCGAAGGCGGCAGCTTCGCGCTGCTCTTGCCCATCGCCGCGCTCTCGGTTTTCGTCATGCTCCCACTCAACCTCTACGCAGGAACTGCTCTACTCCACGACCAGTTCTCCAAAACGACGATTAATAACATCGAGAAAGGTTCGGCTTTACTGTGGGTGCATTTTCTTTTTGTCCTCGTTGTTGTCGTTTTGGTCCATTTTGGTATGTCTGCAATCGAAGAACGGTTAAAATTCACTAGGTTTAGGGACGGGAATGGGAATTTGAGTGATCCGAGTGCGAACTCGACAGCGATTTTCACTATAATGGTGCAGGGATTACCGAAAACTCTCGGGGACGATAGGACCGTGTTGCAAGAGTATTTTCAGTATAGGTATCCCGGGAAGGTATATAGGGTTATCGTGCCGATGGATTTATGTGCATTGGATGATTTAGCCACGGAATTAGTTAGTGTTAGGGATCAGATTTCTCGTCTGGTTGCACGAATTGACTCTCAGGTTTTTCATGGTGAGACCGAGGATGTCGAAAATGGATGGGGTTCGGTGGTGAGAAAAGGGAAGGTCTTGTGGAGTCGGATAAGGGAAATGTTGGGTTTCACCGACGAAGAGTGGCTGAGAAAGTTGCAAGAGTTAAGAGCTGATTTGGAGACTGAACTGGCAGCTTACAAAGAAGGCCGAGCCCTGGGTGCGGGCGTGGCGTTCGTGATGTTTAAGGATGTTTATACAACGAATAAAGCTGTTCAGGATTTTCAGAATGAGAAGAAGAGGCGTTTTGGGAAGTTCTTTTCCATTATGGAATTGCGTCTGCAGAGGAGCCAGTGGAAGGTTGAGCGGGCTCCCTTGGCGACTGATATTTATTGGAATCATTTGGGATCAACAAAGCTCCAGTTGAAGTTGCGGAGAGGGTTTGTAAACACGTGCTTGTTGTTGATGCTTTTGTTCTTCAGTTCTCCTCTGGCTGTGATTAGTGCTGTGAAGAGTGCTGGACGAATAATTAATGCAGAAGCCATGGATAATGCCCAAGTGTGGTTGGCTTGGGTGCAAAGCTCAAGCTGGCTTGCTAGCCTTATCTTTCAGTTCCTGCCAAATGTTATTATATTTGTGAGTATGTATATAGTAATCCCATCAGCTCTTTCATATCTCTCCAAGTTTGAACGGCATCTCACTGTGTCGGGGGAGCAAAGAGCTGCTCTTCTGAAGATGGTTTGCTTCTTCCTGGTCAATCTCATTCTTCTGAGGGCCTAGTTGAATCATCCTTAGAGAGTGCAATTCTGAGTATGGGACGGTGCTATTTGGATGGTGAAGATTGTAAGAGGATTGAGCAATACATGAGTGCATCATTCTTGACGAGATCATGCCTTTCCTCTCTTGCGTTTTTGATCACTAGCACATTCTTGGGTATATCTTTTGATCTGTTAGCTCCAATCCCTTGGATTAAAAGGAAGATTCAAAAGTTTAGGAAGAACGATATGCTCCAGCTTGTCCCAGAACAAAGTGAAGAGTACCTGTTAGAACATCAAGAAATAGATGGTCTTAGGACACCATTGATGCCTGAGAGTATGTATGACAGTCCGAGATTCAATGGAGATGATCTACCGGGGCAAGATCTTTATGTGTATCCAATCAACCGAACATCAGCCGCACCCAAGCAGTCATTTGATTTTGCACAGTATTATGCATTTAATTTGACAATATTTGCCCTGACCATGATTTATTCTTCATTTGCTCCACTTGTGGTCCCTGTTGGTGCAGTTTATTTTGGCTATAGGTATGTGGTTGACAAGTACAACTTTCTGTTCGTATATAGAGTCCGGGGTTTTCCTGCTGGCAATGACGGGAGGTTAATGGATACTGTGTTGTCTATCATGCGGTTCTGTGTAGATCTTTTCCTGCTTTCAATGCTCTTGTTCTTCTCAGTCCAAGGGGATTCGACAAAACTGCAAGCTATATTCACGCTTGGGTTGTTAGTAATGTATAAACTATTGCCTTCCCGTAATGATGGTTTTCATCCAGCTCTATTAGAAGGCATACAAACTGTTGACAATGTTGTAGATGGGGCAATAGATTATGAGGTATTTTCACAGCCCAAGTTTGACTGGGATACATACCATACGTGAGTGGAGCTGTTACACATTGTAATTAGTTAGATGACTTACGCAGATCCGTCTCTGTTGGCCTTACTGAATCTGGGGGAAAAAAGTAAAGAAAAATTATTTCTCTGGTGTTCAATATTGTAATTGCATCACTGATTCCTTTTTGGAATATATTGTAAAAGTTTCCCCTAGTTTCTTGCTGTCTGAAATGAATGCAATATAAATTATGACTTTGTTTTGCAGCCAACGCTATATTTAAAGCAGCTTTATTGAAGGTACACGATTGGATTAGTTGCTTTCCTATTATTCCTTTCAATTAGCAATGTCGTTGTTTTCAACTGCTAAAAAACAACTGCCAAGGACATGCGATCATATTCATAGGGTTCAATTTTGCTGATCGAATTCGTACTAGCTATTACAAGTGGCTTCATGGAAGTAATAATCCCTTCTTTGGGACTTGGTTGAATCTACTAAAGATTGTAGTTTTGAGTAGTTTAATTATAAATGCTTGGTAACTAAATGGCTTGTCAGGAGGTTAATGTTGCTTTTATCGTGCAAGGCACATGGGTATTCGACATGTCTCGAGCCATTGCTAAAGTCTGATTGTTTCTTAGGCTCAAATGCTCAAAGCTTTTGAGACTTGATTGGGTGGCACAATGTGCTTGTGCATGTATCTAATGTGGATTGGTTTAGTTCAATAGAGAATTCGGATGATCGGATGGGTCTGGCGAGGTTCCATTTTATATTTACAAAATATATGATGTTTAGTTTACACCTAGTTTTAGTTAATTACGTTCCCTTTATGTTGTTACTATATGGGGATCCAACATGGATGAGGATTCCTTATAATTTTTTCCTTTTATCTAAGCACTTAGCAGTTTTGAGAGATATAATCATTGGTATCCTCACTGCTCAAAGGGCATCATTTAATGTTGTGGAGTTCACAGACTCTATCTATCTCTCTCTAAATTCTAAATGTTTGGATAAAAAAAGAAAAAATTGTAGAGGAAAAGTGATCAGACTAAAGTTGATGCTTACATTGTACTTGATAGCCAATATGGGACCTTTTTTTGGTAATGACAATGAGAAATGCTTGGCTTATTAAGATATTTTATAAGGACAAATTGACAAATCTGTATGTGGTCATATTTTATTATATAGTAAATAATTTAATGTATCACATCAAATTACATCATATTATTAGAAATCGAGAGTGATGGATAGAGGACCTTTTGAAAAAAGAGGAAAAGAAGCACATAGTGCATGGCGATTGAAGGCATTATTATATTTTAATTATCACAAGTTTATGCTATATAACGTGCATGCTTAAAAGCAAACAACAGGATTAGAAAACGTCTCAATACTCCATGCAGCAGATGTGAAGGGGTTTCATGCAAATATGGCATGACATGCCTCATGATAGTCACCATGAAAAAGAAACCGTTGAGACATTCGAAATGACTGTTAGGAAATTTATAATTTATGTTCGAGAATGTTCTTTAAAAAAAAAATGGATGAGGAGTTCCATGACAAGTTGGTACAAAATTTCTTGGACGGAATGAAAAATAGGCAAGTGTGAGAAATAGAGAAAAACCAGGAGGTAATAATGCCAACTAGTCAATAGACATCCTATATCCACTCTTAACCAAGCAGATGCTGTTTCTTCCCTCACTCTAGCAGCCTCTACAAGCCAACGCTTCTCCACTTACAAGTAATTTCTCACTTTTCCAACTCTCTCTCTCAGAGAAAAATATGTGGCTAATCTTGAATTAAAGGATAGCTTTTATTATTTACCATTTCAATGAGAGATAAATAAAGAGAAAAGAGTTGAAATTAAGGGTCACAAGTAAGTTATTGTTTCACTTGCTTGTGGCTTTTTTGGATTTTTCTTCTGCATTTTGAGAGGAAGGTAGAAGAGAGTTATGCATCATTTAGCAGGAGGAAAGAGCAATCTTGTTGATTCAGGTTCAGAGACAAACAACCTTGTGTCTAGAGGCAACAATGATCACCCCCTTTGCCCGAAGCCCCGCCGGCTTGGGGCTGCCATACCTGAGTTTCTCAAGCCCCAGAGATGCAGCAAACACAGGTTTGATTGTTCAATATTACAAGTTTTTAGCTTTAAAGTTGTTGTCTTCCTTCATCTCTTACATTAACTGAAACATTAGTCCTGGTAAATAACAATGGTGATGCTCTTCTTCCTAACCAGCCAATTCAACACAGATGGACGTAAAGATATTCTGAACATAATTTCTGAAAAGGTAAGGACTCATCACACATGCATGCTGTTTTACCCCAACCCAGAATGTCAGAATGTGAATTTTAATCACTTTCTCAAGACTTTTGAAGACTGAAGTGTGAAGAAGTTGATCAATCAATTGGTTTGATATGGATCATGATTATGCAGAATACAGATGGAAGGGAAACTGTCTGCAATGGCTGTACACCATCATGTTTTCCGGGGTCTCCTCCGGGAAGAACGGGTAATCCTTTGGTTCATGATGTGCAGTTTGTTCATCAGATGGAACTTGTTTCACCATTTACGCGAACCAAGCTCTCCGATAAGTTTGGATTCACCTCTGCTTCCCCAATATGAGTTTCGGAAATAATGTGCAGCTAGCAGTTTGTGGAGAAAGAGTATGATAGTATTAGTACGACCAAAATGAGATAAAAACTTAAAATACCATTTTGATGGGAGTGTTTTTGGTAGTTTTTTTTTTTTTTTCCCCTTTTTTGTGGTATAACATGCATTGTGCCTTGTAAATATTATGAGATGAAGTGATGAACGAGTTAAAATGCACCTTGTACATGATATTGTCAAAAAAAGTTATCTATTTTTATTATATAGCTAGCTTTGAAGACTCTGTACGAGTCTTTGTGATTTTCTGGGATATACACGCCATATTGCTGTCAAATGAGACTTGAGAGGCCATTTTCTGCATTTCTTCACTGCTACATAAATTCCAACAATAATAGCATTTGTGATTTGATTTTTTTTTTAAGAATTTTTTTTATTTATCTCTGGGATTAGAGTGTTTGTTCGAGTTTTGAAAGTTGTTGGGTTTGATTTCATTAGTGTATTTAATTTTTGAATTTTTTTTCCATTTGCTTGGTTCAAAACTTTTATGCAGTCTATGGAGTTGGGTCATGTGTTTTTTCTTGCGTTCTTGTCTTGGGGATTTTGCCACTTGTGTTTGTGTTTTATGTTCTTGTGCTTGATTGTTGGCTTAATATTATTTGTAGTTTCAAGTTGATTATTCATCCACTTATACACACTCCCGCTTAAAAGTCATATAAACTTATATTGTTCCTATAAAAATAGTTTTCATTCACTAATATTATATACATATATATATATATATATATATTCATTTTTGAATAATGCTAGAGTTGTTCTTAGGATGCACAAGTACACGTACTCCCTTCGAATTTGGGTCTACAATTAAAAATTAAATTTTTTTTATATGAGTTCCCAATTTGCACAATTTTCTTTTAAAGAGATTGCGCAGATATTTCAAATTAAAACTATACAAATCATTTCTCATTCATCCATAAAGTCATAGACCAAAAATGTCGGAAAGAACATGTATTTTTACTATTAAAAACTAAGGTTGCGTTTGGGTAGTAGTTATTCTTAAGTACTCTGTAAATAATAGTAAAAAAATAATGATAGAATATTGAATAGTAATAAATAGTAGTGAAGATTAATAATAAAATAATGAATAGTAATAAAAAGTAGGTGAAAAGTAATAATAAAATAATAAATAGTAGTGAAGTATTATGAGAATAGTACCCAAACTAGGAATCATTCTCACATTTTCTAGTTGGGATTTGTGTAGTAATGGAAATTGCCTTCTAAATGGTCTTTCATCTTTTTCCCCATATTTCAGATTTTATCGGTAATAATTGTGAATATTGATGGGATTGTTTTGATTTTTGTATCAATTGTAGAAGTGCAAATCACATTGTGGGATTTCTCAAATTTCTTTTCCTTTTTTTCCCCTTAGTTTCTATCCAAATGCTTACTCAATAAATCTCAATTATTTCAGCTTGGCCTATTTTTTAATAATAAATGGTTAATTGGTTAGTTTTTGGTCCATTTTAGTAAGTTTAAGAGGATTTTGTTAAGTTCTGTTGTGCTTGGACCATGTCTATAATATTTTTAGGGGTTAATTCCCAGCTTTATAAAAAAGTTCCATTGTCCATCTATGGTACAAAATAGGGTTAATTAATTGCATAATAATGTGAGTTTTCACCATTTTGTAAAAAGTTTTATAGATTTTCAATTAAGAGTTTTAAAAACATCTATTTTTAAAAAAAGAAATACTTAAGCTATATTACGAAAATTATGGATGTCACTGATGAATCTACTGCTGCACAGACCAACACCACAAGTCATGCAGTTCTACCAAAGTCAAGGACTCTAAAGTTGGAACCATATATTGCCATCCTTGATTCTTGCTGTATATTTGTTTTCTATATAAATGATTTTCTTTTCTTGTACAAGTACTTACTTTATTAATATACAAGAGGTACACGTATTGTGTGTGACCGAAAACTCATCCAAGCACTTTGTTGCTACTTTATGGTACTAGAGCATTATACTTACGTCAATTTTTTTTTTTTTTTATGGCATCCTCAACCTCTTCGGTCTCCAACTTATCCACTTCTTCCATCTCCACAAACACCACATTTGTTGTCAATAATGTCAATCCTATCCCTATGAACATTCAGAACTTGGTGACGATCAAACTCACTAAGAATAATTATTTGCTTTGGAAGGCACAGGTTGTACCTTACCTGCACGGTTAGTAACTCTACGACTATGTCGATGGAAGTATCCTCTGTCCTCCGGCATTGATCCAAGGGACATCTTCAAGTGATGCTTCTCCAAGTCTCATCCCAAATCCAGTATTTGTACAATGGTTCCAACGTGACCAGGCTCTTCTTGATCTTTTTATGTCTTCACTTTCAGAAAGCATCTTAACCAATCTGGTTGGTCTAACAAATTCCTGCAATGTATTGCGACAAACTGTTAAGTTCGAGTTGTGCAAACAAGACTCAAACTTTCCACCATGAAGAAAGGTAATCTCTCCATTTCTGATTATTTTCAAAAGGTCATATCGTTTGCAGATACTCTAGCTGCTGTTGGAGAGACTCTAAAAAAAAAAAGAACTTGTTTCCTATTTGTTGGCTGGCTAGCTTGGATTCTTCCTATGATTCAATTGTCACTTCCGTATCCACTAGAGTGGATCCCATGTCTCTTGAAGAAGTCTTTGGACATTTACTGGCCTATGAACTCCGACTTTAACAACACTTTTCAGCTGAACTCTCCATTGGCTCAGTCCACATGGAACAATACTAGACGTGGTAGAAATTCTGGCTCTCAAAATCGTCAAGGAAATAGGAGCCGTGGCTGTAGTTGTGGAAGAGGTTACAACAACTATGGTCAATCAAGACCAACCTGTCAAGTGTGCGGCAGAATTGGTCATGTTGCTATCTCTTACTATCACTGTTTGGATCGTGCATATCAAGATCAAATGCAATATAGTCAAATGCAAGCTTTTCTCACCACTCAACAAGCTCATCTAGACCAAAATTGGTACCTAGATTCCGGATCCATAAATCACATTACCCATGATTTCAAAAGCTAAATATCAAGCCAAGTCCAACACAAGCACGTATCAAATCTAAGTAGGCGATGGCATAGTTTTGGAGATTGCTCACTTTGGGAAATCTCATTTGAAATCCACAAACTCTATTTTTCTTTTGAATAATGTCTTACATGTTCCTAGGATTAGGAAGAACTTAGTTTCTATTCAACAATTTACTGATGATAACAATATTTTTGTTGAGTTTCATCGTAATTATTTTTCTATGACAGACGAGCGCACGAGGAAGGAACTTCAACGAGGCAGGACTAAAAATGGGCTCTACCAATTTCTATCTTCACATTCCCTATAGACCTATTCACAATCCTTGACTTGTCAATGGGCTCATATGCCAGTTTGGCATGCAAGGCTTGGTCATCCTGCATATCGCACTATTTGTCACATTGTTTCAAAATTTGGTCTTCCTGTATCTGACAATAATGCTCCTGTTGTCTGCGATGCATGTCAACAGGGCAAAAGTCATCATCTTCCATTTAATTCATCTACTTTTCACTCTAATGGTCCTTTATATTTAATATTTCTTGATGTTAGGGTCCATCTCCTGTAATGTCAACTCTTGTGAATAAATATTTTGTCTCATTTGTGGATCATTTCAGAAAATACGTTTGGATGTTTCCTATTCCTGCTAAATTTGATGTTCTATCCACATTCAAATCATTTCAAAGGCATGTTGGGAGATTTCTTAATCGTAGAATAAAATCCGTTCATACCGATTGGGGTGGAGAATTCTGAAATTTGCATAAATATTTTTAGGATATTGGTATTCATCATCGTATATCTTATCCCCATACTTCCCTTCAAAATGGCACCGTAAAGAGAAAGCATCTTCATATTGTGGAAAATGGTTTTGCTCTCCTCTCTCATGCCTCTGTGCCCACTTGTTACTGGGACCACGCTTCCCAACTCGCTGTGTTTCAAATAAATTGCTTACCTACATCTCCCTTAGGTACGGTTTCTCCATTTGAAAAATTATACAATCAATCCCCTAATTTTTGGCAACTTCATGTCTTTGGGAGCGCTTGCTGGCCATATCTACGTCCATTTAATACCCTCAAATTTGATTACCGATCAAAGCAGTGTGTATTCCTTGGATTCAGTCCTCATCATCGTGGCTTTTAAATGCTTAGACCCCAGTTTTGGAAAACTTTTCCTATCACGGCATGTTGTATTTCCAAAAATCATTTTTCCTTTATATCTCCACAACAGTCGGTCTCTCCAAATGGATCACGTCCTCAATCATCCTCCATGCTACCACGATTTTTGCTAAACTTCACTCCCAAAAATTCCTCTCCCATCGTGTCTCATTCTCATGCTTCTAAAAATCACTCTCCTACTTCACGTCAACTTTCTATTGCCAGTCCTTTAGTGCCCCACATCTCTCCCTCCTCCACCGATAAACAATCTCAATCATACCATGCCCCACTTGATTATGTGTACAGCTTTACTTTCCATTTCAAGTCTCATGTAAGTTGTATTTGGGTAGTGAGGTATTCTCAGGTATTCTGTGAATAATAATAATAAAATATTGAATAATAATGAATAGTAGTGAAAAATATGTAAAAAATAATAATAAAATAATAAATAGTAGTAAGGTATTATCAGAATACTTGAGGTATTCTCAGTACCCAAACTAAGCCGATCCACTTGCTTCGGGATCCTCTCCAAACTCGGCAATAATTCCCTCTTCATCTGATTATGCTCCGAATTCGGCTTCTTCCTTATCTTTTACTCCACCAGAAACATCTCGCTCATTTCCAGCTGGTTCCCACTCTCCTACCGTATCCGACCATGCCTCTTCTTCAGCTCATTTACCTCCTGCTCTAGCTCAACACCTTCCTTCCGCTCGTACTCACCAAATGATCACATGATCACAACACAACATCATTCAACCAAAGAAAATCCCAGATGATATGGTTAGATATCTAATTACTAAGGCATTTCTTACTACTCATGCCTCTATTGTAGAGCCTACATGTTTTTCAGAAGCTGTTAAACATGCCGGTTGGAGAGACGCTATGGACTTGGAATTCAATGCTCTTATGAAAAATAACACATAGACTCGTGTTCCTTATGACTCTAGCTTGAATATTCTTGGTAACAAATGGGTGTATTGAGTTAAGACAAAATCTGATGACACTCTGGAACGTCTTAAAGCTCGTCTTGTTGCCAAATACTATCATCAACAGGAAGGCCTTGATTTTGATGAAACGTTTAGTCCGTTTATCAAACTGACGACTATTCGTTTGATTCTTATCTATGTCATTTCAAAGGGCTGGTCTATTCATCAGATTGATGTGCAAAATGCATTTTTGCGTGGATACATCACAAATGAGGTCTACATATTTCAACCTCTAGGTTATGTTCATCCTCAACTGCCTACTCATGTTTGTAAATTAAATAAGGTGTTATATGGCCTTATGCAAGCTCCTCGGGCGTGGTATTCTCACCTAAGTGACAAACTTATTGCACTTGGCTTCCATAACTCTCAGACAAACACATCTATTTTTATTCATCATGCTTCATACATCACTCTCTTTATCCTTGTGTATGTAGATGATATTTTCATCACCGGCTACATGGCTCATGCCGTTTCTTGGGTTATTGAATCTTTTGGTCGTGAGTTCGTCAAAAAGAAAATGAACAATTTGTATTATTTTTTAGGTGTTAAGGCCACACCCGTTCCGGATGGGCTCTTCTTGTCCCAAAGAGGTTACATTTTGAAGCTTCTCTCTCACACACATATGTTGGAAGCCAAGCCTATTACTTTACCAATGTCAACCTCTGCTCCATTATCTCTCTTTACTGGTTCTTGCATGTTCGGACCCCTCTCTCTATAGAAGCATGGTTGGCGCTCTCTAATACTTGTCTCTTACGTGCCCAGATATTTCATTCTCGATGAATAAGGTATGTCAATTTATGCATAATCCCACCGAGGTCCATTGGACGGCAGTTAAGCGTATTTTACGCTATCTCAAACAGACCATGAATCTTGGTCTCCTCCTTTCCGCTTTCTGTATATTCGGATGTTGATTGGGTCGATTGTCCCGACTATCAAAAGTCCACCAGTGGTTACTGTGTTTATCTTGGTTCGAATCTTATTTCTTGGAGTTCTAAGAAGTAACCTACGGTTGCTCGTTCAAGCACTGAACCTGAATATCGTGCCGTCACGCATGCCACTACCGAGGTCATATGGTTGCAATCTTTAGTTCGGGAACTTGGGATTTTTCTTGCTCACAGTCCAATTTTATACTATGATTATATTGGTACCACCTATTTAACTAGCAATCCGGTCTTCCATGCTCGCACTAAGCACGTTGAGATCAACTATTATTTCGTTCGTGAGAAGGTTCACCAACGTGCTCTTGATGTACGTTTCTTATCCACTAAAGACCAAATTGTTGATCTGCTTATGAAGCCGTTGGTTTCCACGCATTTTTCCTTTTTGAGGTCCAAGCTCAATGTTGTTGCACCGCCCATTGGCTTGACGGGGGCTATTACAAATATTATGGATGCCATTGATGAATTTACTGCTGCACAGACTGACACCACAAGTCATGCGGTTCCACCAAAGTCAAGGACTCTAAAGTTGGAATCATATATTGCCAAATAATTTATTCCTTGATTCTTGCTGTATATTTATTTTCTATATAAATGACTTTCTTTTGTTGTACAAGTACTTACTATATTAATATACAAGAGGTACATGTATTGTGTGTGATCGAAATTCATCCAAGCACTCTGTTACTATTTTAAGCTACAAAGGAATTGTATAAAAGTAAAATCACAAAGTGAAGTAGTTTGATATGGTACTTCAAATTATAAAATTACTTTTATAATAAATTAGATCTAATGTATCGTATATCAATTTATATATTTACTTTTGTTTAATTCATTTGTGTCTCTGGCACCTTTTCATGTTTTAAAAATAGTTTGTAGGATAGGCCATCCGGCAAATATAACATGCGTCAATCGATATAAACTCACATGCTTCATCTTAGTTCTAAATCAGCAGATCTATTACAAAATCAAAGATTATGCTAAAATATCTCAAGAATATTAAACAAATTTGAGAAAGATAAAACTTAAAACTTAAAATAATAATAATAATAATAATAATAAAACTGCAGTCTAGGGGAAGACTGCTCTCTTCGTCTTTCTCCTCGTTGGGCTTTGTTTGTGCGACAAGGTATTTTTAAATATTTTATTTTTAAATATTACTTAAATATAAAATAATTTTTAATTTCAATTTTTTATTTTTATCTAATTATTATCTAATTATTACAGTTTTTTCAAACTCAAAAAAAAAAGTACTACTTTTTTAAATTTTAAAACAAAAAATATATTAAAAAATTATATTCACTTTTTTAAATAATGTTTTAACTTTATATATTTTTATTTCACTTTTGGTTTCTCTTTTTAAAAATCCATTAAAATATCTAATTTTAAAATATTTCACTAGTATTTATAAATAGGCGCTTAGTAAAAAGAAATTTTTGAGATACTCACGTGTGCTTTTTCCTCACAAAAAACAAATTGCAAGCTGATATAGATGACTAATATAATATAATCTATTTTACGTTAAAACCTAAATACTAAAATACTCAAACAGCCATTGTTATTTGACTATTGGGCCAATTATTTTAATTTTAATTGTTTTAAATCTTTTACTTTGGATGTTTTCGACGTGAAAATTCTACTTATCATTCTTATATTATATATAATTTTTTAATTTCTTCTCTTACTAAATATATGATATATAGATAATGAGTAGAATAATTCAATTAATTTAAAAAAAATATTAAAAATAAATAAAAATAAATCTGATGTGTGATATGCAAAAATGATGAGTAATAAAATTCGTTCGACATATTTGTGAGATGAAAAATCATACTCATCATTCTCACACTATACATAATTTTTTAATTTTTATTTTTTTTCTTACCAAATATGTAATATATGGTTGATGAATAAAATAACTTAATTATTTTAAAAAGAATAAAATAAAAATAAATTTAAATAAATATAATATAGTATATGAGAATAATGAATAACAAAACAAATGTGAGATTCTCTAATCTCCTGCCATGTCATATATAAGCCACGTGTGCATCCACATATCAAAGGCATTTCTCATTAGGGGTGGTTTGTGGCCACAACAAATCCCACTAAGGTTGGCTACCACAAAAAAAAGGGTGGCCACCACAACAAATCTGGTTGTGGTTTTATTTTATTTTATATAAACTTGCTTTTGTTTTTAAATATATTCTTTTCTATTTTATAGATTGCGATACTTGTTGCGTTTAAATGGTTTATGAACCATGTGACGGATTCTATTATTGAATCAAACCAGTACACAAAGGAAGAATCAAAACAACCGAAATTAATAATACAAGAATGAAAAAGTCTATAAAAAAAAATTGGTATAATGGCCAAACTAGGATTATTTTTCGCACGAGAGATTCTATACAACAGTCACTATTTATTTTTACATCTCATATTTATAATTTTTTTTATAGAATGTGAGAGTATTTTTTATAAGATGTGAGGTGTGAGCTAATGAATAATAGCTGATGCATATAATTTTTCTTTTTATATAGAAAAAATCTACACAACCGCTTACTATTCACACAACTTCCACACACTACATTTTTTTAATTTTTATTATTTTTTTCTTATATCAAATATTTAATATATGAATAGTGAATAGAAGAATTGAATTAATTTAAAAAGAATAGACTCAAAATTTTTTTTTTAAATATTAAAAAATTTAAAAATTTTAAAAAAAATGAAGTGTGGAGGTTGGAGAGGTTGTCTTTCGTATATATCCAATTACTTTAGAAAAAGGTTTTTTTATTTTTTTTTTTAAGATTCTAAATGTTTTAATAAAACTTGATTTGGTATTATATATTAAATTATAAAATTATTTTATTATAAAAAGATTAGTATTTGCTATAAAATCAAAAATTCTATATGTTTGGTTTGTTTTTGTAGATGAAATGAGATAAAATTTAAAAATTTAATAAAATATTATTAAAATATATTTTTTTAATATTATTTTTATTTTAAGATTTAAAAAATTAAGTTGTATATTTTATTTTATGTAAATGATTGTGAAAACAAATAAAACGAGCTTAATTTTACAAAATATTTAGTTTAAATTAATTTAGTATTAATTTAACAAGGCTATTTTCCCGCGCCCACTGTTTAATTCGTGCTGTTTTGCATTTCTCACGAGTCATGAGTCATAACTTGCAGAACTGAGAAAAACAAAAGAAGTGTGGGGACAAAACACTCACCCAGAAAGTCCAAAACTACTACACTACATACCTTTTTGCACTCGCAGAGTCACAGTTGCAAGATCCTCCCCACCTCCATCACCAACCCCCAACCACTCTCTCCGGGAACCGAGCCAGAAAACCCCAACCCAGAACGCATTTTCTTCTTTTTTGTAGTTTCCAGGATCTGTGTAGTGGGGTTTCCCCACTCTGTATTTCCCAATGCATGAATCTTTCTGGCGTTCCCAACCCAACAACATGTTCTGTTTCTTTAAACTTCTCCTCCTCCTCCTTATCTTCTTGATCTCTTTCTTGGGTGCCCATTGCTCCAGCCTTGGCGGCCGCATTTTCAGCTTCAATATGCATCACCGCTTCTCTGATCCGGTCAAGAAATTTTCCGAGACTGCCGGATCAAGGCTCTCTCCGGCCCCCGCGAAGGGCAGTATCGAGTACTACGCTGATCTCGCCGACCGTGATCGCATCCTCCGCGGCCGCAAGCTCTCTGAACTCCACGAGCCGCTTGCTTTCTCCGACGGCAACTCCACCCTCCGTATCAGCTCCCTGGGATTGTATGGTTCTATGCCTGTTGTGCTGTAATCTGTAATTTCTTTGTTGATCTTTTTTGATCTTTTACCTCTCGTTTTTTTGGGGTTTTGTGGAGGTTTTGTTCAGTTTGCATTACACGACGGTGCAGTTAGGGACGCCCGGAGTGAAGTTTATGGTAGCGCTGGACACTGGGAGTGACCTGTTTTGGGTTCCCTGTGATTGCAGCAGATGTGCCCCTACAGAGGGCACAGTTTATGCTTCTGTATGTTCTCTTTCTCTCATATTTAAGCCCTGAGAATATTCGTTTCTTTTTTTTTTTTTTTTAATGGGGAGGGGCAATAAATTATTTGATTCCTTGGAGAAGTCAAGAGATTTCTATAGTATTTGGGGGTCTGATTTGATTCTTGACTAAGCGATAAGCCTTCTTTCGTACCCATGAGTGTGTTTAGGGTGGAGAATACTAGATTAGGTAATATCTACGTTTTGCTTTCAAAACATTGTTGAAGGCACATTGAAAAAAGTTTGGAAAAAAATTCTTTTCTTTTATTTTCTTTTTTCACTTGTAAAAAAAAAAAAAAAAAAGATTCTCCCTTCTGTTTTCTTTTCATGAGTGCTTTTTTGCTGCTCTTCCATTGATTTTCAATGAAAGCAAGTTACTCTACAGGATTTTGAGCTTAATATATACAATCCTAAAGGGTCGTCAACGAGCAGAAACGTTACTTGCAACAACAGTCTGTGTGCACACCGTAGTCGATGCATTGGAACATTCGACAATTGCCCTTACATGGTCTCTTATGTCTCAGCTGAAACATCTACATCTGGGATATTGGTAGAGGATGTTCTGCACTTAACAGCAGAAGATAGTTATCACGAACTTTTTGAGGCATACATCACATTTGGGTGAGTTCTATGATTAGCTCAACTTATCTGAACTCTTAACCCTATTCCGGCACCATTATTTTGATGAGTGCTTATTGGAATGTTCTTATTTTCCCATTTCTTATTCCCCCATTTCTCCCTCCCGCACACCTATTCAGAGATTAAGATACAACATGAATTCTACAGCTGTGGGCAGGTTCAAAGTGGTTCATTTTTGGATGTTGCAGCTCCCAATGGTTTGTTTGGGCTTGGCATGGAGAAGATATCAGTTCCTAGCATTTTATCTAGCGAAGGTTTTACGGCAGATTCTTTCTCCATGTGCTTCGGACATGATGGAATTGGAAGGATCAGTTTTGGAGACAAGGGTAGTCCTGATCAAGAAGAGACCCCTTTTAATCTGAATCCATCACAGTAAGTGGTAATTTCTTTGTTACTTTGTGCCAATTGTTAATCAATCTAGATTGATTATGTTTTCTCTGATAGAGGGTTTTTATCTAGGTCTTTTTGTCTTTTATTGTAGCCCCAACTATAATATCAGTGTTACTCAACTTCGAGTTGGCAAAACTCTAATTGATGTGGATTTCACTGCTCTTTTTGACTCTGGGACCTCTTTTACATACTTGGTTGAGCCAACCTATGCCAGGCTTGCAGAGAGTGTAAGCATGTAAAATGATTAAATTTATTTTACTTGCTTTTTATACATTATATATGTATCGAGTGCTGGAACTTAGCAGTTTTATATTCTTTGCCAGTTCCATTCACAGGCACAAGATAAGCGGCATCCGCCAGATTCAAGGATCCCTTTTGAATATTGTTATGATATGAGGTTCCATTTAGTTATATCCATACTTCAGTTTGGTTTCTACCCTCCATATCTGAAGCTTTTCTTTATTGTGGGCAGTCCTAGGGCCAATGCTAGTTTGATACCTAGCATGAGTTTAACCATGAAAGGTGGAAGTCAATTTGCCATCCATGAGCCCATAATAGTCATCAACAGTCAGGTACTGTTTTGATTTAGTTTTTGTTTGGTACTTCAGTACTATTTTATTTTTGTTTATCTATACCTAATACAAAATATCTTTCCTCCAATTGATATGCACAGACTGAACTTGTTTATTGCCTTGCTGTTGTCAAGAGCAGAGAACTGAATATAATTGGACGTAAGTCTTCTATATTACATTTGACAAATTCTCACAATGAATTGGGTGCACGTTATATTGCTGCATGTAACTCAAGTACAAACCTGGGCGAGGTTAGTGTCTGGGAGATCTTGTAGTACTGAAAATTTAACTGACCAAATAACAGGCATATACAGGGTTTATTTTTTGCATAGTACCCCGTAGTAATTATTGATGAGAGGTCCATGTTGGGTTTCCCAATGAAACTAACTAGAATCTTGATCTCAATTAGGATCAGGAGTATGCTTCCTTTTGTTTATCTATTTCTCTATGAACTCTCTGCTTGCTTATAATTCAGTAATTTCCTCTACATGCAGAAAACTTAATGACTGGTTACCGTGTTGTATTTGACCGAGAAAAACTTGTCTTGGGCTGGAAGAAGTTTGATTGTAAGTGTTGCTCTCACGTATGCTTATATTGTTCTTTCAGGTTTTGATCTATAACCTTCTCAACCACCCTTTGGGCCCTTATGCAGGTTATGACAAAGAAGATCACAATATATCTCCAACAAAGCCTCACGGTACCACGGTGCCTCCTGCTGTTGCCGCTGGACTAGGTAACTCCTCTACTCCAGAGTCTACAAAAGAGACCGGGAATAGTTCCCATGGTTCGGCTGCATGGCCATTGTTCTGTAGTCATACTTCTCTGACTTACTTCAAATTTCTCATTACATTGTTTCTGCTGTTGTAGCTTTTCTATGATCATTTTTTTTTTCTATGATCATTTTTTTTAATACCAATTTTAGTTTCTCGACTGTAGTAAGATTCATATCCTTGTATCATATGTTGATATAATTCGCCCCCCTTTAAGATTCCCCTTTTACTCTATATTTGGGTTCCCATTACACTTGCTCATGGGTATGCCAGAATATCTCTATCCTGTCTGGTGTCTGCGGAATGTGGACATGGTGCACATTCACAAAATTAATACAAGTATTTTCCCAATTGTTATCATTATCATATGACTTTCATCATCTAATGAAATCATCAGATGATGGACTCATATGCCTTAAAACTTCATCCCTTCCTTAAAAAAAATCAGATACAGATGTTTCAGTGGCCTTTTACTTTCCGTCTGATGATCCTTCTTGTGCAGTTAGATGTCCAGAGAATTCAAAAAAAAAAAAAAAAAAAATTGCCATTTTGTCAAAATTGTTTTTTTTTCTTCGTATTGTGATTTTGTTTTCCATTCTATAATTACTTTTAGGACTGACTGTCATTTGGATGTGATATTTACTCCTTAAATTTCTGCCGACTGCCGGCTATCCACCGTAGATTGTCATCAAACATATGAAAGTCTCTGTAAAATTAGCACCAATTACGGTCAAGTAAACCCTTTCACGTAAAGGGACCATCATTATCATTAGGTAGTGGGAGTGCCGCAGTTTTGGACCTCTCTTTAAGCTAAAGTAGAGTTTTTGAAAAGAGTAATGTTAGAGAGAAGTCATTGTAGCAGTGCACACTTTGTACTCATTGCATGGCTGCTTCTAGTTGATTATTCCCAACACTCACTTAGGCAATGTATCAACCTTCCTTCAAGTTCTTATCTGCTAATATTTATTAGTTGATATTAGTCGTAAATGTTTTTATTATCTATATGAAATTTTTTAGCAGTATAAATCCTTAATTAATGTTATAGACTTGAACTTGAGGGTCTCAATTGTGTGAGAGAAAATGGGTCTTACAATATCTATTGCTGGCTGTAATATTAAATGAGATATGATATTTACAGTTGTTGAGTATGTAAGTACTGTACAATCTCTTTATAAAAAAATGAGTAAATATTAAATTTACATGAAAAAAATGTTAATTTTTTAATAGTAGATTTTATTCTTTTTCAAAACTATTATCTAGTACTTACACTCTACGACTGGACGTAGCATCCTTAAAACCCACTTTCTATGTCCTTCTCTCACTTGATGACTGCCTGCCCAAATACTTTGAGGGACTTATTTTCCTCAAAGAACTGATGAAGATCATTTTCTAGGTGTCGTGTCGTTACAATTACTCCACCCAAGTGGCTAGTATTTTCTTTGCTCCTTTTTGGTCAAAGAAGGACGTCTCCGAAGCTTCTTGCACTCATGCACAGAGGAGAAAGGAGACTAGGCTCATTATAATTTTTTTAAATTTTTATATAATAATAATATTAAAAAATAATATTATAATAATATTTTATTTAACTCATTTAAAATCATCTTATTTCACTTTTCCAAACGCTCACTTTTCCATCTTTTAGATAATATTTTCTGTAAACATTAGACTTATTTCCTTAAAACAAATTTGATAAGAGTATGCAAAATATTTTTTATAAAACTGCCTTTTAATAATAATTATTATTATAATTAATTTATGGTGATTCTTTTGAGCGTTCAAAGTGGAAGCATATAAGAAAAAAGGAAAATACAAGTCATCATAGCATAATTAATATTAATTACGCCAATACTACTTAAATTGAAGTGGTTGGAACTAAACAGTGGGTGTTTGACACGTGGTGGCCCGCTTTTTTTATTTTTTTTTGTTTTTTTTTCGATGATTTTTCCAGCGAATATGAACGTCAACCGCTTTGCCAACTACCTCCGACCATTCGGTCCGTTATTTTAACATTTTTATTTTATTTTATAGAAATGTTCCTGCATGTTCGTCTCTATAATTTATATATGCCCCGCCGGGTCTTACATATTTTCAGATTGGCCCAACTTTCTCTCAGATGTTTTCAAATTTTCTGAAATATAATGTTGTAATACAATAATAAGCTATATTAATTTATAAGGAAAATGCTAGTTTGACACTTAAATTTGACACCTCATATTGACATTTTTTTTTTCTTTTAATTTTTTTAATTTTTAATTTTACTAAGTAGTTAAGGAAGGAACTATTAGTGTATTGATATTTTTTTATATTTTTTTAAAATGTTTTAAAATGATAAAAAAATATGATTAAAAAAATAGTTAATTTTAACTAGCGATCACTTTAAACAGTGCTACTCAGACGGTAGAGTAGTACCGCTCAATTTATAAATGTGTTTTTAAATGATGAAAAATAAGTATAAATTTTAAATAAATAAGTTTCTTATAATTCTTTAAAATTTATATATTTGAACTAGTATTTTTCAGAGAGAGATGCAAATATTTTATGAGGGAAGGGGACTTTCAACAGTCGGAAATAAGAAGGTACCCGTTTTTCTTTACTTGGAATAAATGATGTTTCCGGATCACCCGCGGTTTTATCTTCGCATTCCATTGCCAGAGAGCGACCTTTGACTTTTGGAGAATTCACCCACCAAAAATATAGTTAGGATTAGGACCTCTCTCTCTCCCTCTCGCTCTCTCTCTCTCTCTCCTCTCCTCTGTGTGTGTCTGTGAGAGTGCTTTGTATTCTTCTTCCGGGCAAGAAGTGGGAACGCGTCAACTTCCTCAGTTGCTTGCCAGTCTTTAATACCTTCACATTGGTTCATACTATGTCTGCCTAAAATTCACTTTTCCTCATATATATATATATATATAGAGAGAGAGAGAGAGAGAGAGAGAGCTCTGATATTACACACTCTGCAACAACGACAACCACCACCTCAACCTCAAAGCCATGGCTTGGCCTCCTTTTACTTCTGCCACTTTATGGGTACCGTGCGTTTTGTTGTTGGGTTTGAGTTCCCGGATCTGTTATGGGTTCGGGCCCACGTTCAGTTTTGACATTCACCACCGGTTCTCCCATCCAGTTAAGGGATTTCTCGGCGTCGATGACCTCCCGGTGAAGGGAAGCGTGGACTACTACGTCTCCATGGCCCACCGTGACCGCTTAATTCGCGCCCGTCACCTCGCTGCCATCGATGGCCAGTCCTCGCCGCTCACTTTTGCCAATGGAAACGACACTGTTTTGATCAGCTCTTTGGGATTGTACGATCTTAAGCCATTCCTTATGTTACTATGTATATATTATTAGTATTTATTTTGTTTGCTGGAATTCTAGTGACCTTTTGAAGAATTTGGATTATGATTGTTTGGTTGCTGAGAAAGTTGAGAAGAGAAGAGATAGGAGTTTTATGTTTGCTGTTGCTGGATGATAACGGGTCCTTTAACTTGTTAGACGAACCCAATAACTTAGTTGCTACTACTTGACGTGGATTTTACTTCTATTAACCTCAAAATCCAATAATTATAGCCTTTTCTTTTCTTTTCTTTTGCGAAGTATTTACTCAACTGGATTTTAGATGGGAAGGAACTGTTTGGTAGCATTTTTTTTTTTTTTTTTTTGTCACTTCGATTTTTTGCGTTTCTTTATAATTTATTATCGGAGACGGAAAATAAGTTCTTAAAGCGTATCTTTCTATGTGAAAATTATGGATATTTTTTGTTTGAGATTTCTTTTAATTTTCTTGCTGATCAAACGAGGAATGAAGGTATATGTTTTTCTTCTCCAGTTCTCCCTGACACTTCTCTTAACTAACCATTTCTTGCAATGTTCTTCTTGGTGTTTCAGTTTGCATTATGCCAATGTATCTGTAGGGACACCAAGTATGTCATTTCTTGTGGCATTAGACACTGGTAGTGATTTGTTCTGGCTACCATGCGATTGTAAGAAAGACAGTTGCATTGATGGCTTGAAGTCATCATCATCTGGAAAGGTATATTATACGAGAAGTGCTGCATGTACTTAGAAAAACAAACTTACAAATTGATGTGGCTTATTTACTTCTATTCGTGTGTTTTTATTTACTTCTATTCAGCTTAGTTATGTGTCACTCTCGTATAGCATTCATGCTTAAAACTCATATTGACTTTCCTGCCTCTACTTTTTGGAATCTTCATAATCATGCATCTTTGTGAAAGGAGAGCATTTGGATGAAGGGAAAATTAACTCTAAATTTCCAAATCATTAACGACTACATGTGAAATTATTTAGTCTTTGCTCAATATATATCAAGTTTTCTTTGCCACACCCAGAAAATTCTATTTATGCGGGGTCTATATTAGAAGCTTTTATTGTTCTTTAACATCTGGATAAGTCAGTTATGTGCATATTGGCTAAAATCTTATGATCTAACCTACACACCTTAGATTTATATTGGACTTGTGTTTGCCATGTATTTGGTTGTTTTGGTGGATTGCTGGTGAAAAAAGCTTTCATGTCCTGAATTCTTTGATAATTACTTAATTCTTTTATCAAGCAGGAAATAAAACTAAACATCTACAGCCCTAATACTTCATCAACAAGCAAAAAGGTTTCCTGCGACAGCACCTTTTGCCAACAAAGGCCATGCTCATCAGCAAATAGTAACTGTGCTTATGAAGTTGCATATCTTTCTAGTAACACCTCATCTATGGGGGTCTTGGTAGAGGATGTTTTGCACTTAGTTACAGATGATGATCAACCAAAAGTTGTTAATGCTCAGATTACTTTTGGGTATGTTTCTCATTACCTTGTGACCAATAACATTCGGGGGAAATATTTGGAAACTCTGGCTTTTCGTAATATCAAAAAAATTTACTAGGTACAGATGGCAAGCTTCTGAAATCAATATGATTCCGGTGTTATATCATTAGTGATATCAATTTTTAAAACGGGATTATTATTAATTTTCTGATAAAATGACAAAGTATGGAGAATGTGATATTTTGACAAATGTTAGATCGGATGGATGATAGATCTAGAGTTTGGAATGGCTTTTTCTCCTCAACTAGGAATGATTCTGTCAGGAGTGAAGAAGTTGTATTGCCTTGGTCTTATCAGAAAGAAACCTCTAGAGGGGTCAGTGATAAAATCAGAAACATATATGTCCAAGATTTTAAACAATCATCAACGGTTTTCATCTCCTTCATTGATGGTTAACATAACTTTGTAATTTCTTGAAGTTGCCTCTTGTTTTTTACCTAATATTCAGATCTGTTTAGCAGATTTTTGTTATCTGTGGCCTTTCCAATCTGACCTCTTACCTTGTTGCAGTTGTGGTCAAATTCAGACTGGCACTTTTTTGTCGGGTGCAGCACCAAATGGTCTGTTCGGGCTTGGCATGGAAGACATATCTGTTCCAAGCGTCTTAGCAAGAAATGGGCTAGCTTCAAATTCTTTTTCTATGTGTTTTGGAGCTGATGGGATTGGGAAGATCAATTTTGGAAATAATGGCAGCTCAGAGCAAAGAGAAACTCCATTCCATGTTATGCAATCGCAGTAAGTTATTTTTTGTTTTTTTCCCTAGGGAATGGGGATGTCGAGATTTGAACCCCGGATCTGACACTTGAAATGCTGGGGTTGAGTCCAATTGGTCCAAAGGCCACTGGCACCTCTTAATATCGCAAATGCTAATGGGAAAGCTTTGTTTAGTTTGGCAAGTAGACTTATATGTGATCTGAATCCCATGCTACTTGTAATCCTTGGGAACTTGTTATCAGCCCAACTTATAACATCAGCATCACTCGAATAACTGTGGGAACCAGTGCTTCTGAGCTTGAGTTCAGTGCCATATTCGACTCTGGTACATCATTCACACTCCTGAGTGACCCTGCTTATGCTTTTATTTCAGAGAGTGTAAGTTCTTTAAATAATGCTGTTCTGTGAGATTAATTATTTGGAGTTATAATTTTATGAGATGTGATTATTTTTTATTTACGTTGTTAAACAGTTCAATTCCCAAGTCCAAGAAAAGCGGCATTCACCTGATTCTGAGATCCCCTTTGAATATTGTTATGAACTAAGGTGATGTAGTTTGGATGTAACCCCTTTCTATTTTGTATTAATTTTGTTCCTTCAACTCGAAGGTGCTGACTTCCACTTTATATGCAGCGCAAATCAAAACAACTATACAATTCCTGATATGAATCTGACAATGAAAGGTGGAGACCAATATTTTCTCAATGATCCAACTGCAGTGGTCCAAACTCCAGTATGATCTCACTTATAAAACTTTAATTTCCTATTCCTACCCAACTTATGCTAAAGTTTGATGTTATTTTCTCCAGAATGGTGGATATTTGTATTGTCTGGCTCTTCTCAAAAGTGAAAATATAAACATCATTGGACGTGAGTATCAATATCTTAGTTACTTTTCTTGATCGAGTAGTAAGACTATTTTTGTTTATTTTAAAACTTGTTTCTATTAATGTGGACACATTTTCATGTTTTGTCATTTTGGAATCTTGACTTTGCATATATTTTTTATAAGGCAACTAATGGAGATACCATCTTGTTGTGGAAATTCTACGTATCCTTTCTTTGGTTGAAACTCTTTCTGGATTGATGGAATTGGTTTCTTGGGGTAGAGGGAGCGTGATCGGTACTTTAAGCATTTGGGTGAATTGGTTAGATATCCGACGTTTAGTCGTCCCTCCCAGTTTAGAAACTAGAAATTTAGAATTCTCAGACTTGACTTCCTTTCCTAACTTATAGTCACTCTATGATGGTTAAAAATCAATATGGCTGGGCACATCTTCAGTAGTCTCTAATTTGGGGAGAGATTTTATACAGCAATGTATTATCAATGTGTGGGTTCAAATCACACTCATTTAATCAGACACTATAATTTTTGCAATAGAAACAATGAAAATTCTTTAATCATTGTATCATTGAACAAGTTCGTAACTTTAAATCCTCTATTTCACTTAGAATTGATATACAAAATACGAGTATTTCAGTCATAGTATTATAAGAAGGATGGCAAAGCCAAAATATTCCATATGTTGTATGAAATGGATTTATTTTTTCCATTTCAAATTTAAAGGAGGATCTTATTCCTTGCCACTTATACCTGGATATTCTTGGCTCGATGTATAACTGAAAGCCCATTATGTATCCTCACATATTTGAATTGAAAAATTGCCCCTTACAGCTTGTTTGATTTATTTTCATCCAGAAAACTTCATGGTTGGTTATCACCTAGTTTTTGATCGTGAGAAGATGGTATTGGGTTGGAAGGACTCAAACTGTGAGTGAAATTCCTTTTCTTTTTCCTCAACGTGCAAATTTTGCTTCCCCTGGTGTACTCTTTTAAGTGGTTATAATGAGGCTTGCTGTCATCAGGCTACAATGATGAGAATTCGAACATTCTGCCTACCACACCATCACACTCGCCTGCTGTTTCCCCTGCTCTTGCCGTCAACCCGGAAACCAAACAAAGTAGTGGTAACACTTCTCCTATACCTGTGGCGAATCATTCATCCAAGTGGAAGTCCTTTACTTGCACACTCACGATTCTTCTGGTTTCATATTTAGCTATTGTTTGATCATTCTTTTTATATGCTGAGGTTTTCTTGACCCTTCCATACAGAACCCCTTTGGAGGCATTTTCTTTTCCTTTTGGCACACAACAAGGATTGGAAGCCTTGTTTGTTGGCTTCCTGTTTTAGGTGTTTAGTGGCTTTAATTTGAACACTGGATTATACGTAATATAATTTTTTTTTGTTATTATTATTATTATTATAGGCAGAAACAGTTGTTAATTTCTGAGTTTAAATTTTGTGATTATGCAGCATTGCTATTAATTCCATTTTCCAGGCTGAAATAATGGATATCTCCTCTCTTAGATACTATAAAAGATTTGGAAAAATAATAATATTCAGCAAGCTATCTTTCACTCTCTATCAATGCAGGCAGAAGGTGCAATTGTGGAAAATGGGATTAATTAATTTATTTTTTGTTGTGCATGAATGTATACTTTTTATTGATAAATCCCTCTCCTTAATTAGAACTGTTTTCTTAACGTTTAAGGGCATGTTTGGATGCTTAAAGTATCTCAAAATTTTATGAATAATGGTGAATGAATAATGGTGAAATAGTTTGAGTGGAGATGTTTTATTAGAGTTTATGAAAGTGAATAGATAAAGTTGAAAAGTTGTTTAAATATAATTTTTTAGTATAATTTTTGTTTTGAAGTTTGTAAAAGTATTGATTTTTGTGTTTGAGTAATTTTAGGCAATGATTAGATAAAAAATTTAAAATTTGAAATAGAGAAAGATTGTGTAAGTGTGTTTGAGTAATGTTTAGGTCAAATTTTTCTTATTTATGACTCAAAACCATAAGATTTGTGTGTAGATCTTTGTCTTTTACAAACAACTATACATATTAACACAAATCTCACATTGGCCCAAAACAGAGAGTATGGAGTTCATAGTGCATGCAACATACGCGCCTTATTCTTTCCTTTTGTCATATGCTTCATAGAAACACGTGACACACCTTATCTGCTTCAAATAAAGGGAAATAAAGTTTGTATGGTCACATTTTCTTCCTATGTTGACTGATAGTTAGGGCTGACTTTGATAGAGTCGGAAAACCCAATTCCAAACTCCGACTCTAATCAGGAGTGGGCTTCGACTCTAAAAATCCAATTAGAGTTGAAAGCGGAAGTCGGAACTCTGATCGTAGTTGCATGTGTCCAAGGCTCAGGGGCTGTTGTTTTGGGTTGGGAGAAAAAAACCAAAAAAAATCTAAATACAATTTAAATAAATCAATAACCTAAAAAAATGTATACAATTTAAATAAATCAATAGAATTAATTTAAATTCATAAACTAAAAAATGTATACAATTTATACATTACCCAACAAAAGAAAAAAAAAGGGCGATTATTTGAGATTATTAATAATTGAACGAACAAATAATAATAAAGCTATAAAGTATGATTATTAAAAAAAACACCTATAGGACAAGTTTGTGCTAGTGAATAGCTAGTCAACCGACGATGAAGCCCCCATCCTCTTCACCATCTCCTCATACTTATTCATAAGACTGCGCAATTCGTGGTTCATCCTCCTTTCTTCCTCACTAACGTCTCTCCCCTGCCAATGCTTTGGGATTCTGCATGTTCGTTTTGACTCGGCCCTTCATCCTTCTGCAGCTTACTGTTCCTCCTTTTTAAGGCTTCGTTTTCTTGCCAAAGGTTCTCCACTTCCTCCGCCATATTTCTCATGCGCTCTTCCATTTTTGCAAATCTTCCTTTCATGTTCGTGATGAAGTTTTCTGTTCGTGGGTTATCTAAGAACATGTTATAGCCGGCATACGAAGGACAAGTTATTTTTATGGGGATCTCATAGACGGCATCACTGTTGATAACGTGTTTCGCATACCAGGTACTCAATTTCCTACAATACAAAGAGGATGAAAGGCTTAGGGTTGAAGGGTTAGCTTTGATGCCTAAGTTAGTTTTTTTTTTTTTTTTTTTTTTTTCCTTGGAGAGAATTCCAGTAAGCAAGAGAACGCAAGTCTCGAATTCTAACCTGGCGTCTGGCTTTTATACTGCTTGCCGAGATGGTACTTTGTATCCCGTGCTAGAGGCCCTAGTATCCCATACATGATACCACGTCGTTGTCTTTAATGAGGCATGAGTGGCAGGTAGGTGGGTGGGTGTGGCCACATTCGATGCACTCTGTTAGTGATAGGAGATTTTGTTGTGATCTTTGTCTATGTCCCATATCTGATCCTTAAATGTGGCGTGGCTTTGTCACAACTTACTTTTGCAGGGTGGTATCAAGGTAGGTGGCGTCTTATCTTTCCACGTCAACCAATTTCCCGCTTAGGCCATAGGCCTCCTTCTCCCTTACACAATTCATAGGCCTGTACTATTGAACACTGGGCTTCTAAGATAAAGTCGACCCAGCCCGGGAGGGATGTATATCCCTCCCAATTAGGCCTAGTTAGATAGGGATGCAAATTGCAAACGTCCATTCCACACATAAATGGTGGTCTTCTTTATTTCTAACAATTTATTATTAAGAAAGCCATGAATGAATATCTCAAACATACTATCAACAAGAAAAATCATGTGAGAGGAGAGAGTCACTTAGGCAGAAATTGCATCAACAAATAGCATAATAACATCCTAGAAAGTGGGCTTGGATGTTTATTCTATATGTTGATGGGCTTTTCAAGTAGGAATAGTTATTTATTTTCCATTATACTATGATTAGAGAAATGATATTTCTAGTGTGTAAATATGAAATCTACATTTACTCATTCTTTTCTAAAAGAGTGCGCAACACTTTTTACAACTCATAATTATATCTAGCATTACTTGAATGGTTTCTGACCCTTTTGCTTCACAAGGCACTCTATGTGGTGCCCTCAACCCCCATGTGTGATTTGGTAGGAGTTGCGACACCAAGGTGATGGCCACTCGGGTCATGCACCCTAACGCAGAGTGCAAGTATGTGCATACATACAATATGTGTATAGTTATAAACGAAACAGAAAACAATAAGGCAATCCAAAAACTAAGTATTAGAAAATTTAAATACAACCCAACAAAGAAGTCTTCCATAAGATTATTACAGTCATGTAGCTGAATAAAATAAAATAAGAGTCCAATCAACTACAACGAGGATAAACCCTAGGTTATCACTCCTTAGGTGGGGTCGGTCCTCCATGCTCATATCTGTCATTTGCATCAAAGTCTACGGTTCCATAAAATGGAATCGCATGTGGGAACACCATAATGAGATTTTGCAATTTCAGCAAGTAAACCTACAGATCAACCACCAAGAAATACAAACAATGGAAATAGACAACCACACACACATAACAAGCATAAAAAGATATTCCAAAATTTACTTTTCCTTTCCCTTTACCAGAAAAATTTATAGATAACCCACTCCTACCAAAATCCCATTTTATACACAAAATATTCATTTTGTTATGGTATGCACTATAGTTTCCCCTAGTGACTATCCACATTTGACTCCTTTCGTCGTACTACGAAAAACGACCTTGCGTATGACTTCGTAATGAGTAATGCCCAGCTCTGCATCCAGTGCGTAAGTTACCAGGCATCCTCTAACCTCCGCCAGCTGAGAGGCCACAGAGTCAGCATGAGAGCATTGCCATCTCATTTGAGCCCATTGTAGCCTGATGACAACCTAGGGGACATCACTTAGTTTTACACGCTCTCGAGTGACTAGAGCAGCTACACCAACACACCCACCAAAATCGCATTAGCCTCTTGACACCAAAAACACAGTTTTCAAATTTTACAGCACAGACATAGAGCAAAGCACAGTTAAATACGATAAAGATAAATAATGACAATTAAAAATGCAGTTGTGTAAAGAGACAGTTATTGGATGACATGACAATAAATACATCAACCAATGATAGAACAACACAGATTCAGAAATCACAACCACACGCGATTCCCAACGCTTCACCAGGCCCTCATGCAACAATTCCAACACCAACTACTGTATTATATCCCAACGTTCCACAAGGCCCTCGGCCACTTTTCATTCACAACCAGACTGCAACAATATTCAGATAATAACTTATTCCACGTTAGTATTTCAAGGGTCAATCTGGGAATTTACTTACAACATGAAAGGGCTAATGTTTGGATGATCAAGTGCGTTGACATGGTGGCGTCTGGATGCGGTAGAGCGCGGTAGCGGCAGTGGCGGCGCGTGGTGGCAGAGGCGGATCTGGAGAAAAATAAGGGGAATCTACAATTGGAAGAGCTAAAGGGTGATGGATATGATGTAATAGAGGGTAGAGGAAGGGGATTTCGCGGCGAAGGATGGTGGTGTATGGTGGAGCAGAATCCAAAATTGGGTTTTAGCCCACGGGATTGGGTGGAACCGAGGGAGAAGGAGGTCGAGAAGATGGGAATAGGCGAGGGGATGGTCGGACGACCACAAGGGTGCTGCTAATGGTGGTGGGTCGCGGCGATGCACAACGGCACTGGGAAAAACTTTCCTAAAAGCTACGGAGTTGCAAATCGGAGGAAGGGGAAGATGAAAGGAGGAAGCTTGAAGGAGGATGACAGGTTTGGAGGTGAGTTTTGACTGAGGGAGGCATGACCTATTTATAGGCCATGGGTTGGGCTCAAGGAACACAACCATGGCTACGATTGGTAGTGCGGAATGGTGGGAGGAAGTTGAGCGTCACACATGTGGCATGCAGCGACGACGAGTAGCTACCATGGCCGAAGCTTCTCGTGTTGACAAAGGGGAGAAGGGCGGGTTGGGCGAAAGGAGTGGTGGTGGCAGATAGGAAATAGTAGCTTCCGCTCAGCGGACATGCGACAACAACAGGGTGGCAACACTAATGGCAACACATGAGTTGCAGAGAGAGAGAGATAGAATTTTAGAGAGGGGGTTGCGGCGCTGAGGAAAGAGAGGGAGGAAAAGATTTCTTCGGGTTTCATCCCTTAGGCCAAAACGACGCCGTATAGAGGGAGGGATTGGGCCCTTGTTTCAACTTTGGGCTCACACACATGGGTTGGGCCCGAAATTTGAATACTCTCACACTAAAATGAAACCCACTTAAACAACATATTGGGCTCCACTTCACCAAAGAAAAACACACACACACACACACTAAAAGAAAGAAAAACCCACTTCCAAATCAGTCTTGGGCTTCACACGGGCTGGGCTTCACACTCTAAGGCTATGTTTGGACAGTGAGGTCATCTCAAATAATCTGTGAATTATAGTGAAAAAGTGATGAAAAAGTAATGATAAAATATCGAATAGTAGTAAAAAGTAGTGAAAAGTAATGATAAAATATTGAATAGTAGTTGAGTGATCTCAACTACCCAAACACAGCCTAAGACTATATTTGAATGTTGAGCTCATCTCAACTTATCTCAAATCAATTATTAATAGAATCCACTACTTTTTAAATTTCTTATAAAAAAATTAAACATATTTCAACATCTTTCATACATTCAAATATATATATCAACCTGTTTCATATATTTAAATATATTTCAATGAAATTTACAAAATATTACTATTTAAAAATCATCTAAAATTATCTCAACATCCAATGATATCTGAACTTTGGGCCTAAAGTGCGGAGTTTGTTTGGTTGTTAAGAAAAATGAGGAGAATAAAATAAAGGTAGTGCGACGTGAACCAATAACTCAACCAAGGGTTAATTACACTTTATCCCTTCGAATTTTTATTCAATTTACAATGTATCTTCGAAACTAATAATTACATTAAAGTGAACCCTCAAACTTTCAAAACTTTCCACTCTCCCCCTTCCGTCTACCAGCAACGTCAAATCTAATGAAAATTCACTGCAAATATGTAATTTTTATCTAATTTATTATCATTGACCATATAAAATATAAAATAATATATACTATCAATTAATAATAAATCATTAATCATTAACCATATATAAAATTATTTTATACTTAAATTACAAGTAAGTATGAATAATCTATGTATAAAATGAAATTATTTGATATTCACTAATCATATATAAATTAATAAAAAAATTATTTAATGATTTATGATTTATTATTAATTGAATGCATATATTATTTTATATTTTATATGCTCAATGATAATAAATTAGATAAAAATTTCATCTTTACAGTGAATGTTATACACATGAGCAATACGTGCAGTAAGTTTTTGTTAAATTTAACGCTGCTTGTAGATGAAAGGGAGTGATTGTGAAGTTTTGAAAGTTCGAGGATACACTTTGATGCAATTATTAGTTTCGGATGCACATTGTGAATTGAGTGAAAGTTTGAGGGGATAAAATATAAAGAATTCAACCAATAAGTGCAAATGCACTTGTGTATTTTTTCTGCTTCTTTTAATTATTTTTTATATATCTTTAAATATTTTTAAAAAATAAAAAAATATTAATTCATTAATATTTACTTTTTTAACTATTAAGTAAAAATTTAATAAAATAATAAAAAAGTCAATAAATTATTTTAATTGATATTTTTAATATTTTATAGGTTGAAGTAGCATTTCTACAAAACAAAGGATCTTTCTTCTCTATTTCAATTCAACGGAAGTCAAGCTAACCTGTTATCTCTCCTCCTGTGAGAGAAAAGTAGATCCTGTGAATGCGAGTCCACAAAAAGTGGGATCCTTCTTTCTCACTCAGCGACAGAACGAGTTTTTACTCTTGGAGTGCCAACCCGCTTCCCCAATCCACCCCGTACGGTCTACGCCTCTAGCTAGTTGTTTCCCAGTTTTCCAGTCTATAATAAATATCTTCACTTTGGCGGCTCCTCTTTATTCTACATATGTATGTCTAGGTTCGCTTTTCCAGCAGTAGCAGCAGCATCGACTTCTAAAGCATGGCTTGGCCTCCCTTTACTTCTTGTTGTTCATGCTTGCTATTCGTTTTCTTTTTCGGTTTGGGTTCCCGGATCTGTTATGGCTTCAGGTTCGGCTTCGACATCCACCACCGCTTCTCCGATCCCGTTAAGGGATTTCTCGGCCTCGATGACCTCCCCGAGAAGGGAAGCTTAGACTACTACGTTGTCATGGCCTACCGTGACCGCTTAATTCGCGCCCGTCACCTCGCCGCCAGCTACGGCCAGTCCTCGCTACTCACTTTCGCCAATGGAAACGACACTTTCTTTACCGGCTCTTTGGGATTGTACGATCCTTGATGAACTCCTAATATGTGTGTGTGTATTATTAGTTCTTAAAAAAAACTTTTGTGGGCTTTTGAAGAATTTGGATATGATTTCTTGGTTACACTAAGAAACTGGAGGAGAAGAGGGGGGAGGTGTTTGTTTAAGTATTATTAGCTCAAATGGTGATGGAAGGACCTATTTGGTAGCACTTTTTTTTGTCTCCAATAAGTTAAGATTTTTCTTTTGTGGGTTCTCAGGCGTCCTTTTTTTCTTATTGATTGATGGATATGGAAAATGAGTTCTTAAAGCGTATCACTCGTTGAGAAAGTTTCGGATTTGTTTGTTTGGTTTGAAATTTCCCTCGATTTTCTTGTTCACCAAACTTGGAATGAAAGTTTCATGGGATTCTCTTCGTGTCACTTTTCTAATAACTAACCATTGCTTTCTATCTTCGTGGTGTTTCAGTTTGCATTATGCCAATGTTTCTGTGGGGACACCAAGTTTATCCTTTTTGGTGGCATTAGACACAGGCAGTAATTTGTTCTGGCTACCATGCGATTGTAAGAAAGGTGGCTGCGTTACTGGCTTGCAGACATCATCTGGAAAGGTATGTTGTACTACTTTGAATTTTTATTTATTTGCTTGGAATCATGATCTGTTATAAATATTGTTTCAACTGCTATCTGGATATGATTATTATTTATCATAACAATGATTTTTTCTTCAGCCTGTGTCAATCTCTTGCTGCAGTCATGCTTACAAGTTACAACTATTATCTGGACTTTCCCGCTACTTTGTTGAATTTACTATAATCATGCACCTTTGTAAAATGAGAGCTTTTGAATGCAGGGAAAGCAACTCAAATTTCCAAATCATTAGCAAATACTTGCGAAACTGTTTTAGTCTTTACTCAATATATGTCAAATTTTCTTTGCCACACCCTGAAAATTCTACCAAATGTATGACTATAGGACAAGCTTTAATTATTCATTAGCTCTGTGGTCTTATGTTTTCCACGTATTTGGTTATTTTGTGAATGGGTGGTGATAGAAGCTTTCTTCGAGTCCTGAATTCTTTTATAATTACTCTTTTATCAAGCAGGAAATAAAATTCAACATCTACAGCCCTAATAATTCATCAACAAGTGAAAAATTATCCAGCGACAGCACCCTGTGCAGACCAAGTGATCAATGCTCTTCAGCAAGAAGTAATTGTTGTTATAAAATTGTGTATCTTTCTAGCAATACTTCATCTACTGGGATCTTGGTAGAGGATGTTTTGCGCTTAGTTACAGATGATGACCAATCAAAAGCTGTTGACGCTCGGATTACATTTGGGTACACTATTCTTCCTTCACTTACTACCAAAAACATTGGGGAGGAATATTTGATAACTCTTTGGTTCTTTGTGATATCAAAATAACTTCCTACATACAGATGAGCAGCTTTTCAAATGAATATGATGTTAAATCGTCAGTAATATTTAGTTTAATAATCAATTAATTGTCAGTTGAAATGACAAAAAACTGGAGAATGGGAGATTGTTTTTTTCTGATCGGTTGTAGAATGGGAGATTTTGAAACTCTAGATCATTTGTGTGATGAATCTAGAGTTGGTGTGGCTTTGTTCTCCTCTAGTAGGAATGATTTTCATGAGGACTCTCAAGTTGTTGTATTGCCATCATTGGGGCAGTAGGCGATCACCAAATAATATAAGAAACGAGAAGGTGAAAATTTCCCGTGGGGGGAGTAGGTGATCACCAACATATCAGAAACCTCTAGAGGGGTCAGTTATAGTACCAGAAACATGTAAACCTTAATTTAACATGATCATCAATTCTTTTTATCTCCTTCATTGATGTGACAGCATTACCCTCTTATTCCTTGAAGTGACCTCTTGTTTTTTACCTTGTGGTCAGATTTGTTCAGCAAATTTTTGTTTATTTGTGGCCCCCGTTGTCTAATATGTAGTTATTTGCAGTTGTGGTCAAATTCAGACAGGTACTTTTTTGATGGGTGCAGCACCAAACGGTCTGTTTGGGCTTGGCATGCAAGATATATCCGTACCTAGCATCTTAGCAAAAAATAGGCTAGCATCAAATTCCTTTGCGTTGTGTTTTGGACTTGATGGGGTTGGGAGAATCAATTTTGGATTTAATGGCAGCTCAGACCAAAGTGAAACACCATTCAATGTTCGGCAATCACAGTAAGTCTTTTTGTTTTGTTAGTTAACGGGGATGGTGGGATTCAAACCCCGTATCTCACCCTTGAAATACCAGGGTCGATGCCGATTGGGCGTTCACTGGCACTTCTTGATATTGCAAATAAATTTATGTTTGATCGGAATCGTATGCTACTTGTAATGATTTTTTCTTTGGTAACTTCTTGTCAGTCCATCTTATAACATCAGCATCACTCGAATAACTGTGGGAAGCAATTCTTCTGAGCTGGAGTTCAGTGCCATCTTTGACTCTGGCACAGCTTTCACACACCTAAGCGACCCGGCTTATACTTTTATTTCCGAGAGTGTAAGTTCTTTAAATAACGCTATTCCATGTTATTTATTGGGAATTTTTATTTTATAAGATCCGAGTATTTTATGATTTATGTTGCTATTCAGTTCAATTCCAAGGTCGAAGAAAAGCGGAATTCACCTGATTCGGTGATCCCCTTTGAATACTGTTATGAATTACGGTAATTTATATTAAAGAAAACCCTGTTCCTATTTTGTATTATTTTCACCCTTTCAACTCTGAGGCACTGAATCCACTTTATATGCAGTGCAAACCAAAGCACCTTTAAAATCCCTAGTATGAATCTGACAATGAAAGGCGGAGACGACTATTTTCTCAAACATCCAACTGCATTGATCCCAACTCCGGTATGATCTCACTTCTAGAACTTTAATTTCCTTTTCCTAGTTGAGTTATTCTAAAGTTTGATATTATGGTCTCCAGGAGGGTGGATATTTGTATTGTCTGGCTCTTCTCAAAAGTGAAGATATAAACATCATAGGACGTGAGTATCTATTTATCGATAAATTTCTTGTAGCTCAAGAAGAGTTTTGTTTGTTTTAAAACCTCTTTGTGTTAATGACTACACAATTTCATGTTTTTCTGTCATTTTGGAATTTAGACTTTGTGCATATATCTCTTTAGGTGATTTAACTACATTGTTGTGGAAATTCTACGTATCCTTCTACTATCTGAAACTCTAAGATAATGAATTCTGAAGTGATAAAAAAGCACAGAAATACGTGAGCGGTTTATTTTCCTTTAACTATATGAGGGTAGTTGCTGCTTTTGGGTGAGTCAGATAGATCTGCAAAGTCACTCATTCTGTATACTATTACTTTAATATATAGAAAATTAGAAATTTAAAAAGCATGACTATATTCAGCCTCCTGGTCTAGTACTCCCTTTCTTTTTAGATTTGTATTGCCACTCTATGATGGTTGAAAATCATTATACCTTATACAGCTAGATATTATTCATGTGAGTTTGAATTATGGGAGGCTTGTCAGCATAGGCTGTGCAGTCTTTAAACCAGGAGTTAATGTTTGCACAAGAAAAAGATATATTTTCTTTCATCATTGCCTCCTTGAACAAGCCTCATGTATAACGGAAAACCATCATGCATCCTTATGTGTTTGAATTGACAAGTTGCCACTTACGTTGTGAATTTATTTATTTTCATCCAGAAAACTTCATGAGTGGTTATCATATAGTTTTTGATCGTGAGAAGATGATATTAGGTTGGAAGGACTCAAACTGTGAGTGTGGTTCCTTCTTTCTAATGTGCAGATTTCTATTCTCTTGGTGAGTTCAAGTTGCTATAATTTGACTTGCTGTCCCCAGGTTACAATGATGAGAGTTCTAACACTCTACCCATCAGCCCATCACCATCTTCTGCGGTTTCCCCTGTTCGTCCTGCTATCCCAGTAACCACAGAAGGCAATGCAAACAATTCTCATATGCCTGCTGCAGCACCATCCAGTTATTCATCCAAGTTGAAGTCTTTTACTTACACAGTCACAATTCTTCTTTCTTTTTTTGCTATTGTTTGATCATTCTTCTTCTTTTGTGAGGCTCTCCCAACCCCTGTACTATATAAATATATACATATACTGATATTCATTATATTTCTTGGAAGCATTGTTTTTATTTTTTATTTTTTGTCACACTATAGGCTATATAAGAATCGGAAGGCCAGTTGGCCTCCTTAGTGTTCGGTAGCATTAATTTGAGCATTGGGTTGCAAGTAACATAGTAAAGATATTTATAATTTCTATAGGCAGAAACCAATTCAGGCTGAAATATTGGAAATCTCCGCAGTCCATACCCTATGATAAACAATAAAATTGCGATGCTGCTCATGTGCATTATTTTTCTTGAAATTGTGCTGACATTTAACTGTTGTGTTGATTATAATATGAAGTTATTGTGGTGTGTAAGAAATATTTTAGTTGATGGTTTTTTGGTCTCAACCTTTCATGTGCAAGATGACCATTCTGTGCCTGTTTGGTATTTTCGTGGAATAGGCACTTGTTTTTTCATGTTTTCAGTCTAATTAGCCTATAGTTTGCTTTTGGCCATTGAATGGCATTTTTGCGCCCATTAGTTGTCTTGCTCAGTTTGCTGGTGGGCTGTTCAGTAATTTTGTTTGGATTTTAAGATCTTAACAGAAAGTACTGGAAGCATTTCAAGTTACATGGTGGTTACTTTTGGTCATCGAATGACAGGTTTACATTTGGTGTGCCCATGTGTGCTTCAGCTGCTACTCTGCTTTTCTGTCTTTTACTTTTTCAGAAATGATAAGTGCACGGACCCTTGCACGGGCTGATGTGGCAATGCCACATCAGACCAAGTGGCACTGCCACAGCTGTGTCTGATGCGGCATGCCACATCAGCACTGTCAATGATACGCTAATGTGGCAGTGGCATTGCCATGCTAGCCCATGCACATTGTCTGTGCATGGGTCCATGCCTGTTGCACGACTCCTCTCAAGTTCATTAATATAGCTTTAGATGGTACCTGTTTCTTTTCCTCATACTAAAATCTGAGATATGCAGAGCTTCCATATCTCCTTTGCTATGAGGATCGCAGCTTCCATGGCGGCTCTCCTCTGCTGACCACTCAATCAACTGCTGAGATTTTTTTTTTTTTTTTTGTCATTGAACAAGGAGATGTGCTACGTTTTCAGGGAGTACTGTGAAGCATGCTCCCATTTGGTCCCATGATTTGCTTTGTGTGGTGGTCGTGGACCAAAGTTGCGGAAGCAATTGAACAATCTTGACTAGAAAAGCAGGAAGGTCAGTGTGTTCAAGGTCTATAGTAAATATTCATCTCAGATGTATAGTCTTTGGATTTTTTTTTTTTTTTTATATATATTTTTTGTGGGTTTAGTTTTTATAGTTTTGGCTCAAATTTGAGATTACCTTTATTTTATGGTTTTACTTGATTTGTTCGGTTCATTATTTGGGGTTTTGATGCTTAACCAGTTGTTCCTCCTGCAGGGATTCTTCCTCGGCTTCTCTTTGTTGTTCCTCTTGTAGAATACAGAAAAGGTTCTTTCTTACTTTGAGAGAGGACTGAGGGACAGCAAAGAGAGAGCTAGGTTAAAGTTCTATCTTCGAGGTTTAGTGGTTGAAACCTAAAAGCTAAAATGACCTAGCGCAAGCTTTCTAGCACTCTGGGGAACCTAAAGATAGTACAAAAATATAACCTCTCTCTTATTTCCTTTATAGATGGTTCACACAAGCTTCTGATCTATGCCAAATTTAGATTAGTTTACTTGAGGTTTGAACTGGGTATCCTTAAATTTCTCTGCAAATGATTTTGTTTTGGACATAATTGCTTCAAATTTTGTGTCCTATAAGCCTGCTCTTTTGTACTGGGTATTCTTTTCTTTGTTTGAATAGTTCATGCAAAGGGTGTTGATGTTAGTTATTAAGCATTATTTTCTCCAGTTTGAACTTTTTTGCTTGAGGTGATTTCTCGGTTGTGTACTATTGAGTGGTTACTGTGAAATGATTGTACCTTGAGTGATCATGCTCTTGTTCATGATTGTAATAAAAAAGAGAGGCGCCCATAGTGGGCAACCCTCCCCCTTCATATGCTGACATAATGTAGGTGTCATGCTTTGGCCAATAAAAATAGCATCATGACCACTTATGGCTGGACTTAAATGTCGACCAGTTGGTTACATGGAATTGGCGATGTAGCTAGCCCCCTCCTCTCCCTCCTCTCCATGTTAAGAGGAACACAGACTGAAAATCACTAGTCTCGACATTTAGGTTGTACAGTATGTGATTGTTGTCTTGGTTTTTACCATGTCACACACTTCACCCTCAAAGAGGATGAATTTGGATGAACAGCAATGATGGAAAATTCTGTGAAAAAAGTACATTGGATCTGGAATTTGCCGCAAGAGGTAAACGTTTCCGCTATTTACTCCGATCTACAATTTCTAACATTTGTATTAGAGCACAAGTAAGTTGTTCTCAATTTGATTTTTGATACGCAGTTTATGGTAATTCTTTTTTGCCGTTTCATCTTCCCGAATCGACATGGATGCAAGAGGATCACCCATACTAGAGGGCCTAAGTGACCTGCCATGGCACCGTGAGCACCATCGGGGTGCAATGCTACCCATGGTGCTACATCGAAGATGACGTTGTGTGCACACACTAAGTACTTCACCATTCAAGGTGTTGCATGCATTGACTGGGTGTAGTGAGGCCCACGACAAGCATGAACTAGGGGTGATGCATCCATGGCCTTGAAACGTTCAGTTGACCAATATGTGGAACGAGGGTCAAGTCAAAGATGCCCGACAGATTCTATCTGTACATAACCTCAAATGGGCTCAACTGTGTAGTCCTGTTCTTGGATTGGTTGTAAGCAAACTCTACTTGATATAAGATAAGGTCCCGTTGTTTTGGCTTGGTACCGGCCAAGTTTCTCAGAAGGTTGCCCAAACTACGATTCACCACTTCAGTCTGTCCATTTGTTTGGGGATGGTAGGCACTACTAAAGTGTAGCTTTGTCCCCATTTTCTACCACAAAATCTTCCAAAAATTACTCAAACTTCATATCCTAGTCGGAGGTGATGGACCAAGGAATGTCATGCAGTCAAACAATCTCCTTGAAATAAAGATGGGTGATTTGTGTGGCGTCCATAGTCTTTCCACAAGCTACAAAATAGGTCATCTTTGAAAATCGGTCAAGCAAGATTGAATCCATGGCTCGTTGGGTTCGGGGCAAAACCAAGACAAAATCCATGCTGGCGTCAAGCCATGGACCTTCAGGTACAGGTAATGGTGTGTAAAGGGCACTATGTCCATTGCCAAAAGGGGCGCTATGTCCATTGCCAATATTTTCAAATGTATATGAAAATACTTCTTTAATCACTAAAAAAAAAAAAAAAAATCTTATATGCAAGGCATTAAAGAAATTTTAGCACAAATAATTTTACAACTAACTAATTATTTGTGTTAAATTTCTTTGAATAAATTCCACAGGAAGTTATTAACACAATGCCAAACAAAATATTTAGTTAATTTGTTAAATTCCATCGTACAATTTAACTAACAAATTATTAATTGGTAATGTTTGATTTAACTAACTAAGAAGCTAAATTCTACTGTGCAATTTAACTAACACAAGGTCAAACATATTACTAACTAATTTTTCACATAAAATTTCCCGAGAATTAGTTAGTTGTAAAATTTCTTTAAAGAAAATTCTACAGAAAATTATTTGTGTTAAATAATAAATTTCACTGATGCCTCACTACACATCTCCCCAAAAAAAACCCACTTGACATTCACTGCTCTCAGTAATGAAAATGAGCATGTAAATAGACAATTCAATTACAACATACTCTCAAGAAAACATGTGGGCACCAAAATTTCATTCAATTTTAAATCAATGCTAGACAACCCAAAAAGAAATAAAATCGCACAACACTTTGTTTTTGGTTTGGTCTAGTAACACTGTTAGATTTGATTAAACACTAATATAAATAAAGGGGCATTCAAAGCAACAATGACCAGGGTCTGGAGTGCTGAAGGTGGGATATTCTTCAAAGATATAGGAAGGAACAAGTTCCTGCTCTAGCTCCATCGTGAGAATCAGGATGTTAACTGGTTGACCTTGGTCCTTCGATATAAACTTGATCTATATTCAGGAATGCACAGGCAGGCTTGCCTTAAAAGATATCAAGTTTTCTTTGGAACCTTTTTGAATCCAACTCCATGACCTCCTTTTTGCTGCTATGAATATAAGAATGGGTGAGAAACTCGGGGCTAGTGCTGACAAGGTCATCATGGTGGATGTAGATGAAAAAGGAAGAGCTTGGGGGGAGTCCTACGTGTGAAGGTGCTGCTTGACATATCAAAACCTTTGACTAGGGGATGTCTAATCAACATAGGGGACTCTCGCTCCTGGATGCCTTTCAAATACGAAAGACTACCCTTCTTTTGTTACCGTTGTGGTATAATTTTGCGCACACAATTCAAGTGTACAAGACATGTCTCAGATGGTAGCACTCATGCTACTTCTCAGCTCCAATATGGTCCCTGGCTCAGAGCTGACTCTACTCAAAAGCCAACACATTACAAAGCACAATCAAACAGTCTAGAGGGGAAGGCCTCAGGCAGCGGCTGACAAGCTAGTTTCAATGACCAAGGGTATGATTTTGGCGGGAACAACACTTTTCAAAAGTCAACTGATATCTTGCAAGCAGTCCCGTGTGAACCTATGCAACCAAACTATGCATTGGAAAAGGAAAGAGGAGTTGACAACTCTTTGTCAAAGAGGTACAGTGTCAATTGTCAACTGTCAAATAAGGAAACCCCAACTTGTCTTGAGGTGTCACCAATAGCAGCTGTCAGGACCACACTTTTCAACAGCCAGACAGACTCTACGCTTTTGGATACCAATATGGCCCTCGCAGTAGACAGTCCCCATGTAAGTCCTTCTCCTTTGTACTCTCAGTTAGACCCAAAGCTACAAACAAAAAACCCCTTTTTGTCAAACTGGAAAAGGAAAGCCCGAGGCAAGATAGTTTTGAGTGCTGAGAAAAGTATGGCCAACCCCACTGCTGAAACTATAACCAGCAAAAAAAAAAAGAGAACCACTGGTTTGACAGAAAACCCATGAGATCTTCAAAAAGACTCAAACACAACAATATGGCAGAGGCTGTTCAACAGCCCTGCCCATCTCCATGGTCACCTTATGCTGGAATTGTCGAGGGCTTGGGAACCCTCGGACAGTTGGAGAACTCCACTTGTTGGTGAGAGTAAAGTCCCCATCTCTGGTCTTTTTAAAAGAAACCAAGTGTAAAAGATAAAGAATGGAATTCATAAGAAACAAGTTAGGTTTTGAATGTAGTTTCATAGTGGACTGCATAGGTCGAAGTAGTGGCCGAACTTTCTTTTGGAAGCAAGAAATATCTGCGAATATGTTGTCTTATTCCCTTAGCCATATCTCTCTCCAAGTCCAAATGAGTAATGCAGCAAAACAATTCATCATCACTGGCTTTTATGGTCAGCCTATTATTGCAAAAAGAAAAGAAAGCTAGAATCTTCTAAGACACCTAAAAGTGAACCATGACACTCCCTGGCTGTGCATGGGAGATTTTAATGAAATCACTTCTCATGGTGAAAAAATGGGTCCCCCCCCCCCCCAAGACTCTTTAAACAGGTGGAAGATTTCAGACAAACTCTTGTAGACTGTGACCTTGGAGACCTTGGGTTTGAGGGTTCCCAATTCACCTGGTGTAATAACCGTGAGGGACCCAACTTCACAAAATAAAGATTGGATAGGGGTTTAGCAAACTGTGCGTGGCAAGACTTATATGACTCTAACTCAGTCACCATACTACCTACCATAAGTTCTAACCACAACCCCCTCCTTATCTTAAGCAAGTTTCTTGTTTCCTCCCTTATCATAAACAAAAGGGTTTTCAAATATAAGGCCTCGTGGGCCAAACAGGAGGGGTGTGAGACTGTGATCAAAAGGGCCTGGCAAGGCTCACTCAAATCTAGTTCAAGGGCAGATGTCATAAGAAAGGGACTTGAGAGGTGTAGATACCAATTGAGAGAGTGGAATAACATCTCTAGAAGATCTCACCAATAGGTCATAACTACCAAAACTAAACATATGAGATCTCTGCAAGCTTCCAGTATTGGCTTGGACAATGACCATATTCGAATATTACAAAAGGAATTGGATTTTTACCTAGAGGAAGTTGATCTAAAGTGGCACCAAAGAGCCATGCAGAAATGGCTCAAAGATGGTGAGAGGAATACCAAGTACTTTCACAAATGTGCCTCGGTTAGAAAACAAAAACATCTAATTCAGAAACTCCAAACTGAAGCGGGGCAGGTCTTGACAACACCTGAAGATATTGGGGGAGAATTACAATCAGTTTTTAGGGACCTCTTCACTTCCTCCAATCCTATTGTCCCTAACTCTCTATTGGAAAATTTCAGAGCTACTGTCACCCCAGAGATGAACTTATCCCTAACAAAGGCTTACTCTAGAGAGGAGATTGAGCTAGCCATCTTTCAAATGAAACCTTTGGGCTCCCCGGGCCTAGATGGCTTCCCTGCTATCTTCTTCCAAAATCATTGGCACCTTGTTGGTGATGATGTGGTAGCTGATGTTCTAGAGTTCCTAAACACCAAGTCTAGTTTTCAAGGAATCAACCATACTTTCATCACCCTCATTCCCAAGAAGAAGGCCCATTTGTTTGTCACTGATTATAAGCCCATTAGCATATGCAATGTTTACTACAAAATTATCGCAAAGGTTATTGCAAATCACCTAAAAACCATCCTGGACACCCAAAGTGCCTTTGTTTCAGGAAGGATGATCTCTGATAACACTATAGTGGCTTATGAAATCTTGCACTCAATGCAGAACAGAAGGAGGAACCACATAGAAGACTTCATGGCCCTCAAGCTCGATATGAGTAAAGCCTATGATAGGCTAGAGTGGACTTTTATTCAGCTTGTGCTTCAGCAAATGGGTATTGACAAGGAGTGGATTGAGTTGATCATGCAGTGTATTGGAACCGTGTCTTACTCAGTCCTACTCAATGGTTCACCTCAAACACCTTTCAAGCCTTCAAAGGGTATACGTCAAGGAGACCCCCTCTCTCCCTATTTGTTCATTCTATGCTCAGAAGTCCTCACCTTTGCATTGAACCAATCTGAACAGAAGGGCTTAATCTCTGGCTTCCCTATTACTAGAGGCTCCTTGACTGTTAATCATCTCTTTTTTGCATATGATAGTCTGGTTTTTTGTAAAGCACAATTGCAAGAATGGAGCAGGCTTCATAACATCCAAAATTTGTATGAAGTAGCCTCTGGTCAGAGGCTCAACCTTGAGAAGTCTTCAATCTATTTTAGCAAGAATACAAGGCAAGAGATCCAAAATTCCATCCTGTCTACTGCTGGGATTAAATCCTCGGGTCCTTTTGAAAAATATCTAGGATTACCTTCTTATATAGGTAAGAACAAATCGAGGGCTTTCTTTCCCATCCTGGACAGAATCAAAGCTCGAATGAGCAGCTAGAAAACAAACTTGCTATCTCTAGCAGGCAAGGAAATCTTGCTGAAATCAATCATTCAATCCATCCCCACATATTGCATGAGCATTTTTCTAATTCCCAAGGGTATCCTGAGGAACATTAATAAACCGATGCAATCCTTTTGGTGGGGGATTAGAAACCAGATTTCCAAGATGCATTGGCTTAGTTGGAAAGGGATTAGAAAGGGCAAACAGGTTGGGGGTCTGGGGTTCAAAGATTTCGAAGACTTCAACAAAGCTTTATTAGCTAAGTAAGGGTGGAGGCTCATCACCAATACTCAGTCATTGGCTTCTCGAGTCCTTAAAGCCAAGTACTTCCCTTCAACTGAGTTTTCCTTAGCAAGAGTTAGAAGGGGTGATTCTTTTGTGCGGAAAAGTATCACAACAGCCAGACCATTACTGTTTGAGGGCCTTCTATGGAAGATAGGAAATGGAAACAAAGTGAAGATTTGGTCAGATAGATGGTTGCCCATTCCAACGTCCTATAAGACTCAGTCTCCTCCTAAGGTGCTTAGCACAAAAGCAACTGTTAGCTCACTTATCGATCAAGACACTCACTCTTGGAACCTACCTTTCATTCAGAGTGTCTTCATCCCTGAGGAGGTTGCAATTATATCTAGAATTCATATTAGTCCTTGCAACAGTAATGACAAGCTGGTATGGAGGTGCACTACAAATGGGATCTTCTCAGTTAAGTCAGCATACCATCTCCAAGTGTCTGTGAATGACATCAATAAGGGCAAGCATCAGACTCAACTAATCAAGGGGCCTTGTGGAAACTGCTATGGAAGCTTAGAGTGCCAAACAAAGTCAAAATGTTCCTTTGGAGATCAGTAAGGGACATTCTTCCCACCAGGGTAAACTTATACAAAAGGAAGATCATACATTCACCCATGTGTCCAATTTGTCTAACTCACCCAGAAACCACGTCCCATATTCTATGGACGTGTAAAACAGCCCAGGATGTATGGAGCAATAGCTTGAGAAGAATACAGAAAAGCGGGACTGAGGAGGCTCCATTTTATGAGTTGCTCACAAAGCTTCTATCTAGTCTTCCTATAGAGGAACACTCTAAGTTAGCTCTCACAGCTAAGGAGCTCTGGTACAAGAGGAACAAATTTATTTTTGAATCTAGATTCACTTCACCTCAACAGGTTTTAAAGCTTGTCTCCAATAGCATAACAGAGTTGGAAGAGCTAGAAAGACACCAGCAGAAGATAATCCCCCACAGCTAGCCTCATGCCAAGTGGTGTAAGCCTCCTACCAATTGTTATAAAGTAAATTGGGATGTAGCCATCGACAAGGTTAACTGCAGGGTGGGCATCAGGGTGTCAATCAGGGATTGGGATGGCCTTGTGACAGCAACTCTCAAGAGCCCTCGTTACTCCTTTCCTAATCCACTTCTGGGAGAAGCATTAGCTGCCTTGAGAGCAGTGCAATTTGGCATCAAGATTGGCCTTAACAATGTCATCTTCGAAGGGGACTCAAAGCAAGTGGCAAATGGCATAATTGATTCAGTTGAAAACTGGAGTACTACGGGGCTGGTCTTTCAAGACATCAAGAAATTACTAGGCATTTACCATTCATGGTCTGTTTGTCATGTACCTAGACAAGCCAATGTAGTGGCGCACTGCCTGGCTAAGAGTTCACTAGACTTGTCTGAGGACTCAGTTCATGTAGAGGATGATCCTCAATCTATTCACAATCATCTCTTCTGAGATCTTAATATGAAGTTACATTTTTCTCAAAAACAAAAAAAGGAATACCTGCCAATACCTGTAGCAAGAACTTGTTTTCAGAATCAACTTGTCTGGCTGATCTAACTTCTCCATTTGTGCAAAGTTGTGCACTAACTTCCCCTGCTGCAGTAAAGGAAGCTGATTGTATGGTACTCTGGCGTACTACGATGGACCATGCTTGAGTCTGTGACTTGCACGCCCACCTTGAAATTGCATTGGTACCATGCCTCTGAATGACCATTTGATGAGCTGTTATGAGCTTATCTTACACTTGATCTTATAAAAACTTATGTGTCTTATGCAACGTGAGATGCATAAAATGCATAATGCATACATAACTATGATATGCAGAATGAAACATGATGAATGTCGTGTATGCAAATATCATGACATGCATGGTACATAAACACTAGCTTCCAAAGAACTGTCTTTAATAATAATATATATATTTGTCTAACGTATGTTAATCCTAATTTATGACAAAGCTACTTATCTTGTAGTGTTGCTTCTTATAATTTTCAACACAAAATCGATTATGGTTCTAGAGGAGATTTATGGTTTTTTTCCAAATAATACGCGGAAATGAGATATTTATAGAGAGATTTAAGATAAGGTGACGACCAGTTTGAGTTGGATTCGGTTAATACATTTAGTGACACTAATCTACTGAACACTCAGTCGTGATCATTTAAGAAACAAATTTGAATTTAAAAACACGATTTAGTAGTTCATTCAATATAAGATTGGCAATGAATGAGACTGCGTAGGATACTTCAACCAATAATGATTTTAAATTGAAATAAATTTCTAATAATCGATCTTTAAATTCTAAAAGTAGTCTAACTCATTCAATAAATAATAAATGGGATGTAACCTAGTTATTGAGCCTAATTAAAACTCCTAATCAACCACAATGATTTATCGCTCGTGGGCTTATCCAATATGACCAATTAAATACAATTTAGGTCCAATAAAATTATTAATATCTCAACATTAGAATTATTGGGCCGGGTCGTTACACTGCCCTTGTCTCCCCCAACCCTTGAACCACAAACTTCACATAGACTAAATTCGAACCCATAGCCAAAAAGCCACACAGCAAGAAATATCCCAACAAGAGCAATTGCGACACTAAACTGGAAGAAAAAAAACAATAACAAATCACATAAGGTCAGTAAAGAGCAATAAATAATATAATTCCTTCCTCCATTTCTTTCTCTATTTTGGGACAAGTGTAAATCATCGAAGACCACAAACTGGGTGCAGTAAGGGATCTGAGACCACAATGTTATTTGTGTAATCGAGGCATCAGATAAGGATTTCGACGAATAATTTAAATCTCTTATTGGTGACATGGGTGATCGAGGACACATAATGATGAAGTGTCTTTTTGGAATTTTGAAAAAAAAAAAAAGAGAGAAAATTTTAAGGATTTGAGATAAACTGTAGTACTCACGAGGCTTGAATGTATGGCTCTGAGGAGATTTTGTTTACTATTGTGCAGGGAATAACTATAGTCAATTAAGCAGATTTCAAAGACGAAATCTTTACTTAAAGGGGAGGATGTAACACTCGATTGAAATTACTAACGATTTAGTGAGGTTAATTTAATTGGACCTAAATTAGGTTTAATAAGCAATGTTGAGTGAGCCTAGGATTAATATTTATTGAGAAAGGCTTGGAATTTTAGTTAGGCCCATAGACCCAAAATTTTGTATTCAACCTGTTAAGATGAAACGTCACTAACGATTTTAGAAGACGTGTCGTAATATTCTACTTAATTAATTACCTATCATGAAGAATAATTAAATTAATATTCTATTACATAAAATTCAATAAATACTAATTAATTAAATAGTAATAACATATTTTCATTTTCAAATTATAATTTAGTAAAATAATTAGGTATTTATTCTACTCTGTTAAAATAAGTCATGAAAATTTTAATTCTTAAAATATGTTTACTTTTCTTATGATTAATATAATTATTCAATTTTACAAAAATCTAATAAATACTAATATTATTTAAATATTCTTAACATATTGGGTTAATTACACTTTACCCTCTCGAACTTTTACTCAATTCACAATGTGCCTCCGAAACTAATAATTGCATCAAAGTGGACCTTCAAACTTTCAAAACTTCCCAATCTCCTCTTCCTTTTTTACCAGCAACGTTAAATCTAACGAAAATTCAATGCACATGCTACTCATGTACATAACATTCACTGTAAAGATGTAATTTTCATCTGATATATTATCATTGACCATATAAAATATAAAATAATATATGCTATCAATTAATAATAAATCAAAATTTATTAAATAAATTTTTTTTATTAATTTATATATGGTTAATGAAAATCAAATAATTTCATTGTATATATAGATTATTCATACTTGTTTGTAACTTAGGTATAAAATAATTGTAGATATGGTTAATGATTAATTATTTATTATTAATTGATAGTATATATTATTTTATATTTTATATGGTCAATGATAATAAATTAGATGAAAATTATATTTTTACAGTGAATTTTCGTTAGATTTGACTCTACACGTAGATGGAAAGGGGGATTAGAAAGTTTTAAAAGTTCGAGGGTCCACTTTGATGCAATTATTAGTTTCGGAGGTACATTGTAAATTGAGTGAAAGTTCGAGAGGCATAGTGTAATTAACCCTAACATATTCCTTTATTTTCAATTTACAACTTTAATAGCATAATTATATCAAAATCTAATACAGTAAGCAATAGAAATTCATTTCATACAATAGACATTGCACTTAAAGTGTTTAAAATAAAAATTAATCACTTCCTATTTACTACTGAAATCTAATTGTAAAATTGATACTAAATAATATAATTTAAATCCTTACTTATTTTTTGTAGGGAAAAATAAAGTTTCTATAAAATAAAGGTTCTAAGCTAAAAAGCTCCAGAGGTTCATCAGAGTCAGAAGAAGTAGTTGGTGTTTGAATCTTAAACTTCCTCTCCAGCTCCGTGATGAGTTCTTCCCATCTCTCTAGTGAATCTAATCCTTCCTGAACTGAGTCTTATAAACTTATCCGATTAGCTTAAAATTTACCATCTTTTCTAGCATTAATTGTTTTACCAACATTAACGCATCCCTTCCATCCTACATTAACTCACCGCCCTAAACCTGTATTAACTCATCGCCATTTTTTTCCTCTTTCCTCAAAAGTTGTCCAAATTTAGAATCCAATGCTCCCGACCCTATTTTCAAATGAAAATACCATGTGTTGATGTCGTGTTGCAGCCCAAGCACTTCCGTGATAACCAAGCTCATGCCATCTGCAAGCAAGGAGAAAGGGCTCTGGTGACGTCCGGGGTCACTCCGATGCCAAAGTCAGTGAACGATCCTACCGCCACAGTGTGTCAGCCCATGGCTCTGGCTGCTCAAGGAGATTGTGGCGTGTCAGCCGTGCTAGGCGTATCCTGTTGGGAGGTCGTGGCGTGTTAGGTGTCACACCTACTACCACTCATTTCCTGCAGCCACAGGGTGTCAGTCAGCGGCTCTGGCGGCTAAAGGAGATCATGGCGTGTCAACTGTGCTAGGCCTGTCCTGCTGCTTTTTGCTAAAGTTGGGTGTCAGGTCATGGGCAAGCCGTCCTTCGTACGTGGGGTGCGCCGTTGTGTGTCAGGTTTCCTGACACATGCATTTGAATGCAGCATCCCTTGAGTCTGATGAGTCTGTGACCGGGCACGTTTAGCCATCTGCGTGCAGCTGGGCGTCTTGCCCAGTGTCCTACGGTAGGTCCCGATAGGCTCCCGAGCCCCAAGACAACCTCATTGGCACATCGAGCTTGGCGTTAAAAAGCCTTCCCGAATAGGTTTGCAGTTACGGGCTTAGCACATGATTCTTCGGCCTGGACTCTTAACTCACAGAAGGGTTTTGTCCTTGGGCCTGGAGTTCCTAGGCTTGGCCTCTTCGAGCCTGGGCCCTTCAGGGATGGGCCCCTCCCTCACACCATGAAACCCTCACTTCTGCTTAAGGAAAACATGGCTAGAGCTTCGACTGAGAGTGTTATCGCTGTAAATTGTAATGATCTTAACCTTTTTCCTGAAACAGATGAAGCATCACAGCTATCAGTGCATGTTCTCATAGGCAGAGTAATGTCATCTCGTCCCCTTAATAAGCATGCTCTCCATGCAACTATTGAAGCAGCATGGGGTTTTTCAGTGGGACTCAAAATAGAGGATCGATGTTAACATGTTTTTGTTCACATTCTCAAATGAGAATGAAAAGTGGAGGGTTCTAGATCAAAGGCCATGGAACATTAAAGGTTTTCATATGGTAATCTGCAGCTGGCCACCTGGGCTAAGTCTTCTGGAAGTTGATATGAAGGTGTCTGTATTTTGGGTGCAGATTCTTGGGCTTCCTTTGGAATTTATGACTAATGTAAATGCTGAGAAGATAGCTGCAAAGCTCGAAAATTTCATCCAAGTTGAAAAAACTGTAGGCCCAGGTATACTCTTACGATGATACATGCGAATACAAGTTGAAATAAACGTAGAAAAACCGTTGCCTGAAGGATTTCCTTTGGTCTGAAAGCGTAAACCAACCACATAGATCAATTTTAAGTATGAACGTCTATCGAAGTTCTTTTATTGTTATGGGTGTTTGGGTCATCTTCAACAAGTTTGTCTGTTGCTCCATACTAAAATTGAGGTATCAATCTACGGGTCATGGATGCATGCAGAAACACAAACCAGTAGAAGGACCTCTTACTATGATTCTCAGTCATTTCCTTTTGACCCAAAACATGTGGATGTTCAGCAGCAATAAGAGGAGTTATTTTCATCAAATGAAACAAGGAATTTTTTTTCCATTGGTGTCGAGTAAAGGAAAGGAAGTTATGTATCAGCAAGAAGATCAATGCAAGGAAGACTCTCAAGTGGTTTAGTTCCTGTCAGGTGGTCATAACAGTAATTCTCTAGATTTTCATGGAAGCTTGGCATGCATGATATTAGGAGGGATGAAGAAAGGGACAGGTGGCAATGTCTCAGCTATGGAGACAAAGCAGACAGGATCAATTAAGGAAAGTACAACTACTCATTTCCTACCTTCATCTATTGGAAAGTCGATCTCAAATGCTGAAGGAATACTGACCGTTGATCAATGTAATCTTGAAATGACGGCAGTCCATACATCCTCTTCATTTATAAGTAGCCAAGACTCTTCATTACACTTCAGCTCAAGTAATAGTGAGGCTTCGCCAGACCTTGACAAAAATCTTTTCCAACAAATACTGGCTTAGTTCAAAAATTTGCAGAGCCCAAATGCAAATCACTTAGTGTCAATTTTAGTGAGCTCATCAGGAAAGTCCATTTTGGCAATCCGTCCCAACTTAAATGAAGCCCAACTCAAGAGTCCAATGATAGGAAGCATACCATCTCAACCATACAGTCCATTTGCTCTATATAATGTTATCAAAGCTAGCCTAACCCACCTGAACAGTAATCCATCGGATACCCTCCCTTCCTTTAGTTTGACTGGCCCTTTCCAAGAAGCTCATCCTTCAACCCAGTTATCTAAGCCTGGCCATTACCCACCCTTATTTACCTCAGGAATCCCAGGAAGTGCATCATTCCCTCCCTCTCACACCATACCTTTTGTTGAAACTGTCCAAACCCTAATCCCTCTTGGCCAAGTTTCGATTAAGTCAGGGAAGACTCAGTTCAGTTTAGATTTTTCTCAAATAGGAGATGGGGGAAGCTCTAAAGCAGGAGAAGATTGTCACCAATTTTCACAAGTTGAAAGTGCCCCTCGTACTACAGTGAATCAGAATCCAAACAAGACGAAAAGGAATGAGGTGGTCTGCAGAAGGTCAAAGAGACTCAGGTTTACTCCAAATTTGAGCTCACAACTAGTAACGATTCTTGTACCCAGCTTTTCAAATCCCTAACTATAGATGATGAGGCTGTCGTGGCAGAGCCGATACTGCCACCAGGGCAGAAATGAAAATAATCTCTTGGAATTACAGGGGTCTAGCCCAACCCCGTGCAATCAGATGCTTAAGGGTTATAAACAGGAACCATAAACCTGATTTAGTCTTATTGATGGAGACTATTTTGCTTAATTCAAATATGTTTAATATTATACATAGGCTAGGTTTTTCTACTATAAATTTTGTGTATGCCCCTTCAAATGACAACTGGGGGGGAGGGGGGTGGGTTTGGTTTTATGGTTAGATGGTCTAGAGGTAGAACTTGTAAATGTTCATTGTAATATAATCACTATGTTTATGTATTCGGATCATGTGCACACCCCTTGGTTGCTTAATTTAGTTTATTGCCCTGCACCAACAAAAAAGAATTTTTTTGGAAAACTTTAATGTAAAGTGGAACCAATTTTGAAGGACCAAGACTTGATATAGAAGACTTTAATTATATCTGTAGCCAGAATGAAAATTTTGGAGGAAGGCCTATGCTAGCTCTTCTAACTCAAATAGTCTGAATTTCTACATGAATAGGAGTGGAATGATCGACCTAGGCTACCATGGACCCAAATACACTTGGACTAACAATCGACATGGTATGGCTCATATTAGAGAGATCCTTGACAGTGGTATAGCAAATCAATCTTGGATGGACTTGTTTCCAAGTTCCTCCCTTCAACATCTTCCCATAAGTGCTTTTGACCATTCACCCATTGTGCTTGATACTGTGGGAAGAAGAAAACATTTTGTTAGTTTCAAATTTGAAGAATTTTAGACTAAAGACCACAATAGTCAAATGGTTGTTCAAAATGTCTGGAATAGTCACTTTATTGGTAATTTGAGCTATATCCTTCAAAGAAAACTTAAAAAGGTTCAGAGTGCACTGGAAAATTGGAATATGTCTCACTTTGGGCATATTCAATCATGCATAAGAGACACCACCAAAGCTCTCTTGAATATTCAAACCAATGACCCCAGTCACGAATCTAGGATCAAGGAGGAAGATCTCAAGTCTGATTTGAAGGAATTGTTAAGGAGAGAGGAGATTCTCTGGAAACAAAGATCAAGAGTTCAATGGTTAACCACAACAGATTTGAACACGAAGTTCTTCCACCTCTCTACCACTGTGAGGAGACGTCAAAATACAATTGATAGTCTTAAAGTGAACAACAATTGGACTGAGGAACAACATGTCATTCAAAACTCTTTCTTGAATCATTTTAGAGAAGTCTATACTTCCTCAAATCCTAGTATAGACCTTGATTTAAAGCCCCTCTTTCCTGAAAATGTTATTGGCTAAGAGAATAACATTCTTTGCGAAATCCCTTCTGAGGAAGAGATTATTCAGACTCTTAGGCAAACCCTCTCTAGAAAAGCTCTAGGGCCAGATGGATTTACTGGGCTCTTCTATAAGCACTATTGGGACATTGTCAAAGATGATTTCATAAAGGCTGTTTGCAATTTTTTCTCAAGTGGTAAACTCCTTAAAGAATTAAATCATACTCACATTGCTCTAATTTCAAAGACTAGTAATCCTAATACTGTTCATTAGTTTAGGCCTATTAGTCTTTCAAATGTCTACTACAAAATGATTTCAAAAATTCTGGCGAACAAACTCAAGAAAATCCTCCCAAAAATCATCTCCCCATACCAAACATCTTTCATTCTTGGTAGAACTATTCAGCAAAATACTATACTGGTCCAAGAACTCTTTCATTTTTTGAAAAGGAAGAAAGGAAATAATGGTATCATGGCAATCAAGATTGATATGGAGAAGGCATTTGATTTCATGGAATGGGGGTTTATTCTGAGAATCATGGAAAGCTTGGGTTTTAATAGAAAATGGGTTAATTGGATCAAATAGTGTATCACAACAGTCTCGTATTCTATTCTTATAATTGATACTCCGAGAGGGTTTGTTAAGCCTAGTAGAGGCCCGAAACAAAGGGATCCCCTTTTACCTTTTCTCTTTATTCTGGTTACAGAAGTTCTCACTAGGCTCATCACTTATGAGGAAAACTTGGGAAACATTCATAGAGTTTCTACTAGTAGAAATAATCTCCCAATCTCGCATCTTCTTTTTGTTGATGATTTTATTCTTTTTGGGAAGGCAAATAGTACCACTACAAACAGCTTCAATAATTGTTTGGAGAAGTATTCCTCATGGTCAGGACAAAAAGTACATGTAAGAAAGTCCTCTATAAAGTTTAGTGAAACCACTCAACTAAGACAAAAGCAAAGAGTCAAGGAAGTTTTTGACTTAAAGAATGCTTCACCCACCATAAAGTACTTAGGCATTTCTTTGTATTTTAATGGTTCATAGAAAATTCAGTTTTAGGAAATTCAGCAAAAAATCTCTCAAAAGTTGGCAGGGTGGAAAGCAAAACTGCTTTCCCAAGCAGGGCGCACTACCCTCATTAGAACGGTTGCTAGTATAATGCCTTCCTATATAATGTCCTTTGTTTCAATTCCAAAAAGTGTTGCTAGTAGCCTTGACTGTACATTCATGAAATTCTAGGGGGTTTCCCGGAAGAAAAATCTCATAATCTAACTCTCAAATCCTAGAATTCTATTTGTAAACCAAAGTATATGGGAGGTTTGGGAGTTAGATTAGTTTCTAACTTTAATCAAGCTTTTCTTTCAAAAATTGGTTGGCAAATGATTATTGGTGTTGATGCCATTTGGAGAAGAGTTCTTGTTGGAAAGTACTTGAAAAGTTCTTCCTTTTTGAATACCAATCAAAAAATTACTGACTCTTGGATATAGAAAGGAATTCTCAAGCAAAAAGAATTTTTGAAGAAGGGATTATGCTTTCAAATCAACAATGGGGTGGACATTAGAGTTTGGATTGATCATTGGATTTCCAATAACCCAAACTTCACACCTATTCCAAAAGACACAAATACTCCAATTGATCCCTTTCTTTGTGTTTTGGAATTGATGATGGAGGAACCTAGGAGATGGAACACCATCCTACTTCAAGCCCTTTTCAATCAAAGTTCTGTGAATGAGAGAAAAAATCCCTCTTACTCAGCAAAGTTTTCATAATCTCATTGATAAACTTGTTTGGACTCACCATAATCTAGTTCCTTTAGTGCTAAATCAACATACGTTGCTTTAACGCTATCTCATGCTCAGTATATGATGGATAATAACAATATTCAAGCTCAAATATGGAAGCAACTTCGGAAGCTTAAGGTACAAGATAGGCTGAAGTTCTTTTGCTGGAAAATTCTCAATAACATCATTCCAACTTGTTCTCGTATTAAGAATTTTGTCCAGATTGATTTTGATAGCTTTAATTGTCCAATCTGTAACACTGGTGAAGAAACTCAATCTCATCTTTTCTTAAATTGCAGCTTCACCAAAATATTGTGGCTTCATTCCCCATGGCCTCTAACCATTTCCTCTTGTGCTCAGAATGATACTAGATTGTGGGTCAAATGCATTCTTGATCTATCCAAAACTTTAGGAATTCCCATAGAGGAAGAGTATCACTTTCAAATTTTTGCAATTGTGACTATGGATAGTATTCGGTTCCTTAGAAATAAAGTCCTTCATGAAGATATTAAACCTGATTTATTTGCTTATATATCTTCCACTAAAAAAAATTTCAAAGATCAGTTGATGCATGGGACAATTTACAAATAAATTCTAGCAAACCTTAGGGAGTCATGCCTTTTGATGTTGTGGTCAGACAAAGTGGAAGTGCAGCAACAATAGTAGGTTGGACATCTTGTGGATCCATCATATTTGTAGTTACAAAGCACATCATCAGCAGTCAAAATCCAAATCAAGGGGAAGCTACAACAATGCTTTTGGAAGTGAAAGAAGCCAAAGAAGTTAACATTGGAAAAATTGTGATTGCATGAGACTCTCTTAATACCTTTTAAGTACTAAAGAACTCAAATTTTATTGCTAATTGGACAGTGCAACCAATTATTCATGATATCAAGCTTGCTCTTAAAGGTTTTGACAGATGGGAACTTTGGAAAATACATCGAGATGAGAATCGATGCGCGCATTCCGTTGCACAGTGAGTTGCCTCCAAAAATATTTTTAGAAATATTCCACTTATTGTCATTCCACCTTCTTTACTAAACTTCCACAGTGGGAAAGACCCACCTACTATTTTGTAATTTGTCTTTTGCCTTTGCCTTTGCCTTTGTCTTTATCTTTGTTTGTCTTAGTTTTGCTTACCTTCTTTTTAATATTAGATGCTTTCTTGGGGAAAAAAAAGAAGTTCTAAGTTGACAAGAAGTAAACTGGGCCCTAACGTAAGATCAAGTTGCTCTAATACATAGAAGCTTTTAAGATCAAGTATAAGATAAGATCTTATCAGTTTAATTAAGATGATCATTCAGATACGTAATACCAATACGATTTATAGGTGGATGTGTAAGCCATAGACCTAATTGTGGTCCACCATGCTAGAATACTATCAACAGCTTCTCTTGGCTACAAGATGTGGGGCCAGGTGCACAACCTTGTACATAGAGTTAAGTGTATTGGCCAGTAAAATAATTTAAGACAAGTCAGCATATTATTAGCATATATATTAATGATCATGGTTTTAAATTCTCAATATGAAATATTTTATGAAAAACTTTATGTTTATTACGTTTACGTTGTAATGTGCTTATTAATGAGTCTTCAACTCATTTTAATTTTATATCATGTTTCTAAACACCCATGTGAGGATGATGAGGAGTATGAGCAAACGGACCATGTTTAGATAAAACAGTTTGATTTAGTTCCATGCTTCTTAAATTAATTAATTTTTATGACAGACATTTTATTCAATTATTTACAGACTTTGATTTAATTTTATTTGATATATGATTTATTTAATACTCTTTTATGAATTCAACATATATTTTATTAAATTATGAAATTTCTTGCTTGACTATATTTATGAAAATATGTGACATCCCAACCTACGGAAATGAGGTGTTACATCTAGATTCGACTCAGATTTAATGGGAGTTCGATTCTGAACTTCGATTAAACCAGAATTCGATCTGACTCCGACTCAGACTAGAAAAGTAAAAAAACTCTAACTCCAACTCCGACACTGCGGAGTCAATATTAGAGTCGAATTTTCAAAATTTTGCACAACTTTATTCAAACCAGTAAGTCTTTTTGCCAAATCACATAAATGTTGGTCTTATTTATTACTATCAATTTATTATTAAGCAAACTACGAATAAATAACTCTAACAATTATGTAAGATAAGAGTCATTCGACCATACCCTTCAAGCCAGAAACTATTTCAGCAAGGACAAAGTTACTACATTTTCTAATTTATATCATTCATTTTGCTCATCAAAGTGGCACCACAACTACAATATGTTGCCAGATGGCATATTAAAAAAATTAAAAACACAAAAATAAATAAGTAAAAGGAATTTAGAATTTTAATCTTCATTTTTACGGCTTCCAATAATATCTCATCGATTTCTCCTTATTTGTCCAAGAATTTCGAAACAATGCATTTTGGTTGTAAAAATGGAGGCACTTTTTCTTACAAATGGATGGGCGACTGTCGTCGGTGGTGCGGTAGAACTAGTTGGCGATCGGAGACTCGGAGTGGGTGGGAATTATACCAAAAAGGACTTTTGTTTGAATGAAATCGTCAATCTAACGAGTTATCTAGCGGAATGACATACATAATCCTTAAAAATATATATATATATTTTTTAAATTAATATATAAAAAATTAATCTTTTGATAATAAATTTCAAAAAATTGTAAGCATTTACGACTGCAATACATAACATTCTTCATATATCTTCGTGCGAGAGAAAAGCAGAGCTTGTGAATGCGAGTCCACAAAAAGTTCTTCGTTTCCCCAACCCAACCCCTACGTCTCTCGCAGCGAGAGACGACTTTTAACTCTTGGAGTGTCAACCACGGTCTTCGTTTTCGCTGCGAGAGACGACTTTTAACTCTTGGAGTGTCAACCACGGTCTTCGTTTTCGCTGCGAGAGACGACTTTTAACTCTTGGAGTGTCAACAACGGTCTTCGTTTTCCCAACCCACCCCCTACGTCTCTCGCTTTCTCTCAGTCTTCTCATGGACGAGTTTTCGTAGTATTCTTCTGGCAACGACTGAGAGAGCGTCAAAGTTCCGCAGTTGCTTCCCAGTTTCCAGCTATTATGGACATTAAAAATGTTCACTTTGGTTCCCCTTCTTCATGCTATATATGTGTACAGATTCGCTTTTCCAGAGAGAGACTTCTGCAGCGGCATCAACTACGAAACCATGGCTTGGGCTCCCTTTACATCTCCTCGTTTATGCTTACTATCCATTTTCTTTTTCGGTTTGGGTTCCCGGATCTGTTATGGGTTCGGCTTCGGCTTCGACATCCACCACCGCTTCTCCGATCCCGTTAAGGGAGTTCTCGGCCTCGATGACCTCCCCGAGAAGGGAAGCTTAGACTACTACGTTGCCATGGCCCACCGTGACCTCTTAATTCGCGCCCGTCACCTCGCCGCCAGCTACGGCCAGTCCTCGCCACTCACTTTCGCCAATGGAAACGACACTTTATTTATCAGCTCTTTGGGATTGTACGATCCTTAATTAACTCCTAGTGTGTGTGTGTATTATTAGTTTAAAAAAAAAAAAACCTTTTGTGGCCTTTTGAAGAATTTGGATACGATTTCTTGGTTACCCTAAGAAACTGGAGGAGAAGAGGAGATAGGGAGTTTTTTCTTCGCTGTTGATGGATTATAACTGGTCTTTTAACATGCTATAATATTCGAACGCCCGCCGGGGGGGGGGGGGGGGGGGGGGGGGGGGGGGGGGTGGGGGGGGGGGGGGGGGGGGGGGGGGGGGGTTTGGGGTTTATGTATTATTAGCTCAAATGGTTATTAGGATGGAAGGACCTATTTGGTAGCACATTTTTTTGTCTCCAATAAATTAAAATTTTTCTTTTGTGGTTTCTCAGGCGATATTTTTTTTTTTTTTCTTATTGATTGATGGATATGGAAGATAAGTTCTTAAAGCGTAACGCTCGTTGAGAAAGTTTCGGATTTGTTTGTTTGGTTTGAAATTTCCATCGATTTTCTTGTTGACCAAACAAGGAATGAAAGTTTTAAGGGATTCTCTTCGTGTCACTTTTCTAATAACTAACCATTGCTTTCTATCTTCGTGGTGTTTCAGTTTGCATTATGCCAATGTTTCTGTGGGGACACCAAGTTTATCCTTTTTGGTGGCATTAGACACAGGCAGTAATTTGTTCTGGCTACCATGCGATTGTAAGAAAGGTGGCTGCGTTACTGGCTTGCAGACATCATCTGGAGAGGTATGTTGTACTACTTTGAATTTTTATTTATTTGCTTGGAATCACGATCTGTTATAAATATTGTTTCAACTGCTATCTGGATATGGTTATTATTTATCATAACAATGATTTTTTCTTCAGCCTGTGTCAATCTCTTGCTGCAGTCATGCTTACAAGTTACAACTATCATCTGGACTTTCCCGCTACTTTGTTGAATTTACTATAATCATGCACCTTTGTAAAATGAGAGCTTTTGAATGAAGGGGAAAGCAACTTAAATTTCCAAATCGTTAACAAATACTTGCGAAACTGTTTTAGTCTTTACTCAATATATGTCAAATTTTCTTTGCCACACCCTGAAAATTCTACCAAATGTATGACTATAGGACAAGCTTTAATTATTCATTAGCTCTGTGGTCTTATGTTTTCCACGTATTTGGTTATTTTGTGAATGGGTGGTGATAGAAGCTTTCTTCGAGTCCTGAATTCTTTTATAATTACTCTTTTATCAAGCAGGAAATAAAACTCAACATCTACAGCCCTAATAATTCATCAACAAGTGAAAAATTATCCAGCAACAGCACCCTGTGCAGACCAAGTGATCAATGCTCTTCAGAAAGTAGTAATTGTTGTTATAAAACTGTGAATTCTAGGAATACTTCATCTACTGGGATCTTGGTAGAGGATATTTTGCGCTTAGTTACAGATGATGATCAATCAAAAGCTGTTGACGCTCGGATTACATTTGGGTACGCTATTTTTCCTTCACTTACTACCAAAAAATTTGGGGAGGAATATTTGATAACTCTTTGTTTTTTTTTGGTATCAAAATAACTCCCTACATACAGATGAGCAGCTTTTCAAATGAATAAATCGTCAGTAATATTTAATTTAGAAACTGGACTATAATCAATTAATTGTCAGTTGAAATGACAAAAAACTGGAGAATGGGAGATTTTTTTTTTTTTTTTTGTCTCTCTATCGGCTGTAGAATGGAGATTTTGAAAATGTAGATCATGTGGGTGATGAATCTAGAGTTTGGTGTGGCTTTGTTCTCCTCAAGTAGGAATGATTATCATGAGGACTCTCAAGTTGTTGTATTGCCATCACTGGGGGCAGTAGGTGATCACCAAATATCCATTTATATAAGAAAATAGTAGGTGAAAAATTTCCTGTGGTGGTCAGATTTCTTCAGCAAAGTTTTGTTTATTTCTGGCCCCCCTTGTCTAATGTGTGCTTTGCTGCAGTTGTGGTCAAATTCAGACTGGTACTTTTTTGATGGGTGCAGCACCAAACGGTCTGTTTGGCTTGGCATGCAAGATATATCTGTACCTAGCATCTTAGCAAAAAATGGGCTAGCTTCAAATTCCTTTGCGTTGTGTTTTGGACTTGATGGGGTTGGGAGAATCAATTTTGGATTTAATGGCAGCTCAGACCAAAGTGAAACACCATTCAATGTTCGGCAGTCACAGTAAGTCTTTTTGTTTTTTTTAGTTAATGGGGATGGTGGGATTCAGACCCCGTATCTCACCCTTGAAATACCTGGGCCGATGCCGATTGGTCCAAAGGTCACTGGCACTTCTTGATATTTCAAATAAATTTATGTTTGATCAGAATCGCATGCTACTTGTAATGATTTTTCCTTTGGGGACTTGTTGTCAGTCCAACTTATAACATCAGCATCACTGGAATAACTGTGGGAAGCAATTCTTCTGAGCTGGAGTTCAGTGCCATCTTTGACACTAGTACAGCTTTCACAGTCCTAAGCGACCCGGCTTATACTTTTATTTCCGAGAGTGTAAGTTCTTTAAATAACGCTATTCCATGTTATCTATTGGGAATTTTTATTTTATAAGATCTGAGTATCTATGATTTATGTTGCCATTCAGTTCAATTCCAAGGTCGTAGAAAAGCGGCATTTACCTGATTCCAAGATCCCCTTTGAATACTGTTATGAATTACGGTAATTTATATTATTTTTTGAATTATTTTCACCCTTTCAACTGATCCGAGGCACTGAATCCACTTTATATGCAGTGCAAACCAAAGCACCTTTAAAATCCCTAGTATGAATCTGACAATGAAAGGTGGAGAGGACTATTTTCTCAAACATCCAACTGCATTGATCCCAACTCCGGTATGATCTCACTTCTACAACTTTTAATTTCCTTTTTCTAGTTGAGTTATTCTAAAGTTTGATATTATGGTCTCCAGGAGGGTGGATATTTGTATTGTCTGGCTCTTCTCAAAAGTGAAGATATAAACATCATAGGACGTGAGTATCTATTTATCGAAAACTTGCTTATTTGTAGATCAAGAAGAGTTTTGTTTGTTTTAAACCTCTGTGTTAATGACTACGCATTTTCATGTTTTTCTGTCATTTTGGAATTTAGAATTTGTGCATATATCTCTTTAGGTGATTTAACTACATTGTTGTGGAAATTCTACATATCCTTCTACTGTCTGAAACTCAAGGATAATGAACTCTGAAGTGATAAAAAAAAGCACAGAAGTATGTGAGCGGTTTATTTTCCTTTAACTGTGTGAGTGTAGTTCCAGCTTTTGGGTGAGTCAGATAGATCTGCAAAGTCAATCATTGTGTCTACTATTACTTTAATGCATAGACAATTAGAATTTTAAAAACCATGACTATATTCACCCTCCTGGTCCAGTTCTCCTTCCTTTTTAGACTTGTATTGCCACTCCATGATGGTTAAAAATCATTATACCTTATACAGCAAGATATTATTAATGTGAGTTTGAATTATGGGAGGCTTGTCGGTGTAGGCTGTTCAGTCTTTAAACCAGTAGTTAATGTTTGCACAAGAAAAATATATATTTTTTTTCATCATTGCCTCCTTGAATAAGCCTCATATATAACGCAAAACCATCATGCATCCTTGTGTGTTTGAATTGACAAGTTGCCACTTACGTTGTGAATTTATTTATTTTCATGCAGAAAACTTCATGAGTGGTTATCGTATAGTTTTTGATCGTGAGAAGATGATATTAGGTTGGAAGGACTCAAACTGTGAGTGTGGTTCCTTTTTTTCTACTGTGCAGATTTCTATTCTCTTGGTGAGTTCTTTTAAGTTGCTATAATGAGACTTGCTGTCCCCAGGTTACAATGATGAGAGTTCTAACCCTCTACCCGTCAGCCCATCACCATCTCCTGCGGTTTCCCCTGTTCGTCCTGTTATCCCAGTAACCACAGAACGCAATGGAAACTATTCTCATACACCTGCAGCAGCACCATCCAGTTATTCACCCAAGTTGAAGTCTTTTACTTGCACAGTCACAGTGCTTCTTGTTTCTTTTTTTGCTATTGTTTGATCACCCAAGTTGGGAAGCATTGTTTTCTTTTTAATTAATTTGAGCATTGGGTTGCAAGTAACATAATAAAGATATTTATAATTAGTATAAGCAGAAACAAATTCAGGCTGAGATATTGGAAATGTCGGCAGTCTATACCCTATGATAAGCAATAAAACTGTGATTCTGCTCATGTACATTATTTTTCTTGTAATGCTGCTCAATCTTTTTAATTAGCCTATATTTTGCTTTTAGCCATTGAATGGCGTTTTTGCGCCCATTAGTTGTCATGCTCAGTTTGCTGGTTGGTTGTTCAGTCATTTTGTTTGGATTTTAAGATCTGAACAGAGTACTTGAAGGATTTCAAGTTACACAGTGGTTACTTTTGGTCATCGAATGACAGGTTTACATTTGGTGTGCCCGTGTGTACTTCAGCTGCTACTCTGCTTTTCTGTCATTTACTTTTTCAGAAATGATGTCTGATGTGGCAATGCCAAGTGGCACTACCATGGCCGTGCCTGACGTGGCCTGCCACATCAGCACTGTCAATGATACGCTAATGTGGCAGTGGCATTGCCATGCTAGCCCGTGCACATTGTCCTTGCATGGATCCATGCCTAAAATCTGAGATATGCAGAGCTTCCATGGAGGCTCTCCTCTGCTGACCGCCCAATCGACTGTTGAGACTGAGTTTTTTTTTTTGTCATTGAAAAAGGAGATGTGCTACGTTTTCAGGGTGTACTGTGAAGCATGCTCCCATTTGCTCTGTGTGGTGGTCATGGACCAAAGTTGACGAAGCAATTGAACAATATTGACTAGAAAAGCAGGAAGGTCAGTGTGTTCTAGATCTATAGGAAATATTCATCTCAGGTGCATAGAGTCTTCTCTGGATTTTTTTTTTTTTTTTTTTATATTTTTTGTGGGTTTGGTTTTTATAGTCTTGGCTCAAATTTGAGATTACTTTTATTTTATGGTTACTTGATTTGTTCGGTTCGTAATTTGGGGTTTTGGTGCTTAACCAGTTGTTCCTCCTGCAGGGATTCTTCCTCAGCATCTCTTTGTTGTTCAATCCTCTTGTAGAATACACAAAAGGTTCTTTCTTGCTTTGACAGAGGACTGAGAGACAGCAAAGAGAGAGGTAGGTTAAAGTTCTGTCTTCGAGTTCTAGTGGTTGAAACCTAAAAGCTAAAATGACTTAGCTCAAGCTTTCTAGCACTCTGGTGAAACTGAAGGTAGTACAAAAATATAACCTCTTTCCATTTCCTTTATAGATAGTTCACACAAGCTTCTCTATGCCAAATTTAGATAAGTTTACTTGAGGTTTGAACTGGGTTTCCTTAAATTCTCTGAAAATGATTTAGGGCTGGTTTAGATAGCCCGACGAGATGAAAATTTTTAATATGCTTTCGTATGGATAAAACGCACTTTGTATCCAAACGTTTTAAATGTTGCATTTGGGTAGTGAGGTGATCTTAGATATTTTGTGAATAGTAGTGAAAAAGTAATGATAGAATATTGAATAGTAGTGAAAAGTAATAATAAAATAATGAATAGTACTTGAGTATTCTCAAACTAGTTAACGTCTTAAGATACTCATCCCAGTTGTTCTCTTCATTTCTCAACACTATTTATTGACCGCACATCATACATAAAGCAGAAAAGACCATGTACTACACATCATCCTGGATGTTTGTAGCCCCATTGGGCTGAACAAAAATCCTAAAATTGGACTCTGACTCTACTCCAATTTCAATAATTCAAAGTCGGATTTTCTTTTAGTCTAAAAGTTGAAGTTGAAGTCGGAGTTGGATGTAGCGTTAGGCCAACTCCGACTTCGTTCTGGTCTGACTTTGACTCCGATATTGTATATATATTATAAAAATCATCCTATACGTTTGTAGTCCATAGGGTTAATTAAAAATCCGGCTCACTCAAAGTCAGAGTCAGATTTCTTTTTAGTTTGAAAGTTGGAGTCGGATGTGGCGTTGGACTGACTCTGATATTGTACATATGTTATAAAAATATGTATTTTTCTAACTTATAAAAAAAATATGTATTTTTCTATATTTTTTTATAGGTAATCAAGTAGTTATATTCATAGAAATAGGCAAAGACCAAGTACATAGAAAGTATACATGAGAAACACCTAGCTAGAGGTTACAATAGAAAGTAGAAGGTCATGGACCCTTAGCCCGTTACAATCTATGGCCCCCACCCATAAAAACAATGATTGAAGAAAGAAAAATTTTAGCTCATCCACAATTCTCTCTTGATCTTCGAAACTTTTGGCATTTCTCTCTCTCCAAATACACCAACACATACATATTGAGACCATTCTCCAAATTGCCGTTACCTTTGAATTGCTATGGAATCCTTTCCAGTTTGCTAGAAAATTCACCAATCTAAGAGGCATGAGATCCAAGACAATCCGATTCTTGAGAAAAAATCATCCCATATGAACCTGGCCACCTTGCAGTATAGAACCAGATGATCTACTGATTTCTCATGCTTCTTACACATACAACACCAATCCAGCACAATTACCCGACGTTTCCTCAGATTATATGTAATAAGGATCTTATTCAAGGATATTGTCCAAACAAAAAAAGCTGCTTTTGAATGAGCTTTCGTCTGCCATATGCTCTTCCCTTGGAACTTAGTCCTTTCAAGGCTCGATAGCGCTTGATAAAATGAACTAATAGAGAAAATATCTTTCTTGGAATGGCTCCAGTGCATCGTGTCTCCTGTACCTCCTGAAATACTTACTGAATACAATGCCGCAAATAACTTTGTAATAGACTCCAATTTCCAATCTTGGGCTACCCTATTGAAATCAATATTCCATTGAGGGGAACCATTTAAAAAGGCTAAAAGATTGGCAATTGCTGCATCATTTTCCCTAACAAGCTCAAAGATAGTAGGGAAGGTGTCTCAGAGACAATGGTTACCACATCGTTTGTCAAACCAAAAACTGACACGAGAGTCATCGCCCACAATAAAATGTTCATGTCCTTGAAAGGTCTCCCAAAGACTCTTAATGTATTTTCACAACCACATTCCATGCGTACCTCGTACCTCATTCGAGCACCATCCTCCCCAAGCCTCCCCGAATTGTGAATCCATAACCAACTTCCATAAGGCCTCCATTTCACGTTGGTACCTCCACAACCATTTACTCAAAAGAGCTTGATTGAATTTCGTCAAGTGGTGAATCCCCAAACTTCCCCCAAAAATTAGGGTACAAACCGTTGACCAATTAACCAGGTGGGGTTTGATCTCTTCCCCCAATCCACTCCATAAGAAATCCCTTTGTAACTTCTCAATGCGATTAGCCACCTTTGTGGGAAGCGGGAACAAGACAAAAAATAGGTGGATAAGTTTGAAAGAGTATTTTTAATCAAAGTCAACCTACCACCTTTCGACAAGCATAGCCTTTTCCAAGCAGCCAATCTACGCTCCACCTTTTCGATCACATCATTCAAAATCCTTTCAGATTTAAAGGAGGTACCCAAAGGTAAGTCAAGATACTTCATAGGTAGAGAAGATATCTTGCACCCTAAGATTGTAGCTAAATTCTCCGCTTCGTGGACAACCCCCACTGACACTAATTTGGACTTTGCAAGGTTGATACTTAGGCCTGAACAGTTGTAAAACCAAGGAGTAGCGCCCTTAAGGCTTGAACATGTCCAAGGTGTGCTCTACAAAAGATGAGAGTGTCATCGGCAAATAACAGATGCGAAATGTTGAGCTCGCCATTCCCCACCGGAAATCCATAGAGTAACCTTTCGTCCACCAGACCCTCAATCATCTTACTGAGAGTTTCCATGAAAAATAAAAAAGAAAGAAAGAGAGAAAGCGGATCTCCCTGCCTCAAGCCGCGAAAGGAGTTGAAGAAACCCACCGGTGAACCATTTACCAAGATAGAGAAACGAACTGAAGAGATGCAAAATTCTACCTATTTATGCCATTTTCCCTCAAAACCACATCTGTCAAGTAAAGTAAGAACTGCCAGTTGACATGGTCATAAGTTTTCTCCATGTCTAGCTTACAAAGTAACTTGGGTACTCTAGACTTCAGTTGACTGTTCAAAACCTCATTTGCAATAAGTATCAAATCAAGGATTTGTTTACCTTTGACAAACACATTTTGCGGCTTCAAGATTAGTTTTTCTACCACCGAGTTCAATCTATTTGCTAGCACTTTGGATAGAATCTTATACACTCTATTCACAAGACTAATGAGGCGATAGCCTTTCACATCCCTAGACCCCAACTTTTGGGAATGAGGGTTAGGAAGGTGGCGTTAATACTCTTTTCAAATCTAGCATCAGTATGAAATTCATGAAAAACTTGCATAAGATCCTCCTTGACCACCTCCCAACAAGCTTGAAAGAAGCCCAAAGTAAAGCCGTTTGGACCGGGAGCCTTATCACTTGCCATTTCTTTGATTACGCTACACACTTCCTCTTCTACAGATGGCCTTTCTAGCCACCCTGCACTTTGCAGGTCTAATGTAGAAAAAGACAAATCATCCACTTTAGATTGCCAATTGTGCTCTTCCAATAGGAGTTGTTGATAATATTATTCAATGTGGTTGTTGATTACCATCTGATCCGAAGAAACTGCCCCATCTACCATTAGTGTATCAATAACATTGTTCCTCCTATGGAAATTAGCCATCCTATGAAGAATTTCATGCACTTATCCCCCTCCTTAAGCCAAAGCGCCCTTGATTTCTGTCTCCATGAAATCTCCCCCATCAAAGTTACTCTTTTAAGTTTCGCTACTACCTGGCTCTTGTGAGTTTTTTCAGGTTCAGAAAGAATTTTGGCCAACTCCAGGCCCTATAATTCCTCCATAAGAGTGCGTCTCTGCTGAAACACATTACCAAAAACTTGTTCATTCCATTACTTCAAATCCTGTTTCAGCACTTTCAACTTCTTTGCCATAATGAAACTTAGGGAGTAGTAGAATCTGTAAGAAGTCCACCATAGTCTGACCCTGTCTACAAAATCTTCAGTTTTGAGCCACATATGCTCAAATTTAAAATACCTTCATCCCCTTGGATGCCTCCACAGTCTAAAATGATAGGGAAATGATCAGAGCATAACCAGGGTAACCTTATTTGAACTACATCCGAGAAGTGAGACTCACGATTAGGAGTTATAAAAAATCTATCAATCCTCGACCAAGATGGAAATTCTCAGTTGTTGGACTAGGTAAACGTGCCTCTTGATGGTGGAATGTCCACAAGCTGCTGTTTTGAGATGAAATCAGAAAAATCTCTCATGGCTGGAGTAATGCGGGATACACCCGACCTTTCGCTTGGAAAGCGAGATGTGTTAAAGTTCCCCAATGCAACTTGGTAGCTCCCACCAACTAAGAACTCCCGCCAATTCTTCCTACAAAAACCTTCTCTCCGAATCAATATTTGGGCCATAAACACCAACAAATGCCCATTTGAAACCATCTTCTAGATTAACAAAAGAGCACGCAACAGTAAAATCAGCCACACTCCTCCACCCTTTCCACCACCCTTTTGTCAAACATAATTAGAACTTCCCTAGATGCTCCTTTTGATGGTAAGTAAGACCACCCAACATGTTGCCCTCTCTATAAACTGTGAACGATTTGTCTAGTAATAGATTCCAACTGAGTCTCTTGTAAACATATGATATCCCCCTTCCATTGGCGAACTTAATTTCTGACTTGGAGCCGCTTATTAAGATCATGCAGCCCCCTCACGTTCCAAGATAATATTTTTGGCTTCATGGGACAACCATTTTACCCCTCCCCTTGCAACGCTCCCGATTGGAGCTCCTCGCCCTCGTCCTCTTTCATTGCCCAAGTTAGCCTTTTGAGTTCTCTTTCCTTCTTTTTGGCCAGATTCAAGGATTGGTCGGATTTGGATTGAGCATTCAGTCTCTACGGTTGTAAGTAAGGCCATAAATTCAGCTTCAAAACCCCTATAAGAAATCCCTACCATGTGCTTAATATCTATCGCTTTCTTGATTACCCAATTTGTATGTCAATTGACTTTGTATGTCAATTGACTCAAAAGGCAAATCAAGCTTTGGCCTCCAATAAGTCAGTTCCGTGAGCAAGTTCTCATAGTAATTCACAATATGATCCTCTAGTTCAATAAGGGAAGAGAGAACTTGATTACCTGTCTTAAGTGTCTCAATAGTGTTGTTGTGCCTATGTGAATTAGACATTCTATGGAAGAACTTCGTACATTTATCCCCTTCTTTTAACCAAGGAGCCCTGGATTTTTGTCGCCACAAGGTCTCCTCCATCAACAACACCCTCTCCAGTTCAGTCTCCACCACATTCTTCCTCAATAGTACCTCTTCAGAAGTATCTCCCATCAATACTTGCCCCTCCAACTCCTGTAACTCCTCTGTAAGGGTTGTCTTCTAGTTGTCAATACTGTCAAAGACTTCTATGCTCCACCTCTTTAAATCTTGCTTTAAAGCCTTAAGCTTACATGCAAGAATGAAGCTAGGAGTACCTGTGAGCTGATAAGAAGACCACCAAGAACGAACTTTCTCAACAAATCCTTCCACTGTTAACCATATATTTTCAAACTTAAAATACTGGTGGCCCCTATGAACTCCACCACAATCTAACAAGATAGGGAAATGATTCGAACAAACCCGAGCCAGCTGCTTCTGCCTCAGCTCCAGAAAGTGGTCTTCCCAAGAATGAGAAATAATAAACCTGTCAAGTCTCGACCATCCCCGCTCTGCCTATGTGGGGGCGAGATCCCCCACCCGCATGGAGAGGGTGGGGATTGCATTGGCCTCCTAGGCCAAGATAATTCAAAATCTAACTCTAATGAGTTTAAGTTCTTTTTATATTTATAAAATTTAATTTATTATTTAAATTATATTATAATTTGGGTCTAAAAAAATTGTTTTGGATCAAAAAAAAATTTTTAGGCGGGGCCGGGGCGGATGGAGTTTTTTCCCCCACCCCCCGGCATTGGGGCGGGGAAAAACCCCAACCCCCGCATGGTGCAAGGCAGGGTGTTGGGGAGGGTACCCCTTGCCTCACACCATGCAGGTATCACCCCTAACCAGCACCTCCATGGCCTTCGGCAAGGTCGTCTAGGTCTTTGCTGGTGACGGTGGCTCGAGTCTGTACTCCGATGGGCCCTCATCATGCTGGGTCTATAATAAAATGTAATACTGATTTATAATAACATGTAACATATAATACTAATGTATGTATAATAACATATAATACTAAGTCTAGTATGTAATTATGTTAGAAATAAGTAAGAAACTAATATAATAACATGTAATTAAATACTATAGTACAGGTCTATAATATGAATAAGTTAAAATATTATAATAAGTTAATAATATGTAATTAGACACGAGTTAAATAGTAATTGTTAATAATCAATACTAACAATTAAACTTAGTGATAAAAAATTATAAAAACCATAAATAAATAAACTTATGGCTAAAAGAAATATTAAAATTGGTTTAGAGTTTCGTTTAGGGTTTGATTTAGGGTTTAGAAAAAATAAAGGTCCAAAACAAGGTTTAAGGAAAAAAAAAAAGGGTTTAGAAGCCTAAAACCCTCACAGCCTAGCCCAAAAGGCCAAAACAGAGTCAAAACGCATACCTCAACAAAGCCACACTTGTATGTAAAACTGCGTTGTTTTTAAAAGGTAAAAACGATGTTGTTTTACATGTTTAGGAACTTAACACCCCACCCCCTGGATCGATCTCATCACTTCAACACTTCGGTAATTTGCTACATACATGTAGAAATAAAATTCTAAAAACATAACTTAATATATGTTTCAGATTTCTAACAATAATGTTTTATGGAATAATATTCATCCATTATTATTTTGTAATGAAATATTTAGAATTTATTTTCTTCATATAAATTATAAATGAATCTTTTAGAATATCATATGTTATTTTAGTATGTAAGCTACTTTATCATATTTCATGCAAAATCTAGATATTTTCGTATCACATTAAACATATAATGCTATAATTGAGTAAACAAATTTTTTTCTTGCTCAATAAAATCTAAAGGATAAAATCTCTCAATTATTTTTCACATAGATCTTCTTAAATGATTTTTCTTGTATTTTTACTTTGTGATTCCATATGAAGAAATCCAATATTGTATAACAAAAAACTTTGGGATCCATATTAATAAGTTTATTATTTCTCCTAAATTTAGTTTTAATTTTAATTTTAGAGAGGCCACATTCTCGAAAATAGATAATATATAGAAATTAAACAAAATTTTGGGACTATAAGAAGAAAAATTGGAGAGAGGCACTTCTAGGTATATTGAAAATTTGAGACTATATGGAGATTATAAATGTTTTGGGTGGTCATTTTTCATATTTATAGAATTATGTATAAAATCTAGGGAGTATTTTGTGTTTTCAAAACGTTTTTTTGGTTAATAAAATTAGGATAAATTTATCATCATTTTTATCATCCTCTCAATATTCATTGATGTGGTATTAAATAATAAGTTCACAAGTAAAATATAATAAATAGTTAATAATTATTTAATATCATATCATGAAATAATAAAAAAAGAATATTAAAAGAATAATGAATAGCATTACTCATAAAATTACATAGTTCTTATGTTTTCTATGTGCCTAAAAAAAAAAAGAGGAAGAAGAAGGAGGAGGAGGATAATAATAAGGTTATTATTCTCTTACTATATATTTATTATTATTTATTATTTAATTTTTTTAATGATTAAAGATGTTAAAAAAATACTTAAAAAATGATAAAAAAAATTTTTAATACATTATAAATAATAAATAAATAGTAAAAAGATAATAACTCTGTCACACCTAGGGGTGTTCATCCGAGTTCCGACCCGGGAATCTGGGTATACCCGGACCGAAACCCAGGTTTCAAACCTGGGTCGGATCCTGGGCCGGATTGGTCCGGGTTAGACTCTGGCCGAAACCCGGATGGACCCGGGTTTTTAATAGCCGGAAATCCGGATTCCGGGTTGAATCCGGAATTTTTTTTTTTTTTTTTTTTTTTTTTGTAAAAGCCTTTATTTTATTAAAAATATTTGTGTTCTAAAAGCTCAATTAGCAAAACACCAAATTTCCAACCATAATTATTTTTTATTCAAAAGCCTTTATTTTTTTTTAAAGAAGTCAAGTTGGAACGCATAATGTGTTCTAAATACTAAATGCGTTCTAAATACTAAATGCATAAATTCATCCATGCATGCATCACAATACAATCTATTACATATTACATTATTTGATATTTATATATTACATTACAATATACAAAATTACAATGTATGAATTGCAAAATCAGTAAAACATGTCCCCATCTATGATTTAATCTCCCCACCAAATAGCAACTTCAAGTAATTTGACTGAGAGATCCTGCAAAACACAATTTTGAACAATGATTATATACAAGGATTAAGACAAATTCCACTTAATAAATTAAAGATTAAGATGAGAATGGATTCTTTTTTTTTTTTTTTTCCAAATACACCTACACTAACAAATATTTTGTAGAGTTTTCATTCAAATACATATCCACAACCACTTCTCTTAGCAAAATTAATAAACAAGTACATAAAACAGAGTAGTACTCAGCTATAAAAAAGCTACACATTCTCTCTGTCCTCACTCGCTTAACAATATGAATATCAAAATGCTTAATAAAGTAGTACTTGTGCTAGTGCTTAACAATATGAATATCAAACTGCTTAATACAGTAGTACTTGTGCTAGTACGTACTCAACTTTTTTTCCCTAAAGCATGCAACAAAACCAGACTAATGCACACCCTCTTTGTTTCATTGAAGTATGCAATTTCAAACCTTTTTTTTCAAGTATTTTTATACAAACTATAGTTCAAATAGTTGGTACAGTACCATGACCCTGAAGAAATTGTTCCTGATCCCCAAAGTTGGCCTCAAAGTGGATATTTAACAAGAAAAATAAATGCATGAGGTTGAAACTTGTAATAGATATTCACAATTAAATATAGAAACGTGATTAGAGGACTACCAGTTCAATGAACTAGAACATGCAATGGGAATGGACCACAAGCGGAAGGCTACAACTTCTGAAGTCTGAAACTAGATTGAACCTTGCTTAATTCTCTAAAATCTTTGCTTTTCCTAAAAATAATTAGGAACCCAAAGACCCAATTCTTTTTCCAAACTCCACCCAGAAACACAACTAATTTAAAAAAAAAAAAATTAGAAAAATCAAAGATACAAAATCCACGGCTCTAGCATTTTGTAGCTAAACAGATCTAAACAGATACTCCTCAAACATTCAAACAGATCAAACCCATAAAAATACTACTCAAATATTCAAACATTCTCATAAAAAAAAAACCCAAAAAACTTCCAACAACCGGAAATACGTTCTAATCTCTAGGCCATTTTACTAGCAAAATAACAAAAAAAATCCAGATCTATCAAACAAACAGCATATACTTTATACCCATATTTAACAAAATAACAAAAAAAAACCCAAATTGCAGAGAACAAACCTTGGGGTCACTGAGGGGTTTCTTCGATCGGCACCGAGGGGAAGGCTAGGGTTTCTTCGTCGGCACTGAGGGAGGTAGGCTAGGGTTTCTTCGTTGACACAGAGGGAGGTAGGTTAGGGTTTCTTCGGATTGAGTGAGTGAGAGAGAGAGAGAGAGAGAGAGAAAGAGAGCAAGCGAGAGAGAGAGAGAGTACCGGAACAATGACCTAAAGGCAAATGTGCGACAGAGATGCGGCGACGGGGTCACGATGGCAGCGGCTAGGGTTTCTGCTTCTGCCGCGGCGTAACGAGAGAGAGAGCGAGAGACTAGAGAGAGAGAGAGAGGTGATAGAAGTGAGTCCAGGGGGGATACAGATACACGCTGTTTTTCTAAAAAGACCCGAGTAACGAGTTTAAACCCGGTACTCGGGTCCCGAACCCATACCCAGACCGTATTGGTCCGGGTTTTGTAATCCGGGTTCCGGATTCGTTTTGATCCGGGCCGGAACTCAGAACCGGAATCCGATTTTCTGGGTTCCGAACCGGTCCGGGAAAAAACCTGACCCGTATGAACAGTGCTAGTCACACCCAAAAAAAAAAATGAGACCTATGTTTAGTATTTACTCCACCGGCAGCTATTCACTGGCAGCTAATGAATAGCCACTTTCATTTGCAGGCTAAGCGTACATTCTGAAAGATGATGTCGGTTTCGCATCTTCTCCAACAAAATTGATTGTTTCTTTTCAGTCATGTAAATGTATTACTTGGAAATATATTTGAATTTTAGATTTTATAAATCCTTGTTTTTATAATTTGGACTACATATAACTTGAATCTCCTAGAGTTGGTAGAAAAAAATAACTACATATATATATATATATATATATATTTTGCATTCTAACCTGTTTCCTTTTATCGGTAGTAACAGAGATTCATGGAGTAGCTATATATTCCTTGAAGTTTGAATTTTGGTAGTTTGGATTAGACCAGCTACCTTCCCTATGTTGGCGGGCAGCCAGGCATCGCGCCCCCGCTTGGGCGGGGTGGTTATTTTGCCACCCAGTCCCATCGATACCCATCGTTCATCTGCCTCATTGCTTGGCAAGACGGTAGATCTGTAGATCTACCAAACCTGATCAAGATTAGAATAGATCTAATCTCAATACCAAATCTCAAACCCATGGCGCACGTGATTTCAAAGATAGTAACTCACAACAGTGTTGTGGGTCTAAAGTATCAGAGACAGAGACCCGTAGTGCTGTCATGGGTTGCTCCGTTAGGGGCGACAGGCCTTGTGTTGGAGGTGACAGTTGTTCTTTTAGACTTTGGAGGTGTAATGAATCATGATCTCGCTCAATAAAAGGTTGAAATATTGATAATTTTTATTATATCTAAATTATATTTAATAGATCATATTGGATAAGTTCACAAGTGAGAAATTATTAAAATTAATTATGTATTTTAATTAGGCTCAATAATTAGGTTAAATCTCATTTATTGTTTATTGATCAAATTAGACTCCTTTTAGAATTTAAAGATCGGTTATTAGAAATTTATTTTAATTTAAAATCATTACTGATTGAAGTCTTCTACGCAGTTCAGTCACTGTCAATCTTATATTGAATGAACTATTAGATCATGTTTTTAAATTCAAACTTTTCTTAGATGATCACGACTGAGTATTCAGCAAATTAGTGTCACTACATGTATTAACCGACTCCAACTCAAACTGGTTGTCACTCTCCCAAATCTCTCTATAAATATCTTCATTCTGCGTATTATTTGAAAAAATCTATAAACCTTCTAGTTTAGCACCATGATCGATTTTGTGTCAGAAATTTTATGAAGAAACACTACAAGGTAAGTAGTTTGATCATAAATTAGGATTATCATACGTTAAGTAGTTATATATATTATTATTAAAGTCAGTTCTTTGGAAGACAGTGTTTATGTACCACGCATGTCATGATACTTGCAAGCACGTCATTCATCATATTTCATTCTGCATATTATAATTATGTATGTATTATGCATCTCATGCATCTCACATTGCATAAAACACGTAAGTTTTTATAAGATCAAGTATAAGATAAACTTAGAACAATTAATCAGATGGTCGTTCAGATACATGGTACCAATGTAATTTATGGGTGAATGTGCAAGCCACAGAGCTAAGCGTGATCCACTATAGTATGCTAGAATACTATTAGCGATTCCCCATGTGGATGCAGGATGTGGGCCGGTGTACAACCTTACACACATGGTTAAGTGTATGGGCCAGTAAGATAAGTATGATAAGTTAGATAATTCAAGACAACTCATGCATGGCATCAGCATACGTATGAATGATCATGATTTTAAGTTTTCGGCATAAAATATTTTATGAAAACATTATGTTAAATATGTTTATGTTATGATGAGTTTCTTACTGAGTCATCGATTCAGTTTAGTTTGTTTTTATGTGCTTAAACTACCACAAGTCAGAATATTTATGAAGGTAGAGCTACAGGATGGGACTCAGTCCAGGTAGGCATGGCAGTAACCTAGATCATGTATAGAGATTTTAAGTTATGATTTTTATGGCACAGACCTTGAGAAATTTTAATAAATGCTTCCGTGCACTCTCTTATGATCTCAATATTTTCATAAAGAATGATTTTATTTATTATATAGAATCTTTGTACTTATTACTTCTGTAAGAAAATTAAATATTTTTAAGGTTCAATAGTAACATTTCAACTCCCGTGATTTTTTTAAAAAATGACGTATTTATTTACGATAGGGAGCCAGGTGTTACAGGAGGTGACAAATATATCTTGGAGGTGATGAGAAGAATGAAGAGAGGAGAGGAAAGGAGAAGAAAAAAAAAAAAAAAAAAAAGAGAAAGACAAGAAAGAAGAAGAATGATGAAGAACCAAAGAAAGAAGAAAGAAGAAAAAAAAGGAAGAAACGGAAAAGAGGAACGGGAGGAAGAAGAAGAGAGTGGGCAAAAGGAAGATAAAGAAAAGAAGTAAAAGTGATTAGGGTTTTGTGTTTTAGGTTTATATATGTATAAATATATGTATTATTAAAGCTGGGTACCTACGTAGTTTAGAACACTATGTAACCTCGCTTGTCCCCTAGAGGGGGCGTGCGGATGTGTCGGGCGGGCCGGGTACGAGAGGGCCTGTTGGGAACACCCCTATTCTAGATCAACTTGAATGTCAACTATTCACAAACCTATTATCTAAATAGACTTGAGTCAGCTGCTCCTTGTGTCCTAATTTCACCATGATTCAATTTATAAGAAATTTTAACTCGTTGGAAAATCTCTTTGGGCGACAATGTTGATCTAGAAAAGTTGTTAAAGCTTTCACAATAAGCTTTGGTTTACTCAAATCTTAAGACATTTACGGTCTAACATCTATTATTTTAGTTTTACTGTCAAATAAGATTATTACTCAAGCACCAAATTTTTAGTTTGGATTCAGAGATGAGTTAAGATGATTTGTGAATAGTAGAATAATAGTTAAATTATTTATTATTTTTATATAGGAATTTGGAAAAATTATTATGAGATTTGAAAAAATTGAATTGTTTATTATATTTTATGTGAGAATTTAAAAAAAATTATAACGATGAGATGAAATGAATTTAAGTGGATTTTGGATGCAAACGAGAAATCTCCAAACTTCTAGTTAAGTCTAACTATCTCCAATTTGAAAAAACTATATTAAACCTTTTAATAGTTTGGATCAAATTAATAATATTATTTTGGTGATCATTTTTAAAACTTTTCCTCACGTGGAAGATGGACAAGAAGCCCTTCCTTCTGCATTTAAAATATAGGCTCCACAATCTTTTGTTTGTATTCCTCTGCCCGATGTTTTGTTCTTTATAGATATGTCCGAGTTTCGACCCATTTCATTCAATGCAAATAAAAAATAAATAAATGAAACGAAGAAAGCTCTAATAATGTGAAAGAAGATAAATTTAACAACTTTATAGTCTGAACATGAGTTACCATACCGACTGACGTTATGGGTAATTTTTCTTGCTAAACATAAATAAACAAGTTTTCCTTCCAATATTTCAAAGAAACAAAATCATTGTGCCAAGTGTATGATCTTTTCCTCTCAGTGCTTGTCCCTAAATCGTCTTTGCTAGATTGCTGCTTCCACCCCCAACAAAGAAAAACGGCCTTTCCAATTCATCTTGTTTTCATTCTTCTGAGATTTTTTGATTTCTTTTTAACTGATTGAACTAAGGTTGAAAGATCATGTGGCTGCTCCATTTCCTCCATATCTGCAGATTGCAATTTTGCATCTTTCTTCGACATGGAACTGTTAGAGGGAAATTGAACTTGCTTGGACTTCATCTTTATTGATTTAACCAAGGATGATAACTCAAGCTTATCTTTCCTTGACGGCAAAACTTCAGACGTGACTTGCTCATCCTTGTTCAACCGACGCTCATCAGATGACATCTTTGATGTTGTAGATAACTTCATACGCTCCCTTTCTGCCACTTCTTGCCTGTTTTGCTTCGTCTGTACTAGATGCCGAGATAAAGCTGCCCACCTGTGACATCCAAACTCTAGTTGTTAGCATCACATTAAAGCCGACTTACGAACCGACCAGCAGAACGGCAATAAGTTCGCAATGTTTTAGACGATCTATAAAAAGAATTCAGTAGATTTACAGGCAAGTTCTTAATTTGAAATGTCAGAATCATCAAACAGGTGCAATCATGTCATGTTGCATGGGTTATCCTGCATATTACATACACTTGCCATCTAGAGACGAGTATCCGTAATCATTGGGCTTTATAACCACCCCCCAAGTGTTCCCTTCTTCTGTTCCATTCAGACAAATATATAATGGATATAATAATCACAAGAAAATCACGTTCTGCATAGAAGATACCTTTGGAATTCAGGATTTGTTGGATCCAGTGCAAATTGAGGTGAAGTGAAGAGAGCAGAAAACCGCGGATCATTATAATCAAGATCTGGTATTTTGTCTTCATCTGGAACTTCTTTCCCCTTCCTCCCCTTGGCCTTCTTAGGTTTCAAATTATATCGCTTTTGACCAGTTTCTTCGCCCTTGTCATCAGCAACTAATAACTCAAGCTCTGCTATGCTTGCTTCTGCTTCCTTATCCACATCTTGATGCAGCCTTTCTTCAACAATTTTACCTCGTACCGCCTTTTTACCTCTTTTAACTGAAGGCTCTTCGACAAAGAAGTCATCTGGTTGTTCAGGTGCCTCCTGATCAGTATCACTCCCCTCATCCTCTGATGAATACTTGGACTTATTTTTCCTAGCCTTCTTTTTCTCACTTCTTTTTCTAAGATAGGCCTCCCACACTGTCTCTGACTTCTTACCCTTCTTCTCTAAAATACGCTTGCTAATGTCCTCCAGGCCAGTATTGAAAGTGACCTCCATATCCTGGCCATCCTCCTCACCATCACCCTCTGAGACATCACCAGACTGTATTAAAGCACGATACATATCTCGTTTTTTATGCCTTTTAGCTGATTGATCCTCTATGTCATTCTCATCCTCATCACCATCGCTTTCACTCGCATCGGAAGCCAAAAACTCCTTCAACTCCAGTTCAGCTAGCTATAAGAAAACAGAGCCAGCATAAGCGCAGAAGCAAAAAGCATTTCTATACATGCAAATACCTCTTTTTTATTTTAATATTAATGAGTAGTATTATGTATGGAGGGTGAGGAGGAGGCAAGAACTCTCTCTGAATCTGAGAGAAGTCACTAGAGTCAGGTAGTCAGAAAACCTGAAAAAGAGCAACATTGATGGAGGATACTCTTGGAGACAAAAATCATGGGCACTATGGTTAAAGGAGGGGAACAAGTCCACAAAGTTTTTCCATTGGTGGCAAATTTGCATGGGAGGAACAATGCAATTGAGACGTTAATGGTAGACGGAGCAGTTTCCTCGGACCCGCTAGCCATCAAAAATCACATTGTACAGTATAACAAGCACCTACTTACAAAACAGTCCATGTGGAGACCGAAAGTGGATGGATTAACTTTTTGAATCGTTAGACCAATAGGGTTTAGGCTTGAGAGGCCATTCATAGAAGATGAAGTGTGTAAAGTAATCCATAGCATGGTTAGGGACAATGCTCCAGGTCCTAATGGTTTACCATGGGTTTCTTCCAAGTTTCTTGGGTACCAATCAAGGATATGATCTCATGAGCGTGTTTCAAGCAATGTTTTAAATTCCATTCTGCTGATCATTCCAACGAAAGCACTGGAATGGAATATTTCGGTACCGATGCGTTCCAGTGTACCATTTTGGGATTAGCTACATATATTTATATAAAATTGGTAATTTATAAAATAAACACATGTATATGTATGTATCATGTATGTATTTGTGCATGTATGTGTGTGTGCGCGCCTTGTGGGTGTGGAAGAATTGGAGATTTATAAAAATGAATATACGTTGAAAACATGAAAAAACATATAGAGATATTGGTGTTAAAAGATAATATCAAAAAAACCACAAACTTGAGTTGAGACAAAAAAATAAAATAAAAGAGTCAATGAATTATTAAAAATAATAAGATTTAAAAAAAGAGAGATTAAGGGGACATATTTAAAGTTACAAAAAAAATAAATTATATAATGACTTTTAGATTTACAAAACTGACATCCACACTCAAGAAAATTACAAAATTGCCACTAAAACAGTCCGGAACAGAATGTGGTCTAGAATGCAAATTCTGGCCGGAATGGGCTTGAACTTGAAACGAAACGGAATGAGGATGTATAGTGTACCTAGCACTACACCATAATGGAAAATTCCGGCCCTTTTGGCCAAAACGGAACAAAATTCAAAATTATGGTTTCAAGAGTTTCATTCTAATGAAAGGTTTGAAAGAAGCATTAATGCTACTTTTTTAACCCTTATTCCTCAAAAACATAGAGTCTATAGATGTTAAAGATTATCACCCTATTTCCCTTGTGAATGGAGTGTACAAGATGCTATCTAAAGTTATGGCAAATAGATTGACTACGGTGATGAAGAAGTTAATTTCGAAGCTTCAAAATGCGTTCGTCAAAGGCAAATGAATTCTTGATTCAGTATTAATTGCAATTGAATGCTTGGACGGAAGACTAAAATCTAAAGAGATTGGGATACTTTGCAAACTAGACATGGAAAAAGCTTATGATCATGTCAACATGAACTTCTTACTTTATCTACTTACGAGAAGTGTTTTTGGGGAGAAATGGTATGCTTGGGTAGCGTGTTTTATTTCTACCATTCGCTTTTCTATCTTGGTGAATGGTTCTCTACTGGGCTTCTTTGACACATACCGTGGTTTGAGACAGTGGGATCCACTTTTTTTCATTATCGTCATGGAAGCTTTCAACAAGATGATCTCGAGCCTTGTGGAAAGTGATTATCTCTATGATTTCTTGGTGGGGAATGACGATTACGACTCTATTGATGTATCTCATATGCTATTTGCCCATGATACTCTCATCTTCTATGGAGCAAATTACGGGCACTTCTTTGTTTCGAAGTTGTTTCTGATTTGAGAGTGAGCCTTTCAAAGTCTGAATTTGTGCCGGTGGGGGATGTCCCTAATGCAGCGAATCTAGCTAGTCTCTTGGGATGTAAGGTATCTCCCCTACCCATGAAATACCTTGGCTTATCGTTGGGTGCTTCCTTCAAGTCAGAGGGGATTTGGAAAGTTGTTATTGAAAAGGTGGAGCATAGATTGGCTACTTGGAAGAGGTTATACCAGTCCAAAGGGGATTGCTCTAAGCTAAAGCACCCTCTCTAACATACCCACATATTTCTTGTCTTTGTTCCCACTCCCTACAAAAGTCGACAGTCATATTGAGAAGCTACAAAGGGTTTCTAGTGGAGTGGGATGGGGGGCAAGTTCAACTTTCAACTTGTGAATTGGCCAATTGTTTGCACACCCACCTTGGATTGTGGATCCATAACATGATGAAGTTCAGCCAAACTCTTTTGGGAAAATGGATGTGGCGAAATCAACCAGAAAGGGGGCCCGATGGAAGATAGTTATAAATGTGAAGGCCGGGGAAGCTTGGGAAGGATGGTGCTTGAATGAGATACGTGGACCACATGGGGTGGGTTTGTGGAAACACATTGAGGTGGATGGAAGATATTCCTAAGACATGCATGTATTGAGGTGGATGACAATTCTGGGGTCAAGTTTTGGCATGACAAATGGTATGGTGGTCAAACCCTCAAAGACACATTCCCAACCATATTTGAGCTTGTACGGGTGGAAGATACGTAGTAGCTGATCTCTTGATTTTTCTATTGGCTCCCCTCAATGGAACATAGAGTTCATCAGAGTAGCACAAGATTGGGAGTTGGAGGTTATCACCAAGTTCTTTGCTTTATTGTATTACGCAAGAGTGAATGAGGGAACCATAGACAAGATTAGGATCATTCTAACAACTTCCGACTAGTCAAGGCATGAACACCTTTTCATGGAGGAATATATGGAAGACAAAAATTCCTCTATAAGCAGCTTTTTTAGTCTCGACAGCCTCCTTAGGCAAGATTCTTACTATAGACAATTTGAGGAAAACATCACGTAATGATATTGGATTGGTGTTGCATATATAAGAAGAATAGGCATTGTGAGGTGGCTAGGACCATGTAGGATGATTTTTTTGTGGGAATGGGGATCTCATGGGTCATGCGTTGAAGGCTGGTGATTTCCTAGCAAGCTAGAGAGGCCTGACTCCAAGGCAATCCTCAAGTGGCAGCAATCTCAAAGATAGCTCCTATATGTGTTGGTGCATTTGGAGGGAGAGAGATGATAAAGCTTCGAGGATTGCGAGAGGAAATGGATGAGCTCAAGATTAAAACCTTGTTCTTATGGGCAGGGGGTCATTGATTTTAATGGGCTAAATGTTCATGATTTTCTATTTTTGGTTGGGTACTCCTCATGTATACAGTATACATCCTGTGTACTTAGGCTACACCTTATTTCTTATGAATAAAACTACTTGATTACCTGTAAGAAAAAATGTATTCGCATAAATCAGTACATGTATGAGAATGAATGCATTATTTCAGTTCAGCGGCAGGTAATCCACCATATTTGTGCGGCACAAAAAAGAAGAAGAGTGCAGTTTATGACATCAACTTTGGAATATAAATTTAGAAGGATCGGATAAAAAAGTCGAAAGAAATAATTATTTAAAAAAAAAAAAAAAAAAAAAAGTGGAAAGAAATAGATCAAGGACACCAACCTGGTCAGCATTAAATTTTCGTTTCAAGGTCTTTACACGATCTGGTTCATCCTCATCCCAAGAAAGTTGAATTCTACTATGCTGCAGAGCTCGAGTTTGGAAATCTAAACCTTCATATCCTGCAGGTGCCTAGGAAAAAAGTGAAAATTTATCAACACTTCGTACCAACCAGCGAAATATAAGTGAAAGTTATCATTATTAATCATCACTAATCTTTAGCTCAGGAGAAAAAAAAAGTGGATATAGATCCTCAAAGTTTTAAGCATCTCCACTCTGAGGCAATCTCTTAGCAGCTGAAATTCTAAATGTGAATGTGCATATTACTGGTTGAAATCCACTACCTATATAATTTTCAAACATCTTTGATTTCTATTGAACCACCTCACCATTCCTCTAATTAATTTTATCATTTAACATTGTCTCAAATGCATTTTGATTTTTTTAATTGCACATTGTATTCTTTTTAACTTTTAAAACTCCAAACCTCTTGCTCTTCTCCTCCCTCCCATGCATCTCATCTCTGTCCACATCTGAGCTTTACATCTACCATTCAATTTCTTTTTGGTCTGAGCTTTTCATCTACCATTCAATTTCTACCTATCCATCACCTATAAAATCTCTGAAGTATTTCCTTTGCTCTCACGAGCCACCTCAATATTTTTCTAATTACCTTAAATTTGAATTATTTTATTGGTTCCTTAATTTTTTTCTTATCAGTAAACAAAATTTTATTGATCATAAAAATAGACAAAAGCCCAAGTATACGGGACATATACAAGAGTGTCGCCCTAGTTCAGTGATACAAGAAATTCAGGGAAACTCATTCCATTGAAATCAATTACAACCGACCAATGAAGTAAATTATTGAAAAACAATTTCCTAAGCTCTTCCATTGATCGCTCTCGATCTTCGAAGCTTCAGTCATTCATTTCCCCCCAAATGCACCACCATAAGCATATTGGGACCATCTTCCATATTGCTGCAATATGAGAGTTACCTTGAAGGCCTCTCCAAGAAGCTAAGAGATTGATCAACCCTTCTTGGCATCACCCAAGTTAGCCGAGTGAAGAAGTCATTCCATAATGTTGTGGCAATCTCACAATGAAGTAATAAATGATCAACTGACTCCCCACTCTTTTTGCACATACAACACCACTCCATGACAATGAATCAACATTTCCTTAAGTTGTCAAGTGTGAGTATCTTCCCCAATGAAGCAGTCCATACAAAGAAAAGTGCCTTTAATGGTGTCCTTGTCTTCCAAATGCTCTTCCATGGGAATGGGTTGGTTGTATGTGTGTGTGTGGCTTGATAGAAAGAGCAGAAAGTGAACTTCCCTTTCTTGGAGTGATCAGAAAATTTGTCATCAACTTCCCTCATGTAAGTGGAATATATGAGATCATAAAACTGAGATAGTGTCTACTCCCCAATCATGTGCATTTATGAAAAATGTGTCATTCCATTGAGGAGCACCATTTGATGTAACCAACAGGTCTACAATCAATGCTTCTTTCACTCTTGCTATGCCATATGTCGTGCCAAAATCTGGTTTTGAGTCCATCACCCACCTCAATTTTATTATTTTTTTTTATCGGTAAAAAAAAATTGGGTATAAGATCCACCATAGGTGGAGAGCCTAAACCTTATGTGTGGTAACAGGTAAGCCTGAAGGCTGTTCCCGTCCCTGTCAGGGGAGATGCCAACCGTCTCTCCTTTCTACGAACACTCAATTTTATTATTCAAACTTTCTACTTCACTCATTATGATCATTTACTTACCAAGTTTTTACACTCCTCGACTATTTAAATAACCATTTATTGCATAATATTTTATTTTCAAATTCCAAAAAACCTTTCAATTTCCACTTCTCAAAAGACCCTTCAGGTTCCACTTCATCATAGTTACTACACAAAAATTAAGAGTTTTTTCTTTCTTTTTTTTTTTTCTTTTCCCATGATGAATTAGAGACATTTTCTCGTGCATAGTGCAGACATACAACTACTTATTTATAAAGATATGCACTATAGTGAGAGGTTTAATTTTTTCTTTTTTTTTTTTTTTCCTTGAGTTCTTTCTATGTAGCCGAATGGCTCATTATCCTCAAGTTTATAGCTGCAGAATTATGAGGCTCATTAATTATCTAGAAACATGCAGGCTAAAATCCCAGATCAGAAAGAGAAGAATTAGGTGACAGCAAGATTGAATTACAATAGCAGGGCATGCATTGATCTCAAATGCATCATCGAGGGCAGGGGCACAATACAAAATTCAAACTATTTGTATGGGTGTAACACAGATCATATGATCTGTACTTTTTTTTTTTATAAGTAAATCTCTACAGGTATATAAATCTCTAGAGACAATAAAACCAGCACCGAAGGGTTTCATCTTTCTGTACTACCTTATCTGTTAATTAATTCCCCAGTTTGATGTAGAATGGCCAGAAAGAGGCTCGGGTAAGGATTTAGCCGAGGTCTAGGTTGGATCCTACACCTCAGTCAACCAATGCCCCCAACTTGGAATCCTAGTCCTAGATTTTTAAATAGGAATAGCAATATCCATCCATGCCAAGCTGGCATTTCATCTTGGAGAAGAAACAGCAAATGGTCATATTGCTTGCTCTGTACTAGCAATTGCACTAGCTTTCACTCTAACTGCAGCTTCCACTTTACAAAGGGTGGCACAGAGGATTTTATTGTTCAAGTGCTGGTGTGATTAGATCAAGACTTCACCAAAATTTGTTTTGTAAGTTACACAACAAATTATCTTGGCTTCTAGAACATAGCCTGCAAGCAGGGCCCATAACATATTAAATCAGGTTCATCATACGACTGTATATGCTCCTTGATAGACTAGAAAAATTTTCATCGATTCACTGAAATGGAATACTTGATGGTATATTTTTAAAAAGACTACAGCCCAAACTCTCAAAAATCGAGTACAAAACCTATCATGAGGTTAGAAGTCATACCTCGGTAGCAATATCTCGGGGTGGGTGTTTAAATTCCATGGAGTCAGGAATAAATCTCAGATCAAGTTTATTGGATGATCTTTCAAATTCAACTCCATCACATGCTTTATAAAGGTAATCAGCTGTGGCACTCGAATCACATTCCACCACAGCATAGTAGTACCTGTGGAGGATGATATACCCAAAAAATATGTAATATAATGTATATAATAAGATTTGATATGGTGAACAATGCATGATCCAAAGAAAAGCCTATTATATAGTGAAAGAATAGCCAGAATATAAGCTCAATGACTTAATTTTATGCCCAAACAATACATATCTCAGGGGCATCCTACTCAAAACCTTTTACTTGGCAGCTAGAAACAGAGAAAATGAAATTCAACCCAGAAAATATTTCAAAATGATCAAATGCTTCTGATCAAGTTAGTTAGCAATACTTTTTAGTTTAGCATGCAACATAAATAGTTCTTGGTCCTTTTTTACTCAAGTAAAGTTTGTAAGTTTATCATCACTAGCATAGAAACAAATGAGAGTAAGGGGATAAAAAATTAGTTGCTCAACCAAAATTTTGGAGATCAAAATGCTAACATTGACACTCTTAAAATGGGTCTATTTATTGCTAACCTAGTTATATAGAGTATTTTTCATCCGATAAATTTAGCCATTTGTGCACATCAAGCAAGTTTACGACTATTTTTAACAGATTTTTGAATATGATAAACATCATTAAAGATAGGAACTCCTAAATAGATCTCACAAAAAGAAAAAATATCCAGAAGTACACCTAATTGAATAGGCATGCTATCACTTAAATGCTTACTGATTACAAATAGATGATTCATTAAAACAAAGGCATAATTCTTTAGATGTAATTGTGCCCTCTAAGAAAATGATACTTTTTTGGAACTTAGAGTTTTACTGATAAAAACAAAGGCATTACCCATGTACACAGAGTATACAGAGATCCACCAAACCGTAAGAAAAAATGTGTCAACCTCGTGTACCCCAAAGAAAGAACTAATGGCGCCTTTTCATTTTTCTTTATTACATTCTGCTTTTCATTTCTTTTCCTTTCTTTTTTCAGTGGAAAGGAAGGAGAAAGGGCAACTACTTCGCTCTTTTCCAACAAGCAATGCGTTAACTCAGATTCAAAGTAAATTATATGTTAGATCTCAAGGTAAATTTCACTCTGAACATGTCAACAAAGGGATGCAATATCTTACAGATACCATAGAAGCAGCACAAGCGTAAATAAAGATTGTGAACCTGAAAAAATGCACAAACTGCACTAAATTCAATCACCTTAACTTGCTTGTCTCATATGCACGCAGTTTCTCGTAGTCTATCTCATCTTCATTATCTTCATCATTTTCATCATCAAATAAGCCAACGGGACCATGAACTTCTTCCTCTTTCATACGCTGAAGACCAAACTCAGACGGATAGACAGCCACCGATAAAATTTGTCCGTCTTTTGGGATAAATGAGCTCAAAACTACATACAAGTCAACAGCCTGCATAAAGGTGAAGAAGATCCATCAAGTAAAAAATAAATACAGCACAGAAAATACTGCCATAGTATTGATATAGGGCTCTGGATTAAGTACTGACATCAGGCTAATGATTCAGTAAGAACCCTACAGCTTCATATAAAATTTGACCTTTGAGTTCAGTACTGATATTGGGCTCTGGATCTAGTATTTACTTGTGAAGCAGTTAGGAACATCCCCCAGATGTTAGTATTTGGGGGATTTTGAGGACTCTTCTTTCCAACTTTTGTTGGCTTCGAATATGATCCCCTAATTGGTGGGATAGAATAAGAGCTGAAGATTTCGTGCAAATAAACTGGGCAAGTAAATACAATCAGTAAAACAAATTTTCTGGTTGTCTTCAGATTGGCGACTAATAAGTAAGCTTCAGTTTCAGATTTGATGGGTCTTTCCAATGGAGTGGTGCTTTGGCTCAATTATCTATTAACCTAGCCATGTTAGGCTCTTTAACCATTGTTGTAGCTCACCCTATGTATTCGATGCCCCCTTATCCATATCTAGCGACTGACTATGGTACCCAATTATCGTTGTTCGCACATCACATGTGGATTGGTGGATTTCTCATAGTTGGTGCTGCCGCGCATGCAGCCATTTTTATGGTAAGAGACTATGATCCAATTACTCGATACAACGACCTCTTAGATCGTGTACTTAGGCATCGCGATGCAATCATATCACATCTCAACTGGGTAAAGAGAGGAAGTGTGGGGAGAGAAATGACAAGAAGATATTGGAACATCAATTTGGAAGAGATGATGGAAGCAGGAGTTCATTTTGGTCATGGTACTAGTAAATGGAATCCTAGAATGGCACCTTATATCTCTTCTAAGCGTAAATGTATTCATATTATAAATCTTATTAGAACCGGGATGTAAGTTTCTCCAGATCTGCCCAGGATTGGGAAGTAGAGGAGGTTACTGATTTTTTCAGATTGTTGTATTCAGTGGAGATAAGAAGACAGGGCAGGGACCAACTATGCTGGAGACAAACAGCCTCTAAAAAGTTTACTGTTCGGTCATACTATAAGGTGATACTAAATCAGCATCATATTTGCTTTTCTTGGAAGAGGATTTGGAAGGCTCATGTTCCGACAAGGGTGGCTTTTTTCATATGGACAGCAGCAATAGGGAATATTCAGACCATAGATAACTCGAGGAAGCGCGGAATGATTGTTTTGGATTGGTGCTTTATGTGCAAGAAAGAAGCGGAATCAGTGAACCATCTACTACTTCATTGTGAAATGGCTAAAGTGCTGTGGGATGGAGTGTTTGGAAGGGTTGGGCTGAGCTGGGTTATGCCAGAAGCAGTGGTCAATTTTCTAGCAAGCTGGACCAACTTTCAAATGCATACTTGTTCCCAAGTGGCAGCTGCATGGAAGATAATGCCTCTGTGTATTATGTGGTGTATTTGGTTGGAGAGAAACGAGACGTGCTTTAATGATAGGGAACGCAATAGAGATGCATTTTGGAAGTTTTTTATAAGCACTCTACTTAGCTGGTTCTCTGCTATTGTAGTCAAGGGAGGGGCTGTAAACGAGTTCTTGTCTTCACTTTTCTAGTATTAGAATGTAACTAGGTGTTTCTTCTGTATACTTCCTGTGCACTTAGGCTTCGCCTATTACATTGTGCTTAATAAAACTTTTAACTTATAAAAAAAAAATGAAATTTTTTTAACTGTATATCCTACAGTGGAATCATACGCAGCTAGAGAAATGATATAATGGCATATAAATACTAAATGCGCAGAAGCCATTATTGTGAAAGGCAGGGAGATCAAGTCAAAGTTCAGTGCTTCAGCACGCAGCTCACTCAACAGTTACAAGGGATGGGAAGCGGCCCAAAAACAGAAGTATTAGCATTGGGACTATAACAATTCAAAGTTCAAACATAATCAAAATGATTTGGATAATTAAATGGCCCTAGATACTTTGATGTTGGCTCTGATACGTAAGACTCAAATTCAATTCTGTTCAAGACTTAACATACCTTAACATACCTCCAGTCCATATTAACAACAGCGAGTCTTCGAGTTTCTCTTTCGATTTCTGGTATATTCTCCTGTCAATATGGCAAAAACCATAAAAGAAAGAGTGACGTAAAATTCATTTGAAAAGGCACAATTTGGCTGCTAATTACATTAAACGGAAAATCTACAAAGCACAAACTTGAAAGGTTACATCTTCTCGAGTGCTTTTCTACCATATGACCAAAGTTGAGCTCGAATTGTACCTGCACTTGAGGCTCCTCCTCCTCAACCCCCTCGTCTTCACCTTCATCAGTATCGGTGGATGTGTACGACTCATCGTCCTCCGGTTCCGACACCTCCGACTCACTGCTCGACTCCAGTCCTGACTTGACATGACCGAGTTTCCCCAATTTCCTCCCTTCCTCTACTTCCTCGTCGTCTTCATAGATAACCTCTTTCCCCGCCTCCTCCTCCTCCTGCTCCTCCTCCTCCTCCTCTTCCTCTTCCTCTTGTTTGTGTTTCTCCTCTTCGATTCGATAATAATGTCGCAAAGAAGTCTCAGAATTCCGCTTCTTTGGCTTTCCTCGCTTGTCTAACGGAGCCGAGGACGAGACGAAGAAGCTCTTGTCAGTAAGCACGCGGTTGAAGCGCGAGTCGATCGCGACCATAGAAGTGTTCCTGGGAACTTTCTGGAACCGAGGGTCGGAATGTACAGACGCGAACCGAGCATCAGTGATGATCTTCCTGTCAGTAAATTGGGCTGCAGCTGAAGATTCCGAGTCCTTCGGCTTGTTCTTGGTCTTGCCCTTCTTTGAGGCCATGTTGGATTAGGGTTTAACGAATGAGCGTCCTCTTCTTGTCCTTAGGGTTTAACGAATGAGCCTGGTTGGTTTCTGCTTTTACTTTACAAAAGAAAATGACCGGGACGGGCTGTGCAACATAACATACAACTCAGTCACATATTTAAAAATAAATAAAAATAATTATTTTAATTTCCTTTCCAACTATTAAAAATTATTGTAAATAATATTTAAAAAAAAAAAAGACTTTTTCGATAGAGAAAAAAATGTCTATATAAAATCATTAAAACACATTAGATATGTTGTGGGCTGTAATTAGCTCAAGATATCAAAGTAAATTATAGACAATCATTCTTTGTTGACTATATAATCCTAGCACTTTGTTAGAGTGGTTTAGATTCAGAGATGAGTTGAGATGGTTTGTGAATAGTAAAATAAAAATTAAATTATTTGTTATATTTTGTGTAGAATTTAAAAAAATTGTAATGATGAAATGAGATGAATTGAGGTGTATTGTGAATCCAAACGGTGCCTAACTCTAACTCGAAATTAAGAAGTTACAAGAATTGAGCTATGCACATTGCTACTAGGGATGTAAATCGGTCTGGTTCGGTTCAGTCCAGAGGATGGTGTGAAACTCTATCATTTTTTTGGACTGGACTGGACTGATCACCCCTAGTGAATCGAATTGGACCATTAACTGTTAGTCCGGTCTAGTTCGGCCGGCTTAGTTATTTTGTTTATTTTGTTTCATCTTTTCTTTTTTTTAAAATAAATTAATAAAAAAATTATTAAAATTAAAATTAAGTGAATTATTAATATGAATTATGTAACTAACTTATTAAAAAAATATTAACTATAATTATATTTATGATGTTGATAGTTATTACTTACTAACTTAGATTTTACTCTTTAGTATTCATAATTATTAATAATGTCCTACATTTTATATGATTAATGACTATAAAATAATTTCATTGTACATAGATTATTCATGATTACTTGCAACTTAAGTATTTAAAAAAATTAGCTAATTACTTTAATTAAGTGTAAATAGTAGAATATGTATGATTGTATTATGTATCTACATATATTATTATATAATTTATGATACATTATTAATTGATAGCATATATTATTTAGAATTTTATATGGTCAATGATAATAAATTAGATGAAAATTGCATAATTAGATAAAAAGTTTCAAATGTTTTGGATGAATATGAACCATTCGCTAGAGCGTCACATGGCATCTGGTTCAAATAGCTGTCAAATCACAATTTAAGATGTCAAAATCCATTTAAGATCATTAAAAAAACCTTTTTGGACACATGGCACGATCCTAGCCATTCAAGGTGGTAAGGTGATTTATTTATATCCATGTTTTATCTTACGCTTATTTAATTATTTTATAATATGTCATGCCATGTCATTTTAATCTGTAACATGAATATTTGTTACAAGTAATGAATGCCATGTCATAAGTATACAATTATGTCACAAAAATATTTTTAAGTCATACATGAGTCATTTTTTTTTATCACGACCTCAAGTGTTAGGATGAGTAATTATTCTAGTGGAACTCCCCTGTCTATTTTAGAGTGTTTAAAATGGAGTGAAATCCATTAGATTGATAAAATACAGTCAACAGACTTCGAATGAGAACTAAGTAATTGGTTTCCAAAGCGAAATCAATCACTAAACGCTGGTGGGTGTCGAAACATGCTACAACTACAAGTCATGGGTTTACCTATGGGGTAAAGTCTTCATGAAATACATACTCACAATTGGAGTGAAATCCCCCGAAATGGTAGATGATATGTTAGGGATCAGAGAACCCGCACACCCCCAACTTGACGATGCCGAATAGGTTGAGGAGGAGTCTCGAGGAGCTCATGGAGATGATCATCCAGCTTATGGATGTCATTTGGGACCGATAGCCGAGCTGCTTGAGTGACTTGGTGTTTAGTTTAGTTTTATATTATGTCTATAACTATGGAGACCTATATCTGGTACTAATTCATTTTGATTACAGAATTGTCGGACGGATGATATGTCTTTTGATATGTGAATTTTAGTAAAAGAATTTATGTTTTGGGATTAGTATTCTGGTACATTGCGTATTGCTAAAACAATTATGCACTATGATTACTACATATTGTTAGAAGTATGCTATGTGCATTGCATTCTTAACTATCATGAATGGTTATATGTAATCTCGTGTTGCACGTCCCGATATTTTAAATCCCATGTGGAGTTTAGGGGCATCACAACACACAAGAGGCTCCCTATAGCTAACATATAAAGGATGTTCTCCTTTTGTTTCTTTTCAATATTGTTCTTTGGCTAATGGAGCAAAATTAATTTATTACATTTTGCAATAGTTGTATCCTCAAATGCATAATTTTGCATGCTAGACCTATTGAGTATTCTCTCGATGTATGCCTTCTGTGATAAGCCAACTATACCACGTGATCTATCATGATGAATCTGCATTCCTATCACAAAAGATGTCTCACTAAGATCTTCATTTCAAACAGAGGCGGACCTACGTTGCTTACCCCCCCCCCCCAAAATGTTTTCAAAAATATGCTTTAGTATATGGTTTTTTCAAAGATATCCTAATATAAAGATAATTTGACCCCCAAAATATTTTCAAAAATCTCATTTAGTACTTAGTTATCTGGATTTCTTTTATTTTTTTAATAATTTTTTCATAATTATACCTATTTTTCGTCATTAATAAAATCTCACATTCTCTTTTTTTTTTTTTTTTTACATCTCATAAGAGGCAATAAAATATCTTGGTCTTTTTTTATAAGCTATTTGGTAAATTTACAACCTCATTATTCCTATTTATTTACACTTTTCCTTTTAAGTCTTCCACTAGTTAGCTTATTTGGATTAGTTTTGTTAGTAAGTACATATATACTACCATCAAGTTAACAATTATGAGTGAATGCAACAAATCTTGTATAACTATTTCTATCTATATTATAGAGACTTTACAATATTCAATCTTAGATTCAACAAAAAAAATTTATCTTTGTTTACTTAATTTTTATCATTTGCTTCAAAAAATCTTACATAACTAATTTTATCTTAATTTTTATCTTTCACTTGAGTCCGATGGAGCTCAAGTGAGAGTTTAGATGGGTGGTTTTAATAATTTAGTTTGTCCCTAGATAACAACCTTATATGGTTAATGTTAAATGTCGGTGACACACTTTGTTACCATAAACATCGGTTACTGTTCACCCTTACATACGACACACTTTACTAATCGCCCCCCACGCACCTAATCCTAGTTCCGCCCCTGATTTCAAAGTGTTTCAAAAGAAGTTTCTTAATTTTATGTAACAAGCATATGCCACTACTTACCAATAGGATGTCATCTACATATAGCACCAAAAATATAAATTTACTTCTATTGACCTTATGATAAATACATTGATCCACAACATTTTCTTAAAATCGAAGCGGGAAGCCTACTTTAAACTAAAGATGGATTTCTTTAGTTAAATCAAATGACTTTATCCATCACTCTCAAAGCCCTCTAGTTGCACCATATATATTTTCTCATCCCGCCATTGAGAAAAGTGGTCTTTATATCCATCTGATAAAACTCTAAATCCTAACAAGTTACAAATGACATAATGATCCTAAAAGAGTATTTTGATGAAACTGGAGAAACTCTTTATAAACAATGCATTCCTTTTGAATAAAGTCTTTTATGACTAGGTGTGCTTTATACCTCTCTACATTGCCTTTAGAGTCTTGGTTTTAAAAACTCATTTACAACCAATTAGTTTAATACCCATAAGCAATTTGATAAGGTCTCAAACGTTATTGTTCTTCATAGACTTTAACTTATCTAGCATTACACCCATCCACTTTTTATTTTTAGCACTTTGTTTGGCTTGGTTGAAAGAGATTGGATCATCTTCCAATTCTATATCAAATTCATGCTCTTGGGGATAAACAATATAATCATCCATAATTGCTAATCTCCTCTCTCTATTTGATCTTCTTATTGACACTTCCTATTGAGATTGTTCAGGTTCTTCCATATTGGTAAAAGGCAACTCAGGAATGATTTGGTGATCTACATCCGTTTCCTATACTATGACAGGTGTGACCACCTCTCCACTCTTAGTATTTTTCAGATAAATTTCTATATATTCCTCTTCAAATACAATATCTCTAGGTTGTGTACTCCCATTATCTTGAAGACTCTCACTTAATTTAGCATTATCCATATCAATTATGGTATTACCTGAATGGTATTACTTGAAAGGCAATAAAATTTGAAACCCCTCGATTTCTTTGAGTATACAACAAAGTAGCAACTAATTGTTTCTTAGTCTAGTTTCCTTTTATTACACCTATAGGGCCTAGCTTCAACTAAACACTAGACAACCCCAAAAATAAAAATGCCTAATACTAGGCATTTTTCCAGTCCACAACTTATATGGAGCTCAAGCTACTACTTTACAAGGTACTTGATTAAAGATGTAAACTACAGTCTTTATGGATCTCCCTACAATGACTGTGGTAAAGAAAAATGAGTTATCATACTCCTAACCATGTTCTTTAGGATTTAATATCGTCTCTCAGCTGCACCATTTTGGCATAGAGTCACTTGTATGGTATATTAAGGAACGATGCAACATTCTTCTAAATAACTCGCAAATGGTTTAGGACATTGTACGTTCACCTGATTCGTCATATCTACCATAGCATTCACCACCACAACCAGATCTAACGACTTTAATTTTCTTATAAAGTTGATTTTCAACTTAGTCTTAACGACTTGTAGTGCTTATGATTTTTCATATATTAAATACATATACCCATAATGAAAACAATCATCTATAAAAATGATAAAATATCGTTGACCATTCCAAGATGTCATGGGGAATAGACCACAAATGTCAAGATGTATTACTTCTAAGACACCCAAACGCTTGTCGACACCTGTTTTCCTTATATTTGTTGCTTGCCTTCTATAAATTCAACATAGATTTTAAAATCTAAAAAATCAAGAGGACCAAGAGTTCCAATTAGCACAATCATTTCAATTCTCTCTTTCGGGATATATTTCAAATGCTTATGCCACAATATAGAGGAACCCTCAATAATTAATCTTCACTTTGCACCACAACTACATAAAAAGATTTCATTTGTCTTGTAAGTGAGAGGCATGCAAGTCTAACAAATAAAGAGGATCAATTAAAGAGGCAGTATCAATAACATTTGAATTCGAAAAGACTGAATTTCTCATTTTTAAATGAACAAGAATAATCGTATTTGTCCAAACAAGAAATAGAAATTAAATTATGTTTGAACGATAGGACATGAAAAGTCTCATCCAAATCTAAATAAAAACTAGACTCTAATTCTAATCTATAGACTTTAATTGCCTTCACACTAACTTTATTGTTATCTCCCAAGTAAATGAGTTTTAGCATCACTGGGTTTTTTGCACTTAGGTAACCCTGCATAGTAATACTTATGTAAATGCTCTCAAATATATCCACCAGTGTTAGATGGCACAATAACCAAATTAATTTCAGTGCAAACAAAAATAGAAAAATCACCTTTCTTTGCAAGTCACTTTCGATACTGGAGACAATCATTGTTCACATGACCAGCCTTCTTGCAAACGTAACAAGTAGAAGCCTTATCTTGTCTCTGTTGCACAATTGCTTATGAAGTTCCAGTATCTATAGTTGCCTTAGCTTTATTATCCCTTTTTCTTTTCTTGGTGGCTGGATTTTCACTAAGAAAAGTTACTGAGTGAGAACTTTATGTCATTTTTTGTTTCAACCTTTGTTTCTCATGTACATACTGACCAATGAGCTCATTAAGAGCCCATTTATCCATTTGAGTACTATAATTAATCTTAAAGGGACCAAATTGTGCAAGGAGAGAAATCAGAATAAGATGCACAAGAATTTCATCAGAAAGCTCTAACTTTAGTGCCCTCAATGTAGTAACAAGATTTGATTTTCATAATCCTTTACATTCCATTTGCCATGATACCAGTTTGAGACAAGTTTAGTGCGAAGCGTACTTGTCTCTACTTTTTCTGATACAACAAATTAGTGTGCCATTTGGCTCAGGTACTTCTTGGCATTTTTCTCTTTGGGCATTGCACCTTGAATAAAATCAAGAATAGAATGTTTTATTATCATAAGACTCATGCAATTAGAGCGCTCTCATTTCTCATAAGTTACCCTTTGATCAGTAGGCTTAGGATGCTCATCAATCCGAAGTGTATAGTCCAGATCCATACACAAAAGAACAATAGTAACATGTTCTTTTCATTTTGCAAAACAACATCCATTAAGAACTGGAATATTATTCAAATTGGCAGATGTCGAAAATGCATTCACTATAAGAAAAAAAAAAAAAGGAGGTCATAATAAATAAATATCCCATCAATTTTAAGGCATCAACAATGATAAACAAACTATAATTACCATCATGTAAGTTTTAGTCTAATCAAACACCAAAATCACTAAGACAATATGACATATAATTAAAAGAAAATTATATGGTTTTATAAAAATGAGCCCTTATGAGATACTTAGTGCATCATTGTAATCAAGTCTTTGGATGGTAATTACAACATGCAAAGTGGCATTCTCCCAACAAGGTCAGTTAGCATAAATAATATAAAATCGAGGTTTATCAAACAATAACTTTCCTCTGGGCTAACAATTGAATGGATAGATTGAATCATTGATACCAAAATTATATAATTTATATTTAACTACCTTGTACCATCTATGACCCAACAAATAACAACATTCATTTGGACCACTTATTATTTGCATGGATATAGATGTAATTGAATGCAAATTCATGAAGTTTTTACCTTTTTAGGCCAAAGAGAAAATCACCATGATAGATGTCACTTAGGTGACATATAACTTCAATTTCTCTAAACCATATGTATGAATTGCCAATGAATATCTCAAACAAAATTGTGTATATAAATAAGAAAACATTAAGTAATATATCTATAATAGAGATATTTAGAGAAATAGGTTTTTTCTTAAAAAAATTAAATAACAAATGGGTCAGTCAAACAAGTCAAGGTTGGCCATGAGTATGGGTCTTATGATATGATCTGGCCCAATAACGTTAAACCTAAATGGGTTAAAGGTTGGACCCAAAAATTAGGCCAGACCATAGCTACAAGCATCTATATAAAGACAAGTCCAATTTGAAGTAAAAAGAAACCCTATTAGAATTAGAAAACCCACAACCCAAAAATGATTATATGAGATGCAATTTCTTGTAGCAAAACCTCAACTGCTGTCGCCATTGTTTCGGTCATCCAAACACCATTTTTGGCTCCTCCCGATGCCTCTGGCAACCCTTTTTATTATTAAAAAAAAAGTTGGTTTTGTCCCACCATAGGTAGCAGTTATGGAGAAATAACTACACCTCGAAAACCGAATCAAAAAATAATTTAAACAGTGAAAAACAACACAAATATAAAATCATATTTTACAAATAATAGAAACCGAATTTCGGTGACAAGGAGGCTATGATATCACTTGTTGGATAGGAAAATCTGAATATGCTAAGATCTCATGTCAAAACGTTGTAGCTGTAGCAATTTGGAAAATAGAGCGTACTTGTAGCCATTAGAGCGAAGAGCGCAGCGATTCAGTTTTCCACATCTAATAGTCACTCTTTTAAAAAAACTCATAGCGATGGGATGTGTAGAGTTAAGAATGAATTTGGAGTAGTTACCATAACCTATATATAATACCCTAATTTCAATTTTGCCCATCATGAAATAATAGAATTACATGGGTTTTTTGAGTCTCTACACATAAATTGGTTCTGTACAACTTTAATGCACATCATCTCATGACAAAATTATGGGCTTTTAAAGATGGTCTCAATGGCCCACTAATGTCACTTTATTGATCACATCACACTTAATGGGCCTTATAGACATTACCCAAATCTTATATTTGTCAGTTATACAAAATATGATCTATTATCTATGTAGGTCCACTAAAAGGGCTCATTTAGACACTTAAAAGTATCTTGAAATTTTGTGAATGGTAGTGAAATGATGTATGAATAGTAGTGAAATTGTTTGACTTAAGATATTTTATTAGATTTTGAGAAATAAGACATAAAAAATTGAATAAAATATTATAAAGTTAAAAAATTATTTAGATCTAACAATATCTCCACATTATGGGCGTTTGTTTGTTTGTTTTTTTTTTTTCCCGATAATAGTGGGAAATGAAAGAAATCATTCTAGACATTTAGAACTTGAGGGAAATTGTGGATATAGTCATCCCCTCTTTTTTCCTCCGTCAAAAGGTTGAAAGAAGTCATACCTTATAGAACTTGAGGGAAAAAACAAGTAATACACCAAAGTTTCCAAAATTAATAGACATCAACGATTTGTATATTGGGTACTCAAATAACTTCCTTGTTACATGCACACCGCAAAACCCATTATTGTCAAAGGCTGGAAGATCAAGTCAAAGTTCAGTGCTTCAACATGCAGTAATTACAAGGGCTGAGAAGCGGCCCAAAAACAGTAGTATTTGCATTGGGACTATAAAAATTCAATGTTCAAACATAATCAAGTATATTTGGATAATTAAATGGCACTATATACTTTGACGTTAACTCTAATAGCTTAAGACTTAAGTTCAATTCTGTTCAAGACTTAACACTTAACATGCGTTTACATACCTCCAGTCAATGTTAACAACAGTGAGTCCACTAGTTTTTCTTTTGATTTATGGTATATTCTTCTCTCAATATGGCAAAAACCATAAAAGAAAGAGTGACAAAATTTACATAACGCAAACTTGAAAGGTTACATTTTATTGAATACTTTTCTACCATTAACCAAAGTTGAACTCAATTTGTAACTGCACTTGACACTCTTTCTCCTCCTCCTATATCCCCTCAACTTTATCGATATCGGTGGTAGTGTTTGACCCGTCGTCCTCTGATTCTAACACCTTCGACTCTAGTCCTGACTCCACATGATTGATTTTTTTTCTCAATTTGCTATCTTCCTCTACTTCCTTGTCTTCTTCTTCATCGGTAACCTCTTTACCCACCACTTATTTTTCCTCTTCTTTTTCTGGTTTGTGTATCTCCTCTTCAATTTGATGATAAGTGCATAGAAGTCTTAGGATTCCACTTCTTTGGCTTTTCTCACTTAATTCCATTATTTTATAATAGGCAAGATTAGAATTCAGATACTATAAATGTGGTTATGGTTCCCACTCTATATTCACTTTTGACTCCTAGGTATCCTCGTCACAATGAGATTTGAAAGAGAGTGGATATTAGACATAAAAAAACTGAATCGTTGCACTCTTCTTATCCAATGACTACGAGTGTGCTATCTATCAATTTTTCTACAATATTTTGATATGTTATCTTGTGGAACTCTCTAAATCCAACGAGAGGTACAATGTGTCTATTTTGAAGTTTTGACTTTTTTACTAAAATCCATGGATTAGAATTATGGACGTACTAATGCACAATTATGCTTATGAGAATAATGTACTAAAGGGGGTTAATGAGAATGTATTTCTTTAGGGTTCAATGGTTGTTGGTCTATGTTGTGTCTGTTTGGTTGATTTGTTTTGAATGTTTATCATGTGGTTCAAAAGCTAGTGATATGCATCTGGCAAGACTAATCACCCTTTGGCACTTTCTGTTATCTTTCAATCTAATTTTATGTTCATTAATTAGGTTTCGTTTGTTTCAACATGATTTACATAATACATTCTAGCTTTTAATGTCTAAAATTTGCACAACAGACCAGAAGGGAGAAAAAAATGATTCTTGGCTCACGTTGGTGATTCGGGCTTCGATACTATGCTTTTTGCGTTTATCTATGAAATAAATAGTAAACAAATAAATAAAAATAGATAAAGAGAGACACACAGATTTACGTGATTTGATATAATAGCTATGTCCACGGATTATTTAAGGTGAAATTCATTATGATAGATGATTTTACAATCTCTCATGGCCTCACATATCTCACAATACAATTGAGTAATTTATAGAAGATCTTTTGGAGTCGCTATGTATGGTAGAGTTTGTAAGTATGAAGCTTTTGTGGAGAGTCTTTGGAGAGTCTATGGAGAGTGCTTTATTCGAGATTATTAGTCAGAGAAGAGTAATGGTATATATTGTACTTGCATTATTTCACTATATGTAAAATATGGTATTTTTATCATTCATAAATCATTCTTTTTCTAAAAATATATATATATATATATATCTATATTTATACTTATTATATAAGCGGCTATCGAGCTGCTACAGTAATAAACAGTGAATTCTTGTCCTTCCGTTTTTACTTCTATTTTTTTGTATTTTACCGGTTTTGACCTGCTATTCAATACATAGGTGCTGTGCATTTTTCGTGTATTGTAAGGGTATAATTGTCTTTCGTTAGTCGGCAGGTTCAGTCTTTTTTTTTACTCTCAGTCTTATCTCTTTCGTCGTCTCTTTCCTCTGCAACTTCTCTTTCCTCTTCTCTGTGAAAGCAAACTTCTTCTCGTCTTCTCTCTTCTCTGCTTCTTCTCATCTTCTCTCTTCTTTTGGTCTCCGTTTCTTCGTTTTCTTTGTTTAGGTTTATTTTTCCAATGTTGGGTTTATTTTTTCCTTTCATTTCGTTGTTATTGTGTTTCCGTTTGTTAAAACCCTAAAGTTATATTCTTTATTTCTTCTTTCTCTTCTTTTCTCTACTTCCTCCTTTCTCCTCTGCCATGGATCTCAACCGTCAACCAGCCCCTCAGATTCACTGTCGCACAACGTCTTCTCTCTTCCGGTAGTTTTTCACCCACCACTTTTTGCCTATTTTATCCCTGTTTTTTTAATCTCTGTGGGATGTGAATCTGAATCGTAGTTTGAAATTTTTTTGTTGTTTCGTTCATTCTGGATTCCAAAGATTTTGTGGATTTTTTTTTTTATTTCATCTTTTTTCCGTGACAGCTCCAATGGTGAAGTTTCTGAGGGAGCATTGGGAGAAAGCTGGGTGTGTGGTTGGGGAAAACTTCATCAAGGTTGTCCATTGCGACAAGCAGATGATCAGCGGCGGCTACGTTTGTGGCGAAGGGGTATTTGTAGTATAGAAGAAGTTTTTTGGAACCATTTGCCAAGATTTAATTTTGTTTGAGAAGTTTGCTTGCTTTTGTTTGGGGGTATAGTAGAGATTTGCTTTTAATATAACAAACAAAGCTGAAACTTCGACGGGGAATTTGTAGCTGCATATTAATCATTTTTCTTTTGTAAAAAATAATATAATTTTTGTAAAAAATCTAAACAAGTGTAAGATTTCCCACTTGTGCTCTTGATGATGTACACAGGGTCTGTCTTCTCCCATTTCTTTTTTCCATCTGATTTGATTTCTTTATCTCGGGCCTCTAATTTATTGTCTAGGTTTTGTTTGTGCCATCAGATTTAGTGGGTATTTCCTGTGTTTCCCATATTTTATTGTTGTTTTCCATACACCCATGTGATGAACCGCCCAATATGCTTTCTAAAAACATGAGTTTTAGATGTAGTTTGCCCAGATCTAGGTTTTGTGTGCTCAGATTTGGGTTCTTGATAATCTTTTGGGTTCTAGATGTAGTTTGCCCATATATGGGTTTTGTGTGCCCAGATCTGGGTTCTCGATAAATGTCTATGGGTACTTTTTCTATAAATTTCTTGCACTGAGTTATATTCAAACAATGAAACATGCTAATATTGTACATTCATACGCTGATATTGGACAAAACTTCTTATAATATCTTAAACCATGTTAAGTGATTACAATTGCTTGCTTTGGATGCCTTTCTGTCAGATTGTTGCATAATTTACAGCTCTTAATTGCTCTTTGGACAAGTGAGAGCAAAATAAAGTTCCAGCATAATGTTTTGATATTTAAATAGAATGTTTTATTTTGTTTTCATATTTAATTTGAGTCACTAACCTTAATAAATACTACCTTTCATCTTCAGGAAATATTGAAAGCTCCATTGGTTTTACGGCACTGGATATATATATATATATTTATATATATATATATGCTTTTGATCGAAAGAGGGCATAATCTTGTACTCATTCTAACAGTTTAATTGACCTGATCTTTTTTCAAGGACTTCAGACTTAGGGTGCCATCATGGCCTCCTCTTTCATCACATTTTAGTACTTATGGCATCCAAAAATATTACCATTATCATCTGCATGCACGAGATATTAACAGATGAAATTTTTGGATGTTTCTGTTCATGTTTGCATTTTAGCTGCAGTTGCAAATTTGATTGTATGCCTGAGTGAGTTTGATATGCAGTGTGACTCTTACTGATTCAGTCTAAAACTTCTGTAATGGTTTTACTTCCAGATATCTTTTGGAAAGATTTTACTGCGGTAATGGGTTTGGATTTCTTTCTTTTCTTTTATATACTTTGGTTTTGTGGTGATTCGAGTATGTAGCTTTCAGTAATCGATTTGTTTCTGTTTATGTGATGGCAACTTGAGTTGTGTTTTGGAGATTGTAGAAACCCAAGTCAGTACTAAATGCCGCACAACAAAGTTTGAATTTGCAGTAGAATTTAAAAATATATATTATTTTTTACAAATAACCATTTCATAAAACTAGATAAACGTGCTTTACACGTTGCTTTACACGTTGCTCCCGTCTAGTATATATATAAAGGTTGATGTGCAATGACATTATCGTAGTGGAATGAAATTATGACGGGAGTCGTGAGTGCGCCATATAGAATTTTTCTAAAAAGAAATGTTACTTTTTATCTTGTGTTTTGTCGTCTAAAATTACACTTGAGTGGCGCCCTCTCATTTAAAATGGCTGTCAACATGACTAAATAGTATGTTTTATTCCACGGTTCAATACCAAATTACACATTTTATTCAACCTTTAAAAATATAATATAATATCTCCAAACAATTACCGTATTCACATTTGAACATTAAAAATATGGCCCGTGTTTTTTGTGGCGGCTAGGAGAGTTTTTCCTCTTACAAAAAAACTTTTTGCAAGGGAAATTCAACTTTTTGTGACAGTTTTTCCGTCATAAAAAACCGGTTATTTTGTAGTAATTTAGGTTCGAACGTACTAATTTTATACATTTGAAGTACAGTGAGTTCAAACGTATAAAATCATGCTCACAAATTGTTTAAGTGACGATATCCTACGTTCAATCACTTTTATATATTTTTTATACACTTCATTGATATAATTAATTAAAATAATTATTTTATATTAAAAAAAATAACCAAACCAATCACATTAGTAAAATTTGTAAAAAATACATAAAACAAAATTGCACATAAGATTTTTATTTTTGTTTTCATATACTGCCACTTAAAATATATCACATCATAAATATATATATATATATATATATAATTAAAACTAAGAAGACCATGTACTACAAAAAATAGTCTCGTAATTATTTTGAAAAAAAAAAAAAAGAAAAGGGAGAAAGTGATGAAAATGGTTGTCAAAAGGCACTAATCAGAGCACAATTTCCACAAAGTTCTAGACCTTTAACTTGATTGACAGAAACCACCGACAACATGATGGTTATGGCTTATCTTTGAAAAGTGACAAAGCGTGAGATTTAAGAAACAAGCTTCAACAAAACACAAATAACAACTTTGATGTCTCAACCCTAACCACCACAGTCCAAAGACATGATTCCCTTCTTACAATTGTCGATTAATTTGATCCATTCTGAACAAAAGAAAATATTATCTTAACCATTTTTAAGGTAATTTGACTGCCACCAAACTCAGATTATTACATGAGCAATTCATGCATGGCCAATCCATACAAGCTGGCACTGATTTTCTTTGCCAAGAGCTCTTAATTAAGTCCTGATTTGATTATTCAGTTCAGATGAGATGATATGTTTTGTTGAAAGTTGAATAATATATTTTATAATATTATTTTTATAAAATTGAATTGTTTATTATATTTTGTATGAGAGTTTAAAAAAGTTATGATGATAAGATGAGATAGTTTGATTTTGTGTAACCAAACTAACCCTAAAATAGTAATCATATTGTGCTTTTGAACTTTTTGGAATCAATGAAAAAGAACCTCTCTTTCTTGGCAAAGCTAATGAACTAAAGTGACACAAATTTCCTTGTAGCAGTAATGACTTGCACTGATCAGGATGCTTAATTAGCACTACTTCATTATTATGAACATGAACATGAACATGCTTGTTATTTTTTTTTTTTAACTACTTTCATGATCTGGGTCCACCACCACATTTTGTTAGTTAAAACTGTCTGTTTGTCTCTGTCTTTCTCTGCCTATAAATATCCATGAAATTATTGTTTTGAGCTAAAAGAGTTGACTGTAAATAATGGCTCTCATTGTTGCAGTATTCCTGAGCTTGGTTCTCATGATGTTGTTCTCTGCATTTTCTCAGAGAGCTGATTCACTAAGCTTAAATTACTATGAAAAAACATGTCCGAATGCAGAATCAATCGTTACAAATGCTGTCAAGAGTGCAGTGTCAAAAGACAAGACAGTTCCAGCAGCACTGCTCCGGTTGCATTTTCATGACTGTTTTATCAGGGTAAGTAAAGTTCATATATATATTTTTGGAAAATAACATTATTTATTTATTTTGTTTCACTCGTGTTCTTTTAGGGCTGTGATGCCTCCGTGTTGTTGTACTCAAAAGGGAGCAACAAAGCAGAAAAAGATGGGCCACCCAACGTATCCTTGCATGCATTTTATGTCATTGACAGTGCAAAGAAGGAACTTGAAGCTTGGTGCCCTGGCGTGGTTTCTTGTGCTGATATCTTGGCTCTTGCTGCAAGGGATGCTGTTTCCCTAGTAAGATATATTAACAAAACTGAATTACTAAACATTCTGTCCTATAATCGAGATCTAACCCTTCTAAAAGGAGATTTCTTAAATATTCTTAAGCGAAGAGAAATTTCCACAAAGTCGAAATCTTTACTGTTTTACAACACTTCTAATTCCCGAGATTGTACTTATATGTCACGTAGGAGACTATCAGAGTCTGCTAAAATAATTTCACACTTCAAGATCAAGAACTTAATACAAATGTTCTAAAGAATCTTCTAGGGGGTAGTTATTTAACTTTTTAAGGAAGATATAACTAAATCCTATACTTTATTATGATTGGATATGTGAATTTAATTGATAGTCTGGAGGTCCGAGTTGGGAAGTACCCAAAGGAAGAAAAGATGGGAGAACTTCTAAGGCCAGTGAAACAACACAATTGCCAGCTCCAACTTTCAACATATCTCAACTGCAACAAAGCTTCTCTCAAAGAGGTTTGTCTATGGATGATCTCGTGGCTCTTTCAGGTAAGTAAACCCCATTCATCATTACACACTCTCAAATAACTTCAAGAAAAAGAGGTTAATGTAGTTTCTCACAAAACATGACCCATTTGCAGGAGGGCATACTCTAGGGTTTTCCCACTGTTCTTCCTTCAAAAATAGAATCCACAACTTCAATTCCACGCACGAGATAGACCCCTCTATGCATCCATCCTTTGCAGCAAACCTAAAAAGTGTTTGTCCCAAAAACAACAAGGCAAAGAATGCTGGTACCTCCATGGATCCTTCTTCAACAACCTTCGATAACACTTACTTCAAATTGATCCTCCAAGGGAAGGGTCTGTTCTCTTCGGACCAAGCTCTGCTTGATTTTCCAAAAACTAAGGATTTGGTTTCCAAGTTTGCCAGCTCACAAGAAGCTTTTACAAAGGCCTTCGTGAATTCAATGATCAAGATGAGCAGCATCACAGGTGGACAGGAGATTAGGAAGGATTGTAGAGTGGTAAATTAATATTTTTAGCATAGCCCATGTCAAGCTATGAGCATAGAAATAGAGTATGTCCCACCGTTTCCTTATTTTTATTAAATACTCAATAAATACTGTAAGGGTATTTCATGTGTCTCACTCCCACTTGAGACCCTCAAATTCTTACCCAAACTTAAGGAGATTTTAATTCATTTTCAAGAATTCGAAAAGGATTCAAGCATGCTATCATACCAATTGCTGCCACAGTTTTTTCTCTCCCTTTCCAAACTGCCAATGACTAAGAGCACATAATAGGGGTTTATTATAGAGGCATAGGTGAAAATATAGAATACAACGCAACTTAGATATAGATAAGAACTGTTAAACCAACCTACATTGAATTTGGATAAGAACTTAGGGGATCTGCCCCATCGGTTTAAACGATCCGAATAGCATGGGAAAAATTAACCTTGTAAGATGAGTACATGTTTCTCACAACTGTTTTAAAAGGTAAATCAAATCTAAACTCTGAAAAAATTTAAGCATACCAACTAAGAGAGAGAATTGATGGAATTCATTCCAAAAGTGCAACTAATTTTATTGGTTCCCTACATAATCACATATATTAGACTACCATACTATTGAAGGATTGCAACTCCTTGTATGTCAGTAAACCACTACCTCATCAACCAAGATGAGTGGCAAAAGTCAACAAGCAAAGACTCCTTGCTGAGCAATTAAGATGAACAAGTATCATCTTGCTACACATATTTCGTATGACCGTGGGCAGCATGAACTTTAATCAGAATGACTGTATGAGAAACTTTGAGAAGCTACTCCGGTTACCTAAGGCTGTACATTATTCAGAACAATCTCTGTCAATTGAATGTTGCCACTCAACCCAGATGCCTTGTCAGAAGGCATGAATGAGAAGCCGTCAAGAAGCTTTAGACACTTTAACCCCCATTTTGCCATCAAGAACGAAATAAGATGATGCCCACTTCATTTATGGAGGAAAAAAGTAATAAGAAAACAAGTTAAGTGTACACACAAGTGCCTGTGATCCAGTATAAAATACATTAGAATCCAAAGGAACTACAAAAATACCTTCGATTATGGTAGGTTGTTATGAAGACTGACCCAGGAGAATTTTGCAACAGGAATGTCACCGTGGCAAAGAGATCATCAAAGGCTTAGCACCACAAATATTGGAACACATATTTCAGCCAATTAAGACAGACAACACACACACGCGCACACACACAAGAAACAAAACCTACCGGTAGTGTCATACAATACATCTGCCCCAAGAATAACCTTTGGGTGTAAACTAAATATAGATGCATCCCAAACTCCCCAAGTCAGTCCCAGTACCTACAAAGTAGTACTAAATCTCCTTAAGAAGCAACTCAAAAGGCCAAAGTGGTTTACAGGTAAAATATACTTCGAATCATGCTTGTAGATGGTGAGCAATCAAGCAATGGGATCAAAAAACAAAAAGTGAAAGATAACCATTTTTCTCTAGGTATTTTTATCAATTGAAAGTTTCCAGAGCCTTTGCCCAGAGGAACTACTGTGAACTGGCAGTTTATATATTAACAAAAATAATAGTAGCAATAGCAATACATTGCACTTGAGTTTATTCAGGCCACACACTTTTTTCATGTTGTCCAGCACCTGCAGATCCAAAAAAGAAAAATTGCACAATGTTATCTAAAAAAATATTGAGCAAACAAATTTCATAGGGCATCAAATAACTAGTCATGCTAACAAAACTCCTAACTCCTGTACCACACAGCATGATCATTTCCAGCACAAAACCAATATTGTGAAAGCTCATTTCAGGTTTGTGGTTCTAATGGATACTCCAGAGAAGAAGAAGAAAAGGCCCTTTAATTGCCATTTAGTCATCAGCATTGATGTCTGATTATTATTTAAGAAGGGAGAGTGGTTCTTGTACATAATAACACATATTCTAACCAAAATATGGCAAACTGCCCTCTGGCCCAAAGGATTTCCCAGGAACTTTTTGTTTAGAAGAGAAAGTACTGGGTAAAATTAGACTAAAACGTGAAAACCATGCATATTGGCAGTTACAATAGGGTTGAATTCTACGTCCCATTTGAAGGTCAATATTCCATCAAATTGAGAATCTCAGCCCAAATTCCGGTTGTTGGGTGTGTCAAACTAGTCACCACATTTTCAGGCCAAAAAAGAAAAAGTGGGTCCCCATAATCATCATATGGGTAGTCTTCAAGTTTACGTAATTGAGTCCTGAAATTATTGTGTTTTAAAGAAGAATCCATCAGATAACAAAAAATTATCAATCTTTTAAAGAAGGATTCATCAGAAAGTACATCGAAACATAATTTACTTCTATCGATCACAGTTATATTCTTCTCTAAACTCAACCTTATGGTTATCAAGCACAAAAGATAAGAGTGCAAAAGATAACAGATTAGCAAAACTGGTTGAGAAGTAAAACCTCTGTTCTATCGGACGCGTCGGTAAGAGTGACATTAGCACCCACTTTCGCGGCAACCAAACCAGGCAAGGAAGTTCCGGCGCCTAGCTGCAAACCAGAAATTACAATTAAAATTATATAAATGCAGCTGTAAAAATCGCATGCTAATCTTTTCATGGAAATTGGATCCCGGAAATGACCCCAAACAATTTGGATTAGAGGAATTCAAGTGCCTACCTCAATCACGCTGGCTCCAGAAAAGCGCAATCTCTGTTGCCAAACATACTCGGCCAGGACGATACTGCATGGCCAGACAAACAGGCCATAGTCCTCTTTCATGTTCTGCATCAGGAATCAGTGAAAACACCAAGAAAACGAAATAAGAAAATCCAGGTCTAGTGTGGATTTTTCTGTTTTCAAATCAAGGATTAAAGAAGAGATGGAGGACCTCAATGATCGAGATAGAAAAGGGCGATTCTTCCGAGTCATCTCCGAAACAATGCCGGGATATCGTCGTCATGGGCTTCTCGGCCAGTTCGCTGGAGTGACCGCCTTCCATATCTGTCGGGAATACGCCGATCTTCCGGAATTGGCAGAACCGATGCTCAACAAGAGCAGCTTCGACTTTTGAGACTCCATTGCATAAGGCCCATATCGTATTCGATTTTCGGTGTTTCTTTTCACTTGGGGTTGGCCCAGTCATATGAATTGCGTAGCCCATGTGTTGAATTGAAGTTAAATTAGGGCTTGCAATTGGATTGTCGTGACAGCACGAGTTAATGTCGTACGCGAGTCGATATAACTTTATTTTTTTAAATTAATGTAATTAATGCGTTTCACAGCTTCACACACAATCACTTGCAACAAAAAAAAAAAAAAAACGAGATTTGGGAGTTCAAGAGAACACCTCTTATGTCTAAGTCTGTAAAAATGATGGAGATTTTGCTGGCAATCGACTCAGTTGGGTTTCGTTGCCATACCTAGCTGGTATAAATAAAACCCAAGACGTTTTCTGTTGTTATGTGATAACTGCTTCATCCATTAATTGAAATTGAAGCCAAGAGATACTGAGGCTTAGCTTATTTCGAATAAGCTGATAGCCCTTCTCCCGAAGCTCTCGGGCAGCTATTCTTTTGGTGTTAGCTATTATATGCTCAGACTGGACTAGGCCCTTAATTAGCTAGGTTATTGGGCTATGCTACAGTCTAGGCCCATGATATGACCCAGTAGGCCCCCGGAAGTCTCATAACCCCTTCCAGTTATCCCGCGAAGTCTCATCACGCGTGATGGGACTTGTAATCATGTCATCGCTTTGTTGTTTAGGTTTTCCGTCATTTCATGCCCCCTTGTTAGGATGTCGTTTCACATTCGCGCACTTTCACGTATCCCACTTAACTGTTATGGTTATTTATTGTTTTCAGGCATCCCATTTTTTCCATCTTCTTCTCTTTTGGTACTCTTCTCTCCTTTTTCATGAACTCTGCTTCCTTGTATTTTTCCTCAATCTCCTTTGCGAATCCATGGCTTCCTCTAAAGGTAACCCCTTGTCTTCTTCCTATGGGGCTGGGTCTTCATGACCCAACGACCTTCCTCCTCGCTCTAAGGAGGCGACTGTTAACCCTAATGTTAGAGAGGGTCTACTCCTCATTCGATTTTTGAAGGCCATTCATGGTCCTCAACTATCTCCCGTCCCGAGTTGGATTCCATGAGGGATAGCTTCAACATCCCAGACTTGGTGGTTTTGGATTTGCCTGACCAGCGTCGTGGACCCGTCAACGTGAAAGGTATGGCAGTTTCTGTTGTGTTGTACTTCTCGATGTTCATGATGGGACTATGTTTGCCATTTTATGACCAGTTCACGACATGCTAGACCTCTTGGGTCTTGTTTCGGCTCAACGTGTGCCCAATGCCGGGCAGATTCTTATGGCCTACTACATTCTCTGGCGACGAATGTTGGAGCCCACAGGTGATGTGAGATCCCTATTTTTATGGGTTTTAAATTATTTAAATTATAATATTGGGTTAATTTATTATTTTTAATTATTTTTGGTATGTTGGGATTTTAATTTCTTTATTTATTATTTTATATATGTGTTAGTAATTTTTGTAATTTTATTGTAGTATTATTATTTGGGCTGTGTGTGTGTATGTGTATTTTTGCTGTGGGATGTGGGTGTGTGTATTGGTGAACCGGTTCCAGCCCAGCCCAGTAAGGGCCTAGGCTATGTGCGAAACACGGCCCAGCCATGCAGCCTGTGAGACTCAGCTCTCACTTTCCGAAACGACGCCGTTTTTGGTCAGGAGCTAGGGCTCCATCGTTTCTCCCTTGCGCCGCTCGACTTCTTCCTTCTTCTTCATGCAACTTACTCTCCACACAGCTGCTGCCGACGCCATTTCAGGATTTCAATCCGCAAGTCAGCCATGAGCCGCCACCTCCACCTTGCTTCTTTCACTCCGTGTCTTTCGGTAGTGACTCCAAACCTTGCTGTCGAGCTGCCGATCCCCGCGCCACCACCTCATTCTTCCATAGCATCTCGGTGGCGTTAGGCATGGGCTCCGAATGTGCTGTCGTCGCCGTTGCTCCACACGTCCGCGCGAATGCATCTCAGTCCTCCACGGCTTGATGCCGTTTTCATTTTTCTCTACCCGTGAGACACATAGCTCTTCAAAACCGCCATTGTTGGTCTATTTATAGTCCACGGATTTCCTCAGATTTATTTTGGAGATCCTCATCCTCTTTCAAGCCATTTCACCTCTTTCTAATTGTGTGTTGATTTGTGAATTTTGGGGATGAACCTGAGTGTTGTTTGGATTGAATCCGAGAGCTGCAAATCAGGAATTCGTGAGATTGGGTAATTGAATCCGAGAGTTGCACATCTGAAATTTGTGAGTTTTGGTGATTCGAGTGATTTGTGAGTTTGGGTGATTCATGAGTTTGGGTGATTTAATCCGAAAGCTTCGAATTTTTGTTCTACTTGGTTTTGTTTAATTGAGGGAAAAATTATCTGTTGGGTTGTTGTTGCCGTGTAATAAAAACCCAATTTTTGTGCACTGTTCCGTTGAGCCGCCGCCTTGAGCATCGTCTTTGAGTGATCTTTCATAAATACCCTTCATCATGTGTATGTAATTTTCCATCGAAAATTCTAGTGATTTAAATTGACTTTATAACTGTTGTTCATTGTAAATTATTGAACTGTAGGTTTTGTTGGAAATTGGGCCTTGAGCCATTGAAGTGTTGGGTATATTTAAATTGGAGTTGTTGGATTTGGGCCTTGGGCTGGATTGATGAACGGGAATACGCGTGTATTTGTGAAACTATATAATTGTAAATGGAGGTTTATTTTTGTAAATGAAATATTTAATATTTATTCTAGTAAACTGTTGCAATGCATATTTATCGTTTATAATAAATTGTACTGTGATGTCATGTTGTCTGTTGAAATTGAGACTATTGTTATTAATGGCGTGGGTGCGTGTGTATCACGACCCCAAGCCGAGATGGGGCATTATCTCGGTGGAGCTCCTCTGGTCACTCGAGAGCGTAACAGACTGACGTGACGTCCTCTGAGTTGTCTCAGGGCGACGACGGGAACGAACGAGACGGTAACGCTCTCGTACCGATTCCGTGACCTTTGGCTGGCGAGGTTAGAGGATGCTTGGCTATGTACGCGCTGGGCGGGGAACTGGACATCGCTCGTTACGAAGTCTCATGCACGGACGTTACCCGTGATGTGACGAAGAGAGCCAGGGTGTGCGGACGGTCCATAGGGGAGACCGTGGTGCATGCGTAAATTTCATAATAAATATGATTGGGACAAAAATGAGATTTTTGGTGTAAGTATAAAAATGGTATTTTTTGAGAAAAATGAATGTGGGTTGTTATTCTGTCCATATGGGAACACGTGTTTGTATAAATGTGTTTGAAATCTCTTGGATGTTGTTTGGTTAATTATTTGCTGAGATGTCATAATCTCATAGTGGTGTTTACCCTACGGTTCCGTTTTATGGTGCCGTCGAGTTTGACGCAGAGCCCGAGTATGAACCTGAAGGACCGACTCCGCCAGAAGCTTAAGTCGCTGTTATGTGTTCAGTGTTTTGGGACTTGTTTCCCTTATGTTATTTGCTTTCTTTAAATTATCTGACGGAAGACTGTAAAATTTTTGTGAAGTTATTTTACTATTTTTTGAACAATTCTAGTACTTAGTAAAGAAAGACCCTTTTATGTTTCTCCGCTGCAAATAATTTACTGTACATTTATTGTATGTTGTACACACTTTGAGCATTGGTCGTTGGGGTGCGTGATCCGTGTGGTCATCATCCCGGTGTCACAAATTCCACAAAAATAACACGTGGGGGTCGAGGGCGCCACAGGTGATAACTACCCTAACCTGACAGCTCGTGAATTTCTTTCTCTACACGGTTTCAAACGCTTGGAAGGGAATCTTTGCAACTTTAGGGCTTGCGAAAAATTGGTCCAATTGGAGCGTAAATATCCCCACGCCAAGGAATGGCAGAGGAAGTTTTTCTTCATATCAGGTGATGGTTGGAAGTTTCCTATAGATGAGACTATGAATCAAGAGTTCCTCATTAGGAATTCATGGACCCCGATTCCCGATGAGCCTAATTCTGAGATCATTCTTTCTACCCAAGAGGAGGCTCGCATCTAGTTGGTACAATCTTGGGTAGATCTGAACAACAATTCCACCTGATCTGATCTTATTCTAACCCCCTCTAATATCGATAGGTTTTTTATGGTACCTAGCAGGACACATGCTTTTGGGCATGAATTCGTGGGCGCCCCGTCGTTGGCAGGCAGTTTAAAAAGAGGCCCACAACCAATGGCAGAGGGCAAGACAAAAAAGAAAGCTCGTTTGGGAGTAAAGCCTTCAAATGAGTCCAGTTCCACCAGGGTTGGACCATCACCACAACCTTTGGTAAGTGGCGGAGAGGACCTGAGTTGCCCCAAAGTGCCCACGACCAAATTCTTCAGCGAGCTTATGGCCAACGCTGAGGCTGATCTGGAGTTGGTGATAGAGGCCGAGTCTGCCTTATCGCTCAATGTTCCTTCTAAGGCAGCTCCACGGACTTCCCCATACCTAGCACCCCTAGAAGATGATGTTAACTTGGATGAGGGTGACGTCATTACGATCCTGAACCCAAACTTCCTGAGTGTGCCCCATATCGTGTCAAGCAGTTTTCCTCCCTCTTATTGAAGGCCCGTCGGCGAGGGCTACTATAGTTGTGTCTAGTTCACCAATCGCCTCGACTGTCTCAGGCGGGATCACCCTTGAGATGCCTTTTGTCTTTCCAACCCTATCCCCCGCTAGCGAAATATGGTGTCAATACCTTCTTCGCCCTTTAGCACCTCCCTTGCGAGGGGTATTGAACCATCTTCTACTTTTCTGGTGGACAACTCTCTCGCCGATCCTTCTCGAAAATCACCTACTCAGGAGGATGACACAGTGATCCCTCCTAGTCAAAAAGCGGGAACATCTACTCAAGTGAATACTAGTACTCCACTTCATGTCTTCTTTAATCCTTCCATCATTTCGACTACGCCTATTCAGGACACCACTACTCCGGAGGGCTTTGCTAGCGTGTCTCTTAGAGTCCCTCATTGTCATGGTTCGCTGGGCTCTCACCTAGTTGGTTCCTCTCTGCCTTCATGTGCTCATAGAGAAGAGGCTTTTCATTCCACCATTTGTAACCTTCGGAGCATCCTTTCACTGGTAAGTTCCTTTGTCTTAAAATTTTTATTTTCCTTACCCTACCACTCTAGACTTGGTTGGGTTCTCAAGGAGTTGATCGACTAACGGCTATTTTGTTGAGGACCACATAGAGTTGGAGGAAGAGAACCAATCCATGTGATCTTTTATTGGCACCGCTCATGAGTTGATCGACTAGCGGCTATTTTGTTGAGGACCACATAGAGTTGGAGGAAGAGAACCAATCCATGCGATCTTTTATTGGCACCGCTCATAATGATGTCCTCGCTGCACGAGCTAAGAAGGAAGAGATGGCTGAGGAATTATCCAAAGCTGAGCCCTACTCTCGTAAGCTCAAGGATGAGGTTGCCTTCTTGCATGGTCAGGTTGATTTGCTTAGATTGAAGGTGGCGAGCTCCTTAGAGGAAGTCAGCCAATGCCGATGCGAAGCAGAGGCCAGTGGAGGAAAACAGGACAGACATATCGTATGGTTCGTCTCAGCATCGTTACCTGTTATCATGTACACTCCTACGCCGCCTTCTGTTCTATAAGAACATTCGTCCACGTACACTTGCCACGGCTTCCCAACTGGAGCTTTTGGTACCTCTTCTTGGAAGTTTGTGAATTCTGCTACAAAGTCAGCCAAGACTTGTCCTTGACAATAGTACTAGGAACATAACTGATGTCATATTTGCTTAATTCAATGGACCCCTTAACTAGGCATCCCGAGGTGCCGGGCCTTTGTAATACCCTTTGTAAAGGTGCCTAGGTGACGACTATTATAGGATGCACTTGAAAATAAAGTCGCAAACACTGTGCGACCGTCACAATGGCGAAAGCGATCAATTCTATCTTTGGGTATCTTGTTTCTACTCCCCCTTAGAGCTATGCTTACGTAATACATAGGCTTCAGTTCCTTTCTTTCCTTCCTTACCAACGCGGGCAAATACAATTTTGAGGGTCACGACTAGATATAACGATAAGGGTTCCCCTTGCCTGGTTTGTCTAAGTAATGACAGGTGTGCCAAGTACTCAGTCAATTGTACAAAAGCTTCTTTACATTTAGAGTCCCAGCCTTGGGCCTTCTTCAAGACCTGGAAGAAAGGAAGGCACTTATCTGTTGACCAGGACATAAACTTGTTGATGGCCACAATTTTTCTCGCCAACATCTGTACCTCATTTATATTCGTGGGCTACTTCATCTCAAAGATCGCACATAGCTTCTTAGGACTAGCCTTGATGCCTTTTTCTAACACTATGAATCCCATAAACTTACCTGATTGTACTCTGAATGCACATTTCGTCGGGTTGATCTTCATCCCGTACTGGTATAACACTTCGAGGGCTTCCCTTAGATCCTCCATATGCTGCTCGAACTCCATGCTTTTCACCAGTAAATCATCCACATAAACTTTCATATTTCGGCCTATTTGATGTTTGAACATCATGTTCACTAGTCTCTGGTATGTAGCTCCTGCATTTTTCAAGCCAAAATGCATGGGTTTGAAGCAATATAATCTCAGATCAGTTATAAAGGTTGTCTTCTCTTGGTCGGCTTGCCCCATTCAAATCTAATTGTATCCGGAATAAGCATCCATAAAACTTAACATTTGTGTCCTGTAGTCGCATCGACAATTAGTTCTATCCGCAGGAGAGGAAAACTATCCTATGGACAAACCTTATTAAGGTCTGTAAAGTCCACACACATATGGTTGGCCACATATATAATTGTTCATTTTAAATAGAGTGAGTATTGGTACCAAAACCAGGGAAGGAGTTGGTTACTTAAAGGTACAAAACCTTATTTGGATAACAAATAATTAACTTCGTACTATCATGGGTAATAATAGAAAACAATTTGTACAAAAAAATCTTGAAAAGTGTTGGCTGCCAAAGTACAAATCTTGTTTTGGATAATTTGATTCATATTATAATTAGTGATGTGGAGAGAACAATATGTGTGTCATAGTCCTAAAGGAGGAATTCTAATAACATTGCTAGTTTATCCACTAAAGCTAATACTGGAGGAAAAAATTTGTATATCAGACTTTCTCTCAAATGAGAAATTTGGTGATACAACTAGTTCATCTACAAAATTAAAAATTGAATGGGAATCACTCCTAAAGGAGGAATCTCGATAACACTATTAATTCATACATAATGGTTTAAATTATGTTATTAGAGGTGAGTGTCGAACTTAAAACATCAATGTGATCAAAATATTTTTCATTGTAGTAAGTATACAAGTATCATAACAAGGTTTCCTATAGAGAATAACTCTAGTTTTAGAGCAAAATGAGCATATCAGGTTTACCCTAAGAATCCGAGACCTAGTTTGTAATTTCTTCAATCTAAAATCAATTATGATTGAAAATAGTGGTAAAGATCATAAAGATACGAGATTTAAGAATATGGAAATAGTTACTAGCTTACTACTTCTCAAACTTTGAACCTTATGGGTCTATTTGGGAACCCAAATTATCTCAGTAATTCTCATACTACTTCACTATTATTCATAAATTATTTACTATTATTCATAAACTGTTTACTACTATTTCACAACTATTCTCCTTATTATCTGCAGATCATCTGAGATACTTTTAGTATCTTAACAGAGTTGAACAAAAATTGTGAAATTCTCTTATTTTTGTAGATCATGATGGTCTACTCTACAGGTATTATTATTTCATCAAAATATGAATGGCTTGGTAGCATGGTTATTAGACTGAGATAAATTTATTTTGCTAATGAGGCCACCAAAGTGTAAGAATGGTGTCAATAGCATATTTTAAAGAAATAATATGTAGCTCATCGTCCCTCTTGAAAGACTAGGTGAGGTATTGTGGTGCCAAGGATACTGGCCTACTGGTCAACACCCAGAAGAATGGCCAAGTGTGTAGTGATCCAGAGGGAAGTACCCGTGTATGGAATTGGTTCAATTGCAGCAGAAATATAAAGGGACACACTGAAATATCAACGTGATCAAGTATATATATATCGGAAACTAGATTTCATAAAAATGGGCTTCTCTTCCTACATTTTCTCAAAGCATTACATTGTTTAAGAATACACAGGGTCAATTGCTAGAGATGGTCGACTAAATTACAAATGAGCGCTTGGTTCAATTATGGACATCCTACGAGGGTACGGAGTAGCTATGGCGAATACTGGTGCTAAGACAGTCCTAGTCTCCTTAGTCTAGACTCAGTCAAAATTGACTCTTCTTCCTCATACATCATACAGGGGTTTGAACCTGCATCAAAGTCTATGGTCTTGAGATGAAACTGTAGGTATGTTAGGTAGTTATGAAAAAACCGTTAATGAAAGAAAACACTATCGAAGATGTAATAAAGATATTTCATGTAAATACTAGAAGAATGCATTAGTGCATGGGGAGGTATCACCCTCTCTCTAGCAAATTCGTGTATCTTCAAAATACCTGGCGATGAATAATCTTCTTAGGAAAAAAATATCTATATATAGGCAAAACGAGGAATCACCCTCTCGGGCTGTTGCCCACTTTTTATGCAAAATAAATGAATACACAATAATACAATTATGGAGAGGAGTTACCCATCTCCATTTTTTTTTTAATTAAAGAGAAGATAGTCACATGTCCAATAGTGACTCCTGCCCAAGTTTATTAATAAACCCTCACTTGTGGTGGAGGAAAACCGTGGTTACAATCACAGTACTTGACTTTTACAAAACTATTGAATTAAAATCCCAAGTACTCAAATAAAAGTACAAAAGACACAAAAAAAATTAAAATACATTACCAAACATTTCATTTTGAATTAGCACTTCCAAATTTAAGGTAAGCCACATGCATCTGTTCTGGTAATCCCTTTCAACAAATGTGGAAGCTCCGTTTGACCTATCCATACATGGGACACTCCACTACTTCCTAGTCTTGCCAAAAAAATCAGTAGCCTTATTTCCTTCCCGATATATATGACTCACAACAAAATTAATCTCCCCCAACATTCTAACTATTTCTTCCCAAAAATCCTCAAGATACCAAAGAGTACATCTTCCATTCTTAATCCAATTCACTACTATTAAGGAATCCATCTCAATAACAAGATTATCATATCTCCATTGCTTACAATGTTTAAGACCAGCCCATAGAGCCATAACTTCCGCAAGATTATTACTCCCATGCCCATATGACTCTGAGAAAGCATATACCACTTTCCCTAATTCATTCCTGACTATGCCACCTACACCTAACATTCTCGGATTATTACGACTACTACCATCTACATTCATTTTAAGCCATCCTCTATTTGGCTTTCCCCATCTAACTACCTTCAAAACTTCCTTCTTTCTCGCAATAATAGGTAGACTCAAAGAATTTAACACCTTAATATCATTATCCATTAGACGAGAAGCCTTATTAATTTTAATACCAACCCACTGAATCCAAAATTTAACCCATCTCCATAAGACATGGACCTTTTCTTTCTTACCTTCCATTCTTGCTTTACATCTCCACCTCCATAAACTCCAGGAAATTATTACCAGGACAAATCCGATTAACGTACCAAGTTGAGATGCTTTTGAAGCTCTCCGAAACCAAGCCTCAAGTGTTGCTTTCCAAGACCTGTTTAGGACAAACGGAATACCCAACATATTGGAACTGAACTTCCAAATGACCGCCGCTATGTACCCACTATACAACATATGATCAAACTCCTCTATGGCACCTCGTTCACAACACTTGCACTTGGACACTAACGGTACGCCCAAATTCCTTATTCGGTCATCCACACTTAGACTTAAGTTGAGGGCCTTCCACATAAACACAAACAACTTCTTAGGAATAGCAACATTCCATATCCACTCCGTCCATTCAAAATTATTATTCCTCTCCCGAACAAGACTCCAAGCACTCCTGGACGTAAAGGAACCCTCCGAATTACCCATCCATACAAGCTTATCTTCTCCTAACCTTTGACCCTTAATATCATTAGTAATTTCTGCAGCTTTCCCTACCCCTACTAACTGCTCCAAATAATTCACATTCCAACCATTATTCAACATAACCTGATTCACTTTCAAATTCAAATCACCCACAATCGGGCAACTCTCCCTCAAAGGCCCAGAACTCATCCACTAATCCTTCCAAAAATACACATTCCCCTCACGAATTCTCCATTTAGAATGCAAGAGGACAAACTTCAATTCTTTAGCTATAGATTTCCAGAATCGGGATCCTCTTGTTATATTAATTTCCAACGGATGCACACCATGCATATACTTTGCACTAAAATACTTTTGCCAGATAGAATCAGCGCATAAAATATTCCATGCAAATTTAGAATGTAATGACCTTTGAACATCAATTAATTTCCTCAACCCAATCCCTCCCTCATCCACCGGACTGCAAAACTTTTCCCATTTAATCCACTTTCTCTTAGGATTTCCATTAACCGAACCCCAAAAAAATGTACTCAAAATCTTATTAATCCGAGAATAAACACTTTTTGGAACATGCATCACTGAAAGAAGATGGATTGACATACTAGATAATACTTGTTTTAAAAGAATCAATCTCGCCCCAGCGGAAAGAAAATTTATTTTCCAACCCTCAATCCGGTTACGAATTCTTTGAACAATATCTTGGAAATGTAACGACTTCAATCTTCCTAAGACAATTAGAACCCCTAAATACTTGAAAGGAAACACCCTTTCCGAGAATTTAGAGACAGATAATATATGCCTTCGTCTAACACTATTAATATGCTTAGAAAATAAGATATGAGATTTGGCATTATTTACCTGTTGCCCCGACCATGAAGCATATGTATTCAAAACACCAACAATTTTCAGAATAGAAGATTTTCCACCATTAGAAAAAATTATCATATCATCAGCATATAATAAATGTGAGACTATAGGGCTATGTCTCGGAAGAGAATAACACTTTACTCTTCCTTCTTCATACTTCTTTTTAATCAAACAGGAAATTACTTCCTCTACTAAAATGAATAAGTACGGAGATAGAGGATCAGCTTATCGTAAACCCCTTCCACCCTTAAAGAACCCATTTGCTGTGCCATTCATTACAATCGAATACCAAGGTGTAGTAACACATTGCCTCAAAAGCTATCTAATTTTTAGAGAAAAACCAAATCCTTCCAATACACAAAATGAGAACTCCCAATCAATCGTATCATAGGCTTTTGCAAAATCAATTTTCATCAAAATATTACCTCCTCTGACTTTTTTATTGATGTCATGAATTAGCTCCTGAATAAGACTGATATTTTCAAAGATACTTCTACCTGGAAGAAAAGCTCCTTACTCATTTGAAATTATTCTACTAAATAGCACTGAAAACCGGTTCATTAGAATCTTAGAACATATTTTATAAACCACGGAACAAAGACTAATCGGTCTAAAATTCCCAAATGACGTTGGATTCTGGATTTTAAGAATTAAAACAATATAAGATGTAGTATAAAACTGTGGAAGTTCTGTCCCGCTAAAACAAATCCGTAATTGCTTCAAATACATCTTCTTTCACTAAAGACCAACAATGTTGATAGAACCATGATCCAAAACCGTCCAGACCAGGACTACTATCCTTAGGAATAGAAAACAGAGCATTTTTAACTTCCTCCATCAAAGGAGGACCGCCAAAAATATTATTTTCCTCTTCCGATACTTCACCCGAAATTAAATCAGCCAAATTTGGCAATGAACTCGACTGATTTGCCTTTAAAAATTCCTCAAAATAGACACAAGCCTATTCATGAATGGCTTCCGGAGAACTAAGTACACTACCATTAGACATTTTTATTTCCATTACTACATTATGTTTCCTAGATTGTAATGCTTTAAAGAAAGAAGATGACGTTTCACCCTGTAAAATCCAATCATGCTTAAACTGTTGAGCAAGTCGAGCTTCCTCTCTTTTTAGCCAGACATCCAGCTCCATCTTATTTGCTAAAACATCCAGTTCAACATCTTCTGAAAACCTCTCTTGCAAACTAGCCTCCCATTCTTCCACTTTGTTTTCTAAATCTTTAATATGTTGGCCAGTCCAACCAAATATCTTCTTATTCCATGTTCTAAGAACCTATTTTAATCTCTTCAATTTTTCTGCTAACTTCCACAAACCAGTTCCATAAACTCCTCCCTCCCAAGAACTCGACACACACCGCCAAAAATCCTCATGAGTAGTCCACATAAAATAAAATTTAAATGAAGAAGGGCCATACCTGGATAAAGAAGCCGAAAGACCCAATAGCATGGGAGAATGATCTGAAGACCTCCTAGGCAAATAA